>NC_092148.1:72940481-73674647 GCF_045791955.1 Oncorhynchus clarkii lewisi | reverse complement strand
GAATACTGGTGGTAGTGGGGACTATACCAGAGGGCTGCACAGAGGGAAACGGCATCGGAATGCAATACTATCATTCCCTTGTCCCTGTCAGTCAGAAGTACCTTCATAAAGTGGTCGTGATGAAGACATAAACACAAAACTATCCTCTGTGGGAAAGACAGTGTGTGTGTGTGTGTGTGTGTGTGTGTGTGTGTGTGTGTGTGTGTGTGTAACTGTGTGTGTGAGACTGTGTGTGTGAGACTGTGTGTGCGGCGTGTGTATTTGGCGTGTTCATGCATATCAATCTGTGGAGTTTGATTGCTTGAAATATGCATGCACACTGTCTCGGAGCAGAATATTAAGCAATTAATAGCCCTATTCAATTAGGCATTATTTAAGGCTATTATTTCTAATGGCCTTTTTCAATCTATCTATCTTTTTTTTCTCTCTCTCCCTCTCTCCCTCCCTGCCTCTGTCTCTCTCCCTCTGCAGCACAATCCTTTCATAGCACCCCAACAGCAATCCCTGCCAGATTAACTCAATAATCAATGAATTCCAATCAAAGCCAGCCGAGAGCGAGACACTACTTTGACAAGTAAACAATCAGAGCCAAGGAGATAATCGAGTGGTGATGGGCTTGACAATGAGAGGCATCTCACAAATTAACAATATCACATCTCCTCCTATTACTTTATGACAGATGTTAGAACTACTAACATAACAAAAAAAAAAACTATTTCTGGTAAATCAAAAAATCAAATAAAATCACATTTTATTTGTCACATGCGCCAAATAAAACAGGTGTAGACCTTACCATGAAATGCTTACTTTACAAGCCCTTAACCAACAATGCAGTTCAAGAAATTGAGTTAAGAAAATATTTACTAAATTAAAAAAAGCACAAAATAACACAAAAAATACATAACAATAACGAGGATATATACAGGGGATACCGGTACTGAGTCAATGTGCGGGGGTACAGGTTAGTCGAGGTAATTTGTAAAGTGACTATGCATAGATAATAAACAGAGAGTAGCAGAAGTGTACAAAAAAAGGATGGAGGGGTCAAGTGTAAATAGTCTGGGTAGCCATTTGATTAATTGTTCAGCAGTCTTATGGCTTGGGGGTACAAGCTGTTAAGGAGTCTTTTGAACCTAGACTTGGCGCTGGAGTCTTTGACAATTTTTTTTAGTCTTCCTCTGACACCGCCTAGTATATTGGTCCTGGATGTCAGGAAGCTTGGCCCCAGTGATGTACTGGGCCGTACGCACTGCCCTCTGTTGCGCCTTACGGTCAGATGCCGAGCAGTTGCCATACCAGGCGGTGATGTAACCGGTCAGGATGCTCTTGATGGTGCAGCTGTAGAACTTTTTGAGGATCTGGAGACCCATGCCAAATCTTTTCAGTCTCCTGAGGGGGAAAAAGTGTTGTTGTGCCCTCTTCACAACTGTCTTGGTGTGTTTGGACCAGGATAGTTTGTTGGTAATGTGGACACCAAGGAACTTCAAACTCTCGACCCACTCCACTTCAGCCCCGTCGATGTTAGTGGGGGCCTGTTTGGCCTCCTTTTCCTATAGTCCCTGATCAGCTCTTTTGTCTTGCTCACATTGAGGGAGAGATTGTTACTCTGGCACTACATTTCCAGGTCTGTGACCTCCTCCCTATAGGCTATGTCATCGTTGTCAGGTCTACCACTGCTGTGTCGTCAGCAAACTTAATGATGGTGTTGGAGTCGTGCTTGGCCACACAGTCGTGGGTGAACAGGGAGTACAGGAGAGGACTAAGTACGCGCCCCTGAAGGGCCCCTGGATTGAGGATAAGCGTGGCTACCTGTGTTGTTGCCTACCTTTACCACCTGGGGGCGGCCCGTCAGGAAGTCCAGGATCCAGTTGCAGTTGCAGGTGTTTAGTTCCAGGGTCCTTAGCTTAGTGATGAGCTTTGTGGGCAGTATGCTGCTGAACGCTGAGCTGTAGTCAATGAACAGCATTCTCACATAGGTGTTCCTTTTGTCCAGGTGGGAAAAGGCAATGTGGAATGCGATTGATATTGTGTCATATGTGGGGCAGTATGACAATTGGAGTGGGTCTAGGGTTTCCGGCATGATGGTGTTGATGTGAGCCATGCCCAGCCTTTCAAAGCACTTCATGGCTACTGACGCGAGTGTTACGGGGTGGTAATAATTTAGGCAGGTTACCTTCACTTCCTTGGGCACAGGGACTATGGTGGTCTGCTTGAAACATATAGGTATTACAGACCCGGTCAGGTAGAGGATGAAAGTGTCAGTGAAGACACTTGCAAGTTGGTCCGCGCATGCTTTGAGCACACATCCTGGTAATCCGTCTGCCCCGCGGCTTGGTGAATTTTGACCTGTTTAAAGGTCTTGCACACACCGGCTGAGGAGAGCGTGATCACAGAACAGCTGGTGCTCTCATCCAGAACAGCTGGTGCTCTCATGCATTTTTTAGTGTTGCTTGCATCGAAGCGAGCTTAAAAGGCATCTAGCTCATCTGGTAGGCTCGAGTCACTGGCTAGCTCGTGGCTGGGTTTCCCTCTGTGGTCCGTAATATTTTGCAAGCCCTGCCAAATAGAGCATCAGAGCCGGTGTAGTAGGATTTAATATTAGCCCTGTATTGACGCTTTGCCTGTTTAATGGTTCGTCTAAGGGCATAGCAGGATTTGTTATTAGCATCCGGATTACTGTCCCGCTCAATGAAAGCGGCAGCTCTAGCCTTTTAGCTCGGTGCGGATGTGGCCAGTAATCCATGGCTTCTGGTTGGGAAATGTACGTATGGTCACTGTGGGGACAATGTCGTCGATGCACTTTTTGATGAAGCTGGTGACTGAGGTGGTATACTCCTCAATGCCATTGGATGAATCCCGGATCATATTCCAGTCTGTGCTAGCAAAACAGTCCTCAAGACAGAAGCTGCATGGACAGCAACATAAAGAAAGCAGAAGATAACCCTAAATTAATTTTGCAAACCGCTCTGAAAATCCTATTTTCGGGGGGGAGAGGGTGAAGGAAGGTTTGGGAGTTCAGAACCTCCTATGCATGTATTCCCACGGAAGAATCCAGATGGCTGTTCAGTGGTGTGTGTAGTGAAGCTCAATGCATGCATACGTGAAAATAGAGTGAAGTCTACTGCGGAACGACTGAACTGTGATTGAAAAGATGAAGGAGTAGAAGGACTACTAACTGGCAATAACAAAGCACATAACCGGGGAGTCCAGAGAAATATATACTAATGATCAACATGTGTGGGCGTGTGTGTGTTTATGAAAAAGGATCAAATTCCAATTGATTCAAACACACAAACAGCAGCACACACAAATTCTCCCTCTCTCCCGCTCTCTCCACAAAGCGAGGGATATGGAAGGAGGCTGAGGCTCAAAAGAGGACAGGACACTAGACAGGCTAGTCTCAGACTTAACTGCTTGTTTCTTTTCCCCAATTACAATCATACTTCCCCTGTAATCCCAAAATAACTCTTTCCTAGGATGCTCCATATAGAACCCAGAGTAAACAGACTGACTGGCTAAACCCTCCCCCTGGAGAGCCAGACTGCCCAGCTGTGTGTTGGGCAGAGGCACGTAAACTACCACACACAGACACAGACACACACACATATGCATGGTATGGTATGCCCCAATTAACTAGAAGAAGTGCAGGCTTTAGCTGCCAGCTATCAGCTGAACTCAAGGGATGGACGAGCCATGACATGCACTCTCAAAACATGAGGGCTTATAGGCTGTTATATCTTTATGTGTCTTGTTGTGCATTGAAGCCTGTTGAGCAGGTTGTCACTGACAATAGAACAGGGCTTCAACTGACCACAGATGCAGGGCATAGACAGGTCATACACTCTGACTAGAGAGGCTCCACAGAGTCTACTGCTGTGCTACTCACATTGCCGTGGTTGACGAAACCATGTTTCCTGGAGATACGGTCAGCCTCTTGTGGTCCTCCCTCTATATGGACTGCCCAGGTGTTAGTGTAGACCTCCTCGGCAGCGGTCGGTTCAGCAGTAAACTCCAGTGCTAAGGACAGGAGACCCAGGAGAGTCCCAAGCTGCAGCAGGGCCAGCCTGGCATCCATGAAAAGGAGAGCAGGGGCACCGGACAGAGGCACTCTGTCCGTCTGTCTGGGGTGGAGAAGTCTCACTGCTTACCAGTCACAGCCCTGAGCTCCCTCACAGCAGCCAAGTAGAGCAGTGACCTGGAGAAAAAGAGGGGGAAAAAACACACATTTGCACACGCACACACACACAGGTACAGTTGAAGTCGGAAGTTTACATACACTTATGTTGGAGTCATTAAAACTCGTTTTTCAACCACTCCACAAATTTCTTGTTACCAAACTATAGTTTTGGCAAGTAGGTTAGGACATCTACTTTGTGCATGACACAAGTAATTATTCCAACAATTGTTTACAGACAGATTATTTCACTTATAATTCACTGTATCACAATTCCAGTGGGTCAGAAGTTAAAATACTGTGCCTACTTGACTGTGCCTTTAACTTCTCTAGGATAGGGGGCAGACAAATTACTTCACTTATAACTCATTGTATCACAATTCCAGTGAGTCAGAAGTTTACATACACTAAGTTGACTGTGCCTTTAACTTCTTTAGGGTAGGGGGCAGCATTTGGAATTTTGGATGAAAAGCGTGCCCAAATTAAACTGCCATCTACTCAGGCCCAGAAGATAGGATATGCATATAATTGATTTGGATAGAAAAGACTCCAAAAGTTTCCAAAACTGTTCAAATAGTGTCTGTGAGTATAACAGAAGTGATTTGGCAGGCAAAAACCTGAGAAAAATCCATTCAGGAAGTAGGATTTTTTTGTTTGTTTGTAGTTTTCTATTCAATGCCCTTACAGTATCCATTGATTTAGGACTCAAATTGCAGTTCCGATGCCTTCCACTAGATGTCACCAGTCTTTAGAAATTGTTTCAGGCTTGTATTCTAAAAATGAGGGAATAAGAGCAATCTGAATGAGTGGACCCTGCCGTGTCACAGAGCTTTTTCATGTGCGTGAGTTGATGACGTTATTGTCCGTTCGAAATATTATCGATTATTTAGGCTAAAAACAACCTGAGAATTGATTATGAACATCGTTTGAAATATTTCTACTAACTTTATGGATACTATTTGGATTTTTTTGTCTTCCTGGTTTTACTGTGTTTGAGCCTGTGTATTACTGAAGAAAACGCGCAAATAAAATTGAGTTTTTGGATTTAAAGAGTCTTTATCAAAAAAAGGAACATTTATTGAAAAAATGTATGTCTTCTGAGTGCAACCATATGAAGATCATCAAAGGAAAGTGATTCATTGTATCTCTATTTCTGACTTGTGTAAGTAACTCTTCTACTTGGCTGGTTACTGTTTGTAATGATTTGTCTGCTGCTATGTTCTCAAATGATCGTAAGGTATGCTTTCGCCGTAAAGCATTTTTGAAATCTTACACCGTGGTTGGATTCACAAGAAGTTAATATTTAAACCTATGCATTTCACAAAATAGATGGTATCATAAGGGAGGAAAATTATGTGGATATATTGAAGCAAAATCTCAAGACATCAGTCAGGAAGTTAAAGCTTGGTCGCAAATTGGTCTTCTGAATGGACAATGACCCCCAGCATACTTCCAAAGTTGTGGCAAAATGGCTTAAGGACAACAAAGTCAAGGTATTGAAGTGACCATCACAAAGTCCTGACCTCAATCCTATAGAAAATGTGTTTAGAATGTGTATAGAACTTAAAAACCGTGTGCGAGCAAGGAGGCCTATAAACCTGATTCAGTTACACCAGCTCTGTCAGGAGGAATAGACCAAAATGCACCCAACTTATTGTGGGAAGCTTGTGGAAGGCTATCCGAAACGTTTGACCTAAGTTAAACAATTTAAAGGCAATGCTACCAAATGCTTACTGAGTGCATGAAAACTTCTGACCCACTGGGAATGTGATGAAAGAAATAAAAGCTGAAATAAATAATTCTCTCTACTATTATTTTGACACTTCACATTCTTAAAATAAAGTGGTCATCCTAACTGACCTAAGACAGGGATTTTTTTACTAGAATTAAGTATCAGGAAATGTGAAAAACTGAGTTTAAATGTATTTGACTAAGGTGTATGTAAACTTCCGACTTCAACTGTACTTGCTCACTCAATGTGCACACCCCCACATGCCACAGCACAGAGCAAAAATAGGAGACCACAGACCACAGCATGCATAGAAAGAATTTGTTTTCTTCCAACACAGTTTCTCCTTCGAGAGAGACAGAAACAGAGGCTCTATTTGACATCTTTCTCTTGTTAAAGAGGCTACAACGGCATCAGGGACTTTTTCAAAAGTGTTTGTGCTGTACTTAAAAACACCAGAAATAGTACTCATCTAAAAAACAAGTTGAGCCGTAATTGAATTTAGAGAGAGTTTCAGATGAGGGCGAAAGAACAGGATCAAGAGAGTAGGTTTGCTTGCAAGAGAAGTCCTACTGTGCGAAGGCAGCTTGCGTTGTCCTGTTTTTTTTTGTTTGTTCAGGCTTAGTTGTGATCTGTCATATGGGGGAGAGTTAAGCTGTGATTTGTGCTGAGGCTGCGCTATCTAAAAACAGAGTGGGTAAAGCTCTATCTCTCCCCTGAGAGCCCTCACTCTGTCCAGGCATCATAGATGGGCTTTCAGTTAGACACAGACAGCCTAATGAGAATAGAGACTCAGGAAGCCCCAAAGGTATAGCTTACGGAGATGATGCAGTCTTAGCTTTTCATGTGTCTGCTCTGTGCTGTCTGGATCTAGGGCTGGGTATTGCCAGGGACCTCACGATACGATATTATCACAACACTCAGGTGCCGATACGATGTGTATTGCGATTCTCACGATTCTATATGTATTGCGATTCGATACTGTGATCACCTCTCCGTAGCTGATGTGAGGAAGACTTTAAACAGGTCAACATTTAAGGCAGCGGGTCAGACGGATTACCAGGACATGTACTGAGAGCATGCGTGGACAAACTGGAAAGTGTCTTCACTGACATTTTCAACCTCTCCCTGACCGAATCTGTAATGCCTACATGTTTAAAGCAGACCACCATAGTCCCTATGCCCAAGAAAGCGAAGGTAACCTGACAAAATGACTACTGCACCGCAGCACTCACGTCAGTAGCCATGAAGTGCTTTGAAAGGCTGGTCATGGCTCAAATCAACACCATAATCCCGGACACCCTAAACCCACTCCAATTTGCATACCGCCCCAACAGATACAAAGATGCCCACAAAGCTCATCACTAAGCTAAGGATCCTGAGACTAAACACCTCCCGCTACAACTGGATCCTGGACTTCCTGATGGGCCGCCCCCAGGTGGTAAGGGTAGGCAACAACACATCTGCCACGCTGATCCTCAACACTGGAGCCCCCAGGGGTACATGCTTAGTCCTCTCCTGTGTTCCCTGTTCACCCACGATTGCGTGGCCAAGCACGACTCCAACACCATCATTAAGTTTGCTGACGACACAACAGTGGTAGGCCTGATAACTGACAACGATGACATAGCCTATAGGGAGGAGCTCAGAGACCTGGCAGTGTGGTGCCAGGACAACAACCTCTCCCTTATTGTGAGCAAGACAAATGAGCTGATCATGGACTATAGGAAAAGGAGGGCTGAACAGGCCCCCATTAACATCAACAGGCTGAAGTAGAGCGCGTTGAGAGTTCCTCGACTAACCTGTGCCCCCGCACATTGACTCGGTATGGGCCCCCCTGTATATAGCCTCTTTATTGTTATTTTTTACTTTAGTAACTCTATTTTCTTATAACTGCACTTTTGTTTAAGAGGACCGGACCCTTTTTTTCAATTTCCGCCTAATTTGACATAACCAAATCTAACTGCCTGTAGCTCAAGACCTGAAGCAAGGATATGCATATTCTTGATACCACTTGAAAGGAAACAGGTTTGTGGAAATGTGAAATGAATGTAGGATATATAATATAACACATTAGATCTGGTAAAAGATAATACATCTTTGAAATGCAACAGAAAGGCCATACATTGAGATAGGATTCTAGGTGTAATTTAGATGTTGTCCACAAGATGGCAGCAGTGTGTGTGCAAAGTTTCAGATTGATCAAGTGAATAATTAGTTCACTACACAATATTGTGTATCAAGTCTGCCAGGAGTTTGCCCAAATGTGCCGAATTGGTCAATTTATACATTTTCAAGTAAATACCTATAGAGAACATACAAAAATGCTATGGTAATAAAAAAATTAAGTTTACATACTCCCAGGAATGTCATACATGATGGATCATTAACTTCCCTACAGAAAATAGACTAACTTTTACACATCTAACCACCGGGCGTGGTGGGTGTGGAGACGGAGACAGCAGTGGGGTCAAACTGCAGACCCCAGTTCCTACATTTTAATATAAAAATTGATTTTCTTAAACATAACTATACTACATTTTATCTCTGGGACCCTCAGGATGACAAATTAGAGCAAGTTTACTGAATGTAAGTACATTTATTTACCTTCAGAGGTGAACGTATCAAACCAGTTGCCTTGATAAAAGTGTTTTGTTGTTGTACACTATCCTCAAACAATAGCATGGTATTTTTTTCTGTAATAGCTACTGTAAATTGGTTATCGTAAGTTAGATTAACAAGAATTTAAGCTTCCTGCCTATATAAGACATGTTGGCTGTTGTTTACAATGTCCTTCTAGTCACATTATCGCATATTGAGCAACAACTGCCCCGGTTTAGGGACACCAATTTCTTAGAGGTTAAGGGCTTGTAAGTAAGCTTTTCACTGTAAGGTTTACACCTTTATTATTTGGCACATGTGACAAATACAATTATTGAAATTCTACGTTCCAAACATATTGCTCAACATATGACTTCTGCAGAGGGACAAGAGAGAGCCACGAGAAAATTAGTTTTGATCAGTCATATAAATAAAAGTGCTGAAAACAAATTGGCTCCCTATTTCAAAAGAAGATGGAGAACAAGCTATGAAGGAAAATACTGGAGTTGGTGCAGGTATAGCCAACTAGCGCAATTATTGTTTTTGACATATTGTCAAAACGATACAATATATCATCAAAAATAATATCCCAATATGTAACTGTATAGATTTTTTACCCCATCACTACCTGGACCACACATTATTCAAACAGTTGAAGGCAATTTATTTATCATGATTAGATGATGATGATCATGACACAACCATTGGTTTCCCACAGTCCCAGGGTGATCATTAAAATCTGGATGTGTCAAAAAAACATTTCACTAAACATCAAGGACACCGCGTTCCTTAACTTTAATTGGGAGGATCTATTGCAGGTTGCAGGTTACCGTAATTGCTGGACTATTAAGCGCACCTGAATATAAACCGCACCCACTGAATTATTAAAAAATATGTATTTTGTACATAAATAAGCCGCACATGTCTATAAGCCGCAGGTGCCTACCGGTACATTGAAACAAATGAACTTTACACAGCCTTTAAACGAAACACGGCGTTGTAACAAAAATAAATAGGCTTTAACGAAACACGGCTTGTAACAAAAATTAAAACAGTAGCCTACCAAGAAAGTCATTGGTCACTATCTTCCTCCTCCTGTGCACTGAAACCACTGAAGTCATCTCCTTCGGTGTCAGAGTTGAATAGCCTCAGAATTGCTTCATCCGATGTTGGATCGGTTTCATTGTCGCTCTCCTCACTTTCATCCGGAGGCAAATACCCCGCTGAGCTCATGCTGCCCCTTCAACACGCAGCAGTCCAGCCTTTCGAAACCCGTTGATGATAGTGGATTTTTTGACAATGCTCCACGCTGTCAGGACCCACTGGCAGACTTGACCATAAGATGCTCTTTGCCTGCGGCCCGTTTTAGTGAAGGATTTCTCCCCACTTGTCATCCAAGCCTCCCAATGAACAAGGAGCGCCACCGTAAATGCACGATTTACACTGATGTTGAGTGGCTGCAAATACTTTGGGCCATCTGCTTTTCTTCCCTCTGAAAGCTTTTGTTTTCTTTTTGCACTGAGTCAGTTCCTCACGCTGCTGTTTCCAATGTCTTATCATCGACTCATTAAGGCCAAGATCCCATGCAGCAGCTCTATTTCCTTTTCCAACAGCCAGATCGATCGCCTTCAACTTGAAAGCTGCATCATATGCATTTCTCCGTGTCTTTGCCATGATGAGGGTGACAAAATTACTACCGTAATCAGATTGATGGGAAGTTTGAGCGCGCTCGATTTACGTCACATTATGTGACGGTGCTCAGTTTTTTGGCGGCATGAATCTTGTGAAAGCGGGAAAAATCCATAAATTAGCCGCGTCATTGTATAAACCGCGAGGTTCAAAGTGTGGGAATAAAGTAGCGGCTTAGAGTCCGGAAATTACGGTACACTAAGGCTATGGCTGGGCGATACAGAGAATTTATAAGATTAATTCGAATGTATGTTTTTGCACGATATTCGAAATGCCTGTATCGCAAGAATCAAGGTTTTGTTATTTTTCATTTTTATGAACGTTTATGTCCGCTTTTTCTCACACTGTATTTTTGTTCTTATTTCCTTCGCTCTTCTTTGCTGTGTGCGCCTTCCCATTTACACCAGAGATCTGTATATAATGACAAGACGCACATCTCCGCCCTAACAATGGGAGTCGTTGTCCCAAAGGCGGGAAGGCAGACTACAAACTTAGGTCCAAAATAAGCACATATAAGGCATTGGCCTTATTTTGGACCGATTTTAGTGCTTCGCCTCTTCCTCTATGGTTTACACATACACCAAGCCCCTCCCCCTGCCTCTTTTTACTTAAAAATCATACAATGTGATTTTCTCACAGTTGAAGTGTACCTATGATAAAAATTACAGACCCCTTCATGCTTTGTAAGTAGGAAAACCTGCAAAATCGGCAGTGTATCAAATACTTGTTCTCCCCACTGTAGATATACATACTTTTTTTTTAGAATATACCATTGATATTCCCCGCAAACCCTATCACCCTTCCCCCAATTGGAGTAAACTAATAACACAAAACAATAACACTTACATGCTGACAAGACCAGACACGTTGCGTGTGCGAAGTTACATTTATATATACCACTTGGTCCTGTTTCAGTAATAATGATATCAGACCTTCTTGTTGGTTGTTCGATAAACTGCCATTTATATAGGAGTGGTTAAAAAATGCTAATAATGGTCCTCTGAGTATATCAAAAAAGTTTGGTATGCTTCCACTGGTATGCCATCCAGCCCTGGAGTTTTCCCAGCCGTAAAGGCTTTAATTGCATCAAGAAGTTCCTCCTCTGTAATTTGGCCTTCACATGAGTCTTTCTGCACAGATGTTCATTTTACATTATTATTAGGAAAAAAAGCCATACAATTAGCTTCGATTAGTGGAGATGGAGGAGACTGAAACGAAAACATATTCTTTGTTATGCACGTGAGTGAGGACCCAAAAGCGGTTTAACAAAAACAGAGTCCTTTAATGTCAAAACACAGGGAAGACATAGATCCTCTTCAGATGTATATAATGGCAAAACAGACAACCCGCAGAGAGGGCGACAAATGAATCATAAAGTCCTTCTGATATTTACAGAAGAGTCCCCCTTCTTAGCAGCAGAGGAGAATAGCTGGGTTAGAGTCCCCTTCTTAGCAGCAGAGGAGAATAGCTGGGTTAGAGTCCCCTTCTTAGCAGCAGAGGAGAATAGCTGGGTTAGCGGTGACAGACTGCTGGTCTCTCTGGGTAGGCGCGGGTCGTAGAGGACAGAGGTACCTGATCACACGTAGCATCAGATGAACAGGCAGATTCCGACAGGACAGGACAAGGGTGAAGCAAACGAGACGATAGTTTGGTTCTGGCATGAGAAACTCAAACGAGAATCTGACAAAGACAGAAGCAGGAACAGAGAGAGAAATAGAGACCTAATCAGAGGGAAAAAGGGAACAGGTGGGAAAAGGGTGAACGAGGTAGTTAGAGAAAATGAGGAACAGCTGGGGGAAGGAGAGGAAGAGAAGGTAACCTAATACGACCAGCAGAGGGAGACGAAGTGAAGAGAAAGAACAGGAACAAGACATAATATGACAATACATGACAGTACCCCGCCACTCACCGAGCGCCTCCTGGCGCACTCGAGGAGGAAACCTGGCGGCAACGGAGGAAATCATCGATCAGCGAACGGTCCAGCACGTCCCGAGAGGGAACCCTACTCCTTTCCTTAGGACCGTACCCCTCCCAATCCACTAGGTACTGATGACCACGGCCCCGAGGACGCATGTCCAAAATCTTACGGACCCTGTAGATAGGTGCGCCCTCGACAAGGATGGGGGGGGGGGGGGACGAGCGGGGGCGCAAAGAACGTGCTTAACACAGGAGACATGGAAGACCGGGTGGACGCGACGAAGATATCGCGGAAGAAGAAGTCGCTTTGCGACAGGATTAATGATCTGAGAAATACGGAACGGACCAATGAACCGCGGGGTCAACTTGCGAGAAGCTGTCTTAAGGGGAAGGTTCTGAGTGGAAAGCCAAACTCTCTGACCGCGACAATATCTAGGACTCTTAGTTCTACGCTTATTAGCGGCTCTCACAGTCTGCGCCCTATAACGGCAAAGTGCAGACCTGACCCTCTTCCAGGTGCGCTCGCAACGTTGGACAAAAGCCTGAGCGTAGGGGACGCTGGACTCGGCGAACTGAGACAAGAACAGCGGAGGCTGGTACCCGAGGCTACTCTGAAAAGGAGATAGCCCGGTCGCAGACGAAGGAAGCGAGTTGTGGGCGTATTCTGCCCAGGGGAGCTGTTCTGACCAAGACGCAGGGTTACGAAAAGAAAGACTGCGTAAGATGCGACCAATAGTCTGATTGGCCCGTTCTGCTTGACCGTTAGACTGGGGGTGAAAGCCGGAAGAGAGACTGACGGAAGCCCCAATCAAACGGCAAAACTCCCTCAAATTGAGATGTGAATTGCGGACCCCTGTCCGAAACGACGTCTGACGAAAGGCCATGAATTCTGAAAACATTCTCGATGATGATTTGTGCCGTTTCTTTAGCAGAAGGGAGATTAGCGAGGGGAATAAAATGAGCCGCCTTAGAGAACCTATCGACAACCGTAAGAATAACAGTCTTCCCCGCTGACGAAGGCAGTCCGGTGATAAAATCTAAGGCGATGTGAGACCACGGTCGAGAGGGAATGGGAAGCGGTCTGAGACGGCCGGCAGGAGGGGAGTTACCGGACTTAGTCTGCGCGCAGACCGAACAAGCAGCCACGAAACGACGCGTGTCATGCTCCCGAGTGGGCCACCAAAAACGCTGGCGAATGGAAGCAAGCGTACCCCGAACGCCGGGGTGGCCGGCTAACTTGGCAGAGTGAGCCCACTGAAGAACGGCCAGACGAGTAAGAACGGGAACGAAAAGAAGGTTCCTAGGACAAGCGCGCGGCGACGGAGTGTGAGTGAGTGCTTGCTTTACCTGCATCTCAATTCCCCAGACAGTCAACCCGACAACACGCCCCTCAGGGAGAATCCCCTCGGGATCAGTGGAGGATACTGAAGAACTGAAGAGACGATATAAAGCATCAGGCTTGGTGTTCTTAGAGCCCGGACGATAAGAAATAACGAACTCGAAACGAGCGAAAAACAGCGCCCAACGAGCCTGACGCGCATTAAGTCGTTTGGCAGAACGGATGTACTCAAGGTTCCTATGGTCAGTCCAAACGACAAAAGGAACGGTCGCCCCCTCCAACCACTGTCGCCATTCGCCTAGGGCTAAGCGGATGGCGAGCAGTTCGCGGTTTCCCACATCATAGTTACGTTCCGACGGCGACAGGCGATGAGAAAAATACGCGCAAGGGTGGACCTTGTCGTCAGAGAGGGAGCGCTGAGAAAGAATGGCTCCCACGCCCACCTCTGACGCGTCAACCTCGACAACGAACTGTCTAGAGACGTCAGGTGTAACAAGGATAGGTGCGGATGTAAAACGATTCTTGAGGAGATCAAAAGCTCCCTGGGCGGAAACGGACCACTTAAAGCACGTCTTGACAGAAGTAAGGGCTGTGAGAGGAGCTGCCACCTGACCGAAATTACGGATGAAACGACGATAGAAATTCGCGAAGCCGAGAAAGCGCTGCAGCTCGACGCATGACTTAGGAATGGGCCAATCAATGACAGCTTGGACCTTAGCGGGATCCATCTTAATGCCTTCAGCGGAAATAACAGAACCGAGAAATGTGACAAAGGAGGCATGAAAAGTGCACTTCTCAGCCTTCACAAAAAGACAATTCTCTAAAAGGCGCAGGAGGACACGTCGAACGTGCTGAACATGAATCTGGAGTGACGGTGAAAAAATCAGGATATCGTCAAGGTAAACGAAAACAAAGATGTTCAGCATGTCTCTCAGGATGTCATTGACTAATGCCTGAAAGACAGCTGGAGCGTTAGCGAGGCCGAAAGGAAGAACCCGGTATTCAAAGTGCCCTAACGGAGTGTTAAACGCTGTCTTCCACTCGTCCCCCTCCCTGATGCGCACGAGATGGTAAGCGTTACGAAGGTCCAACTTAGTGAAAAACCTGGCTCCCTGCAGGATCTCGAAGGCTGAAGACATAAGAGGGAGCGGATAACGATTCTTCACTGTTATGTCATTCAGCCCTCGATAATCTATGCAGGGGCGCAGGGACCCGTCCTTCTTCTTAACAAAAAAAATCCCCGCTCCGGCGGGAGAGGAGGAGGGGACTATGGTACCGGCGTCAAGAGCTACAGACAAATAATCTTCGAGAGCCTTACGTTCGGGAGCCGACAGAGAGTATAGTCTACCCCGGGGGGGAGTGGTTCCCGGAAGGAGATCAATACTACAATCATACGACCGGTGCGGAGGAAGAGAGGTGGCCCTGGACCGACTGAACACCGTGCGCAGATCGTGATATTCCTCCGGCACCCCCGTCAAATCACCAGGCTCCTCCTGTGAAGAAGAGACAGAGGAAACAGGAGGGATAGCAGACATTAAACATTTCACATGACAAGAGACGTTCCAGGAGAGGATAGAATTACTAGACTAATTAATAGAAGGATTATGACAAACTAGCCAGGGATGGCCCAAAACAACAGGTGTAAAAGGTGAACGAAAAATTAAAAAAGAAAGGGTTTCGCTATGATTACCAGAGACAGTGAGGGTTAAAGGTAGCGTCTCACGCTGAATCCTGGGGAGAGAACTACCATCCAAAGCGAACAAGGCCGTGGGCTCCCTTAACTGTCTGAGAGGAATGTCATGTTCCCGAGCCCAGGTCTCGTCCATAAAACAGCCCTCCGCCCCAGAGTCTATCAAGGCACTGCAGGAAGCTGACGAACCGGTCCAGCGTAGATGGACCGACAAGGTAGTGCAGGATCTTGAAGGAGAGACCAGAGTAGTAGCGCTCACCAGTAGCCCTCCGCTTACTGATGAGCTCTGGCTTTTACTGGACATGAAGTGACAAAATGACCAGCGGAACCGCAATAGAGACAGAGGCGGTTGGTGATTCTCCGTTCCCTCTCCTTAGTCGAGATGCGGATACCCCCCAGCTGCATAGGCTCAGCACCCGAGCCGGCGGAGGAAGATGGTAGTGATGCGGAGAGGGGGGCAACGGAGAACGCGAGCTCCTTTCCACGAGCTCGGTGACGAAGATCAACCTGTCGCTCTATGCGAATAGCGAGTTCAATCAAGGAATCCACGCTGGAAGGAACCTCCCGGGAGAGAATCTCATCCTTTACCTCCGCGCGGAGACCCTCCAGAAAACGAGCGAGCAAAGCCGGCTCGTTCCAGTCACTGGAGGCAGCAAGAGTGCGAAACTCAATAGAGTAATCTGTTATGGATCGATTACCTTGACATAGGGAAGACAGGACCCTGGAAGCTTCCTCCCCAAAAACAGAACGATCAAAAACCCGTATCATCTCCTCCTTAAAGTCCTGATACTGGTTAGTACACTCAGCCCTCGCCTCCCAGATTGCCGTGCCCCACTCACGAGCCCGTCCAGTAAGGAGAGATATGACGTAGGCGATACGAGCTGTGCTCCTGGAGTAAGTGTTGGGCTGGAGAGAAAACACAATATCACACTGGGTGAGGAACGAGCGGCATTCAGTGGGCTCCCCAGAGTAACACGGCGGGTTATTGATTCTGGGCTCCGGAGATTCGAAAGCCCTGGAAGTGGCCGGTGGATCGAGGCGGAGATGGTGAATCTGTTCTGTGAGGTCGGAGACTTGGGCGGCCAGGGTCTCAACGGCATGTCGAGCAGCAGACAATTCCTGCTCGTGTCTGCCTAGCATCGCTCCCTGGATCTCGACGGCTGAGTGGAGAGGATCCGAAGTCGCTGGGTCCATTCTTGGTCAGATTCTTCTGTTATGCACGTGAGTGAGGACCCAAAAGCGGTTTAACAAAAACAGAGTCCTTTAATGTCAAAACACAGGGAAGACATAGATCCTCTTCAGATGTATATAATGTCAAAATAGACAACCCGCAGAGAGGGCGACAAATGAATCATAAAGTCCTTCTGATATTTACAGAAGAGTCCCCTTTCTTAGCAGCAGAGGAGAATAGCTGGGTTAGAGTCCCCTTCTTAGCAGCAGAGGAGAATAGCTGGGTTAGAGTCCCCTTCTTAGCAGCAGAGGAGAATAGCTGGGTTAGCGGCGACAGACTGCTGGTCTCTCTGGGTAGGCGCGGGTCGTAGAGGACAGAGGTACCTGATCACACGTAGCATCAGATGAACAGGCAGATTCCGACAGGACAGGACAAGGGTGAAGCAAACAAGACGATAGTTTGGTTCTGGCATGAGAAACTCAAATGAGAATCTGACAAAGACAGAAGCAGGAACAGAGAGAGAAATAGAGACCTAATCAGAGGGAAAAAGGGAACAGGTGGGAAAAGGGTGAACGAGGTAATTAGAGAAGATGAGGAACAGCTGGGGGAAGGAGAGGAAGAGAAGGTAACCTAATACGACCAGCAGAGGGAGACGAAGTGAAGAGAAAGAACAGGAACAAGACATAATATGACAATACATGACATTCTTAAAGTACTTTACTTCCTCTTTCAAAATATAATTTGGTGAATCATGCGTGACTCCATCATTTGTAACAAGTTTCAATACTTTTTTTTGGTAGCATTTCTATATTGAAGATTGAAAAATAATTTGGTGCATTTTCCCCCATATTCCGTCCAGTTCGCTTTATTTTTATAATATATTACCCTGGATCTTTCTTGAATAAGTTCCTCCATTTCTTTTTGTTTTTCCTCTAACTTACTCTGAGCCTCTATGGTACAGTTTTTTTTATTGCTATCAAACTGTACTGTTAGTCCTTCAATTTCCTTTGTTAATACTATGGACTCTTTTGATCTAAGTTGCTTTTGTTTTATAAATGAGTACTGAATTGCATGGCCTCTAAAAAACAATTTTGTGTTGTTGATGTTGTTCCAAACGGTCAGCACTTGCTCCTTAACTTCTTTTTCTTTACATATTTTCCACAACTAGTCAAAATTTATTCCACACATCTGACTTCCCCTTTACCTCCTTATAGTGACCAAACATTCCCCCATTTCAAGTTTTTTGTCATGTCATCTGCATCCACTTTTCTGTTACATGTGCTACAGTGTTTGGGGTTTGTTATAACCAGTTTATTAGTGTGATTATGATAGGTGCGGCCCTATTGGTAATTTGCATGTAATGCATACATGTGTCACGTAAAGAGAGCAAGGGTTGAGAGAATAGGGAATGTTTTTCCCAAACAAATTAGGGATTTCGGTAACAGAACTTTCAGTCAACATGGTTGATGTTCTGTGGTGGTTGCTACAGCAGGGAGGAGAGAGACAATGGGTGCTAGTCACACAGTCACTCACTGTCATTCCTCAGCTTTTTACAGAAACAGGGGGGTGCCACTTTGTTATTGTTTCAACTACTGATTGCACCTTTAAGGAGGCTTTTATTTATTTCAAAATAGAGTCCTGGGGTTCAGGGACCAATCACAATGCAAATACATTCAGGTTTTTCGACATTAGCTGGATAACAACTTGTTAACTTGACCAGTATGTTTTAAGATGGCATTGTAAGAAGGGAAAGGGGCTCCTGGATAGCTACTCCAGGAGAGGTATTTCAAAAGTAGAATTCAGATATTGGCCTTGCCTAAAAATCTGACTGCTACCATGGTTACAGTCTGAAACAAGTCTTTGTAAAAAAGACGCAAAAGTCTTTACAAGCCAGAATGTTGAATAAAATTATATTTGAGGTATTGACATGAGAGATTGACATGCATATTATTAAAATTAGCTCTCTGTGTACATCCAAGGGCCATCTGTGTTGCCCTGTTCTGAACCAATTGCAATTTTCCTTTTTTGCGGCACCTGACCACACGACTGAACAGTAGTCCAGGTGCTACAAAACTAGGGCCTGTAGGACCTGCCTTGTTGATAGTGCTGTCAAGGCAGAGCAGCGCCTTATCGTGGACAGACATCTCCCCATCTTAGCTACTGTTGTATCAATATGTTTTGATCATGACAGTTTAGAATCCAAGGTAACTCCAAGCAGTTTAGTCACCTCAACTTTTATTATAATTATAATATTTAGTTGAGGTTTAGGGTATAGTGAATGATTTGTCCCAAATACAATACTTTTAGTTTTAGAAATATTTAGGACTGACTTAATCCTTACCACACACTCTTAAACTAACTTCAACTCTTTGTTAAGTGTTGCAGTCATTTCAGTCGCTGTAGTTGCTGACATGGACAGTATAGTGTTGAGTCATCCACATACAGTGGGTGTCACGTTCTGACCTCTATTTCTGTTGTTTTGTATTTATTTAGTATGGTCAGGGCGTGAGTTGGGTGGGCAGTCTATGTTTGTTTTTCTATGTTTTGGGGCATTTCTATGTTTTCGGCCTAGTATGGTTCTCAATCAGAGGCAGGTGTCATTAGTTGTCTCTGATTGAGAATCATACTTAGGTAGCCTGGGTTTCACTGTGTGTTTGGGGGTGATTGTTCCTGTCACTGTGTTTGGTGTCACAGGATAGGACTGTTTTGCGTTTTCACATTTCTTGTTTTTGTTAGTTTGTTCATGTGTAGTGATTTATTAAAACATGAATAACCACCACGCTGCGCTTTGGTCCGCTTCTCTTCCTCCTACAGACGAACGCCCTTACAGAATCACCCACCTACCAAGGACCAAGCGGCGTGGTAAACAGAGGCTGCAGCAACAGCAGCAGCAGGAGAAGCGACTGGTGCAGCAGGAGCAACAGCAGCAGCAGCAAAGGCAGCAGCAGGAGGAGCAACAGCAGCAGCAGCAAAGGCAGCAGCAGGAGGAGCAACAGCAGCAGCAGCAGAAGCAGCAGTGGGAGAGGCTGCACTACTTGGAGAGATGGACTTGGGAGGAGATTCTAGACGGGAAAGGACCCTGGGCAGAGCCAGGAGAATATTGCCGCCCCAAGGCCGAGCTGGAGGCAGCAAAAGCAGAGAGGCGGCATTATGAGGAACTAGCACGGCAGAGCGGATGGAAGCCCGAGAGTCACCCCCAGAAATTTCTTGGGGGGGGGCACAGGGGGAGTGTGGCAGAGTCAGGAGTCAGACCTGAGCCAACTCCCCCCGTTTATCGTGAGGAGCCAAGGAGGAGCTCAGAACCAGAGCTGGTGTTGGAGGTGAGCGAAGCAGAGACTGTGAAGGAGTTAATGGGGAAATTGGAGGAGAGTGATATGAGGGACTTGCTGGTTTGGTGCATGAGGCACGACATTCGCCCGACGGAGCGTGTCAGGGATTTAATGGCACCGGGGTCAGCTCTCCATACTCATCCTGAGGTGCGTGCGAGGGGTCTGGTGAAGACTGTGCCAGCCTCACGCACCAGGCCTCCTGTGCATCTCCCTAGCCTTGCATGTCCTGTGCCATCTCAGCACTACAGTGCTCCTAGCAGTGCTAACTGTGGCGGGCGTGGTGCTGGTCAGGCACCGTGTTATGGAGTTGTGCGCACGGTGTCCCCAGTACGCGTGCTTAGCCCGGTGCGCTACATCCCAGCTCCCCACATCTGCCGGGCTAGGGTGAGGATCCAGCCAGGGCGGTTAGTGCCAGCCCTGCTCTCAAGATCTCCAGTACGCCTTCACGGCCCGGTCTATCCATCACCACCTCCACGCACCAGCCCTCCGGTGGCAGCTCCCCGTACCAGGCTGTCTCTCCGGCCCATCCTTGCAGGGGCTCTCTCCTCTCCAGCGCTGCCGGAGTCTCCCGCCTCTCCGGCGCTACCAGAGCCTTCCTCCTCTCCAGCGCTGCCGGAGTCTCCCGCCTGTCCGGCGCCTCTGCCGGAGTCTCCCGCCTGTCCGGCGCCTCTGCCGGAGTCTCCCGCCTGTCCGGCGCCTCTGCCGGAGTCTCCCGCCTGTCCGGCGCCTCTGCCGGAGCCTCCCGCCTGTCCGGCGCCTCTGCCGGAGCCTCCCGCCTGTCCGGCGCCTCTGCCGGAGCCTCCCGCCTGTCCGGCGCCTCTGCCGGAGCCTCCCGCCTGTCCGGCGCCGCTGCCGGAGCCTCCCGCCTGTCCGGCGCCGCTGCCGGAGCCTCCCGCCTGTCCGGCGCCGCTGCCGGAGTCTCCCGCCTCTCCGGCGCTACCAGGGCCTTCCTCTTCTCCAGCGTTGCCGGAGCTTCCCGTCTGCCCAGCGCCAGCTGAGCTTCCCGTCTGCCCAGCGCCAGCTGAGCTTCCCGTCTGCCCAGCACCAGCTGAGCCTCCCGTCTGCCCGGCGCCGCCAACGCCGCCTGTCTGCCCAGCGCCGCCAACGCCGCCCGTCTGCCCAGCGCCGCCAGTGCCGCCCGTCTGCCAGGAGCCGCCAGTGCCGCCCGTCTGCCAGGAGCCGCCAGTGCCGCCCGTCTGCCAGGGGCCGCCAGTGCCGCCCGTCAGCCAGGGGCCGCCAGTGCCGCCCGTCAGCCAGGGGCCGCCAGTGCCGCCAGTCAGCCAGGGGCCGCCAGTGCCGCCAGTCAGCCAGGGGCCGCCAGTGCCGCCAGTCAGCCAGGGGCCGCCAGTGCCGCCAGTCAGCCAGGGGCCGCCAGTGCCGCCAGTCAGCCAGGGGCCGCCAGTGCCGCCAGTCAGCCAGGGGCCGCCAGTGCCGCCAGTCAGCCAGGGGCCGCCAGTGCCGCCAGTAAGCCAGGGGCCGCCAGTGCAGCTGCCCCTCTGTCCAGAGCAGCTGCCGCCCCTCTGTCCCGAGCTGCTGCCGCCCCTCTGTCCCGAGCAGCTGCCCCTCTGTCCCGAGCAGCTGCCCCTCTGTCCCGAGCAGCTGCCCCTCTGTCCCGAGCAGCTGCCATCGCCCCTCTGTCCCGAGCTGCTATCGCCCCTCTGTCCCGAGCTGCTATCGCCCCTCTGTCCCGAGCTGCTATCGCCCCTCTGTCCCGAGCAGCTGCCCCTCTGTCCCGAGCAGTTGTCCCTCTGTCCCGAGCAGCTGTTTCACCTCTGTCCCGAGCTGCCCCTCTGTCCCGAGCAGCCCCTCTGTCCAGTGGGGTCATTGAGAGGGGTGGCCATGGTGAGTAAGCCAGGGAGGCGGACAATAAGGCGGACTAAGACAATGGTGAAGTGGGGTCCGCGTCCCGCGCCAGAGCCGCCACCGCGGACAGACGCCCACCCAGACCCTCCCCTATAGGTCAAGGTTTTGCGGCCGGAGTCCGCACCTTTGGGGGGGGGTACTGTCACGTTCTGACCTCTATTTCTGTTGTTTTGTATTTATTTAGTATGGTCAGGGCGTGAGTTGGGTGGGCAGTCTATGTTTGTTTTTCTATGTTTTGGGGCATTTCTATGTTTTCGGCCTAGTATGGTTCTCAATCAGAGGCAGGTGTCATTAGTTGTCTCTGATTGAGAATCATACTTAGGTAGCCTGGGTTTCACTGTGTGTTTGGGGGTGATTGTTCCTGTCACTGTGTTTGGTGTCACAGGATAGGACTGTTTTGCGTTTTCACATTTCTTGTTTTTGTTAGTTTGTTCATGTGTAGTGATTTATTAAAACATGAATAACCACCACGCTGCGCTTTGGTCCGCTTCTCTTCCTCCTACAGACGAACCCCCTTACAGTGGGGCAAAAAAGTATTTAGTCAGCCACCAATTGTGCAAGTTCTCCCACTTAAAAAGATGAGAGAGGCCTGTAATTTTCATCATAGGAACACTTCAACTATGACAGACAAAATGAGAAGAAAAAAAAAGAATCCAGAAAATCACATTGTAGGATTTTTAATGAATTTATTTGCAAATTATGGTGGAAAATTAGTATTTGGTCACCTACAAACAAGCAAGATTTCTGGCTCTCACAGACCTGTAACTTCTTATTTAAGAGGCTCCTCTGTCCTCCACTCGTTACCTTTATTAATGGCACCTGTTTGAACTTGTTATCAGTATAAAAGACACCTGTCCACAACCTCAAACAGTCACACTCCAAACTCCACTATGGCCAAGACCAAAGAGCTGTCAAAGGACACCAGAAACAAAATTGTAGACCTGCACCAGGCTGGGAAGACTGAATTTGCAATAGGTAAGCAGATTGGTTTGAAGAAATCAACTGTGGGAGCAATTATTAGGAAATGGAAGACATACAAAACCACTGATAATCTCCCTCGACCTGGGGCTCCACGCAAGATCTCACCCCGTGGGGTCAAAATGGTCACAAGAACGGTGAGCAAAAATCCCAGAACCACACGCAGGGACCTAGTGAATGACCTGCAGAGAGCTGGGACCAAAGTAACCATCAGTAACACACTACGCCGCCAGGGACTCAAATCCTGCAGTGCCATACGTGTCTCCCTGCTTAAGCCAGTACATGTCCAGGCCCGTCTGAAGTTTGCTAGAGAGCATTTGGATGATCCAGAAGAAGATTGGGAGAATGTCATATGGTGAGATGAAACCAAAATATAACTTTTTGGTAAAAACTCAACTCGTTGTGTTTGGAGGACAAAGAATGCTGAGTTGCATCCAAAGAACACCATACCTACTGTGAAGCATGGGGGTGGAAACATCATGTTTTGGGGCTGTTTTTCTGCAAAGGGACCAGGACGACTGATCCGTGTAAAGGAAAGAATGAATGGGGCCATGTATCTTAAGGTTTTGAGTGAAACCCTCCTTCCATCACCAAGGGCATTGAAGATGAAACGTGGCTGGGTCTTTCAGCATGACAATGATCCCAAACACACCGCCCGGGCAACGAAGGAGTGGCTTCGTAAGAAGCATTTCAAGGTCCTGGAGTGGCCTAGCCAGTCTCCAGATCTCAACCCCATAGAAAATCTTTGGAGGGAGTTGAAAGTCCGTGTTTCCCAGCAACAGCCCCAAAACATCACTGCTCTAGAGGAGATCTGCATGGAGGAATGGGCCAAAATACCAGCAACAGTGTGTGAAAACCTTGTGAAGACTTACAGAAAACGTTTGGCCTCTGTCATTGCCAACAAAGGGTATATAACAAAGTATTGAGATAAACTTTTGTTATTGACCAAATACTTATTTTCCACCATAATTTGCAAATAAATGCATAAAAAATCCTACAATGTGATTTTCTGGATTTTTTTTCTCATTTTGTCTGTCATAGTTGAAATGTACATATGATGAACATTTCAGGCCTCTCTCATCTTTTTAAGTGGGAGAACTTGCACAATTGGTGGCTGACTAAATACTTTTTTGCCCCACTGTACATAGACACTATGACTTTCCTCAAAGCCAGTGGCAATTCATTAGTAAAGATTGAAAAAAGTAATGGGGCTAGATAGCTGCCTTGGTGAATTCCTGATTCTACCTGGATTATGTTGGAGAGGTTTCCATTAAAGAACACCCTCTGTGTTCTGTTAGACAGGTAACTATTTATCCACAATATAGCAGGGTGTAAAGCCATAACACATACGTTTTGCCAGCAGCAGACTATGACTGATCATGTCAAAAGCCGCTCCGAAGTCTCAATGAGCATGCTGAAACTTTGCTGTCAACTTGTTTACTGTAAAATAGCATTGTATCTGGTCAAACACAATTTTTTTTCCAAAAGCTTACTAAGGGTTGGTAACAGGCTGATTGGTTGGCTATTTGAGCCAGTGAAGGGGGCTTTACTATTCTTAGGTAGCGGAATGACTTTTGCTTCCCTCCAAACCTAAGGGCACACACTAGGTAGTAGGCTTAAAATGAAAATATGGCAAATAGGAGTGGCAATATTTTCCGCTATTATCCTCAGTAATTTTCCATCCAAGTTGTCAGACCCCGGTGGCTTGTCCTTGTTGATAGACAACAATCATTTTTTCACCTCTTCCACACTAACTTTATGGAATTTAAAATTACAACGCTTGTCTTTCGTAATTTGGTCAGATGTACTTGGATGTGTAGTGTCAGCCTTTGTTGCTGTTATGTCATGCCTAAATTTGCTAATCTTGCCAATGAAAAAAATATTAAAGTAGTTGGCAATATCAGTTGGTTTTGTGATGAATGAGCCATCTGATTCAGTGAATGATGAAGCTGAGTTTGCCTTTTTCCCCAGAATTTCATTTAATGTGCCCCAAAACGTCTTACTATCATTCTTTATTTAATTTATCTTTGTTTCATAGTGTAGTTTATTATTTTTATTCAGTTTAGTCACATGATTTCTCAATAAGGAACATTTACAAAATTTTGCACACAGGTTTCTCAGGGTGTATATACCAATTAATTGTGTATAAAAGCCTGATTAATCAGACTAATATTGGACTAATGTAGGCTATATCTAAATCAAATACATTTTAATCAATCTCTTTTTCTGGTACTAAATATTTTTAAATTTGGGAGCTCCAGCTAATTTATAGCCCTGGTGAGTATTGAAATGCTTGCTCTGTGTTTTTCTTAATACTACAGGATGTACGCAAGCTGTGTCTTCCTTTTTGAAAGTCAGTTATGAAATGTTTCTTAGGAAACAAACAATAAACATAACAGCTTAATTCAAAGAATGAAGCAGCAAATGTTCATTTTAATCAGAACAGAAATGCCTTCAGGTCTAGTCTACTTTATCTTCTAGGATAGCAGCCTCATTGAGGTACGAGAGGAAATTAACAAATTGTTCATTGTACCCTGATCACAGTAATGGGCTGTATCACAGTTTCAGGGAGCCAGACTTGCAGGTCTGTCGTTAGTATACAGACGTTTCAGCAAGCACTGTTAATGATAATTATCAGAAATGTAATTTTATTGGAATGCTTGCCCCATTCGTTTCAGCCTCTTCTCATTTCAGTCCAGTAATGAGCACCTACAGTATATCTAATTTTGACAGTTTGAGGTTCAGTCTGGAATGAAGCTATCTAATGGAAGGGCTGTTTTAATCTGATCTAAGGCTTTTGTCCATCACAGTAGTAGACTAAAGGAGAGAGGGTGGAGAGAGAGAATGTTAGTTGCATCATTTTGTGTGTTTGCTCCTCTCTCTATTTCTCTCACTCTCTCTCCCTCTTTTGCCTTCTCTGTCAGACCCCCCCCCCCACTCTTGAGGTTCAGCTCTGTTTCTAATGAGCTCAAGAACACTGTGGCTATGCAGGGTGACATCCAGGGGAGTGATTTGATTTTCTCCTTCCCCTCTGCTCTGTAATTTACACACTCTCTCTTTAGCTTGCACACCTGAATGTGTGTGTAGAACCTAGGGCTGTCCCTAAACAAATCTTGTTCAACGAGAATTGTCTGTTCTTTCGACCAATTGATTGGTCAACATTTTAAAATGTGAATTGTTCCATATATAGACACATCTTATGTGTTTTAATCAAATCACATTTTATTGTTCACATACACATGGTTAGCAGATATTAATGCGAGTGTAGCGAAATGCTTGTGCCTCTAGTTCTGACCATGCAGTAATATCTGACAAGTAATCTAACAATTTCACAGCAATTACCTTTTACACACAAGTGTAAAGGAATGAATAAGAATATGTACATATCAATATATGGATGAGCGATGGCCGAACAGCATAGGCAAGATGCAGTAGATGGTATAGAGTACAGTATATACATATGAGATGAGTAATGTAGGGTATGTAAACATTATATAAAGTGGCATTGTTTAAAGTGACTAGTAATACATTTATTACATCCAATTTTCAATTATTAAAGTGGTTAGAGATTTGAGTCAGTATGTTGGCAGCAGACACTCAATGTTAGTGATGGCTGTTTAACAGTCTGATGGCCTTGAGATAGAAGCTGTTTTTCAGTCTCTCGGTCCCAGCTTTGATGCACCTGTACTTCTGGATGATAGCGGGGTGAACAGACAGTGGCTTGGGTGGTTGTTGTCCTTGATTATCTTTTTGGCCTTCCTGTGACATCGGGTGGTGTAGGTGTCCTGCAGGGCAGGTAGTTTACCCCTGGTGGTGCGTTGTGCAGACCTCACTACCCTCTGGAGAGCCTTACCGTTGTGGGCGGAGCAGTTGCCGTACCAGGCGGTGATACAGCCCGACAGAATGCTCTCGATTGTGCATCTGTAAAAGTTTGTCAGTGTTTTTGGTGACAAGACACATTTCTTCAGCCTCCAGAGGTTGAAGAGGCGCTGCTGCGCCTTCTTTACCACGCTGTCTGTGTGGGTGGGCCATTTCAGGTTGTCCAGTGATGTGTACACCGAGGTACTTCAAACTTTCCACCTTCTCCACTACTGTCAGGTCGATGTGGATAGGGGGGTGCTCCCTCTGCTGTTTCCTGAAGTCCACAATCATCTCCTTTGTTTTGTTGACGTTGAGTGTGAGGTTATTTTCCTGACACCACACTCCGAAGGCCCTCACCTCCTCCCTGTAGGCCGTCTCGTCGTTGTTGGTAATCAAGCCTACCACTGTAGTGTCGTCTGCCAACTTGATGATTGAGTTGGAGGTGTGCATGGCCACACAGTCATGGGTGAACTGGGAGTACAGGAGGGGGCTGAGAACGCACCCTTGTGCACCCAGTGTTGAGGATCCGCGGGGTGGAGATGTTGTTTCCTACCCTCACCACCTGGGGACGTCCCATCAGAAAGTCCAGGACCCAGTTGCACAGGGCGGGGTCGAGGGTTGCACAGCCCTGGGTCTCGAGCATATTGATGAGTTTGGAGGGTACTATGGTGTTAAATGCTGACCTGTAGTCGATGAACAGCATTCTTACATACAGTATATCACAAAAGTGAGTACACCCCTCACATTTTTGTAAATATTTGAGTATATCTTTTCATGTGACAACACTGAAGAAATTACACTTTGCTACAATGTAAAGTAGTGAGTGTACAGCTTGTATAACAGTGCAAATTTGCTGTCCCCTCAAAATAACTCAACACACAGCCATTAATGTATAAACCTCTGGCAACAAAAGTGAGTACACTCCTAAGTGAAAATGTCCAAATTGGGCCCAAAGTGTCAATATTTTGTGTGGCCACCATCATCACAGGTTGCCACTGGAGTCCTCCTCCACTCCTCCATGACGACATCACGGAGCTGGTGGATGTTAGAGACCTTGCACTCTTCCACCTTCCGTTTGAGGATGCCCCACAGATGCTCAATAGGGTTTAGGTCTGGCGACATGCTTGGCCAGTCCATCACCTTTACCCTCAGCTTCTTTAGCAAGGCAGTGGTTGTCTTGGAGGTGTCGTTGGGGTCGTTATCATGTTGGAATACTGCCCTGCGGCCCAGTCTCTGAAGGGAGGGGGATCATGCTCTGCTTCAGTATGTCACAGTACATGTTGACATTCATGGTTCCCTCAATGAACTGTAGCTCCCCAGTGCCGGCAGCACCCATGCAGCCCCAGACCATGACACTCCCACCACCATGCTTGACTGTAGGCAAGACACACTTGTCTTTGGACTCCTCACCTGGTTGCTGCCACACACGCTTGACACCATCTGAACCAAATAAGTTTATCTTGGTCTCATCAGACCACAGGACATGGTTCCAGTAATCCATGTCCTTAGTCTGCTTGTCTTCAGCAAACTGTTTGCGGGTTTTCTTGTGCATCACCTTTAAAAGAGGCTTCCTTCTGGGACGACAACCATGCAGACCAATTTGATGCAGTGTACGGCGTATGGTCTGAGCACGGACAGGCTGACCCCAGGCTGATTTTGTAAAATGATACAAGCGAGTAACAATAAACAATCTCCTGTTGATGAGAATGAGTAGCCTAAAGTCAGAAGTTTACATACACTCAATTAGTATTTGGTAGCATTGTCTTTAAATTGTTTAACTTGGGTCAAACATTTCAGGTAGCCTTCCACAAGCTTCCAACAATAAGTGAATTTTGGCCCATTCCTCCTGACAGAGCTGGTGTAACTGAGTCAGGTTTTTAGGCCTCCTTGCTCGCACACGCCTTTTCAGTTCTGCCCACAAATCTCTCTAGGATTGAGGTCAGGTCTTTGTGATGGCCACTCCAATACCTTGACTTTGTTGTCCGTAAGCCATTTTGCCACAACTTTGGAAGTATGCTTGGAGTCATTGTCCATTTGGAAGACCCATTTGCGACCAAGCTTTAGCCTTCTGACTGATGTCTTGAGATGTTGCTTCAATATATCCACATAATTTTCCTCCCTCATGATGCCATCTATTTGTGAAGTGCACCAGTCCCTCCTGCAGCAAAGCACCCCAACAACATGATGCTGTCACCCCCGTGCTTCACGGTTGGGATGGTGTTCTTCGGCTTGCAAGCCGCCCCCTTTTTCTTCCAAGCATAACAATGGTCATTATGGTTAAAAAGTATGATCTGTGCAGTTGCAAACCGTAGTCTGGCTTTTTTTATGGCGGTTTTGGAGCAATGTCTTCTTCCTTGCTGAGCCTCCTTTCAGGTTATGTTGATATAGGACTTGTTTTACTGTGGATATAGATACTTTTGTACCTGTTTCCTCCAGCATCTTCACAAGGTCCTTTGCTGTTGTTCTGGGATTGATTTGCACTTTTTGCACCAAAGTACGTTCATCTCTAGGAGACAACGCATCTTCTTCCTGAGCGGTATTGACGGCTGCGTGGTCCCATGGTGTTTATACTTGCAAACTATTTTTGTACAGATGAATGTGGTAACTTCAGGCATTTGGAAATGCTCCCAAGGATGAACCAGACTTGCGGAGTTCTACAATTTTGTTTCTGAGGTATTGGCTGATTTCTTTTGATTTTCCCATGATGTCAAGCAAAGAGGCACTGCATTTGAAGGTAGTCCATGAAATACATCCACAGGTACACCTCCAATTGACTCAAATGATGTCAATTAGCCTATCAGAAACTTCTAAAGCTATGACATAATTTTCTGGAATTTTTCCAAGCTGTTTAAAGGCACAGTCAAGTTAGTGTATGTACACTTCTGACCCACTGGAATTGTGATAGAGTGAATTATAAGTGCAATAATCTGTCTGTAAACAATTGTTGGAAGAATTACTTGTGTCATGCACAAAGCAGATGTTCTAACCGACTTGCCAAACTATAGTTAGTTACCATGACATCCACCCAGCTCTGGACGACTTAATCTTAGAAAGGCTTATATTCAAGGAGTTTCTACTAGTGCTGAGCGATTAACCAAAAATGTTTTCTGTTATTAAAGAACTAATTGGCCGACGTTGGTTTAACTACCTGAAATCCATTTCGTTTCTCTTCAGAGAAATCAAATCATTCTCGAGAGAAATCTGAGAAATAAAGTGAACTATGTGGGACGCTGGGCTAAAGGGAGTTGTAGTTTTCATTAAGCAAATATTCAACCTAGTTCAATGCAGAAACGTGGTAAATAACCACATTGACCATAATCCATTGCACCAGCTTTTTCTGGCTCATTGACGGATCAGAGAGGAAGAGGCGAAGCGAGAGGTTTCACTCTCGCCAAAAGCTTTCCAAAATAAGCTCAATGCATTTATATAGGTTTATTTTGGACCTAAGCGTGTCTTCCCGCCTTTGGGACAACGACTCCCATTGTAAGGGCATAGACATGATTGTCTTGTAATTGTCTACAGATCTCTGGACGGATACACTTTTGCGCCTGCTTCGTTAGGTCAGATACACACAGACCGCATACACCGCATGAGAGAGGAATGTACACAACACAACATCCACAGGGACAGATGCAGTTCATAAAAATATACCTTATTTACTTTGAATAACTAATAACATTATTTTGTCAGACAGCTCTGCAACATACTTAGGCAGGCTAGCTAAATAGGATGACTAAAACGTTAGATGGCCTGACTGGCTGACTGCTACTGCTTGAGCTGAGAAGAGACAAATAAGTAATCAAATAAAAACTAAGAAATATACAGAACTGAAATGTTTTATTATTTCATAGTAATTTCCTTTTTTTTTATTGATATCCACCAAACCAGGACCTGACAGAGACAATGGAATATCTTCAATATTTTGGCAATTGAATGTTCACTATTTTTGGCTTTTGAATTAAAAAGCTCTAAAATCATTGTAACGTCCTTATTTCATAAAACATTTCATGTTCAAAAAAATTATCAAATGATTTGCTTTATAATTATTCCCGAAACCGAAGCAACCTCAAAAAGCACCAATTCCTCAGCCTTAGTTTCTACTGAACTGCAGAGGAGTGAAGCACAGCATACCACCACACATCTTCTCTAGAGACACACAATGATCAGGGAGAGGAACAACGATCATCACAGCAGTGGGAAGCACACAAACACCCTAACTGCAAGCATAGTCAGACACGCACATGCACACACACACACCTGGCTAGAGGCCACCGCACGGCAGGCAGTGACCTCGGATCTCTTCATCAGTGTGTGGACCTGCTGAGTAAAGGTGAGTCACTGAGACTGCATAACTGAGACTGTAAAACTCAAACTACTCTCTCTCTCTGAGCTTAGCTCACACTGTACAGAGGAGCAAACTGAAAAGGAAGAAATAATGCAGCAACTCTTCAAGGACAACGGTAGTGAACTTCCCCCCCAAAATTATTTGTTTTAAACCCACAGAAAAAGCATTTTTTAAGTGAACTTTCTTTGTCCTTGACAAGTTGGTGAATTTCCCACTATTTTTCAGTCCCACTTGGCTCATGACTTGCTCTACTTAGGAATGCACAAAGATAGAATGAATGCTGCCACCAGCTCATAGTACTGTATAGTGCATTAATCCACTGACACAGCCTGGGTCAATGCATTCCTCTGGATAATTGTATGTCAGCCTCTTACCATTCATTATATCACCTTATGATTGACTTTATACCTCCTTAGTACTGATGAACAAAACATCTAGGCCCTCCCTATTGATCTGTGTCATCTAAATAAAGCCTATTTCCAAGTGAGTGTCATGTCAATAGGATTCAGGTCACTCTATAAATTGTCCGGTCGAAGTGTTCCAACAGTTACACCCTGAGTTCAGCCAGTCAGAAGAGAAGTTCACAGGCAAACAAAACAAGAGCTCCTGAATATTGGACATGATGAGCAGCCAAAACATATACTTTAAAAAGTGAAAATTGTGTCATGGAGTTAATCCTATTGGGAAAGCTCTGCGTATGTACAACTCTTGCACACTTCACTTTGGTGTTGCATGCTACAATAAAGTATGACCTTGTTTTTACCCTACTGAGATTATTGTGGCATGAATGATCAGATATACAATAACCAGAAGAGGGATTAGCTGGGTCACAGAAATGCAGTTTTAGAAGAAAACCTGACTCTCTTTATAATCCTGTCAATCAGGACTGTATTTGTTTCTTTGATATTCATCTAAATCCAGACCAGTAGTATTATGTCAGCTCATCTGTAAATCCTGATCTTGATATCAATGACATAGGCTACAGAAAACGCCTATAACATAGTAATAGGACAGCAATACATGTGCAAATCAGATGTACAATACAAAACTGATTCAGACATTTATACAAAGGAACATTTATAAAAGGAAGGAACAAATACATACACTGACACACACGCACAAACAATCAACTATGTTGAAGGCAAGTAAATGTATCACACACTACAGACAAATAAATCAATATTTGACATTATGCCAAGATCTTACCAAGAGCTATTTCTTTGATGGGGACGTGCACTCAATCAGCAAGCGTTATAGGGCTGACTTCATGCCATCAAATAAAACATAGGCGCATCAGTCAGCTGGTCCTGTGTAGCTATAGCACCAATGTACCCCGAACTCCGAGCTCCAACTTGGTAAGTGAAGTAGCTATCTAGTATCGACAGTTCTGTCAGACACTGGAATAAAAGGCAGAGAATGCGCTCTTGCCTTGTAGTTTATATTACCATATATGCTTCCCTGGTTAATTCGTTCCCTCCCACCCCGCCACTTCGGGATACCTCTCCAACCTCTTTCCTCAAAGAGCAAAACAATACACGTTGGCTATGACATTTGCACCAATTTGTCGGATAAAATGTCCACGTCACGTCTCAGCTGCCCGGTTGACAGCTCTCTCCTCCCGCGGCGTTGCTCAGGAACTCTGTGGAGTTACGTGTGTGACATAGTCAGACACCACTCAACATACTCAGACACCACTCAAGGTCCCCCCGTGTACCTTGGTACTGCAATATTGTCACACCTAACACTCTGCTACACTTTGTTCGTAGTAGACTTTCCTCGTCTTATTAATCGTTATCTCGAACGAGTAGTACTTCAAAACCCAGTTGTTTTTCTATGTAGCTAGCTAGGGCGTTCAAAACAGTTCCGTGATATGCATACTGCTCTACTCGAACACACTAATATATTCAAAGCATGTTCTAAAATTATCAAAAGGTTATACATTTCTTTATACAGGAAACTGATATATGTGTCCACTTTGCTAACTATAATAAAATAGCAAAAAACACAGGAAGTAGCTACGTCCACACTCCACTATTTTCATTGTTATATCTCTGCAGGGTTGCCAGGCAAGCTGACATTTCTAAAACCATGATTGTCAAAACCTACCCTAAAGTCCTGAAAACTAGCCAAAAAACGTTTTCAACGCAAAAGAGATGTTGCCATATGTATACAATAAACCCTTTTGCCATAACGTTATCGAGACATTTAAGAAGGAATATCATAGTAACTTGTAATGACTTTCGAAGCAAAATTCGGTTTTCCTCAAAATAAGAATTATTGCCAGCTATGACAAGGTGCAATAAAATAATTTGAATATGTTGCAAGAGAAAATACCATTTGACCTTATTAAACTCACGAGATCATTTTCCATCAATGGATGTAAATGTAACTTGTTTGACTGCTATTATTAAGCATTAAAGGCGCAGGGGTTTATGGTATTTGGCCAATATACCATAGCTAACTAAGGGCTGTTCCTAAGCATGATGCAACGGCGAGTCTTGGACACAGCCAACGACTTCAACTATATATCCCATTTCAATATTATATTCCAAACTATCTTTTTTTAAATTAATTTAAAACAACTTTTGATCACCGTTTGCCCCTGAATGTCCTTTTAAAGACTGCTGGGATGTAAAATCTTGCATTATTCAAATAATATTTAGTGCAATTGTACATAATAGATTGAACGGAAAAGGAACAGCAAAGAAAGAAAAAGGTGAGTTAAAAAGAGGGAGGGGGGGGGGGGCAATTACCCCGATACTTAAAAAAAAAAATTTTTTTGAAAAATAACATTTCATGAAATAACTAAAAAAGTGTAAACTCTAGCCGTTTTTTCCCCTTTATAGTTTATTTGCCTAAGCATGACTTTCATCCACATACCATACTATAAACCGCCCATTTGCGAGAGATGACTTGTCATTTCAATAGGCATAGGCTACAGACTAAAATCTGGGTTTATGATTGTAATTACATTTTGCCATGGTTTGCTTAGATAATAGCTGCTGATAGGCCTACATCTCATTTCAGATAGTCTACAGTAGCCTAGACAAGATGTAGGCAATATGTAAACTAAACAATTTAGCAGCTTGCTTAGTTAAAATTAACAGACTCATTAAATCAACATGAACAGGTAGGTGATTTAGAGGTAAGAAATGCTTGTGTTTCCCAATAGCCTGCTGTAATAAGCTACGAAGGATGGGGTCATCATTTTAATCACTGAATTAAATATTAATAATATGTACAGTAGCAGTCAAAAGTTTGGACACACACCTTTTTCTTTATTTCTACGATTTTCTACATTGTAGAATAATAGTGAAGACATCAAAACTATGAAATAACGAGCTTCATGAGGCAGTCACCTGGAATGCATTTCAATTAACATGTGTGCCTTGTTAAAAGTTAATTTGTGGAATTTCTTTCCTTCTTGATGCGTTTGAGCCAATCAGTTGTGTTGTGACAAAGTAGGGGTGGTATACAGAAGATAGCCCTATTTGGTAAAAGACCAAGTCCATATTATGGCAAGAACAGCTCAAATAAGCAAAGAGAAACAACAGTCCATCATTACTTTAAGACATGAAGGTCAGTCAATTCGGAAAATGTCTTCAAGTGCAGTCGCAAAAACCATCAAGCACTTTGATGAAACTGGCTCTCATGAGGACCGTCACAGGAATGGAAGACCCAGAGTTACGTCTGCTGCAGTGGATAAGTTCCTTAGAGTTAACTGAACCTCAGATTACAGCCCAAATAAATGCTTCACAGAGTTCAAGTAACAGACACATCTCAACATCAACTGTTCAGAGGAGACTGCGTGAATCAGGCCTTCATGGTCGAATTGCTGCAAAGAAACCACTACTAAAGGTCACCAATAATAAGAAGAGACTTGCTTGGACCAAGAAAAACGAGCAATGGAAATTAGTCCTGTGGAATTCTGTCCCTTGGTCTGATGAGTCCAAATTTGAGATTTCTAGTTCCAACCGCCGTGTCTTTGTGAGACGCAGAGCAGGTGAAAGAATGATCTCTGCATGTGTGGTTCCCACCGTGAAGCATGGAGGAGAAGGTGTGATGGTGTAGGGGTACTTTGCTGTGATTTATTTAGAATTCAAGGCACACTTAACCAGCATGGCTACCACAGCATATTGTAGCGATACGCCATCCCATCTGGTTTGCTCTTAGTGGGACTATCATTTGTTTTTCAACAGGACAATGACCCAAACCCCACCTCCAGGCTGTGTAAGGGCTATTTGACCAGGAGGGAGAGCAATGGAGTACTGCACCAAGAGTGTGAAAAGCTGTCATCAAAGCAAGGGCTGGCTACTTTGAAGAATCTAAAATCTATATGATTCCAAATCTATATGATTCCATTCCATTCCACATCTAAAATCTACATGATCACATGTGTTATTTCATAGTTTTAATGTCTTTTTTTGGTTACTACATGATTCCATATGCATTATTTCATAAATTTGATGTCTTCACTATTATTGTACAATGTAGAAAATAGTAGAAATAAAGAAAAACCCTTGAATGAATATGTGTCCTAACTTTTGACTGGTACTGTATATGAACTGAATATGTTTATTTTTAGCCTAATCTTACTACTGTTACCATCAATCTAATGCGTTCTAACAACTGATGGGGAATTTTGATAGAGCTTTGATGATTTCTAATTTAATTTACTAAACATGTCCATTAATAATTGCATAACAACACATGTTTCCAACAACAATAAACTAGGCTATTTATTAAATTGTTTTGCCAGCTCCAGGTAGGCTACACAAGGGCACATTTATTTGCAATGACCATTTTTTATTGTTTTGGTAGCATCACATTCCGTGATGTTTTTGGTAGTTAAGTTTTATCCAATCGCTGTGACTCCCGAACGGACTCGGGAGAGGCGAAGGTCGAGAGCTATGCGTCCTCTGAAACAAGACCCCGCCTATGACCAGTGATATCATCACTTCAAAATATTTATTGTATCAAATGGTAGCCTAAAGTAGACTACAATGGCATATGAATTAATAGACTACTTGATGGCCAAGAGGCAAATGTATCATTCTCCACATTTAATGTCAGTTTCATATAGTACTTTTCTTCATAAAAGAACCACGCTCATTTCACATTTCCACTCAGGCAGCCCCCGAGACACAATAACTGAGCATACGTAAAACACTTCCCTTGATAACGTTTTCTTTTAGCAAAGTTAACCACCTCCGTGCGAATTAATGTAACCACCTCCGACTGATTTTTTAGAGAAATGCCATGGCGGCCGCGGTGAAACTTAGAAATAGCTCAATATCCCGCAAACCACGACCAATACATTTTCAACGCGACATCGTTTTAAATGTATCCCAATTTACTAGAAAACGATGTACATGGCAACCCTGTATCTGTGCTACAGCTCTACGTCACCGTTCGATCATAAGTGGAACGCCGCCACCTTGCGTAACCACAAACTGTTGTCTACGACCGCCATCTCCCGGATTTATACCATACGTTCATGCATAAACAATTGGTTCCGTTTAATGTTGTACGGTTGACTACTAGATGGTGCAAAAGAGCCATCCTTTTTATTCTGACACGCTTGCTCGCACACAAACCCCATGACAAGCAGCCGGGTTCAAGAGAAATAAATCAGCCCGTTTCCAGCCTAGTGGCTCAACTGTTAACACGGGTCAAAGTTATCCCGGAATAAGGACAGCACGCATGTGCCGTCAACCCGGATGTAGAATTTGTACGATACGCTTCCCATATTTGATTATTTTATGTGACATTGTTGCTAACTGTGTCAAAAATAGAACACGTAGTCCTTTTGTGGCACGCTTGAACCGGTCTAGACCGGGATAGACAGAAGTGTCGCGTGAACTGTCACAGCTGACAGCAGTGGTAGGTCTACTGAAGCTTGGCAGTACTGTAAGCATAACAAACCTTGGTTTTGAGGCTGTAGGCTCCGATTTTGTTATTACTTTAGTTGAATGCTTCATAATACGATTTAAATAATTTTTGCCTACAAATCATGTATTAGCTAATTCAGGTTAGGCCTAAATAATACGGAATAGGATAGCCTGTACTAGCAGGTTTATTAGCCTTCAGCCAAACTCGGGCTAATGCTTGGCTATCACTACTTTGATTGGAGAGAAAAAAACACTGAGTTTTGTTTTGATTTCCATAGAAAATATAACCCAGAAGACCTGTCATCTGTCAAAGTGGCGTCTAGAATGGACTTCCGCGGTAGAAAGTATGAGCGGGGCAGCAACTGGTCCGACCCAGAGGTGGCCGAACTCCTCCAGCTGTGGTCAGATGAGTCGGTCCAACTCGAGCTGGAAAGTTGCCTCCGAAATCAACATGTATTTAACCGAATAGCGGACGTCCTGCGGGAGAACGGTATCTATCGCACTGGCGACCAGTGCAGGGAGAAGATAAAAAAGATGAAGCTGGAGTACCGCCGCATTAAGGACAACCACAGGATGATACGCGGCGGGAGGTCGTGGAAGTTTTATGACGTTATGGACCGGGTCTTAACGAACCGACCAGCCATATCCTACTCCTCATTGGGCGGTGCCGTTATAGCCCACCAAGTCCTCCAGAGCCCGCCTAGTGGGGCAGACGCATACATCCATGGTCTGCCAGGTGGTGCCTTTGGTTCCACTGCTTCGGGCGGGTTCTTGTTTGGTCATCCGCCTAGGCTGGGGGAGCTGCTTGAGATCAAATGTGAGCATGCAGAGTCCGAGGACGGATTGCTGAACTCCGATACTGCGCCCCCAGAGCTACTGTACCATACCGGGTCTGGAGATGAGCATGACACTGATGGGAAGTCTGCCGGGCTGGACCAAGAGGATCCGGTCGAGATGGCAAGAGGAGAGCGCACGACGAGCGCGCGATTCTCTCCTTCAGGTTGGCTAAAAATGCCTCTTGCCCTGTATAATTTTGCATGGATATTCATTCGGTACTTTTATTAAAAGTGAGGGTATGAGTTACAACTATTATGTTGTAGTCCCAACACTTGGTACACTGTATCATTGCGCAATTCGAACTGAACTTTGTCCTTGCAAAAACACACTACATGATTACACTTTGATTTGTGCACATATCAGTTAATCAATCAATCAATTTAGTTATAAAGTCCTTCTTACACCAGCTGATGTCACAAAGTTTCTGTACAGAAACCCAGCCTAAAACCCCAAACAGCAAGCAATGCAGGTGTAGAAGCACGGGTGTCTAGGAAAAACTCCCTAGAAAGGCCGGAACCTAGGAAGAAACCTAGAGAGGAACCAGGCTATGAGGGGTGGCCAGTACTCTTCTGGCTGTGCCGGGTGGAGATTATAACAGAACATGGCCAAGATGTTCAAATGTTCATAGATGACCAGCAGGGTCAGATAATCATACACTCCTCTGCCTATGTATTTATTTGTACAGTGAAGATGAGTACATTTGGCCCTATATTCCAGCATTTTGGATTTGAGATCAAATGTTTTCTATGAGGCAAATGTACAGAATATCACCTTTTATTTGAGGGTATTTTCATACCAATGGAGGCTCCTTAGAGGAGGTCCTCCCATCCACCTCAGTAAATAAAAAAGAAAATGAAAAAGTGCAACATGAAAAAAAAATCTCCTTTTTAGATAAAATAAAAGGTAGACTAGTGGTTAGAGCGCTGGGCCAGTAACTGGAAGGTTGCTGGATCGAATGCCCGAGCTGACACAGTAGTAATCTGTTCTGCACCTGAGCAAGGTATTTAACCCACTGTTTCCCGGGTGCATTAGCATCTAGTACTGAAAGCATTAGCTAGCACTACAGTGCATAAACTGTGGTGAGTAGTTGAGAAAGACAACAGTTGAACAGTTTTGAACAAAAATGAAAGAGAAGCGAGAGAGAGCTATATTTTGTTGTATTTTGTTTTCACTTCCACTTAGATAGCGAATGCAGCTAGCTAGCTTAGCATACTCAAACACCCGGCTCAAACAGAGAGGGATGCTATGTTGGCTAGCTGGCTATGGCTATCCAACAATGGAACTCTACCAAGTCAAGGTAAGCTTTAGATTTTTTTCATTTATTGACACCAGTACCTGCCAGTGTAACTGCTAAACTGCTTGCTGACTGTACACCGTACTGTATTATTTTAGCAGGTTTACTAACGCGTTAGTTCTAGTAGCTATGTTGACGATGACGTTAGCGAATATGGTGACAACGATGTAGGCTGTGTGTAGCGGTTAGCACTTATGATATAAAGTTATGGCTTGGAAATGTTTTTTCGCCTGGTCACAGATAGCAGATGTGTTGTGCGCTGAAGTCCACAAGCGAAGGTACAATGTGAGATGAGGAGAGCACTTTCGATGCGAGAAGGAATTATACTGTTTGTATGTGGCTATTATGAAAGGGAACTCTTTGCGTGTGATCAGGGGTTTATTCATTCCGCCAATTCTGTTGAATAACGTTTCTTGAACGAAACGGGAATAAACATAACTGAATTTGTCCAACAGAAACTCTAGTTTGCAACTGTTGGACAAATTATTACACCCTAGATCAGCTAGATGCAATCAAGAGTGTTGAAGGCGGTATTGTCACCTTGATTACTAAAATTTTTCTCTCGACCTGTGCACCTACGTTGTAAACTTTCGTTCATAGGCTAGGTTGTAGCAACCTCATGATGGGTATAGGGAAAATTTGAGTATCGTGTAGTAGCCTAAACCTATCGATGTTACACTAAGCTGGTTGAATAGAATATGAATGAAAGTCATCTAATATGCTATAATAGAAATAAGGCCATGCTCATGAAAAAAATTATCGTCCTCCATCACCTTAAACGGCACCGACTGCCACTGCTTCATACATTATCTGTTTTACCGTTTAGAAGTAAAATCACTTTATGTATCTAGTCCACTCATTTGAATATATATTTTTTTCTTCATAAGTGTTCGGACATATTCACTTATAGTGTATTAAAGTTGTCAAAAGTTTAGTATCTGGTCCCATATTCTTCGCAATCAATGACTATATCAAGCTTGTGACTGCATTTGCAGTTTTATATCTTTTGCCCAATAGGAACTGAATGGGTGAATAACATATTTGTGTAATTTTGGACCCATTTTATTGTAAATAAGAATAGAAGATGTCTCTGAACACTTCTACATTAATGTGGATGCTACCATGATTATGTATAATCGTAAATTAATTGTGAATAATAATGATGAGTGAGAAAGTTAGAGACACAAAGATCATGCTAACCTCTCACCATGAGGCTACAATAACAGGGGAGGTTAGCATTTTTTAGGAGTTATGATCTTTGTTCCTCTGTAACTTTCTCACTCATCATTATTCAGGATTCCTTCATGATTATCCAATATAAATAAAAGTGACTCCAAAATGACAAAAGAGTCCCAAGCTTGAAGAGTCCCAAGGAATATGGGACCACATACTAAACTTTGGACTACTTTAATACACATGTAACTGAATTTGTCTAGATACTTATGACACCTTCAAATTTCTAAACTGAAATAGATATGTATGAAAATACCCTCAAATAAAATGTGACATTCTGTACTGTTGACTCATGAGACATTTGATCCCAAATCCCAAATATTGTAGTTCAGAGACAAATTAAAGTTTTAGCTTCACTGTCTAAATACATTTGTAGGGGAGTGTACGTGTAAGTATGGATTTAATAAGCAAAATACGTTTTTGTGATCTATTATCCCTTCTTCCCTCTTCTCTCCTCTCTCTCTTTCCGTCTTCAGGTTTCAGTGATCAGAACCAGGCTGGGTCCTCAGGCACAGGGGCCTCCATTGCTGGTCCTGATGGCCGGGACACAGGGAACCAGCGTGACCCAGAGGGTTCCCGACCTGCAGCCCCTGTGAGGCAGAGGAAGCGTCGGCGTGCAGGTAGAGGGGCTGGTGGGGGAGGAGGGGGTGGATGTGGGGGCCGGGGGCCCCTGGACGAGGCCCTGGTCAGCTTCCTAAGCTGGCAGCGGTCTGCCGAGGAGCGGCTCATCTCCCTGGAGGAGGCACGGCTGGAGAGGGAGGCGCAGGCGGAGGAGAGGCGGGAGCAGAAGGAGGAGAGGAGGGCGGAGCAGGAGAGACAGCATGAGCTCCGTCTGTTCAGCATGTTGACTGGGGCCCTGGCCGCTGTTAGACAGACTGCCCCTACTGCTCCACCGTTTGCTCCTACTTTCTCTAATGACTCAACTGTACCCTCTGCCACTTCTGGACACACCGCTATACTTAACGCCCTATCTGCCCCAGCTACTTCGTCTGTCCCATTTGGCTGTCCTGCCCCAACTACAGAACCACCACCATCCATCCCAGCCTGTTGCCCCACTACACCTGAGAGCATACTGGCCACACTAAGTGGTGCAGAGACCCCTGGCCACAGTGTGTACCTGTCTCGCCGTGGCAACTCCATTAGACAGCACCAGGGCATTCTACAGGAGGGCTACACCCAGTACCACGCTGACAAATACCAGCACACTGACAACCCCAATGTGAGTCTCCAACACTGCTGCTGCTCCGCATGTTGAGAACAGTCGTTCCAGACCTGTGTGTGGTGTCATACCACTTGTCATGTCACTTTGTGGCAAATGTTTCTGTAAAAAGTCCTAGACAAATAACAATTGATAGATTGACTGAAAGATAGATTGATAGATTTTGATGTCTCTCATCTCCAGGGCATCATCAACATGGGCACCAGTGAGAACAAGCTGTGCTATGATCTGCTGCACAAACGGGTGAGAGAGGGGGAAGAAACAGGAGAAAATAGGGGAGGGAGAGTGGTTCATGTGGTTGCTCCACATTGCTAATCACTGACTTTGTCAATCAGAATGATATATTATTTATGGCTAGTGATGTGTCTGTTGGAGAATGTGGTTCTGTACTTACTGTAACTATATTGCATTACACTCCAATGGAATGTAACCATTCTCTCTCCGTCCATAAATCAAAACCCTTTTTGTGCCCCTGCCTCCCTGCCACAGATGACCCAGCCTGACATGCTTCATATCGACCCAGCCTTGCTGCAGTATCCTGACTGGAAAGGCCACCGCTTGTAAGCAGTTACCTTGTATGAGGACTTCATATGTCATGTGGAAAAGGATGGTTATGGTACATGTATTCGTTAGAGATAATTGAAGTTCAATTCAATACATTTTTATTACATACAAGAAAGATGTTGATTACGGCAGCGATACAGATAAGGATGATGATGTTAATGATGATGGTGATGATATCCCCTCTTTAGTCTGAGAGAAGAGGTGTCCAGGTTCCTGTCCCACTACTGTGGTTCGCCCAGGCCACTGAGACCAGACAATGTGAGTGAAGTGAGCTCGCCTCAGCCCTTAGTAGTACTGTATAATGGCTCTAGTCTAGTGTATAATCCTGGCCATTGTGGAATAAGGCTGTGATTGCTGGATTCATCTATGGGTGTGAATAGTTAAATTATGAAGAATGTTTTTACTCATAAAGCTAGTGTTTTATTTGTGTGTGTGTGTTCAGGTTGTGGTGATGAATGGCTGTGGCTCCCTCTTCTCATCCATAGCCGCAGTGCTTTGTGACCCGGAAGGTTAGTTCAACTCCGTAGACTCAAGAAGTATGTCCAGTCATTTCACCTATTTCTCACATATTATAGTTTTAAATATCATCCATGCCTTGTCTAACTGTGTAAGAGATGGTGTTTAATTCATCGATTTCAGTGGTTGAATTTAATTTAATATTGTGAGATTTATCCTGACAATGTGTCTGTGTGTGTGTTAGATGCAATCCTCATTCCAACTCCATTCTATGGAGTGATCACTGAGGATGTGCATCTTTACAGCGGTGTTCGGCTCTTCCATGTTCATCTCGACTGTGAGGTAGGTCTCCTTTCTTAACGTAATACACCCTATACCATAATATCACTCTGTGTTGTATTGTTGTAAATGTTATTTGATGGCTCCATTTTCTGGGCAATATATTTTCTAAAGTGCTTTTTGTGTGTGCTTTTAGCCTAGTGGCAGTGGCAGTCGGCCGTTCCACCTCACTGTGGACAAACTGGAGGAAGCTATGAGGAAGGCGATTAGCGAGGTTGACCCCCCCCCAAAAAAACAGAATAGTTATCCATTGATAAAACGAAGATACAGGTACTTGAATGTTTCATTGGTGTAACTGTCCCTTGGTGTGGCCCTGTCTGTCAGGGGTTGAATGTGCGGGCCATGGTCCTGGTGAACCCCCATAACCCCCTGGCTGATGTCTACTCCCCTCAAGAGATGACTGGCTTTCTGGAGTTTGCCAAGAGGTGAGTTTTGTCCTCATATCATATTTCCATATTGTGCAATATATTTTCCCCTCTTGCGCATATAACGCTGAGTATTATGACTGTAGTTGTATTTTAAAGTGCAGCTAAGGGCTGAGGATTCTCCCAGAACTATTGGTTGTAGTCTGTGGTTCACTCAGCATTAGCACCCTCTACAGACCTCCCTATGCACTGAGCTGCACTGAGCTGTAGTAACCATAAACCAGCCCGTTTGTACAATGCGCTGCTCCCTCCGGCTGCCTACTGATAGAGGCCTTTTAATGCCTGCTTGTATTGCCTTTATATTAAAGAACAGTATACATCATAAAACGGTGCAATAGAAATTCATGATAAATTATTTATCTTTTCCTCTCTGTTCTCTCCATTCCTTCCCCCTGCCTAAGGCATAAGTTGCACGCCATTGTAGATGAGGTGTACATGCTGACAGTGTTTGAAGACACAGTAACCTTCCACAGCGTCCTCAGCATGGACAGGTATGATGCACACGCACACAAACTCTGCCTATTAAATGTACACTACCTTTCAAAAGTTTGGGGTCACTTAGAAATGTCCTTGTTTTTGAAAGAAAAGCACTATTTTTGTCCATTAAAATAACATAAAATTGATCAGAAATACAGTGTAGTCATTGTTAATGTTGTAAATGATTATTTTAGCTGGAAACAGATTTCTAATGGAATATCTACATAGGCGTACAGAGGCCCATTATCAGCAACCATCACTCCTGTGTTCCAATGGCATGTTGTGCTAGCTAATCCAAGTTTATCATTCTAAAAGCCTAATTGATCATTAGAAAACCCATTTGCAATTATGTTAGCACAGCGAAAACTATTGTTCTGATTAAAGAAGCAATAAAACTGTCCTTCTTTAGATTAGTTGATTAGGATCTGGAGCATCAGCATTTGTGGGTTTGATTACAGGCTCATAATGGCCAGAATCAAATAACTTTCTTCTGAAACTCGTCAGTCTATTTTTGTTCTGAGAAATGAAGGCTATTCCATGCGAGAAATTGCCAAGAAACTGAAGCTCTCGTACAATCCTCAACTGGAAGCTTCATTAAATAGTACCCGCAAAACACCAGTCTCAACGTCAACAGTGATCGGGGATGCTGGCCTTCTAGGCAGAGTTCCTCTGTCCAGTGTCTATGTTCTTTTGCCCATCTTAATCTTTTCTTTTTATTGGCCAGTTTGAGATATGGCTTTTTCTTTGGAACGATGAACTCTATTTAATGAAGCTGCCAGTTGAGGACTTGTGAGGCACCCGTTTCTCAAACTAGACACTCTAATGTACTTGTCCATTTGCTCAGTTGTGCACCGGGGCCTTCCATTCCTCTTTCTATTCTGGTTAGGGCCAGTTTGCGCTCTTTTGTGAAGGGAGTAGTACACAGCGTTGTACAAGATCTTCAGTTTCTTGGCAATTTCTCGCATGGAATAGCCTTCATTTCTCAGAAGAAGAATAGACTGACGAGTTTTAGAAGAAAGTTCTTTGTTTCTGGCCATTTTGAGCCTGTAATTGATCCCACAAATGCTGATGCTCCAGATACTCAACTAGTCTAAAGATGGCCAGTTTTATTTACTTTATATTTCTAAGTACATTAACAATGGTGTGCTTACAGCCTGCCGGACCCCCAGAGAACACATGTGATGTGGGGGATGAGCAAGGTAAGAGTTTAAAGTGAGGGTGTGTGTGCGTGCATATGCATGTGTCTGAATGTGTTTGTATGTACATGTTGTTGTGGGAACTATCTGGGGGTTATGTGTTCATCATGTTAGATTGTCTCCTGTGTGTTGTCCCTGTGCAGGACTTTGCGATGGCAGGAGTGCGTGTGGGCACTGTGTACTCTGATAACAGGGACTTGGTGGAAGCTCTGGATAAACTGGGGATGTTCCATGGTGTCCCTGGTCCCATACAGCACCAGATGGCAATCCTGCTCCAGGACAAAGGTACACACACACACACTAGATGAGAGGACATACCATCCAAGTAGGGAGTTCAATCTACCTGTGTTCTACTCTGTAGATTGGATCAATGGGAAGTTTCTTCCAGAGAACAGGCTGAGAATGCAGGCAGCTCACAGGTACATGACAGGGGAGCTACAGAGCCTGGGAGTCCCCTACCTCCACCGGCCTGCTGGCTTCTACATCTGGGCTGACCTCAGGAAGGTAAGAATACTGAAACAGGTTGGGGTTTACTGCATGGTGTGGAGCTGCTGTTTTGGTTCTTCCTGACATGGTTCCTCCTCTCTCTCTCTTTATTTCTCTTTCTTTCTTTCTCTCTCTCTTGGTCAGTACCTGTATGAGCCGTCGTTTGTGGAGGAACTGTCCCTGTGGAGGTGTTTCCTCAGACACAAGGTGGTGCTGAGCTGTGGCCAAGCCTTCCATTGCTCCACTCCCGGCTGGTTCCGCATTGTCTTCACCGACCGACAGCAACACCTTACGCTCGGTACATTCAGATGCTTTTCTCTTCTCATGATAGCGGGGGAGGAAAACAGATATAGGGAGATGTTGATATTTCTTCCTCCTCCCTTTTCGCCCTCTTCTCTCTTCTATCCTGTTTTCCTCTAATTCCCATCTCTTCATCTCAGTATGTCATACAATGACAGGAAAACTAAATCAAAGAGATGGTGTTATATGTGGTTGTTGTAGGCATGCAGAGGATCAGGAGGGCCTTGGAGGAGATAGATGGGGCCACATCCACCCTTGACACGGGCACAACCAACGAGGCCACAGAGGAGAAAGGGACAGAGAAGACAACACAGGGGGACACAACAGACGCACACAAACCTCTTGCTGTTAAGTCAACATCCTTGTCCAAGAACAGATCATCAGAAGAGCCAGAGGAGAAGGATAATAACATCCCTGATGCCATCCCATTGGTCAGTGAAGATTTTATCTTGCTTGACTGCCAGACGTCCCACCCTGCAGAAAGTCTGGACTCCCTGATTGGTGCCCTGAGGCAACAGATCCACACCTCTGATTGGCTTGAGAAGAACACTCCGGAACTGTCTGCTGGGGAGGACCCAGAGCTTCTGGATGTGTTCAAAGACCTGCTGGACAGAGCCAGAAAGTAGAGGAGAAGAATGGATGGAGAGGAAAGGAGGGGATGGAGAGGAAAGGAGGGGATGGAGAGGAAAGGAGGGGATGGAGAGGAAAGGAGGGGATGGAGAGGAAAGGAGAGGAAAGGAGGGGATGGAGAGGAAAGGAGGGGATGGAGAGGAAAGGAGGGGATGGAGAGGAAAGGAGGGGATGGAGAGGAGAGGATGGAGAGGAGAGGAGGGGATAGAGAAGAGAGGATGGAGAGGAGGGGATAGAGAGGAGAGGATGGTTAGAGGAGAGGGGAGGTGAAAGGACAGGAGGCAAGAAAGGACATCATCATAGGCGACAAAGGTTCCCCAGTTTGTCCACATCAGAATGTCTTAATTTTTTGTTATGAGAGCTGTTCTTCATTATTTCAGCCAGAAGTCAGTGTATCAGGCTGTGCTGTAATCTCTGCAGTTCTGTTCATTGAATGCCAATGTTGACTCAAACGAATATACAGAGTTAAGTTTAAGTCTCTGTCAAATACATTTTATACTTTAGTTATAACTCGTTTTCTGGTTGTACTTTTGTTCTGTAATCCACTTTAATGATTAACCTTGAATATGGTTATACAGTGCCTTGCGAAAGTATTCGGCCCCCTTGAACTTTGCGACCTTTTGCCCCATTTCAGGCTTCAAACATAAAGATATAAAACTGTATTTTTTTGTGAAGAATCAACAACAAGTGGGACACAATCATGAAGTGGAACGACATTTATTGGATATTTCAAACTTTTTTAACAAATCAAAAACTGAAAAATTGGGCGTGCAAAATTATTCAGCCCCTTTACTTTCAGTGCAGCAAACTCTCTCCAGAAGTTCAGTGAGGATCTCTGAATGATCCAATGTTGACCTAAATGACTAATGATGATAAATACAATCCACCTGTGTGTAATCAAGTCTCCGTATAAATGCACCTGCACTGTGATAGTCTCAGAGGTCCGTTAAAAGTGCAGAGAGCATCATGAAGAACAAGGAACACACCAGGCAGGTCCGAGATACTGTTGTGAAGAAGTTTAAAGCCGGATTTGGATACAAAAAGATTTCCCAAGCTTTAAACATACCAAGGAGCACTGTGCAAGCGATAATATTGAAATGGAAGGAGTATCAGACCACTGCAAATCTACCAAGACCTGGCTGTCCCTCTAAATTGATCAACAATGACAATGATCAACAATGACAATGATCCAAAACATAAAGCAAAATCTACAATGGAATGGTTCAAAAATAAACATATCCAGGTGTTAGAATAGCCAAGTCAAAGTCCAGACCTGAATCCAATCGAGAATCTGTGGAAAGAACTGAAAACTGCTGTTCACAAATGCTCTCCATCCAACCTCACTGAGCTCGAGCTGTTTTGCAAGGAGGAATGGGAAAAAATGTCAGTCTCTCGATGTGCAAAACTGATAGAGACATACCCCAAGCGACTTACAGCTGTAATCGCAGCAAAAGGTGGCGCTACAAAGTATTAACTTAAGGGGGCTGAATAATTTTGCACGCCCAATTTTTCAGTTTTTGAATGGTTAAAAAAGTTTGAAATATCCAATAAATGTCGTTCCACTTCATGATTGTGTCCCACTTGTTGTTGATTCTTCACAAAAAAATACAGTTTTATGTCTTTATGTTTGAAGCCTGAAATGTGGCAAAAGGTCGCAAAGTTCAAGGGGGCCGAATACTTTCGCAAGGCACTGTATATTTATGACGTGGTCATCTATAGTACCATTCATGAGCTTTTAAGACTGTTGTTGTTCATACTGTATACATATGTACAGTAAATGGTTCTGAATATTTCACCAAGTCTTAATGTTGATAAATTGGTCAACGTTCAATAAAAGCCTTATTTTTACCACTTGTGGAGAAGTACCGTATGTGGTTTTCCAGATCAATTCTAGTGAAAGCCTAAATACTGTAGACTACATTTTTTTAGTTGGCAAATCAAGGAAGTGAAACTCATATGAAATAGTTTTGAAACTCAAATTATTGAAGTATAATGTTGCCTGTTTTTGTTACTGTAGATATTCCAAGGACACAACATAATCTGTTTTTGCCTGCCTTTTGATACATAGTAATTGACCAGTAAAAGTTGCATAGGCTGTTGTTGACAGTTTGGCTCTGGGCTGGTGGGGTTTTTCCAAGATGACCCTGCTCTGGCTGGGGCCACTACCACGGTGGATATGGTAGAGGGAGAGAGAGCTGTTTTCACTTTCCAAACGGCATGAGCCTTTGTGTCACAGCCAAGAGATGCCGAGGGAACTCAAACACTGAGTGGGGGGTTTCCACTGTAGTGGGAAGGCGGAGAGCAACACAGAGGAAAATATTTAGTGTCATATTCCACCACTATGTGTGTGTTCCTGACTGGTACACTGGTAGTGTGAGTCACTGTATCTGAGTGGTTGATGGCTGTGAACTCATTATACAGTAGTCCATCACGCATCTGACCTGCTCCTGCTCTCCTCATGCTGGGAAGATTTATACAAAGCTTCATCGCACACTCTAATCCAGCATTCAGGAGTCCACAGTTCAGACAGAGTTCAACATAACAAGATTGTCTGATCCTCTGTATCAACAAAACAAAACTAAAGGTAAGATGAAAATGTACTATACAATCTGTCTGTTGCTAATGTCATGTAGCTGATTCACTCTCCATTGCTCTGTTGATTTATGACGCCAATTGAATTTCTCTTTTATATACCTTTTAAACTTTGAACTGTTACTGATAAGGATGAACGTTTTTCAACAGATTGATACTGTAGTAGATTTACCTGTGAATGCTCCACCCTCTGTCTTGCCACATCACCCCTTCTCTCCCTGCTCTCCTCCTGTCTCCCTGTCTCATTCTCTTTTCTCTCAGCCCTCTCAGTCTGTCAGTATGAAGGTGTTAGAGGTGGGAGACTCAGTGAGTCAGTTCAGGTTGGCTGAGTCATGTGTGGGGCTGGCAGGGTGTCTGTGCGTGGCCTACTCTGTTTGGACCCCTCGCTGGCTCAATGACCAGGGACTGTGGTCTATAGGCAACAACAGCACCAACACAGACAGTGATGGTGACCAGACTGGGGACATCATCTTTAACGGTGAGTCAAGAAGCTACATTGACCATCAGCATCAACTTTCGCTCTGTTTGACTCAGAATGAGAAATGTTTATTACCCCTGTGTACGCAGGGTGTATTAACGTCAGTGACATGTTTATACAATTTCATTTATAATGTTTTAAATTAATCACGGTAATACCATCTGTTTATAAACATTTATTTTACCTTTATTTTATCAAGTTATTCTTATTGAGATAAAAATTAGAGACCTGGTTGCTAATTCAAAGTGTGTGGTTGCACCTAATGGAATGCTAAAGGTAGCAGACATACAAGGAGTGGCTTAACTGTGAGTGTTGTTGAACATTTTAGTTACACTTAAGGTTGGCTGCCTGCCTTTGGCACTGTGGAGTTTTCCCTCAGAATCGCAGTAATGTGAACAGGTATGGACTTGCTCCTGAACCAATCATTCACATTCTCAGAGAACAGGAGGAGAGGGAGATGGGAGGGTCATGTTAAACTTTTAGGGCTGAAGAGGGTGTACAACAGGTAATATACACATCCCAAATTCTTCCACCAGTGCTGGGGCAAAGGAAAAACTGATGTTAAAGATAGAAAAGCTTGCATACAGTACATGCTGCTCCCCTGCTATATTCCTGCACCCATTAAATGTATATTAACGGCAGTGACGTATGCTGTGTGAAGGCTTTTCTTCTATTGATGAACTTTTAGGGCCTGACAGGTTTGTTAGGTTCGCTGTTCAGTGTGGTTTTGAGGCAGCAAGGGTATCTGATTAAATCAATGGCCTCTCACTGTTGTTCTCTGTTTAGTATGACATCAAAGATGGACGATGTTAGAATGATAGATCAGCAGTTAATTTGACAATACATGTCATTGTGTATTGTCATTGTATTGACGTTGACAATGGCCCTTGTATTCGTCTCCGTTTGGAATCATTATTGGGATCTTGAAGAGTTTTTCAAAAGTGACATAGCCGGCTGTTATTGCTCTCTCTTCTATGTTGGACTTGAATATAGCCTGCAGATGTAGACAGGTTTAGACATGAACTCTAGTTCACTGCTGAGAGGAAGAAGAGTTCAACGTACACATAACTGAGAAACACTGTCCGAAGCAGAAATTATTACAAGTCACTGTAAAATCATGTGTCACTGTTTACATATTATAACCACTGTGTGTGTTTGTCTTCAGCCCTGGAGGCAGAGCAAGTGTTTGGGGTGCTGTCATTCCTCATGGCTGTGAATTCAGGGGCTCTGTGCCTCGTGTTCGCCCTCTGCTGGACATCCCAGACAGTGCGCTCTTACTCCAACACCCGCTCCCTCCTCATGGCAGGCCAGGCCCTCTACCCCACCGTCTTGCTGCTCCTCACTCTGGGACCCACAGGTCAGTATGGGTCCAGGGCGCAGGCCTGAAAGGAAGAAAGGGTGCATGTCTAAAGGGTCTTTTAAATCCGTTTTACCAAATTTCTACCAGCATGTCAAATGTGCAACCATAGAGAAAAAAACTCTAGACCACCTTTACTCCACACACAGAGACGTGTACAATGCTTTCCCTCGCCCTCCATTTGTAAATCTGACCATAATTCTATCCTCCTGATTCCTGCTTACAAGCAAAAATTGAAGCAGGAATCACCAGTGACTCGACCTATAAAAAAGTGGTCAGATGAAGCAGATGCTAAGCTACAGGACTGTTTTTCAAGCACAGACTGGAATATGTTCCGGGATTCTTCCGATGGCACTGAGGAGTACACCACATCAGTCACTGGCTTCATCAATAAGTGCATCGATGACATCGTCCCCACAGTGACTGTAGGTACATACCCCAACCAAAAGCCATGGATTACAGGCAACATTCGCACTGAGCTAAAGAGTAGAGCTGCCACTTACCAGGAGTGGGACTCTAACCCGGAAGCTTAGAAGAAATCCTGCTATGCCCTCCAACGAACCATCAAACAGGCAATGCTTCAATACAGGCATGAGATCGAATCATACTACACCGGCTCCGACGCTCGTCAGATGTGGCAGGGCTTGCAAACTATTACAGACTACAAAGGGAAGCACAGCCAAGAGCTGCCCAGTGACACGAGCCTAGCAGATGAGCTGAATTACTTCTATGGTCGCTTCGAGGCAAGTAGCACTGAAACATGCATGAGAGCATCAGTTGTTTCGAACGACTGAGTGATCACGTACTCCGCAGCCGATGTGAGTAAGACATTTAAACAGGTCAACATTCACAAGGCCGCAGGGCCTGACGGATTACCAGGACATGTACTCCGAGCATGCGCTGACCAACTGGCAAGTGTCTTCACTGACATTTTCAACCTTTACCTGTCTGAGTCTGTAATACCAACTTGTTTCAAGCAGACCACCATAGTCCCTGTGCCCAAGAACACTAAGGTAACCTGCCTAAATGACTAATGACCCGTAGCACTCACGTCTGTAGCCAAGAAGTGCTTTGAAAGGTTGGTCATGGCTCACATCAACACCATTATCCCAGAAACCGTAGACCCACCCCAATTTGCATACCACCCTAACAGATCCACAGATGATTCAATCTCTATTGTACTCCACACTGCCCTTTCCCACTTGGACAAAAGAAGCATCTATATGAGAATGCTATTCATTGACAACAGCTCAGCGTTCAACACCATAGTGCCCTCAAAGCTCATCACTAAGCTAAGGACCCTAGGACTAAACACCTCCCTCTGTAACTGGATCCTGGACTTCTTGATGGGCCGCCCCCAGGTGGTAAGGGTAGGGAACAACACATCCGCTACGCTGATCCTCAACACGGAGGCCCCTCAGGGGTGCTTGCTTAGTCCCCTCCTGTACTCCCTGTTCACTCATGACTGCACGGCCAGGCACAACTCCAACACCATCATTAAGTGTGCTGATGACACAACAGTGGGTGGCCTAATCACAGACAATGACGAGACAGCCTATAGGGAGGAGGTCAGAGACCTGGCCATGTGGTGCTAGGACAACAACCTCTCCCTCAATTCTCATCGACGGGGCTGTAGTGAAGCAGTTTGAGAGCTTCAAGTTCCTTGATGTCCACATCATCAACAAACTAACATGGTCCAAGCACACCAAGACAGTCATGAACAGGGCACGACAAAACCTATTCCCCCTCAGGAGACTGAAAAGATTTGGCATGGGTCCTCAGATCCTCAAAAGGTTCTACAGCTGCATCATTGAGAGCATCCTGACTGGTGGCATCACAGCCTGGTATGGCAGCTGCTCAGCCTCCGACCGCAAGGCGCTACAGAGGGTAGAGCGTACGGCCCAGTACATCACTGGGGCCAAGCTTCCTGCCATCAGGGACCTCTATACCAAGGGGTGTCAGAGGACGGCCCTAAAAATGGTAAACGACTCCAGTCACCTTAGTCATAGACTGTTCTCTCTGCTACCGCATGGCAAGCAGTACAGGAGTGCCAAGTCTAGGTCCAAGAGGCTTCTAAACAGCTTCTATCCCCAAACCTCAATTATCTCGACTAACCGGTTTCCCCGCACATTGACTCTGTACCGGTACCCCCTGTATATAGCTTAGCTATTGTTCTTTTCCTGCTGTTCTTTAATTGTTACTTTTATATCTTATTCTTATTTATCTTATTTTATTTATATATATATATATATATATATATATATATATATATATATATATATATATATATATATATATATATATATATATATATATATATATATATATATACACTGCTCAAAAAAATAAAAGGAACACTTAAACAACACAATGGAACTCCAAGTCAATCACACTTCTGTGAAATCAAACTGTCCACTTAGGGAGCAACACTGATTGACAATAAATTTCACATGCTGTTGTGCAAATGGAATAGACAACAGGTGGAAATTATAGGCAATTAGCAAGACACCCCCAATAAAGGAGTGGTTCTGCAGGTGGTGACAACAGACCACTTCTCAGTCCCTATGCTTCCTGGCTGATATTTTGGTCACTTTTGAATGCTGGCGGTGCTTTCACTCTAGTGGTAGCATGAGACGGAGTCTACAACCCACACAAGTGGCTCAGGTAGTGCAGCTCATCCAGGGTGGCACATCAATGCGAGCTGTGGCAAGAAGGTTTGCTGTGTCTGTCAGCGTAGTGTCCAGAGCATGGAGGTGCTACCAGGAGACAGGCCAGTACATCAGGAGATGTGGAGGAGGCCGTAGGAAGGCAACAACCCAGCAGCAGGACCGCTACCTCTGCCTTTGTACAAGGAGGAGCAGGAGGAGCACTGCCAGAGCCCTGCAAAATGACCTCCAGCAGGCCACAAATGTGCATGTGTCTGCTCAAACGGTCAGAATCAGACTCCATGAGGGTGGTATGAGGGCCCGACGTCCACAGGTGGGGGTTGTGCTTACAGCCCAACACCGTGCAGAACGTTTGGCATTTGCCAGAGAACACCAAGATGGGCAAATTCGCCACTGGCGCCCTGTGCTCTACACAGATGAAAGCAGGTTCACACTGAGCACGTGACAGACGTGACAGAGTCTGGAGACGCTGTGGAGAACGTTCTGCTGCCTGCAACATCCTCCAGCATGACCGGTTTGGCGGTGGGTCAGTCATGGCGTGGGGGTGGCATTTCTTTGGGGGGCCGCACAGCCCTCCATGTGCTCGCCAGAGGTAGCCTGACTGCCATCAGGTACCGAGATGAGATCCTCAGACCCCTTGTGAGACCATATGCTGGTGCGGTTGGCCCTGGGTTCCTCCTAATGCAAGACAATGCTAGACCTCATGTGGCTGGAGTGTGTCAGCAGTTCCTGCAAGAGGAAGGCATTGATGCTATGGACTGGCCCGCCCGTTCCCCAGACCTGAATCCAATTGAGCACATCTGGGACATCATGTCTCGCTCCATCCACCAACGCCACGTTGCACCACAGACTGTCCAGGAGTTGGCGGATGCTTTAGTCCAGGTCTGGGAGGACCTGGGAGATCCCACCACCTCATCAGGAGCATGCCCAGGTGTTGTAGGGAGGTCATACAGGCACGTGGAGGCCACACACACTACTGAGCCTCATTTTGACTTGTTTTAAGGACATTACATCAAAGTTGGATCAGCCTGTAGTGTGGTTTTCCACTTTAATTTGAGTGTGACTCCAAATCCAAACCTCCATGGGTTGATAAATTTGATTTCCATTGATCATTTTTGTGTGATTTTGTTGTCAGCACATTCAACTATGTAAAGAAAAAAGTATTTAATTAGAATATTTCATTCATTCAGATGTAGGATGTGTTGTTTTAGTGTTCCCTTTATTTTTCTGAGCAGTGTATATATATATTTTAACTGCATTGTTGGTTAGGGCTTGTAAGTATGCATTTCACTGTAAGGTCTACCTACACCTGTTGTATTCGGCGCATTGATTTGACATCTTGCAAATATCTATCAATGTTGCTTCATACAATACAAAACGTGTTTTCAGAGAAGATTTCCCTTCCCTGTCACTGCTTATGTTAATCTAGTTTCTCCTCTGCTCACTCCTATTTTATGTTGGAGGAGCTTTTGTCAAGTGTTTCCACACAGGTATATTAGTGAAGATGGATTGCCTGTGTATTGCCTTCAGTAAACACTCAGATTCCTCTGTCTAGACTCCTATCTGCTGATGATGACTTGACTGACTCCGCTCTTCTCCTCCCTCTCTGTCTCTCTCTAGGATTCTTCTTCCTCCTCAGCTGGTCCCTCTTCACCTACCAGCACCGGGTCGAGATCAGTGATGACTTCACATGCCTGGGCTCCTCCTTTTGGCTGGGTACCCTGGGCTGGGCCCTGCTATTGGTTGCTCTGCCTGTGGTCTTCCTGGTGGAGCAGTGTGTGGTCCCAGACATCCTGCCAGATCTCATGAAGGCTGCCGATGGGTGGCGGGGCGCCTCCCAGGTACCGTACGCCCAGCGCTCGTTCATCGTGAGTCACCAGCGTTGTCATGAAGACCAGAGTGATGAAGACATTGCGAGAGGGCTGAGGAGGTACATGTCTGTACCCTGAGAGGAGGAATAGAGAGGACACAGGACAGTGATGGAGTATTAGTGTAACCTTCTTCAGGCTCAGAGACTGAGCTGACTGCAGAATGGGACTGGACTGGGCACACAGCTGATAGGGGTCCATGTTCACACTAGCAGTTCACCAGGGAGAGGAGCTTTTAGTCTGTGTCTGTATCAGAGATTTCTCCACTGTAGGAGAATGTTTACAGACGCACTCTGAGAATACGTAATATTAGACTAATCAAATCAAATTTCATTGGTTGTGCACACATATTTTGCAGATGTTATCGCAGATGCAGCGAAATGCTTATGTTTCTAGCTCAAACAGTGCAGTAATACCTAAACAAATGACAAATTAGCCCTTTAAAATTATAAACTTGGATTAGCTAACACAACGTGCCATTGGAACACAGGAGTGATGGTTGCTGATAATGGGCCTCTGTACGCCTATGTAGATATTCCATAAAAAATCTGCCGTTTCCAGCTAAAATTGCCATTTACAACATTAACAATATCTACACTGTATTTCTGATCAATTTGATGTTATTTTAATGGACAAAAATGTGCTTTTCTTTCAAAAACAAGGACATTTCTATGCCCAAACTTTTGAACGGTAGTGTATATATACACAAATATAATGGTGTGTGTATAGACAGTATATGAATAGAAAAGGAGTACAGGAGTACAGGAGTAGATATATAGGATGAGCCTTGAATAGAATACAGTATATACATATAAAGTGGGTAAAACAGTATGTAAACATTATTAAAGTGACCAAAAGTGTCAATGCTGAGATAAAGGGTTCTTGTCAAGCAAGGAACAATTTATTATTTGTAGTTGTTTGTTGCCAAGCACACTTTCAGTAAGATTTTCTGTGTAGTAAAGGAAATATTTATGTTACAATAGCAGCCTCATGTGGTGAGTATGACCAAGGTTTGATGTTGAAAAAGCTATTTTTGATACAGCTTGGCAGCAGTGTTCTGTTCGCAAGTATTCAACATTAATTAGTGGAAAGTCACACATTTTGGTTGTTTGTGTACAAAGTGGGATCACTACTTGTTGAATTTAGATGAAAGTGATACATACATTTACAGTTTAACTAATACTTCTAAGACAGTCCTATGTGCATTTTCTCAGTAAGCTTGATATTCATCACCACTATAAAGTGACTGATATCACAAAGTTTTTGCAATGGGACTGTGATATTATTGATATTGTACCTTTAAAAAACAGATTAATAAACTGCTGCTTTTATTTACTCAGCCCTGTTAACCAGTATCTCTACCAGGCTCCAGATGTCTTCCTGGCATCACCAGAGAACAGTGCCATAGCATACTCCAGTCCAACAGAAAGCCTTATTATAATGCCCCTCTTCCCCTATGAGCAGTAGAACCATCACATACAGCAGTACAGTTGAATCATGTCAGCCATCTACTCAGCACTGCCAAGCTACTGTCTACCAGTCTCTCTCACAGCCCTTCTTTAGTTCTCTCAGTCTTCTCTCTTCTCTTACTTCCCCAACAGGAGAGGAGAGAGTGGGCTGCCTGCCTGCCTGCCATCATGCCACATGTTTACGTTCTGATCCTTGTTAAAGTAGGGGAGAATTAACAGGCTCTGGCTTTGTTAATTGGCCGCTAATCAGGTGTTGCTCTAATTAAAAGGCAGTTCCGCCCTGTTGGTGCCTGCTAATGAGTGTGTTATTAAATCCACCAAGGATTTGGGTCTCTTTTTCAATTTATCAACAGGGTAGAGATTAATTTGTGTTGGAATGAGAGTGGAATGTCATTGAAGGTTGTCTTGCTAGAGAGTGTGTGCTAGAGAGTGTGATCAAGATCAAGTGCGCTCTTTCTCTCTACATAGACAACAAACATGCAGTGTGGTGCTGTGTTGTTGGTGTGTTGCCTTGTGTTGTGACATTTTGTCTTGTGATTTTGTGGTGCTGTGTTGTGGCGTGTGTAGTGTCGGTTTGTTATGTGTTGTGTGTTGTTGGGTCTTGTATAGTGTTGTTGTGTGTGTAGTGCACTCAGCTGCACTGAATGTTAGGATATTGATGATGTGAATACCTCCCTTGTGCTGTATTGCTCTTCAAGAGTTCAGGTTTCCACTTTTTGACATTGTGTATACATGGAGATGTGACCCTTCCCTGGCCTCTTAATTTAAGTAGAGCAGGGCCCTTCATAACTCTAACTCTACCTACATGTACATTTTACCTCAACTAACCGGTGCCCCCGCACATTGACTCTACCAGTACCCCCCTTGTTTCTAGTCTCGCTAATGTTATTTTACTGCTGCTCTTTAATTACTTGTTACTTTTATTTCTTATTCTAATCCATATTTTTTTGAACTGCATTGTTGGTTCGTAAGTAAGCATTTCACTGTATTCGGCGCACATGACTAATACGATTTGATTTGATTTGATCAGCCACAGCTGAGGCTCTCTGCCTGGCCCTTTGAGACCTTTGGGCAAGGCCATGTGGTAACGGAGTGACACTCCCACTATAGAAATATGCAGATATTTTTTTATAATCAAGGCCAAATCTTAATGCTATACATGTATCAATACTAACAAGTAATTGTTCAAATATACTGTATCTGTCATGCAAAAAAACTATTAGTGGAGGGTGATAGTCACAGCTGCCCAGAAACAAAACAAATCATCTTACTTTAAATAATTTGTATGCATTTTATGACTCCCATATGGTCCATGATATATAGAACATTTTGTATCAGGAAATTGTCCTAAAAATACATATCCACAGACAATTGTATTGCAATATGCTATTTTGCACTCCGTTACCATGTAACTCCGTTACATCTCTTTCAATTATTTGTATTTTCATGATGAAATATTATATCAAATGATACCAAAATTTGTGCTGATATAGTCAACTAAGTATTTCATTAGATGATATGTTACATTAATGGATTATCACAAAAAACAGAACGTTATGTAGGTGTGCATATAGCCCCCCCCCCCCCCCCCCCCCCCCCCCCCCCGAAAAAAAGATGTTAACTGGCTGTGACTCAATTACCAAGCACTAGTTTGAGATGTTTTGCTTGAAAGATATATTTGAACAATTACTTGTTAGTATTGCATAAAAACACTAACCTACATACCTACATAGCATTAAGACTTGACCCTGACTGTAAAAAAATACATGGCAGTTTTTGTAGTGGGAGTGTGACTCCTTTATCGTGTGACTTTGCCCCTCTATATAACCCGTATACAGTAGCACTTAACCCCTCTACTACTTACTTCCTCTACCCACTTCACCTTCCTCTCACCCCAACCTGAGAGATAGAGACAGAAACAGCGAGGGTAAGAGAGAGACAGAGTCTGATGGAGCGAGAGAAAGAGCGATGGACAAAGGAGAAAGAGAGTAATATAGAAAAAAAATAATAGCTTAGGATGAAGAGAAAGGGAGAGAGAGGACGAGAAGGTGGTTTAGTGTTGTTTGCCAACTTGGCCTTTTGGTGGTGCTAGTGTAACATGTTTTATTTTTGTTGTCATTTGATGAGTAATGAAATGACGGAAGATGGACTCGTATGATGTGTCCGTGTGTGACTGAGTGCACACACGTTTGCGGGTGCCTTGATATATTACAGACAAACCCTGAAAAACCCTGATGAAGTATCCAGAACAATATTTCTGAATATTTAGTAGGAGCCAGGATGCGGCGGTCGATTTAATAAGTCAGCTGTTATTCAGCTCCGTCTCCCTCTTGGAGGATGATAAATTATGAAATAAAGCAGCAACTCAGTGTTCTCTGCAGTTGTATTTTTCGGTGGTTTCTATAATTCATTGTGCATATTTGTAACTTCTCTGACAGTTAAACGCTGTTATGTTAGAGCAGAGACACTGAGGGGAAATGCAGAAATACAAGACAGCAGGGGATAAACAGAGGTGGAAATTATGAGATGTTGGAGAGGGAGTGAGGATTTGAGAAGTCAGAAGATGGTTTAACGTTTCTTCATTGTAGTCTACCAAATGTTTGAATTGTGTTGTGTCACAGACCTGTCATGATAAAATGCCCATCAGAATTCCCTCCCTCCCTCCCTCCCTCCCCACTCTCTCTGCCTCCCCTGTCTCTTTAACTCTCTTTCCACTATAATGTAATAGTTATGTTCCCTCTATTATGGGATCACTACCTTCAATTCCATTGCATTTGACATTTTAGTCATTCAATTTAAATGGTCAGTCTACAGTATCTAAGTGAATGGAAACATCAGAAGATGTTTGGTCTCCCAGAGAAAGGGAGAGTGAGTAAAAGAGAGAGCGAGAAAAAGACAGAGATAAAGGTGGACATGGACGTGAGGAGAGTAAACTCAGTGCCCTGGTGTCCTTCAGGCTCTCCCTTCTTGCGAGGAGGACCCTGGCTGTGCGTCTCTCCTGGTGAATGTTAAGCGTGCCTTTGCTCTTTGTGACTGGTGTCCCATCTCGTCCAGACCGCCAAGGGGTGTCATGCACCCATTATTTTAGAGGGGGCATGAAGTACGTCAGGGGGGGTGATCCTGCATTTTTCAACCACCTGAAACAGCCAGAGCCATAATCATTATGCCTAATTCTATGTAAAAAATATATATATATATTTACCTCTTTTAATTAATGATGCACATAGATTTTTTAAAGATGTTTTATGCCATAGGAGTTTATTACAACTGCCACACTGGTATATAGTATCATAACCCAATAATTGTTGTCAAGGTGATGAGATTAGGAACCTATGTAGCTGGCTAGCTAAAGCCAACTTCATAAAATTGCTAGGTGGCTAGTATTACAGAGAAAAAACAAAACATTTTTGTTTTATTTATTCATCAAGAAGGAATCAATAGGTTACATAGCTTGATCAAATTAATTTACAAACATACTTCCTGCTCGTTACCGGCAGTTAAAATCAAATCAAAGGCACTCTCTTTCCTGCGCTGATGATACTGCATGGCACTAGAGAACTGTTTTCCAACTCATTCCACGGAGTGGTTGTGGATTTTCACTCCTCCCTTGTACTTGATTTATGAATTAAGGTAACTAATTGGTAAGGAACTCCCCGCACCTGGTTGTCTATGTCTTAATTGAAAGAAAAAAAGAAAAACCTGCAGACACAAGGCCCTCAGAGGAATGAGTTTGACACCCCTGCACTAGATTATCTAGCGCCCTGCTAGGCATCTCTTTGCTCCAGTGTAAAGTTTAATAATTAGTTTAACATTTGAAAATGTTTGAAACAGGACAAATATGAGGGGGCACGCGCTTTTGTGCCTCCTAGGCGCATGACGCCAGTGAGACCCCCCCTGCTGATTACACTCCCTTCAACAGGAGAGAGAGAGAGAGAGAAAGAGAGCGCAAAGGAAAATGTTTCAGAGATTGTGAGGCGAAGGTCACAGTCATCCCTTTGGTAGACAGTATGTATGTGAGTGTCTGTATGTGTGTAGGCACCGATGTGTGTGGTCAGTGTATGAGGGCAGTACATATATTCCAAAGGCCTTTATACTGTCTTTGTCTATTGTGCATGTCAATGGTTTTGTTTGTCTATTTGTGTGGGCCTGTGTGTGTTTGTGTCTTTCTGTATAGGCCCAGTGTGTGTGTGTGTGTGTGTGTAACCAGGATTCCATCCAACCTTTTTATGTAAAGTACATGTTGGATAAAAAAAAAATTCAGGCCTGTTGGAAACAACAAATTTGACGGTAAACTTTCCAAATTTCCACAAAACAAAATATTCTAGACAAGGTGGAATCTTTTTGTGTCAGTAAAATTAATTATGTGAGAAAAGTCAGTGGAAACACCTTTATGCTCAAATATTGATATGAAAACCATCATATGAAAGTAAACCTTGAGTCACGCAATGACGACTCGGGAAAGCATACAGTTGACTTGGCTACAGATGAAATATGTTATGATGAACTTCACATGGTGGTGAAAGTGCACAATGAAGAGCTTGATGCACCTTTCAATAAATATTTAGGGTCTTATTTTGGTGACACTGGTTGCCGTTTGACAAATACAAATAATTTCTCTATTTTGTCCATAAAAAATGCATAATATGTAGGTAGCCTGCCCTCACTGTAACTGCGAGCAGTTGGCTAGAACACACATGCCAAGACCAGAGTAGACACATTCGCTATGTAACATAAAAATGTTTTGGTGACAAAACCATCAGTAGAGTTGAAAATGCGATGGAAACCCATTTAACGTCTAAATGGGAATTTAACCACAAAAGTCATTTTTATGTGCACTATGTCATCACACACATATTTTTATCTGCAACAAGTCTATTTGATGCAAACCCATGTCTGGTGGGAAAATGCGCATATTGTTTTTATGCAGATTTTAGAATATTGGCATGAAAATCTCTTGCCAATTGGATGGAGACCTAGCTAGTGTGTGTCTTTTTGTGTAGGCCTGTGGCTCCATTCTCATCTCTCTATTCATGCCTGGTCAACTGCAGTCTCCCGTCTCTTATCTCCCGGTGACCAAGGAAATTAAATGACAAATATAATCACTCTGTGCCAGTTTCTTTAACGCCATGCATCTGCTTTGCATATAGAGTGTGCTTGCTTTGGGGACGTGTGGTGCGAAGTTACTCATAGGCCTGTTTGAAATAATGGCCCTGGCCCTATACCTGCCGAAGTAGTCACACACTTTCTTTACACTGTTGTTCACATTCATAAAGCTATCTGGAGGAGAAGGTTGGGGAAAGAGAGATGTGGTGGTGAGAGAGACAGGTACAGAAATCTGGTGGCAGAAACATTTCTGCATTTACTGTTTTGTGTAAGCGAATAATTTAGAATATTGTAAAGAGCTGTTGTAGGAGACAGTAAGTATATCGAAACAGACATTTCCTTGTATAAAAAAAATCTTTGTTAAAAAAGGTGATTAGAATGATAACCTAAAGTGAAACTTTTCACTGTTCCGTCTTAAAGGTATTCTCCCTTTTCACTGTTGTCGCCTAGTTCACTTCGCTATGTAAGGGGTAGTTTGATAATAGTTTTGGGTAGGCTTAGAATGTTGCAATAACTTGACAATGATGATAGTTTAGCACACATTGAAATGCACGCACACGCATGCACACACATCCAGGCTCCCATGATCCCAGCCATGTTAGACCATCTGACTGAATAAACAGTCTCTCTCTGTGTCTCTCTCTCTCTCTCTGTCTCTCTCTCTCTCTGTGTCTCTCTCTCTCCCTCTGTGTCTCTCTCTTTTGCTATCTTTCTCAATTTCAATTACTCTCTCTCGCTCTTTCTGTCTCTCTGCCTCTCACTCTCTGTCTCTCTCTCTCCCTCTCTCTCTCTCTCTCTCTCTCTTTGTCTCTCTCTCTCTGTGTGTGTCTCACTCTCTCTTCCTCTCGCTCTGTCTCTCTGTGTCTGTTTGTATTATAATGCTCTAGTGCTCTAGGGAGTTAAATTGAGAGTGGAAGGTAGAGGGGGTAAAATATGTTGATATGGAAGCAATGGTGTACCACCAAATCTACCCCATCCCAAAACACTTTCTTAAGCAGGTGTGTCCACACACCTATGCCTCCTTCAGAGGGGAACCCTCATGACCAACAGGTGTGTGTGTGTGTGTGATAGAGAAGGCCAGGCTGGTAAAAATAATGTCTCCCTGTTGTATTCTGAGTCATGTTTTCTTGTCATTTCTCACTCAGTCTTCACTCCTGCTCCTCTTCTCCACGTCTCAACTTTTATTTTCCTCTGGTTCTGCCTGTTATTTCTATCGCCAACTTGACCAGCAAGCCTCCAGATGACGCCAGTGTCTCCCTCACTCCCTTCCCCTCACATCACTAGGCTGTGAATTGGTTTAAAGAACAGTCCCTCTAAATCAGTCCTGAATCAACGTGTGTTACGTTGCCATTGTCTCCGTCTGAGCTATGACACCAACTCCACTGAAAAGGGCACGGTCGTCCTGGCCTTTCCCATAATGGATGTTTTAGTTAAAGGACAGGAAAATAAAAACCAGAACTATGTCTGGGAACAGTGCTGTTTGAATCTTCCAGGAGAGTGGAGACCAGAACAGGGGACTGTCAGGGGTTGCGGGCCCTGGGGGCTGGAGCTGACAGACAAGGCTGCTCTTTTCACACTCAGACAAGCAGGATGACCGTTTTTTTCTCTCTCTCTCTTCACACCTTTCTCCCGTGGTCAGCGATCTGCCCACTACACTGATGGAGAGAAAGATGAGATGAAAGAGAAAATATCTCCAGGTTTTGGAGGAACCTATGCTTTCTCTGTAGCCACCCTTTCTTTCTCGGAAAGGGTGGCTACAACTTTTCAAACACAACTGACCACCTCTGTAGAGTTCCATAATACTGTTGCTAATAACCAGATAAGCATTGAAGAGCTCCACCACATCTCTCCAGTTGCAGCAGTAGCACAAAGTACTGGTGCCTTGAAAGAGACTGAGCACACTCCTGTAAAGGTTCTTCCAGGAGACACAAGCCTGCTGGTGATGGGCTGGCTGTGTAAATTTGAATGGGTTTCTAAAAAAACATACAGAGGCGATTAAACACAAAACAAATCCTCTGAGTGAGTGTTTATGTGGCTGGAGTTCCCCCCGGCTCACGGGTGCCCCTCTCTTCACTCAGGGAAATCTACATTTAATTAACACAGAATTAAAGAGCACTGTTTTTATTAAAGACACCAGGCTGTATTACCCACACTACTCCGGTGTCCCTGAATCCAGCTTTAATTTGATTTGGTTTTACGGAGAGTGGATCAGAACCATGTGGAGTGTCTGCCTCTTGATCAGACCCATGTTTTACTTCCTGGTGTGGGGACATACTACCAGGCTTCCAGGAGTGAAAGTAGATTTAACTTCTTTAACCTCCTATGCATGTGTGCCTTACGTGCTCCAAAAAATTGTATGGGCCTAATCATAAAATTATTAATTTAAAGGATCTTTGTTGGCCTAATAGTAAATATTTGTTGTTTTAAAATATAACCTGTCACAAAATGTTATGAGTGACATTTGATGATTGTCAGATAGGCCTACACTTGTATCCTGAATTGATGCATCCACTGCTGTCCGCATGCGTCTTGCTCTCGGCCACTCATCTCTGCCTTGGCAAATTTTGTAGTGTATTTCCACATGTTTCCAAGTTCATTTATACATTTTTCATGCGACTGACATGCATGATGATAATAATAGTGTACGCTTACAGTTTTCTTGGCATCTTTGTTTTAATTATTGTGATAGGCTCATGTTTTACCAGTACGGTGTAAATCTGTAGCCCCACTATTTATTTTGCCTGTCCTCCCTACCGGACCGTTCCGGCTTACTTTCACCTCTGCAGGCTTCTCTTGGGATTGATTTCTTTGTAATACATAAGTTATTTGAATAAATATGTTTCCTATATTGTCTAGTCTCTACAGAACAGAAAAATGTAATAGAACAAGATCTGCACATAATCAACATAAAGCTTTTTGAGCACCAGGAAGAGGGAAATATTAATCAAATGTATTTTAACATTGACAATGTTTGCACTTGAGAGTAGAACATTTGAGAACCAATGATAAGAGTAGTGATGCTCAGTGTGTGTACGTCAGCTCTGTGTTGAAGCCCTGCCACTCTCCACAGGGGACTCCAACACAGTCCCATCACACAGGGTGACGTCGCAGGGCCAACCCCAACAAGGCCTCTAGAAGACATCACTTACCTCCCCTGTCCCCTCTCTGACAGCCTGTGATTATGGAGGCTCTACCTGAGAGAGAGGGAGGGAGGGAGCAAGTAATGAATCTCCATCATTGCATTAATGACTATTAGCAAGGACAGGGTGAAGAGAGAGGGAGACAGCAGAGAAAGATAAGGAGAGTGAAAGATCAAGAGCGGGAGAGAGAGGGAGAAATAGAAGGAAAGAGAGAGGAAGAGACGGATGAGGGCAGTATGAGTGGTTGGGATAGGGATCTGTTGTGACAGGTAGTGTTGATAAATGGCTGAGCATCAGAGTCCAAATGAACCAAATCATCTGGGGGAGTAGACAGACAAAGAGGGAGGTGACACACGTTTGCAATGGTGTGGGTGTGATGGTAAACTTGATAACCTTAGGCCAGGGTATATACATAAGAGAGTGGTACAAACAGACAGTGTGAGAGATAAGGTAATTATCGAGTAAGAGAGAAAATAAACTAATAACAGAAGCACTGAGCATTCTCTAATCATGCAGTTTAGTGTTCCAGAAGCTATAGGTGTCACGATCGTCATAATAACTTGACCAAAGCGCAGCGTGATCTGGGTGCCACATCTTTATTTCTATGTGAACCTCAAAGCAAAGCAAAACAAAACTATAAACGAACAAAATTAATCGTGAAGCTACAATAGTGCTCACAGGCAACTAAACATAGTCAAGATCCCACAAAGCACAATGGGGAAATGGCTGCCTAAATATGATCCCCAATCAGAGACAACGATAAACAGCTGCCTCTGATTGGGAACCATACCAGGCCAACATAAATCATTAATCACCTAGATAACCCACCCTAGTCACTGTCATGCCCCAACCAACATAGAGAATAAACAGCTCTCTATGGTCAGGGCGTGACAGTATCCCCCCCCAAAGGTGCGGACTCCGACCGCAAAACCTGACACAATAGGGGCGGGTCCGGGTGGGCGTCTACTGTCGGGGTCGGCTCCGGTGCGGGGTGAAGTACCCACTCCGCTCGCAGATACGTCATCTTCCATGGCGGCTCTGGTGCGGGGATCGTCGCCGGAAGCTCCGGACCGTGAATCCTTGCTGGAGGAACCGGATCGCGGGTCATCGCCGGGGGCTCCGGACCGTGGATCGTCGCCAGAGGCTCTGGACCGTGGATCGTTGCCGGAGGAACCGGACCGTAGATCGGCGCCGGGGACTCCAGACTTGATTGGAGTCCCCCCGAGATAAACCCAAATGATTGGACATGATTTGGAACGGCACACACCTGTATATTTAAGGTCCCACAGTTAACTGCATGTCAGAGCAAAAACTAAGTCACGAGGTAGAGCTCTGACACAAGATTATGTCGAGGCACAGATCTGGGGAAGGGTACCAAAACATTTCTGCAGCATTGATGGTTCCCAAGAACACAGTGGCCTCCATCACTCTTAAATGGAAGAAGTTTGGAACCACCAAGACTCTTCCTAGAGCTGGCTGCCTGGCCAAACTGTGCAATCGGGGGAGAAGGGCCTTTCTCAGGGAGGTGACCAAGAACCCGATGGTCACTCTGACAGAACTGCAGAGTTCCTATGTGGAGATTGGAGAACCTTCCTGAATGACAACCATCTCTGTAGTACTCCACCAATCAGGCTGCTGTGAGGATGTTGTGGGGATGTTTTTCAGCGGCAGGGTCTGGGGGACTAATCAGGAACAAGGGAAAGGTGAATGGAGCTGTGCTCCAACACTCCCCATCCAACCCAAATACAGGTGTGCCAAGCTTGTAGTGTCATACCCAAGAAGATGCGAGGCTGTAATTGCATGTTTATCCCTGTTTTCTTCCTTTTGCTTCCGTTTAAGAAAAGTTTTTTTTAACAGAATCGGCAGAATGAATACACCGCTAATCACACTCAAACACAGTTCACTTTCATAGCAGCCACATACAAACTTCCCTTTGATAGTTGGATAATTCCTTCGTGCATCTACGTGCTCTTCTCCTTTCACCTTTTCCCTTCGCTTGTGGACTTCAGTGCTGTCTTAGAACGGTGTCAGAATTCCTGTGTAAGTCCATGGAAGAGGTGAGAACCACGTGACTTCTAGGTTTTGTATTGAAGTCAATGTATCCAGAGGAGGACGGAAATTAGCTGTCCTCTGGCTACACCATGGTGCTGCCCTACAGAGTAATGTTGAGGCTACTGTAGAACTTAATTGCAAAACAATGTGGTTTAATCAATTATTCGGTGACGTGAATATATTTAATAATTTGATCTGAAAAGTATTATTTTTTCAATGTTTCACTTTTTCATTTTCTTTTTAATGTTTCACTATTTAATGTTTTCTGAAATTCACTGAGGATGGTCCTCCCCTTCCTCCTCTGAAGAGCCTCCACTGGATTGTATAGTCTGTATTTGAAATTCAAAAAGCACTCGCACATCTGAGGTATCTTGTTGCAGGTGCGTAGAAATGTGATTACTTCAAAGAAAAGAGAAACCTGCACATAGCTCTTTATCATTTTTTATTTAAGCATATGTGTCGGCCTCATGGTCTTCATCAGAGCTTGTCTTTTTTTGGTCATGCAGTGTGTCATAGTAGGATTGACCACTTAACCTTCAACATGTGAAAAGACGTCCACAGAGACCTTCAGCACCCTGGAAAGCCACCCATGTCACTGCTCTCTTTACAGGGTCGACACAGGAAGTAATCCATTACACCTCTCCTTTCCCAGTCCTTCTACTTCTCCCCAAATCCACATTCATAACAGTCAGCTACATGCCAGGTGTCTGTCTCTGCCAGGCTGTATTTCCATGCATACATCAACCAGCCGTTGAGTTGATCAATAACAAGTCAGATGGGGGTCTCAGAGAGATGGGGGTCTCAGGGGGTCCTGCTTGTTTATTGGACAGACATCTGCAGCTTTTTCTTTCTGTCTTTCTGTCTCTTTGTCTGTATGTGCTCACCTATAACTATACAGAACATGGGGTTGGGTTCGATGGTTGTATTGAGCCAGAGCTACCCAGAGCCAACCTCCAGCACCGCATGGGTCCAAAGAGGAGTAGGATAGAAAGTTGGATAATAGTATCCTAACCCTAGAATGGCAATACATACCTACATGAGTGACCCTAACCCTTACCCTTACCGTAACACTCACCCTAAACTTAGCTTCATGTCCACACCCCGGTTCCACCCTAATCCTAACCTAAGCTTCATGTCCACACCCTGGTTCAACCTTAACCCTTACCCCTCCAAATACGGCTCTCCCACTTCCGAATTCCTAATTTGAACCCTGGGTTATGTTTTCATAATCCATCATCGGTTCCTATACATATATCTTCATGTCCACAGATATGGTGAACTGCAGATCTTTAAACTTTTGCCTTCAATTTATTTTTAGCTTCAGATATGGCTATACCTGCCTTTTTGTGTGGCCCATTGTATCCCAGTTAACTATAATTACATAACCTAACATCCTTCTCAACAGTCAAACACCACCACTATACAGTACTGTTCCTCTTTCCAGGTCTGTGGAACAGTGGAAGGCAGATATGAGTAGGAGAGAACAGAGACCAAACAACTCCACTGCTTCTACTGGGGCCTCTCACTGTGTGTCTAATGACTTGGCAGGCAGATACAGCACAGCGGCGAAGCGAGAGTCTCCCCAGGCGAAGAGATACCACATTCATCCTCTGGATGAATTTAAACAAGACTGATCTTGGGCAAATGTTGTTTGTCTGTCTGTGTTTGTCTCCACAGAGATAACATATTAAATAGTGCTTTCTAATTAGTGCTCCGTCTTATTGGAGACATGGAGGGAGGTGGTTTGGAAACTAAATAAAATATATTACTTGATTTGTATTTGTATTTATTATGGATCCATATTAGTTGCTGCCAAGGCAGTAGCTACTCTTCCTGGGGTCAGGCAAAATTAAGGTAGTTATACCATTTTAAAAACATTACAGTACATTCATTACAGAATTTACAGCACACTAAGTGTGTGCCCTAAGGCCCATACTCCACTACCACATAACTACAACACAAAATCCATGTGTATGTGTGTGTATAGTGCGTATGTTATCATGTGTGTGTATGCATGTGTCTGTGCCTATGTTTGTGTTGCTTCACAGTCCCCACTTTTTAAATCTGATTCTACTGCTTGCATCAGTTTGATGTAGGCATTGCTCTATATAGTACTGTGCGCCTCCCATAGTCTGTTCTGGACTTGGGGACTGTGAAGAGACCTCTGGTGGCATGTCTTGTGGGGTATGCATGGGTGTCCGAACTGTGTGCTAGTATTTTAAACAGACAGCTCAGTTCATTCAGCTTGTCAACACATCTTACAAAAACAAGTAATGATGAAGTCAATCTATCTTCCACTTTGAGCCATGAGTGATTGACATGGATTTGATTAATGTTGGCTCTTCGTGTACTTTTAAGGGCTAGCTGTTCTGCCCTGTTCCGATCCAACTGCAATTTTCCCAAGTCCCTCTTTGTGGCATCTGACCACACGACTGAACAGTAGTCCAGGTGCAATAAAACCAGGGCCTGTAGGACCTGCCTTGTTGATATTGCTGTTAAGAATGCAGAGCAGCGCTTTATTATGGACAGACTTCACCCCATTTTAGCTACTGTTGTATCAATATGTTTTGACCGTGACAGTTTACAATCTAGTGTTACTCCAAGCAGTTTAGTCACCTCAACTTGCTCAATTTCCACATTATTCATTACAAGACTGAGTTAAGGTTTAGGGTTTAATGAATGATTTGTCTCAAATACAATACATTTAGTTTTGGAAATATTTAGGACTAACTTATTCCTTGCTACCCATTCCGAAGCTAACTTCAGCTCTTTGTTAAGTGTTGTAGTCGTTTCAGTCGCTGTAGTAACTGACATGTATAGTGTTGAGTCATCTGCATACATAGACACACTGGCCTTACACAAAGTCAGTGGCATGTCATTAGTAAAGATTGAAAAAAGTAAGGGGCCTAGATAGCTGACCTGGGGAAATCCTGATTCTACCTGGATTTTGTTGGAGAGTCTTCCATTAAAGAACACCCTCTGTGTTCTGTTAGGCAGGTAACTCTTTATCCACAATAAAGCAGGGGGTGTAAAGCCATAACACATAACTTTTTCCAGCAGCAGACTATGATCGATAATGTCAAAAGCTGCACTGAAGTCTAACAAGACAGCTCCCACAATCATTTTATGGCAGATGAACCTGTAGCCACATTACTTCAACGCTATTTAACATTAGATCGTCTCTAAGCTTTACAGGAATGTGGTTCTGAATATAGACCGCAACACCGCCCCCGTTGGCATTTCTGTCTTTTCGGTAAATGTTATAACCATGTATTGCTACCACTGTATCATCAGAGATATTATCTAAGTGAGTTTCAGAGATAGTCAGAATATGAATGTCATCTGTTACAAGCAAGTTATTGACTTCATGGACCTTGTTTCTCAGGCTGCATATGTTAATATGAGCTTTTTTTGTTGTTGCATGTTTCTGTGTTGCTTGATTTTTTTAAATTATCAAGGCACAAGGCGAGACCCATATGCAGACACAGGAGGCAGATGGTTGGAGTCTTACAATGTTTAATAATCCAAACGGGTAGGCAAGAGAATGGTCGTGGACAGGCAAAAAGGTAAAAACCAGATCAGAGAACAGGAGGTGCAGAGTGGCAGACAGGCTCGTGGTCAAGGTAGGCAGAATGGTCAGGCAGGCGGGTACAGGGTCCAGAAACGGTCACGCCCTGACCTCAGAGATCCTTTTTATGTCTCTATTTGGTTTGGTCAGGGTGTGATTTGAGGTGGGTATTCTATGTTCTATTATTTGTATTTCTATGTTTTGGCCGGGTAGGGTTCTCAATCAGGGACAGCTGTCTATCGTTGTCTCTGATTGAGAACCATACTTAGGCTGCTCTTTTTCCCACCTGTGTTTGTGGGAAGTTGACTTAAGTTACTTATACTGTGTCTGCCAACGCCCATAGGATAATGTACATTTGATGCAGCATTATGACGACTCATTGTCGCAATAGTAGGGATTAACTGAGCTGGTCTTAGCTCATTGATAATCATTGTTTCAACGCAGCCTTGAAATGCGTGGACAGAATCAAGGAGCCAAGATGATTTGGATGGACTCCGTCATTCCTGTAGAGTGTCTTTTGTTTCCAGAAGGTGTCAAAGTTATCTATAAAAGTGAAACCAGCAGAGCTACAATAATCTTTTAGCCAGATCAGTAATACCAGTAGCCTGCTGAATCTTTCACACCCGTGGCCCAATGATGGTACTTGGCCTGAGTCTTTTAATGCTAAAATCAGTTCTTTAAAATCCATTTTGCCCCCAAAGAAAAACAGAATCAAATGAAAGATCAAGTTCACACTCCAGTGATCGTGTCATTTACAGTAAAACATCTGCTTGGTAAGACTGGACACAGCATTAATTGGATTAATTAACAAATGTTCACTGCACACTCAATGTTATGTTTGTATTCTTCCCTCTGATCGTATTTAATTTAATTACTGATACAGTTGGACTGAATAACTGACTTGAGGAAGCATCCATTATTCTTAGACTATACAAGACTGTACAATAATGTAACTTTACAATAATGTAAATGGATCAATGAGCTAGGACCAGCTTTTTTCCATCTACGTAACATTGCAAAAATCAGAAACTTTCTGTCCAAAAATGACGCAGAAAATGTAATCCATGCTTTTGTTACTTCTAGGTTAGACTACTGCAATGCTCCACTTTCCGGCTACCCGGATAAAGCACTAGATAAACTTCAGTTAGTGCTAAATACGGCTGCTAGAATCCTGACAAGAACCAAAAAATGTGATCATATTACTCCAGTGCTAGCCTCCCTACACTGGCTTCCTGTCAAGGCAAGGGCTGATTTCAAGGTTTTACTGCTAACCTACAAAGCATTACATGGGCTTGCTCCTACCTATCTCTCTGATTTGGTCCTGCCGTACATACCTACACGTACACTACGGTCACAAGACGCAGGCCTCCTAATTGTCCCTAGAATTTCTAAGCAAACAGCTGGAGGCAGGGCTTTCTCCTATAGAGCTCCATTTTTATGGAATGGTCTGCCTACCCATGTAAGAGACGCAAACTCGGTCTCAACCTTTAAGTCTTTACTGAAGACTCTTGAGACTGAGATCTCTTCAGTGGGTCATATGATTAAGTGTAGTCTGGCCCAGGAGTGGGAAGGTGAACGGAAAGGCTCTGGAGCAACGAACCACCCTTGCTGTCTCTGCCTGGCCGGTTCCCCTCTTTCCACTGGGATTCTCTGCCTCTAACCCTATTACAGGGGCTGAGTCACTGGCTTACCGGGGCTCTTTCATACCGTCCCTAGGAGGGGTGCGTCACTTGAGTGGGTTGAGTCACTGATGTGATCTTCCTGTCTGGGTTGGCGCCCCCCCTTGGGTTGTGCCGTGGCGGAGATCTTTGTGGGTTATACTCGGCCTTGTCTCAGGATGGTAAGTTGGTGGTTGAAGATATCCCTCTAGTGGTGTGGGGGCTGTGCTTTGGCAAAGTGGGTGGGGTTATATCCTTCCTGTTTGGCCCTGTCCTGGGGTGTCCTCGGATGGGGCCACAGTGTCTCCTGACCCCTCCTGTCTCAGCCTCCAGTATTTATGCTGCAGTAGTTTGTGTCGGGAGGCTAGGGTCAGTTTGTTATATCTGGAGCACTTCTCCTGTCCTATTCGGTGTCCTGTGTGAATTTAAGTGTGCTCTCTCTAATTCTCTCTTTCTCTCTTTCTTTCTCTCTCTCGGAGGACCTGAGCCCTAGGACCATGCCTCAGGACTACCTGACATGATGACTCCTTTCTGTCCCCAGTCCACCTGGCTGTGCTGCTGCTCCAGTTTCAACTGTTCTGCCTTATTATTTTTGGACTATGCTGGTCATTTATGAACATTTGAACATCTTGGCCATGTTCTGTTATAATCTCCACCTGGCACAGCCAGAAGAGGACTGGCCACCCCACATAGCCTGGTTCCTCTCTAGGTTTCTTCCTAGGTTTTGGCCTTTCTAGGGAGTTTTTCCTAGCCACCGTGCTTCTACACCTGCATTGCTTGCTGTTTGGGGTTTTAGGCTGGGTTTCTGTACAGCACTTTGAGATATCAGCTGATGTACGAAGGGCTATATAAATCAATTTGATTTGATTCAATTTGATTTAACTGCACAAAGCTCCTCTTTGTGAAAGTAGGGCTCTACTGGCTATACACTGTGTTCTCCATAAAAACCCTGTACTGGTATTCTTTCACCACTCTCCCTTTCACAGTTTGGACCACCTGGTGGAGTTGAATCCACAGATGGAGGTTGGTAAAGGGGGAGGGGTGTCACAAAAGAGTCCCCACCTGGTGAGGAGTGTGAGGTGTTAATGTACTGGCAGTGTTTGTGAGTGTGTATGTGTTTGAAGGTGTGTGTTTTGATGTTTATGGATATGTCTGTTTAGGATTGTGGGTTTGTGTACTACTGTGTGTGTGTGTGTGTGTGTGTGTGTGTGTGTGTGTGTGTGTGTTTGAGGTTAACCTCATATTGTTTTCTGATCAGCTGCCAGTGTCTCAGGTGGCAGTGTTTGTCTGTTGGGGTCTCCGTACGGGGTATAAATACCAGAGGGCGGAAGAGAGGGACAGACAGAAAGAGATCCTTCCCATGGAGTAACAATCCGTAGTGGGAGACACACCAAGCCAAGAATCAGCCCAAGGCCCAGAGATAGACACAAACATACACACACACTGTGCAGGCTGTGACTCCAAGTCCCCCCTGTGCCCCCATGCGGAGAGGAGGCCCAAGGGAACTGACACCAGCTGAGACTGAAAAACAAGGTAAGGGCCCAGCTCTCTCTCTCTCACACACACACACACACACACACACACACACACACACACACACACACACACACACACACACACACACACACACACACACACACACACACACACACACACACAGTGGGTGACTCAGCTGTTAGACTCTAATGAAAGTTCAGTCAGAGATACAAAGAGAGCTGGGAGTAAAGCAGACTTCCAAACTTCCCAGGGAAAAATCACACTGGGTACATACACACACAGAGATGGAGAGAAGGAAAATGACACTATGGGCACGCCAATGGTGAGACATGGTAAGAGTCTGTTTGTTCTTTGGTTTAATTGATGTGTTGATAGTGGAGCTACTTGCATGTATATGAATGTACAGTGGTTGACATAGCATTGCAAATGTACATTGACAGTCACATGGTATTATTGTATACGAGCAGTTGACTATGAGAATGAGGATGTTGTTGATGTCTTAGCCCTTCAAAATTCAAAACTACTTCAGGGTCCAATTGGAACAGTTTCCTCTGAATTCAAGAGGCATATAAAAAATATGGGCCTATTCCTGTATAATTATTTTTCTGAAATGAAAAATTATTTCTTTTTCTGGGTGCTCCAAATGCCAGTAAGAGCCTCCTGGGGCTCCAATTCTGTCTCCAGACTAGAAAATGACTAATAAAAGTGATTGACAGCCCTCCAGGGATAGGTGTGTCCATTTATCAATTTCACAATTCCAAGGCAAAAATTGCCACAGCTGTTCCCTGAGCACCAGGATTGGGGGAAGATAGAAATAAAGTTTGTTTGGTAGTGGATCGATCCCTGAATGTCTCATGCATTTTACAGAAGATCTAAATGCCACTTATGGTATAATACAGAACTGGGTCAGATCTCAAATGTCCACCCTGTTCACTGGTTTCAGAGGACATTGTACATAAATTCCACCAGATTTAAGTTAAACTGGTTGGACTAGGACTGATAATCTAACTCCTCTCCTCTCCTCTCCTCTCCTCTCCTCTCCTCTCCTCTCCTCTCCTCTCCTCTCCTCTCCTCTCCTCTCCTTTATTCCTCTCCTCTCCTCTAGAGCCATTGCTGACACTATGGAGGAGGGTACCCTGGAGACATATGCCCCCCGGTGCTCCATGCCGGCCGAGCTCCATCATCCCTACTCCAAGTTCTCAGACTGGAAGTTCAAGCTGTTCCGGGTCAGGTCCATGGAAAGGGCCCCACTGCCCGGGGAGATGCAGCTAGAGAGTGGGGCCTTGTCTGGGGTTGTGGCCTCTGCACCCCTGGGGGAAACTGTGGGGGATGTGGTGGGTCTCCCAGGGAGTGTGATGAAGCTTTGCCTGGGGGGTAAGAGCAAGGAGAACGTAGAGGGCCCGGGAAAGAGAGTGGACCTGAAACTCCAGGAGATGGACACACACATGAACCACCTCAGGTCAGTCGAGGAAGTGGAGTGTTTTTTAATCAGCGACAAGCTCTGAAATGTACTTTCACTATGTTTAAAACATACTGGAAGATCAGAGACAAACTTTTGGTTTATGTACTATCCTAATGTTAATGTGTGTGTGCAGGTGTCTGTGCCGTCTCTGTGGCGGGGCCCTGAGGAAAGCCAAAGGTCCAGAGCATGAAGTCCAGGGGCTTCTGGACGAGGCTAGCAGGAGTGCCCTGCGTAGGATGGGCTGCAAGGCCACCAGCTGGCCAGAGGTCATCCTCAAGGTCTTCAAAGTGGACGTGGCGGGGGACATGGAGGTCGTCCATCCGCCATTCTTCTGCCAGCGCTGCTGGACATTGGCCATGCGAGGAGGGGGCTTCTGCAGCTTCTCCAGGACCCATGTCCCTGGGTGGAGACCCCACACCACCATCTGCCTCCTCTGCCACCCCAAGAAACCCTCACTACAGAGGAGAGGGAGGAAGAGGAGGAAGCCTACTCGTGGAGCCCAACGCCTGGCCAAGAGGACCAAGTGGGACCTCCAGGATAACGCTGCTATTGTTGGTGAGAAGAGAGCCTGGAGAACAGTGATAGATCCTCACCAGGGACCTGGACTTAGACCCTGGGTGAGATCCAGCGTCCAGAGAGCTCAGTGGGTGAAGAGCATCACCCTCTGCCAAAAAGAGCACCTTAGTGCCAGACTGCTGTCCGAGGACCTCCCTGTGGACTTCCTGAGCTCAGTCACCTGTCAGGTGTGTGACCACCTGTTGTCTGAGCCCGTCCAGTCCCCCTGCAGACACCTCTTCTGCCGCAGCTGCATCGCTAAATATATTTACTCTCTGGGCCCCCACTGCCCGGCTTGCACCCTGCCCTGCGGACCTGCCGACCTTACTGCCCCAGCTAAGGGCTTCCTGGGGATCCTGCACTCCCTGCCGCTGCTTTGCCCCAGAGAGAGCTGTGGGGAGCAGGTACGGCTGGACTCCTTCAGAGCCCACTGCTTGGGTCACCATCTGGAGGAAGTGGATGGGGACCACAAGTCAGCGGAAAATAGCCTGGACAACTTCCTGCCTGTCAACAAAGGGGGAAGGCCCCGACAGCATCTCTTGTCACTGACGAGGCGTGCCCAGAAGCACCGGCTGAGGGACCTGAAGACCCAGGTGAAGGTGTTTGCAGAGAAGGAAGAAGGTGGAGACACCAAGTCGGTGTGCCTGACCCTGTTCCTGCTAGCTTTGAGGGCTGGAAACGAACACCGGCAGGCAGACGAACTGGAGGCCATGATGCAAGGTAGGAGTCTGGACATTCAGTAGCTCACACATACAACAAATATGATCTAATGTAATCACAGGATTTGAGACACTTATGGTTGAGATTTGAGTATTGCATTTGTTCAAAGATGCAGTTCACATAAACATTGACAACTACCCACTCTGTGGGATATTTGTAAATGGAAAATCTTGTTACACATTCTGTCCTCTCGCTCCTCTCCCTCTCTTTCCCTCTCTCACCCCTTCTCTCTCTTGCTTTCTCTCTCTCGCTCTCACCCCCTCTCTCGTTTTCTCCCCCCTTCTCTTTTCTCTCCCCTTTTCACACTCTCTCTAATGCACAATAACAACTCTTGTCAACAACATCAGCACCACTTGTATCTGCAAATTATACAGGCAGCATCGTACTCCACTCTGGGGAATAGAGGCCAGCTGGTGTCTGTTTTCATCTGCAGCCAATACATCAGTTTATGGCAGCTTCACTGATTCACCCTGCTGTCCTCTGCATAACGTTCATAATGACAGCAAATGCAGGGGTGCAATTAAGAGATATTCCATACTGAAATTATCATCAGAGTGCTAGAATTAACTAGTGACTGAGGTCGATGACAGCTCTCTCATTCATAAACATGTCTTGGTACTCATAATACATAATATCTGCCTTTGTTTCTCTCCATCACTCTCTCACTCTCTCTCCGGCTCCAGGCAGGGGCTTTGGCCTGCATCCTGCTGTGTGTCTGGCCATCCGGGTCAACACATTCCTGAGCTGCAGCCAGTACCACAAGATGTACCGCACCGTCAAGGCCACCAGTGGGCGCCAGATCTTCCAGCCCCTACACACCTTACGCGCTGCAGAGAAGGAGCTCCTCCCAGGCTACCACCCCTTTGAGTGGCAGCCGGCCCTCAAGAGTGTGTCCACATCCTGCCATGTGGGGATCATTGATGGGCTATCAGGGTGGATCGCTTCTGTAGACGACTCCCCAGCAGATACAGTCACGCGACGGTTTCGCTACGACGTGGCCCTGGTGTCAGCCCTGAAGGACCTGGAGGAGGACATCATGGAGGGGCTGAGAGAGCGAGGCCTGGAGGACAGTGCTTGCACCTCGGGCTTCAGCGTTATGATCAAGGAGTCCTGCGATGGTATGGGGGACGTCAGTGAGAAGCATGGCGGAGGGCCGGCCGTCCCGGAAAAGGCTGTGCGTTTCTCCTTCACCATCATGTCCGTCTCTATTCAAGCTGAGGGAGAAGATGAGGCGATCACCATTTTCCGGGAGCCCAAGCCCAACTCAGAGATGTCCTGCAAGCCGCTAAGCCTGATGTTTGTGGACGAGTCGGACCACGAGACTCTCACAGGCGTCCTGGGGCCTGTGGTGGCCGAAAGGAATGCTATGAAGCACAGCCGTCTCATCCTGTCTGTGGGCGGCCTTTCTCGCTCCTTCCGCTTCCACTTCCGGGGCACGGGCTATGATGAGAAGATGGTACGAGAGATGGAGGGTTTGGAGGCTTCTGGCTCCACTTACATCTGCACGCTGTGTGACTCCACTCGGGCAGAGGCCTCCCAAAACATGACTCTCCACTCTGTCACCCGCAGCCATGACGAGAACCTGGAGCGCTACGAACTTTGGAGGACCAACCCTCATTCTGAGTCAGCTGAAGAGCTGCGAGACCGAGTCAAAGGCGTCTCTGCCAAGCCCTTCATGGAGACCCAGCCCACACTGGACGCCCTGCACTGTGATATCGGCAATGCCACTGAGTTCTACAAGATCTTCCAGGATGAGATAGGGGAGGTCTATCACAAGGCAAACCCCAGCCGGGAGCAGCGTCGGAGCTGGCGGGCCGCCCTGGACAAGCAGCTGAGGAAGAAGATGAAGCTGAAGCCTGTGATGAGGATGAATGGGAACTATGCACGGAAGCTGATGACCCGGGAGGCAGTGGAGGCAGTGTGTGAGCTGGTGTGCTCAGAGGAGCGTCAGGAAGCTCTGAGGGAGCTGATGGGGCTCTACATCCAGATGAAGCCTGTGTGGCGCTCCACCTGCCCGGCCAAGGAGTGCCCGGACGAGCTCTGCCGGTATAGCTTCAACTCCCAACGCTTTGCAGAGCTGCTCTCCACCGTCTTCAAGTACAGGTATGACGGAAAGATCACCAACTACCTGCACAAGACCTTGGCCCATGTGCCAGAGATTGTGGAGAGGGATGGCTCCATCGGGGCCTGGGCCAGCGAGGGGAATGAGTCTGGGAACAAGCTGTTCAGACGGTTCAGGAAGATGAATGCCCGCCAGTCCAAGACCTTTGAGCTGGAGGACGTGCTGAAGCACCACTGGCTCTACACATCCAAGTACCTGCAGAAGTTCATGGAAGCTCACAAGGACTCTGCCAAAGCTCTGCAGGCCACCATTGACACTGTGGGGAGTCAGGAGACACAGGAGGATGCTGACATGTCACTGGATGTCCCAGACTTTTGAAAAAATTGTTTTAATTTGACATTTCTTTGGAACTTTATGGATTACAGGAGGGATATGTTTTAGCAGGAGCATGTCTAATTCTAATCTGTCTGTACTGTACTGTTCTGCAGGGGTGGACAGGGACCAAAAATCAGTCCTGGCATTCCTAGCATGTTAGCCCAGTGTTTTCCTTGAGGCCCACACAGCAGCCCATTTTTTTCCTCTAGTCCCCCACACCAGCAAAACATTTTCCCCTGAGGCCCCAATTATTAGCCAGATAATGATAATTTTGTGCAAAAAAAAAAAAAAGTTAGACATGTCCACTAGGCTAAAAAATGGACCCGCTAGTATAGCATTTCCACGAAAAGCCAGATGACCAGTGCGCCCCTGCTGTTCTGTTTCAATCTTAATATTTACTCTACAATATGAACTATGTATTAGTAGTGATGTAAGAGGAAGATACTTTATTCTGTAAAGACATTATTATTAATTGTCATAATCCAAAAAAGGTGGCACTTTTTTATTTGATTCATTATTTACTCTGAGGACATTTGAAAATATTTTTTACCTTAAATTTAATTTCCATACATAATTCCCAAATGTTGTTGCATTTTATATTGGTATTTTATATTAGTTCATTAGTTCATAATAATTTGATAGTGTTTTATCTCTGGGTGCCTATGAAATGTGGGACAGTTTATTGTATTGCATGGGTTATGACACATCCATGAATTTATCCAGTGGGTTTATTTATGGGAACAAATTAAAGCACTGTAAGTCATGGAATGGACATTGTGATAAAGGAGCTCACATTTATGATCAGTGTATTAGTTTATCTCCAGTCCTGGAGCAAAATGGAATCATATAGACTCAAATTGTCTTCGTTTCAGGGCTGCCATCTAAAAAATATTGCGTTAGAGCTTCATATTTGGGTCCCGAAGTCCAAAATGGGGGCCTGGGTGACTTTGAAACCATCTTTATCTGTTTTAGCATTTGCACAGTGAAGGAGAAATAATACCATTCTACCTCTTTTCATAAAATAACATATAAACAGCCCTTTTTGTTGACCGCATGAAAATGCAGTAGGCTGCATTACTAGGCCTAACACCTCTAGGCTTGACAGAATGATGTTTTTAGATGATCTTTATTGAATCCTCACACACCCTGGTTCTATGCTTCTTCTGGAGCGAGTAAACAGGGAAGCAAGTGAGCCTTGAGGGGAACTGAAATGATTTGATAGTTTATTTGTTTGATTGATTGATGTTATTGTTTATCTCTGACGACACCACTTTGAGTTGTGACAGGCAATTTTTATATTTGACACATTAAGTGTTCTAGTTCTATTTTAGTCATGACTTTAACCTGATGATGTACAGATTTTCATAATGTGTAATATTTAGTTTAAACAACAGTCACATAATAACATCACGTTTTACATGACAGTATGTTAAATCATGTATTTTCCATTATTAAATTGCGTTTGCTACATGAAGGATGATGGATATGGTTTGTGTGAATCTCATATCAGCGGTGTATTCAATCTGTTGCTTTGTCATGTTTCAAGTGTACATTTAAACTCAGGAAAATAACAACTGTTGCCAAAAACACTCACTCATTTTTTTTATTTGAATGAAAATAATGATACTGTTGCACATTTGTTCACTGTTCACTTGTTTAATGTGTTTGTTCATTTGATTTGGTGGTTTTATTGGCCTTTATTGTTTCACGATTACTGAAGTAATTGTTCATACCTCTCCACAATACTGTTAATGTACTGAAAATGTAGCAAACAATTTATCACACTATTAAACTTATTCAAAATATTTGTTGATTCTGCCATTGATAACTGAGCTTATGTGTTGGTTTATGTTATTACACCTGTGTGAACTGATCAATGTCATTTTTTTTATCATAACATATTTTGTCACAAACATTCAACCACAGAAAATAAATTATATTCTATAGGTTTACATACAGTTGTGCCAGTCCAAGCAGTATTAGCCTACCTTCCAAAGAAAATTTGGCTTGACAAACCTCAAATATTCTAAAAGAATCCTGATAATGACTGCCAAAAACGAGGGTGAACACAGCAAGCCACAAAGTCACTATGTGTAATTTATGGGAGTAGAACATGAAGCAAATAGACTCTGGGTTTAATTTCCATTTTTATTCAATTCGGTTTCATAATTTTTTTTGCAAAACTTTAGTTTATTACATAAAATATTGAACACTGTAAGGAATCAAAAAACAAGCACAAAAAATAATTCAGTTTACTTATAAGTTTGAGAACAGTAAATTGCTGCAATGGCACATCAAACAATTATATGGCATTTAGGCCATATAATTAGAATGACATATTATGAACCAGTTGATCAATGAGTAAGTATAACTATACTGCATGGTCAGACATTACTCAAACAGCCTCCTGAAGAAGCGCTTCTTGGCGGGTGTCATCTTCGGCATCATTGGGCCCTTCCTGTGCTGGGGTTTCATGGGGCTCCTCTTCAGGGACAGCACCTGACGTGGCGGGGTCATCTCCTGGCGGGGCAGGCCCCCGTGGTCCAGGCAGAAGTACTTGCCGTTTCCCTGCGAGAGCCTCACCAGCAGGCCCTCAGTCAGCTCCATACACTGGGCATGGACCCAGTGGCCTCCCTCCCCTTTGGAGCAGTAGATCATGGCTGGCCGCAGCAGTTCTGTGGAGTAGTAGGGCTCCCAAGTGTTGAGGTCCACCTGGCAGCCCAGGCAACATTTGACCCAATAGCCTGTCTGGGTCTCATCCTCCTCATCCTCTTCATTGTACGTATCCCCCTCTCCCTCGCTGCTGTCCTCCAGCTCATGGGGCTCGCGGCCGAAGTACAGCTCCTCAGAGTCCTCCAGAGGGGCGGAGTCCTCAAAGTCTGTGGACTCCTGGCTGCAGCCCTGGTTCCCGTCTTCACCCTCTCCTTCCCCCTCCTTTTGGAAGCACACCTGGTAGAAGTAATGTGCTTCGGGCGGGGCTGGCCTGCCCTCAGAGGGGACCCCAATCAGAGCGCTCCCTCCACCCAAGCTGCCTCCGAACCAGGTGTGGCTGTGGCTGATTTCCCCTGTCCACTGAGGGGCCTCTCTGGGCTCGATGCTGATCCCAGAGTCATCCAGCACCACACTGCTGCACTCCATCCTCTTTTGGGTCTCTGACTGATACCCACCCAGGATAATGTACTCATGGGAGGGCCCCACACGGGTGGCAATAGCACTGGAGATGGACAGGCCGGTGTCCAGGTGCTCACAGGAGAGCAGAGGGCTGCCCTGCAGGAGCTCCACACGCAGGCAGAACACACGAGGAGGACGAGAGTCAGACGACAGAGTGTGGCCACCAAGGAAGTAGACATAGTCGTCTCTTGCCAAAGCTAGGTGGAAGGACTGGCCGTCAGTGAGCTCAGGTAAGGTGTGGGCAGAGCAGCAGCCAAATTCTAAGTCGATGATGAACACCTGAGGAGGGCAGTCCACAACGCTGTTCCAGTTCTCTGTGCTCCGCTCCCCGGCCGGCATGTAGGATCTGCCCCCAAACACAACGCAGGCCCGCTTGCCCAGACTCTGCACCATGCTAAGTGTGTGGCCGTATCGGGGCCCTGGCTGCTCTCCCACCAACTCTCTCTCCTGACAGCGCAGGGTCACTTTGCGGTTGCAGCCACGGCTGTCCAGGGTCAGCAGGTAGAGGCTGGAGGAGATCTCGTTGTTTGGGGTTCGGCCTCCATGGATGAGGTAGCCCTCTGGGTGTCCATCATGGGGCTCAAGGCGGGTCACGGCGGGACAACGCAGAGGGGGAAGATAGCAGGAGTCATTTGAGAAGGAGATGGGTCGCAGTTTGAGCTCCCCATGCTTTAGGCGTACCCCGAAGACCCCAGTAGGACAGGAGCGCCTGGGCCAGCCTTTCTGGCCGAACAGAAATATGTCACCATCCAGCTGTAACAGGGAGCAGCCAGGCTGCAGGAGGCTGCCACAGTTCACTGCAGTCAGTGGTTGCAGAGACATGCTACCGCAGGTGGCTGTGGGAAAACAACAACACAAAATTGTCTCAGTCAGCTGCTGCTTTTGAACTGAAGGATTTTAAACATGGGTTGTCTGTCTCTTTCTAATTATATGGTCTGATTATCAGTGACAGAACTGTGTGTCTTAAAAGGAAAAGGCCCTTTTACTATGTTTGAACAAGTAGGATAAAAAAAAAAAATTCAGTCCAATGTATTCATTGTTGTTTATTTAGGAACTATTTATTCTAAATTCGTTTATGACCTGCAGAAAATACTGTCAGATACATTTCCTATTAGTGTGTAGTTTTTAATCGCTTTCTTTTCGTGCAATTAAATAGCCAAAAGACTCATTTCCCAACATTCATTGCTCTACGCAAATCCAAGCGAAGGTAACGTGAATCGACGCTCTGTTGTCAACCTTTTACTCGTGTTTTAACTAACAATTTTTCCTAAACACGGGTTAGCTAGCGATTTTGGTGAACAATGAACATAATACTATGATACAAGTGTCAGCTTCGATTGTAATAGTATATGTGGTAGCCTGCTGTGGTCATGTTTGGCTGGCTAAGCTTAGTTGGAAGTTAGCTAGCCAGCTAACGTTAGCTAGCCTAAATTAGCTTCGGCAATAATCATCTTTGATGTGATGTGCAGAGATATAGCTAAAGATGGTTTAAATGAGAAACTGTGATTTTTTTTATATAACAGTACGTAAACAACGCAAACCATCTAGCTAGCATTCTGCTACATTTAATCACGTTAGTTAGTAAGGTCCCATTGCGATGTCCTGCTCAATTAGACAGTAATAACGGCTATGCTAAGTTACTTATCTAGCGTATGCTGTCTTTATGCTAAAGAGATAATTTAGGACATAAAATAGCTAGCTAACTTTTCTACAATCCTTACTATATATAAAATATATATCTAGCTAGCTATATGATTATAACTCCAATGTGACAATGAATGTATCTAGCTAGCTATAGATCATGTCTAGACATTCTTGTCCCATTGGAGTTATAATCATATCTAACGTTACTACGATCATTGTCAAATCTTCCATTGAAAGCAGAATTTCAGCATTGCTTACCTTCTGCTCAAGTAGCTAACGTTACTGTTTGAACGTCTCGAAGAACAGTGTTGTGGAATGTTGTAATAAGTTAGGCTAGTCTTTGTGTAACTTTAGTACTAAGCTGTGTAGACAGACAGTGGTTGACAGAGTTTGTGAAGCTCGATTAACTCAGATGAGTTACAGATCTTGAGGTTAACTGTCTGTGACTGCTGCTGACAGGCAGGTGTGCTCTCTACACTGCAATAAGACTGAGCTGGTAATACAATCACTGTTAAGTAATCATAGGTTGTGCACAGTAGAGTTTATTTCTCTGCAAAGAACAATGTTTTTGTGCTTTAGTTTTGTCATTGCTCTTGTGATTGAACCTTGAAGAACCAAAGGTAGCTTACAGTTGTGACTGCTACAGTTTGAAGGCAGTCTGTTTGCAATTAATGGAAATGCCAGCCCTTTATATAGTTGCAAATGTAGTGCACCAATCCTTCCAGCCCCTCTCTTCAGCTCATCCTCCCTGTTCCATCACATTCATCTCCTGTGGACTCCTCACAGTGACAGTGTAAAAGCTGGCTTTGTTACTCTGAGTACAGCCACGTTATTGTTGTCAGATTGCTTTTACATCTAAGGGAAGGTGGTCATTAGCCCCCTGTCTCTCTCCCTGTGTGTGTGTGTGTCATTACAGCTGTGGAACATTCAGAGGGCCTCATTGTATGTATCCCATTTTTTAGCTGGAGAGCCATCATTATCCCCTCTGTGAACAGTTTGGCATTTTCCACGCTACAGCTAAGTGGCATGTGTGTAGTGCCATGTGCAGTCAGTGGGACTGTGATTCATGTCCTCACATGGTACACTGAACCTGATGCATGACTTACATTATACTGTGTTAAAGAAGAGAAAGGGAAGAGAATAGCACAGCTTTATTTCCTTTTAATTTCTAGTTCTACTCTAGCTTGAATTCCTTTTCTATTATGCCTAACCACTTATTGTGTAGTCTACCGGAGGAGAGAGAGGAACACACACACACACACAAACACACAGTGAGCTGGAAGCAGCTGTCTGACAACCATTAGCATAATGTTTTTGTGTTTTTGGAGGGGCTGTGAGAAGGCTCAGGGAGCGTACAAAACAAACGCTGCAACCACAATTGCCTGGAAGAACGTTAGAACTCAAAAACAAACAAGCAGCGGAGCACCTGTGTCTCTTTGAGTTGTTGCTTAGAGGGGGGTACCTCCAGCACCAAAAACAGGAACTAAAGCTCCATTCCTAACAGCTGAATAGGTACTGTGGGCATGTTTTTTCTATGAGTTAAGATAATACACCTCCAAATCAGCACTGAATAACAAACCAGCTCAGTCAGTCAGTTCCTTAAGGTACCTACCTACACAGTGGTCTGCTTTATGCTGCAGCTGGGTCGTTGCAGTTGTGTGTGTGTGTGTGGCAGGCTCAGCAGTGAGCCATGGAGATGGATCCCAGGCCATGCAGGGATTTGAAGAGTATAATTGGTAGAACAGAGTCATTAGAAAGTGCTGTAGCACCTGTTTCTGTCCCCGCTATAATGTTTCAATACCTGACAAGTCCTTTCCTGCAAGATTCCGGTTTTGATTAATGGGCGCAGTGACAGTTGTGATGTTCTGACGATCATACTTGCTGCAGTGTTTATCACTGTTTAATGCGATACTTAATTGTTCCCCCTGTAGTGATTGGGATTGAGCAGAGTGTCGGCAGCAGGGTAATTACACCTGGGCCTAGCTAATTTTTATTTTATTTATTTAACCTTTTATTTAACTTGGCAAGTCAGTTAAGAACATTCTTATTTACAATGACGGCCTACCCCGGCCAAACCCTAACCCGGATGACGCTGGGCCAATTGTGCGCCACGCCCTATGGGACTTCCAATCACGGCTGGTTGTGATACAGCCTGGAATCGAACTAGGGTCTGTAGGGATGCCTCTAGCACTGAGATGCAGTGCCTTAGACCGTGTGGTGCACAATATGGCCGCTGTGCTACTGATTTTAACATCTCTCTCCCTCCCCCATTTTCCTATCTCCCCCAGGTGAGCTGTACCCAGGGGTTGCCAGTGTACCAGGCCGGCCTGTTTTTGGTGGCAGGATGCCTGGGGTGGAGAGTGGCTCAGGTGGTCTGGCTGATGACGAGGTGGTCCTGGAGACCCTGAAGTGTTTCTGCAGCTCATCAGAACAGACCTACGACCAGTTCCTGTCCTCCTTCACACACCTGACTCCAGGTCAGGCTCCTTCACACAATGACTGACTCCAGGTCAGTCTCACAGGCAGTTCACACACCTAATTTGTTTCCATAAGGATTTTTTGCAATTCAATTGGAAACTAAATTGCCCCAAGCCTGGTATCAAAGGCCCTCGGGTTGCGACTTCATTACATGTAGAGCTGATACCTTACAGGCATGTATTCAATTGATTCAAAGACAGATGTATTTTCTCTTCTGATCTCCCTCTCACAGGGAGTGCTGGGAGTGGACACACGACTCTGCCCTCTGGACCCAGTCATCTCTCTAGGGAGATGGAGAGATCAGGGGAGTTGAGGAGGAATGGAGAAGAGGATGCAGCAGAAGAGAGGAGAGGACAGCAGAGTGTCTGTGTCCTGCCTGCTGATCAGGAGGAGGTCAGTGACACCTAGATCTGTCTCTTTCCTACAGGCTTGACTGACTCAAGGCTTACACTGTAAACTCACCCCACCAGGCTTCAATCCCTCCTCTCTTTCACCTGTCTCAGCCCTTTACTCTCTCTTGTTCTCTTGCTCTTTCTTGTTCTTTTTCTCTTCTCTTTCTCTCATTCTCTCTCTCTTTGCAAACCTGCCGCCCTACATTATGACAATACTAACAAGCCTTCTGGAGGACTTTGTAGGGGTGTGGGGCATCGGGGGAGCTTGGTTCCGTGTTTTAATGATGTAACTATTGGGCCAATAAAGGTATTTTTAAAATAAAATACAATTTCTCTCTCTCTTTTTCTCTCTGTCGGTCTCCCTTGGTTTATTTCTGTTCCCTCCATCTATTTCAGTGTTATCCCATTTTCCTAAACCAAATTAGTGGATTGTTTCAGGAGCAGGAAGGTTTACTTCAGATGTGTACATTGGAGCATGAACAGTACTTAGGACCTCAGGCTATGCCAGCTATTGATTTAACCATGATTCTGATTAAAGGTTCTCTCTGCTGTTATCAATACTACACATCAGCAAGTTACACACTGAAACTGAAAGTCTGGGATAGGATCCCATATTTGGTTTCCAATTAATCTCACTGGGGATTATTTGGAAGAGTTGAGTGAGCACAAGATCCTACAGCATCTGTAGGACTCTTAGAGGCACTCAGCTGTCCAAACACATTCGTATATGTAACTGGAGCCATAGATCAACAGGAGTAGTGGCCACGACCCCACAGAGCTCTTAGTGTCTGATGAGGTCATAATGACAGTCAAACTGCTTGAGCAAAAATGCAGTGGTCATATACAGCATGAGTATCTGGCAGTGAGTATCTCTTTGTGACTGTGGTTTGGTTGCAGGTGGAGCTAGGTGCTGGAGTGACTGTGGGCAGCTGTGGAAATGGAGACTGTTGTCCACCAGGCATAACTCTCAAGGTTGATATTGTGGACTAAAGTAATGTTGTTGTAATATCCCAATTCCATACTGTATATTAAATATGGGAATATTTATGTTAGTGCATATTTTTTTGAAAAACTGCTTGCAATTTGTTAAGTATTTATTTGTCACTGACATCGGTCAGGGTCACACACATTGACTCATGATGATCACATATTATAAACTGATATATACTTTGTCTCTATCGATCAAAATACAGATGTATAACTTGTTTACTACAGTAATATACACAACATGAAAAGTAATAATCACTTTCTCTTGTTTTCTGATTTGAGAATTGTTGATTGAAGAGTAACTCTCCATTGTTCTCTGTATATAGCTGGATAACTACCTGGATGTTGGGGACTTCAGTGAGGAGGAAGGAGATGTAACTGCTGACCCAGGTACAGCATCTTGTTCTCTCACTCATAACTCTCCGGTTTCCAGAACTGATTTTAGATTAGTGCATTGTACAAGATGGAAAATAACTTTCTTGGCACTGTATAATGGCATTCTTGTTTCTTCTAAAGTAATTTAAGAGTGTGCATGGATCATCATTAACATTAATTTATCCTAATCTTCACTGATTACGGTAGAATTAGAAAGTTATCGCCTTGCCATGCAGTATTGATATGAGCCTTTGAGTCCACAATGCTATTTCACGGAGAATGGTTCCATTAATCGAAGCTTCTTTGACAGTAAATTACAGCGCTCCAGAGTTCTTTCATTATTTCCTCAAAGAAAGGAAAATCTCAGTGAAAAGTAGAATATATTCTTAATAATCCATGTAAAGAAGGAAACATGAAGAAGTTTGCCAGTAAGCCCTAGAAGACATTTAAGAGTTCACCTTCTAATATGATTTAGTTAATGTCATGTGCATATTATTTCTGTAATAAGGCTAGTCATGCCATTCATTTGAAATACATTACCATCTATTACGCATTTTCAATACATGCAAATTGTGGCCCCGGCCCTGTAATTAGTGTTAAGGGCAATGGCTCTCTGCTCTGTGGTGTATTGCTCTCTCTGTCCTCATTTAGTAGTGAGGGATACATAGACCGTGTGCAAACTACATCTCCATACACAGAGGTACAGGGCCCTAACGCCAACCCTGATGCTGAGCCCAACAGTAACAACCAGACACCTCCACAACATGTTGTGTGTGTATGTGTGAGCTGCCCAGTGTGTGAGCTGCCCAGTGACACAAGCCTACCAGACGAGCTAAATCACTTCTATGCTCGCTTCGAGGCAAGCATGAGAGCATCAGCTCTTCCGGACGACTGTGTGGTCACGCTCTCCGTAGCCGACGTGAGTAAGACCTTTAAACAGGTCAATGTACACAAGGCTGCGGTGCCAGACAGATTACCAGGACGTGTGCTCCAGGCATGTGCTGACCAACTGGCAGGTGTCTTCACTGACATTTTCAACATGTCCCTGATTGAGTCTGTAATACCAAAATGTTTCAAGCAGACTACCATAGTCCCTGTGCCCATGAACACAAAGGCAACCTGCCTAAATGACTACAGACCCATAGTACTCACGACCGTTGCCATGAAGTGCTTTGAAAGGTTGGTCATGGCTCACATCACCACCATTTTCCCAGAAACCCTAGACCCACTCCAATTTGCATACCGCCCAAACAGATCCACAGATGATGCAATCTCTATTGCACTCCACACTGCCCTTTCCCACCTGGACAAAATAAACACTTATGTGAGAATGCTATTCACTTCTACAGCTCAGCGTTCAACACCATAGTACCCTCAAAGCTCATCACTAAGCTAAGGATCCTGGGACTAAACACCTCCCTCTGCAATTGGATCCTGGACTTCCTGACGGGCCGCCCCCAGGTGGTGAGGGTAGGTAGCAACACATCTGCCACGCTGATCCTCAACACTGGAGCTCCCCATGGGTGCATGCTCAGTCCCCTCCTGTACTCCCTGTTCACTTACGACTGCATGGCCAGGCAAGACTCCAACACCATCACTAAGTTTGCAGACGACACAACAGTGGTAGGCCTGATCAACGACGAGACAGCCTATAGGGAGGAGGTCAGAGACTTGGCCGGGTGGTGCCAGAATAACAACCTATCCCTCAACGTAACCAAGACTAAGGAGATGATTGTGGACTACAGGAAAAGGAGGACCGAGCACGCCCCCATTCTCATTGGCGGGGCTGTAGTGGAGCAGGTTGAGAGCTTCAAGTTCCTTGGTGTCCACATCACCAACAAACTAGAATGGTGCAAACACACCAAGACAGTTGTGAAGAGGGCACGACAAAGCCTATTCCCCCTCAGGAAACTAAAAAGATTTGGCATGGGTCCTGAGATCCTCAAAAGGTTCTACAGCTGCAACATCGAGAGCATCCTGACCGGTTGCATCACTGCCTGGTACGGCAATGGCTCGCCCTCTGACCACAAGGCACTACAGAGGGTAGCGCGTACGGCCCAGCACATCACTGGGGCTAAGCTGCCTGCCATCCAGGACCTCTACACCAGGTGGTGTCAGAGGAAGGCCCTAAAAATGGTCAAAGACCCTAGCCACCCCAGTCATGGAATGTTCTCTCTACTACCGCATGGCAAGCGGTACCGGAGTGCCAAGTCTAGGACAAAAAGGCTTCTCAACAGTTTTTACCCCCAAGCCATAAGACTCCTGAACAGGTAATCAAATGGCTACCCGGACTATTTGCATTGTGTGCCCCCCCAACCCCTCTTTTTACGCTGCCTCTACTCTCTGTTTATCATACATGTATAGTCACTTTAACTATACATTCAAGTACATACTAACTCAATTGGGGCGACCAACCAGTGCTCCCGCACACTGGCTAACCAGGCTACCTGCATTGTGTCCCACCCGCCAACCCCTCTTTTATGGTACTGCTACTCTCTATTCATCATATATGCATAGTCACTTTAACCACATCTACATGTGCATACTACCTTAAATCAGTCTGACTAACCGGTGTCTGTATGTAGCCTCGCTACTTTTATAGCCTCACTACTGTACAGTATATAGCTGTTCTATTTACTGTTGTTTTATTTCTTTACTTACCTATTGTTCACCTAATACTTTTTTTTGCACTATTGGTTAGAGCCTGTAAGTAAGCATTTCACTGTAAGGTTGTATTCGGCGCACGTGACAAATAAACTTTGATTTGATTTGTGAGGGTGTTTACAATGGGGTTGCAGCCAGGCCTGGGGTGTGTCCTTCCTAACTTGATGGGGAAAGGGGATTGGTAATGAGGAGAGGGTTGACTAAGTAAGTATCAGTGTTTTGTGCCAAACAGTGTTAAAATCACTGGGAGGGTGTCATTGTCACCCTGGCTGCTAGTCCAAGGTGCTGATGCCCACAAACGTCTGACAGTGAACTCCCACCTTGATTAGCATGTACAGTATAGTTATCAATGTGCTGGGCGTAAAAGCAGGTGGAGAGGAGGAGGGGAGTGCTGGGGAAGGTGGTTCTGCTGCGTCTTTCTGACACTGAGTACATCGTAATTGCCTTTACGACAGGATCGATGACTGCTCAGCGTCCGAATGAATCTGACTGTCAGGGGTGATGGCTGCTGTGATGGGTTTTAGTTGCGTCTGAGAAAAGTATATGTAAGGTTTTGTTTAGTGTATTAGGATTCCCATTAGCTACTGCACATGCAGAAGCTACTCTTCCTGGGGTCCACATAAAACGTAATAATACATGACAAAGTACAGAACATGAGATATTACATAAAATAAGTTATACATTTCGTCGTACCCCCCTTTTTTTGTACTTTATATAGCAGCTACTCTTCCTGGGGTTCAGCAAAATTAAGGCAGTTTGTACAATTTTAAAAACATTACAATACATTCACAGATTTCACAACACACTGTGTGCCCTCAGGACCCTACTCCAACACTACCACATATCTACAGTACTAAATCCATGTGTATGTATAGTACGTATGTTATCGTGTGTGTGTGTATGCATGTGTCTGTGCCAATGTTTGTGTTGCTTCACAGTACCCGCTGTTCCATAAGGTGTTTTTTTAATCTGTTTTTTAAATGTAATTTTACTGCTTGCGTCAGTTGCTTGATGTGGAATAGAGTTCCATGTAGTCATGGCTCCATGTAGTACTGTGTGCCTCCCATAGTCTGTTCTGGACTTGGGGATTGTGAAAAGACCTCTTGTGGCATGTCTTGTGGGGTATGCATGGGTGTCTCAGCTGTGTGCCAGTAGTTTAGACAGAGCTTGGTGCATTCAACATGTCAATACCTCTCACAAATAAAAGTAGTAATGAAGTCAATCTCTCCTCCACTTTCAACCAGGAGAGATTGACATGCATATTATTCATATTAGCTCTCTGTGTACATCCAAAGGCTAGCCGTGCTGCCTTGTTCTGAGCCAATTGCAATTTTCCTAAGTCCTTTTTTTGTGGCACCTGACCACACGACTGAATAGTAGTCAAGGTGCAACAAAACTAGGGCCTGTAGGACCTGCCTTGTTGATAGTGTTGTTAAGAAGGCAGACCATCACTTTATTATAGACAGACTTCTCCCCAGCTTAACTACGACTGCATCAATATGTTTTGACCATGATAGTTTACAATCTAGGGATACTCCAAGCAGTTTAGTCATCTCAACTTGCTCAATTTCCAACTTGCTCAATTTCATTTGCCTCTGGAACAACCTGAATTCTTCGGGGTATGGATTCTACAAGGTACGGCGTTCAAACGTTGTTCAATTGGTATCAAGGGACCTAGCGTGTGCCAGGAAAACAATCCCCACACCATTTATGTATGTATTATTATTTAACGAGGCAAGTCGGTTAAGAACAAATTCTTATTTACAATGACGGCCTACTCCGGTCAAACCCGGACGACGCTGGGCCAATTGTGCGCTGCTCTATGGGACTCCCAATCACGGCCACTTGACTCACTGTCTGTAGGAGTGAAATATTTTTGTGAAAGGGGTGGTGTACCTAATAAACTGTCAGCCGAGTGTATATTGGAAATACACCAGGAGACAACAAAAATAAAATTTACTCACTATTCATATATACACACTGTTATATAATAATTACAGTTAAATTAGATGTTTAGACAGAGGAGAAGCGTTGTTATACAATATGTTTTTTTTTTCTAGCTAAACTTTCTTTTTGCCTTAGTAACATCTGGTGGCAGAGCATTCCACAGTGTTATGGCTCTACACAACTGAACAAAGAATTACATTTGTTTTTGGTTTGGGTACCGTGATGAAACCCATAGTGGCGTGTCTGGTGGGGTATTTTTTTTAATTTAATTTTTTTTACCTTTATTTAACGAGGCAAGTCAGTTAAGAACATATTCTTATTTACAATGACGGTCTTCCCCGGCCAAACCTGGACGATGCTGGGCCAATTGTGAGCCACCCTATGGGACTCTCAATCACAGCCGTATATGATACAGCCTGGATTCGAACCAGGGACTGTAGTGAAGCCTCTTGCACTGAGATGCAGTGCCTTAGACCGCTGTGCCATTCGGTAGGTATGTATGTCTGTTTGAAGTGTATGCAAATAGATTATACAAGTGGTTAGGCATTTTCAACATACAAATGTTTCTTAAAAAGACTAGAAGAGAAGAGTCAATTTCTCTTCAACCATGAAAGGCTATCATGCATGCTGTTGATGTTAGTTCTGTGTGTGCAGTTAAGGGCAAGGCATGCTGCTTTGTTTTGAGCCAGCTGCAGTTTTGCTAGGGCTTTCTTTGCTGCACTTGACCATATTATCGCACAGCAATCAAGATGGGACAAGATCAGAGCATGAACAACCAGTACAGTTGATCTTTGTGTCAAAAACGCTGGCAACAATTGTATTATGCTGTTTGCAGACTTTTACCGACACCGGCCATATTCAACGGTTTTGTACACTTTAGCTTAAAACACGTAGCTAGCTAGCTAGCTAGCTAGCTATGTAAACAATGAACCTAGCTCTAGGTAAACAATATGTAAGGTCCCACACATCACGTAACGTTGGCTAACAAGCCAGCCAGCTAACGTTAGCTAGTTAAACAACAATGAGCATAGTGCCAAATCATGTTGTTACTACCCTTCATGTATCTGCTGGGAGCTAACTAACCAGGTTTAACGTTAGCTAGCTGGTTAACAGTACACTTTAGCTTAAGACATGTAGCTAGCTAGCTAGGCAAACAATGAACCTAGCTAGGTAAACAATGTGTAAGATCACACACACCATGTAACGTTAACTAACGAGCCAGACAGCTAATGTTTAGCTAGTTAAACAACAATAAACATAGTGCCAAATCATGTCGTTACTACCCTGCATGAATCTGCTGGGAGCTAACCAACCAAGTTCAATGTTAGCTAGCTAACATTAGGCTCTAACTAGCAAAGCAAACGGTTCTGGGAGACGAATAATAACGTCATACACGTAACGTTAGCTAGGGAGCCAGCCAGCTAACGTTATCTAGCTAGCTAACAGTACACTTTAGCTTGAAATAAAACCACTTTCTGTCAAACGTGTAATATCTGAAAATGTAGCTAACTAGACTATCTTACGTCATGGATGAGTCTCCCTGTCACGGATGCCATGCCACGGTTACCCTTAGTTTGAAGATGTAATCCGGAGACAGGTTTTTTCTCCTTAGCTATCATACTCTAATAGTACTGATTTCAAAACTCGATCCTCCAGAAAGTGGAGAGCAACACGTATGCAGCTCCACTACACGATACATAAAAAAAAGCTGCGTTACACAGGATTAACAACACAGACTGACCAACTGAAATAGACAGAAGCCTTCTATATGGCAGACCAATCCGAACCCCTCTCTCGGCATGTCCAGCCCACTCAATATCTCAGCCAAATGGCTACTGGGAAGGTTGCTCACTTTTTCTGGCTCGTAATTTAACAATTTTATTCATATTTACAGATGGCATGCAAGTTTGTTATTTGTTATGCTCCAGAAGGCATTTCTGCCAAAAAAATGCATTTTGATAAAAAAAACATTCAAATGGCCCTCCTGTGAAGTCGTGGCTTGTGACATACGCCTAGTTTCCTGAAACTGGTCACATTTAAGACCCGTTTATTTTTGATTACCCATTCTGACACTGACTAAAGGTGTCTCCAAGACATAACAAACCACTGTAGCTGTGTCCTCTAGGTGATTTTTGTCTTTAAGTTAAACATCCTTAGAGAGTACTTGTTTACCTATATGTAGTTTACATGCCCACTAATAATTCGATATTAAACTGATAATGTCAGTAGCCCGAGTGTAAAAATAGTAATGTAAACCTTACTCTGTTTATCGTAATCGGTGTAAGGTCAAAATCAAAGTAAGCATACACCGATTAAAACACCTGGTTTTCTGAGAAATCTTTCTAATTATTAGGACATGTAAACCGCTTAATCGGTGTTCCAGAGGTGTGTTTGATCTGTGCATGTGGCAGCACTGATAGCACAAGCCTTCCTCTTATGAGTGAGTGAAGAGAGTTCGCAAAAACTAAAAGTATGCATCTTAGAAAAAGTTTTCATAAACAAACTTTATATGTCCAAACTCAGAATCAAATAGGCTTCGCAAATATAACATGGTCACTGTGGTAGAACGTTTATTTTGATTGCCGATTTTCTGCATCAAAAGTTCCATCAGGTAGCCTGATTTCAGATGTGCCCATGTAAACAGAATTATTAGGGAAATTGTTCTTCTTGCAAAGCATCTAAATGTTTTAAACAAATGTATATTAATCTGACTCGTATTATTGTGTGCATGTAACCGTGCTCAATGTGTGACTTTCTCATCTGCACATAATACACAAGGTGGTGTCCCTTCACCAACTCATTTTTTGTTTTGCTTCCTCATCCTCTCGTCTCCCTCCACCTCCCCTCCCCTGCTCCATCCTCCCATCCCAGTGTGACTTTCACAGTGAGAGTAATTAGCTGTTTAATTAGGATCAACACCGGCCCTGTGGCTGCCAAGCCAAGCCAAGGAGAAATGTCAATATTTAATGGTCTCTGCTCCTCTCTAATTGATTTAAATTCCCTTTTATGAACGCATGGAGACACATAATTGTATACCTACCCTCTCTTTGACAGTTGTCTAGGCCTGTCCTTTTCAGTTTGATCGCTCTCCATCGCCCTGATGTTTTGGTCAGGGTCCTATTATCAGGAGCGTGTTTTGGGTCCTGCTATTTGAGGCTCCTCTCTCTCTCTCATCTCTGTGTTCTCTGGATGTGGGTTACATTAGCTGGCTGGCAGAGATGATTACAGCCGACCAAGGCCTTTTTAATTCAGATTAAATCTCCTCCGCCCCATTGATGTCTTTCATATGCCTGCCAGCCAGCCAGCCAACCATCCCTCACCTGTTGTCTGTGACCCTTTCTCTCATGCTGTTGTTGAGTCCCCCTGCTGCATGCTGCAGGATCTGTATTCTGGAGAAACTGTCAGAGGAAATATGGGTTCGTAGTGTGGCTTTGCATTCTGATAGAGATTCGTTTCACTGCAGAGTTACAGCAGGCTTAGTGTCCTGTTTGGATTAGTGTTGTCACGATACCAGAATTTTGGTTGTGAGCCGAGTGTCTGCGGGTTTTCGCACCACCCTTGTACTTGATGGATGAATTAAGGTCACAAATTAGTAAGGAACTCCCCTCACCTGGTTGTCTAGGTCTTAACCTGCAGACACTCGGCCCTCCGTAGAATGGGTTTGACACCCCTGCTCTATACCATCACGATACTCATTACCAAAATTATAAATATTTGTCATCTGATGGATTTGTTTCAGTCTCTGAATTGTATAATTAAGCAATAGGGCCCGAGGGGGTGTGGTATATGGCCAATATACCACAGCTAAGGGCTGTTTTTATGTATGACACAATGTGGAGTGCCTGGACACAGCCCTGTATATTGGCTATATATCACAAACCCCTGAGGTGACTTATTGCTATTCTAAACTGTTTACCAACTTAATTTAATCAGTAAATACCTGTGGTATACGCTCTGATATACCACGGCTGTCGGCCAATCAGCATTCGGGGCTCGAACCACCCAATTTAATGGAACTTTTCGCCGCCAGCTCCTGATATCTGGGCATAAAAACTCAAGTCTGTGCACTGAATTAGCCTAGAGTGCATATGCGCCCAGCTATATCCTGTCCCACTCTTGTTTTCACTGGCTAAACTAGCTGAACTATGCTAGTTTTCATCCTCATTGCTAAACTTCCTAAATACTGCACCCTCAACATCAAAACGTTGTTGCTAGTTATACAATCAAGGTAACTAAGAAATTCAATGGAAATAAAAATATTTATTGTTGTGTTGAATTGTCATGACTGATTCGAGCTATCTGTTGTGTCGTAAGACAATGGTGGCAAAGGATATCATTGCTACTTAATGCAGATCCAAGTTCAGTTTTGAAATTCACTGGTGTCATTGAGGTAGGGTTAGCTGGACATTTCTGACTGGTCTTGGAATTGTCAATGGGCAGCCTCTCCCAGCTTGGCTCGATGGTATATGTAGTGATTTTGCCAACACAGCCAGATACAGTATACCTTAACCTTTTTTATACTATTTGTTGATTTAATTGGACTTTATTAGTATAATGAGTAGTTCCAGGAATGTCACGATTGAATTTACTCGAGAAAATAGCAACTCTACAGAGCACCAATGCCAACAATGAATGACTAAATGGGTTCACAGCGCTCCTCCTCCTCAACACTCTATAGATCATCTTTGGGGTAGACGGGAGTAAGTGAATTAATAAAGTTTTCGGTGGCAATCAGCTTTGAAATCAGCATATGTTGCCTTCTGGTTTGCATATTATCACAAACAAAGTACTAGGGTAGTGAATGGATGTCAGCTTTAGCTGTCATCTAGCAAGGAAAGTTACCGGTAGCTTACAGAGCTGGAAGCTATCTTCTTCCATTGTAAAGTGTTTTAGCCTTTATGGACATTCTTTTGTGAACAGTAATCAACAGTTTCAACATTTCTACATGACGTGTTGCATTATTCAAGTGTGTCATGAGTAAGTGGAGCAGGCACAGTGCGTGCTATAATAAGGGGTCGGCTGTGCAGATAGACAGGCGTGATTCGTGAGACACATTTCACAGAAGTACCGAACCGTTTTTCATGTTCTAGTATCCGAAAAGTACCTTTTTTTTATATACCGTGCGACACTAGTCGGATGTGTCTGACAGGAGGAGCAGAAAGACAGATACTCCTGGGGCGTGTTCAGTTGAGTGAAAATCTTTTGAAATGGAGTGAAGCATGTAGTTGCTAAATTAAAGGAAAACTCCACTCAAAAACAACTATTCTTTTCATGAATCCAGTGTTGATACAGTCCCAAAATGGTTTGTCTCTTGCTCCAAAAATGTATTATATGATGAAAAACACATCATCATGATGTGTCAAGTGACACTTTGGTTCTTGAATGTCCAATATCTTGAAAACCTGACTGCTGACATGCAAACCATTTTGGGACTGTATCCAGACTTGGTGCATCGGTACCGCTTGCCGTGCGGTAGCAGAGAGAACAGTCTATGACTTGGGTGGCTGGAGTCTTTGACAATTTTTAGGGCCTTTCACTTATACCGCCTGGTATAGAGGCCATAGATGGCAGGGAGCTTGGCCTCAGTGATGTACTGGGCCATACGCACTACCCTCTATAGCACCTTGCAGTCATATGCCAAACAGTTGCCATTCCAAGCGGTGATGCAGCCAGTCAAGATGCTCTCGATGGTGCAGCTGTTGAACCTTTTGAGGATTTGAGGGCCCATGCCAAATCTGTTCAGCCTTCTGAGGGGAAGAGGTGTTGTCGTGCAGTCTTCATGACTGTGTTGGTGTGTGTGGACCATGATAATTCCCTAGTGATATGAACACCGATGAACTTCACGCTCTCGACCTGCTCCACTACAACCCTGTCGATGTGGATGGGGGTGTACTCGGCCCTCCATTTCCAGTAGTCCACGATCAGCTCTGTTTTGCTGACGTTGAGGGAGAGGTTGTTGTCCTGGCACCACACTGCCAGGTCTCTGTAGGCTGTTTCATTGTTGTCCATGAACAGGCCTACCACCACCACATTGTCGTGGGCAAACACAATGAGGGTGCTGGAGTTGTGCGCGGCCACACAGTCGTGGGTGAACAGGAGGGGACTAAGCAGGTACCCCCGAGGGGTCGCCATGTTGAGGGTCAGTGTGGCGGATGTGTTGTTGCCTACCCTCACCACTTGGGGGCAGCGCATCAGGAAGTCCAGGTTCCAGTTGCAGAGGAAGGTGTTTAATCTCAGGGTCCTTAGTTTAGTGATGAGATTGGAGGGCAGCTCAATGAACAGCATTCTCACGTAGGTGTTCCTTTTGTCCAGATGGGACAGTGTGGAATGCAATAGAGATTGCGTCATCTTTTGGGGCGGTATGTGAATTGGAGTGGGTCCATGTTGTCTGGGATGATGGTGTTGATATGAGCCACCAGCCTTTCAAAGCATTTCATGGTTACAGATGCGAATGCTACGAGGTGTCATTTAGACAAGTTACCTTGGCGTTTTGTGCATTTTGTGCGTGATCACACAGTCGTCCGAAACAGCTGGTGCTCTCATGCATGGTTCAGTGTTGCTAGCCTCGAAGCGAGCATAGAAGGTATTTAGTTCGTCTGGTAGGCTTGCGTCACTGGACAGCTCGCGACTGGATTTTGCAGGAGTTGTATTATGTTACAGTGTGTAGTGCCCACTGTGGTGAGAACTTGAGGAGGTAAAATCATTACTCGTAAAATTATCATTTCTATACACGATTTCCTAGTGATACAATTCAATTGTGGTGATGAGCAGCCCTTTCTAACCTACTGGAGTCTGATTTTAATTGAACAAAGAGTCACTTCTCTTTTTCTGTAATTTGATTGTCACACTTCTGAATTGTGTTTGATGATGGCACCGAACAAAGCCAATGTGATAATCATTTGCATAATGATGTACTTACTCTGATCTTCTGGAAATAATACAATGGCTTAGATCTTCAGGAGCTATTGAATCCCAATTAACTAAAATGATCTAACTTTTCAAGGAGTGCCACTTGAAAAGGCCGGCTGCTCTGAGTGAAAACTTAATGGTCAGTTCAGTCTCACTATGTGAATCCTATTCAAGCCACACTCCGTGAACTGTGCATACCGTCAAAGAGGGGTCTTAATCCTGTGTGATGTTCTCTCCTTCTTTTTCAAGTTACTGAGGAAGGACAGCTAGAAGCAGAAAGAAGACACTGTTGAGTCCTCATCCTGTGTGTCTTCTCTCCTCTTTTCTCAGATGGTGGGGTTCGGGTTCTACCAGGGGAGGTGGAGGAGGAACTCCCTGCCTACCTGCCCTCCTTCTGTCATCTGACCCAGCTGGACCTGACCTCCACAGGCAGGACGACGGGGACACGGCCGGGGACACGAGGACAGCAGCAGGACACGCCACCACAGGGACAGGTACAAGAAAGGACATTTACTAATCTATGACATAAAGACACTAAGATGAAGATAACATTTACCCACCCCAGGAACAGCTTAGTTGACTCCGCAATTAGTTGACCAGGAAAATGGAACTTGCAGTTGGTATATTTTGTTTGAGAGTTATGTTAATCATTCATAAGTGTTGTTATATAAGCCAGTCTTTCTGTGCTAAAGTCATGCGAGAGGGGTCTGTCTATATACAGTATAGGCAACTTAATTCATGTCATTGACTTTTCACAGAGTGACAGTGAAGAGGTTTTGCCTTTCAACCTGGATGAGAACTTTGACTACGACAATGTTGTGCTGTCTAGCAAACATCTCCTCCCACAGTTCAACACTGGTGTATGACCTCTGTGCAGGGACCACTGTCTGGGAGAGCCTTGTGTCATACCACATCAAATTACCCAACTTACCATTTAACTGGACTAATAAACCACTCCTGAAAACAGCATCCTTCCTGTCATTCCTGCTACTAAGTGTAATATTAGAACAGAGCAACACCAAAACTGTGTTTGAAAAGGACTATTTTAAAGGAACACACCACAGCACAGACTTCATGTACTGTAAATAGTGCTAAGCTAATGGCACAGCTTATCTGAATTCTCTCCTCTGGATCAGGAATAATCACAATGTTTTGGGCTGTGAGACTGGTCACTGATGAATGACGACACACAGGAACATAGAGGCTCTGCCCACCAGTCATCACACAGCAGAAAAGCTGTGTGTTTGTGTGTAAGAGGTAATTTGTGTGTATGTGCGTACGTGCGTGTGTGTGTGCGTGCTCGTACCCCACTGGGTAAACACCCTGTACTGTAATTAATTCCCTGTAGCTACAGCCTGTGTCTCACTGTGCCTTTGCATTGGAACAAAGAGCTCTGGGAGGTGCACTGAGCAGGCTATATAACCTGAAAGCACATTCCAAATAGTTCCCTCTAACTAATGCTATGTTGTTGTGTCAGTGGTTCGTTTGTGATTTGACATCTAAAGTATTTGTGTGTGTAAGAGAGAGCGTTAGTGTGTGTGCGTGTAAGAGAGTGAGAGAGTGACAGGTGTTGACGAGTTCATACTGCAGAAAAGCAAAATACATCTTCCAGTGTGGACTGTTGGTTTACTTTAAAACATTAAGAAGAATGTGTGCAACGCGACGCGTGTGTAGCCTACTCAGTCTGAACGCAATGCATATTTAATGGATGTTCCTGTCACCTCACATTTAATTGGTGGGTGGCAGGGTTGGAACAAGCCTAAAGAGGACAAGACCTTTTCACAGTTACGTGTTAAAAGTTAAAGAGCAGACACATTTGAAAAGCTAGCATTCAATGGAACACGGTTCCTTGTGTTGTATGGGCGAGCTGGCATTTACATTGCCTTCAGAAAGTATTCACACCCCTTTACTTTTTCCACATTTTGTTGTGTTACATCCTGAATTTAAAATGGTTTAAATTTAGATTTGTTTTTGTCACTGGCCTATACACAATACCCCATAATGTCAAAGTGGAATTATTCTTTCCCTGAAATGTTTACAAAATAATTAAAAATGAAAAGCTGAAATGTCTTAAGTCAATAAGTATTCAACCCCTTTGCTATGGCAAGCCTAAATAAGTTCAGGAGTAGAAAATGTCTTAATAAATTGCATGGACTCACTCTGTGTGCGATAATAGTGTTTAACGTGATTTTTGAATGACTACCTCATCTCTGTGCCCCATACATACAATTATCTGTAAGGTCCCTCAAGTCGAGCAGTGAATTTCAAACACAGGTTCAGCCACAAATACTCTCTTCTCTATGAAAGCTGATACTATGTGGTAGTTCTATAGGCGTATGCATCCTTGACTAGTAATATATTATTATTGTTTAATCAAGTCCAAAGAGGGGCACCTATTGGTAGTTGGGTAGTTATAAAAAGCAGACATTGAATATCCCTTTGAGCATGGTGAAGTTATTAATTACACTTTAGATGGTGGATCAATACACCCAGTTGCTGGAGAGGAGGGAAACCGCTCAGGAATTTCACCATAAGGCCAATGGCGACTTTAAAACCGTTACACAGTTTAATGGCTGTGATAGGAGTAAACTGAGGATGGATCAACAACATTGGAGTTACTCCACAATACTAACCTAATTGACAGTGAAAATAACAGGACTTGGGAGTTTAGGAGAAACGGAATGGAGCTAAGCACAGGCAAAATCTTACAGGAAAACCTGTTTCAGTCTGCTTTCCACCAGACACTGGGAGATGAATTCACCTTTCAGCAGGACAAACACAAAGCCAACGCCATCTACACTGGAGTTGCTTATCAAGAAGCCAGTGAATGTTCCTGCGTGGTCAAGTTACAGTTTTGATTTAAATCTACTTGATAATTTATGGCAAAATCTGAAAATGGTTGTCCAACCTTACAGTGAAATGCTTACTTACAGGCTCTAACCAATAGTGCAAAGAAAGGTATTAGGTGAACATTAGCTAAGTAAAGAAATAAAACAACAGTAAAAAGACAGGCTATATACAGTAGCGAGGCTATAAAAGTAGCGAGGCTACATACAGACACCAGTTAGTCAGGCGGATTGAGGTAGTATGTACATGTAGATATGGTTAAAGTGACTATGCATATATGATGAACAGAGAGTAGCAGTAGCGTAAAAGAGGGGTAAGCGGGTGGTGGGTGGCCAGACTTAATGCAGATAGCCCGGTTAGCCAATGTGCGGGAGCACTGGTTGGTCGGCCAAATTGACAGATTTAACAGAGCTTGAAGAATTTTGAAAATAATAATGGGCAAATGTTGCACAATCCAGGTGTGGAAAGCTCTTAGACTTACCCAGAAAGACTCACATCTGTAAAGGCTACCAAGGGTGCTCCTACAAAGTTTTGACCCAGAGGTGTGAATACTTATGTAGATGAGATTTCTGTATTTCATTTTCAATAAATTTGCACAAAAAACAACGTATTCACTTTGTCATTATGGGGAGAGAAAATGGATGAGAAAAAAAATCTATTTAATACATTTAATATTTCAGGCTTTAACAACAAAATGTTGAATAAGTCAAGGAGTATGAATACTTTCTGAAAGCACAGTATGATGATCCAATGTATTTCTTTCTTCTCTGTGAAAGCTGATACTATGTGGTAGTTCTATAGGTGTATGCATCCTTGACTGTAGTAATATATTGTTATTGTTTACTGAAGTCCATACCATATTGTGTTTATGTGTTATTGCTTACAGTATCATAGAAAATATAATCAAGGAAAGCAGAGGATGAGTATATAATTTTGCATTGGGAACTTAGTCTCAGTTCGTATCCCTTAGCTGACTGAATTGAAATCCGACAGTGTACGGTTAAACATCTCATGCTACTCCTGTGCCTTAGCAGATGGAGCAGGCTCCTCTCCCCAGGTGCTCCTGTTGTCTGTGGTACTGTGTGTGTGTGTTATGGGGGCCGTGACCACAGCCCTTCGGTTGGTGCTACCCCACCAGAAGCCCAGGATGGGGAGAGAGATAAGGAGGGCAACCCCCCTCCTCGCCCCCGCAGGCAGCCTCACCCAGCCTCCCACAGCTGCAGCGTTAGTGGGCCACCAACGGCAGGTAACCCCCAGGTGAGGAGAGAGGAGAACACAAAGGAGAGCATTGCAGAGAAGAAATGGTAGGGACTAGTATCACAACTCTTCCAGCTTGGTACATTACTGTGAGACCTGGGTTCAAATACTATTTTAAATAATTTAAAATGCTTTTAGCTGCGGTTAATTGAGCCTGCCTGGCGCAATGGAACCAAAAGAGTAGTTGCAAACCCCACTAATCTAGAACTCCAGGCAAGCTAAAGCAAAAGCTTAAAGTATTGGAAAGACTTCAAATAGTATTTAAACCCAGGTCTGTTACCCTATGACCAAGTAGCAGTGGCAGTTACTCTGTGTGCGGAATGGTTAATTGGTATGTTGGTGTGTGTTTTCTACTAACTTAGTAGACGATTGAAATGCAGAGCAGACATTAAATCAGAAATGCAGCCTTCCCTTCACATTATTAGCTCTCAGCATTAGACCAATCCTACATCATTAGCTTTTGTCCTGGGTCAGTTCTACTTTCTTACAAGAGTGGCAGCATTCATTACCAAGCTTCATTATGATTTAATAAACATTTTTTTAGTCCCGTTTATTTATTAATGTGATAATTTTAATGATTCCCAAGATAGTGTGTGTGATTTAATTAGATGACAAGGACACTATCACCCCGGAGGGAATTATTTCCTTTTCAAGAATGATCTTTGGAAGTAGATGCCAGATGATAATTTAAAAACACCATACTGGGTTGTAGACTAAAGACGGAAAGAGTCTGAGACAGAGAGAAACCCAGCCAGGGATCATTGAATATTCATATAATTTGTACTGTACATGCTGAGGAAGTTTTCTCCTGGCCCATTTAAAATGGAAGTAACAAAACACCCTGATATATATTAATATTTTATTATTTTGCCCTTGCCTAAAATGTCTAAAGCATGCTTCTTTTCATTATAATAATTTAGGCTGGTTTAGCTTAGTGTTGGGGGTAAGGAAGGAGGGAGGGAGGGAAAAAAGGAAGGAAGGAAGGAGGGAGGGAGGGAGGGTGTTTCTCTCTTCCTGAGGGTGTCACTGTTGCCCCATGTGTGGCACCTCAATGATGGTGTGTATCAGGTCTAACACAGGGCTCTAACTACACTGATCAGCTCCACACTGGTGAGTCAGGGCACTGCCTGTCGGCACTGGAGACACACAGACAAGTGTGCGCACATACAGGTAGAGACTTCGTTACATGGGTTGAATGTTGATCATCATGGCAACAATCAAGCTTCACCCAATTAACCAATCTGCATAAAAATGTTAATAGAGGTTTGATGAGAACAAAACACAGAGGATGTGATTCTGCAATGTGAAGGTCATGCACTCTCCATTTTTGCAATTATTTACACAAGACGCCGTCCATGAAACAACTTCTATTTTCTAGGAACGGCATTGTTTCACTAATGGCTTCCTTCCTTCCTTCTGGTCCTTGCTCCACTGCTCTGTGATGGATTCCACAGCGGAGCTGGAGATTAATGGACTCATGTGGCTCTGATCTATGCTCACATCCCTTTGCTCACGTTCACATTTAAATGAACATGAGTTAACAGTATCTCTGTGTTTATTTGATTCCATTCTCCTCAGCTCTCTTCCCTCTACACATCTTTATATGGCTGTGGCCAGAGAGGTAAAGCTGTTGATTGACGCAGGTATGAAATGATGGTTCAATAAAAATATATGATAAAAAAGCACCATGCCAGAGGGGGAGGGAGGAGATGAGAGAGAGGGGAATAGAAAAGAGAGATGGAGAGAGGACTTTATGTATTCCCCTCCATGCCCTGTGGCAGGCAAGGCAGACAGTCACCTTGCCAGAGCCCAGGGTGGCAGCACCAATCCTGGCTAGCCTGGGCCACCAGAGGGGCTCTGCTCTGGATGACGCTGGATTTTGTGGTGGGATCAGTGGGATTGAGAAGGACAAACAGGCAGTGCTGTAGGCATCAAGCCTGCAGAGGAAAAGTCCCAATTCGGCTCCACTCCATGGCTGTGCTCTTTCCCCTCCTGAGTACTGATGGAGATCAGGGAGGGTCTTCGTGTTGCTGCTTGATGGAAAGCTGAGGTTCCGGATACTACATAGTAAACGTTAATTGCTTTCTATAGAATGTTTTCCTATTCAAATAAAATAAAATGTTATTTGTCACATGCGCCGAATACAACAAGTGTAGACCTTACAGTGAAATGCTTACTTACAAGCCCTTAACCAACAATGCATTTTTAAGAAAAAAGTAAGAGATAAGAATAACAAATGATTATTAAAGAGCAGCAGTAAATAACAAAGCGGGGCAATATACAGGGGTACCGGTACAGAGTCAATGTGGAGGCACCGGTACAGAGTCAATGTGGAGGCTATATACAGGGGGTACCGGTACAGAGTCAATGTGGAGGCTATATACAGGGAGTACCGGTACAGAGTCAATGTGGAGGCTATATACAGGGGGTACCGGTACAGAGTCAATGTGGAGGCTATATACAGGGGGTACCGGTACAGAGTCAATGTGGAGGCTATATACAGGGGGTACCGGTACAGAGTCAATGTGGAGGCTATATACAGGGGGTACCGGTACAGAGTCAATGTGGAGGCTATATACAGGGGGTACCGGTACAGAGTCAATGTGGAGGCTATATACAGGGGGTACCGGTACAGAGTCAATGTGGAGGCTATATACAGGTGGTACCAGTACAGAGTCAATGTGGAGGCTATATACAGGGGGTACCGGTACAGAGTCAATGTGGAGGCTATATACAGGGGGTACCGGTACAGAGTCAATGTGGAGGCTATATACAGGGGTACCGGTACAGAGTCAATGTGGAGGCTATATACAGGGGTACCGGTAGAGTCAATGTGGAGGCTATATACAGGGGTACCGGTACAGAGTCAATGTGGAGGCTATATACAGGGGTACCGGTACAGAGTCAATGTGGAGGCTATATACAGGGGGTACCGGTACAGAGTCAATGTGGAGGCTATGTACAGGGGTATCGGTACAGAGTCAATGTGGAGGCTATATACAGGGGTACCGGTACAGAGTCAATGTGGAGGCAATATACAGGGGTACCGGTACAGAGTCAATGTGGAGGCTATATACAAGGGTACCGGTACAGAGTCAATGTGGAGGCTATATACAGGGGTACCGGTACAGAGTCAATGTGCGAGGGCAACGGTGTCGAGGAAATGTAAGTAATTTGTACATGTACAGTTGAAGTCGGAAGTTTACATACACTTAGGTTGGAGTCATTAAAAATAGTTTTTCAACCACTCCACAAATGTCTTGTTAACAAGCTATAGTTTTGGCAAGTCGGTTAGGACATCTACTTTGTGCATGACACAAGTAATTTTTCCAACAATTGTTTACAGACAAATTATTTCACTTGTACTTGTACACTTCACAATTCCAGTGGGTCAGAAGTTACCCTACACTAAGTTGACTGTGCCTTTAAACAGCTTGGAAAATTCCAGAAAATGATGTCATGGCTTTAGAAGTGCGAAAAGTGCAAATCAATCCCAGAACAACAGCAAAAGACCTTGTGAAGATGCTGGAGGAAAAAGGTACAAAAGTATCTATATCCACAGTAAAATGAGTCCTATATCGACATAACCGGAAAGGCCGCTCAGCAAGGAAGAAGCCACTGCTCCAAAACCGCCATAAAAAAAGCCAGACTACGGTTTGCAACTACACATGGGGACAAAGATCAATATTTTTGGAGAATTGTCCTCTGGTCTGATGAAACAAAAATAGAACTGTTTGACCATAATGACCATTGATATGTTTGGAGGAAAAAGGGGGACGCTTGCAAGCTGAAGAACACCATCCCAACCGTGAAGCACGGGGGTGGCAGCATCATGTTGTGGGGGTGCTTTGCTGCAGGAGAGACTGGTGCACTTCATGAAATAGATGGCATCATGAGGTAGGAAAATTATGTGACTATATTGAAGCAACATCTCAAGACATCAGTCAGGAAGTTAAAGCTTGGTCACAAATGGGTCTTCCAAATGGACAATGACCCCAATTATACTTCCAAAATTGTGGAAAAATGGCCTAAGGACAACAAAGTCAAGGTATTGGAGTGGCCATCACAAAGCCTTGACCTCAATCCTATAGAAAATTTGTGGGCAGAACTGAAAAAGCATGTGCGAGCAAGGAGGCCTACAAACCTGACACCAGCTCTGTCGAGAGGAATGGGCCACAATTCACCAAACTTATTGTGGGAAGCTTGTGGAAGGCTACCCGAAACGTTTGACCTTTGGGACTGGGGGGCAGTATTGAGTAGCTTGGATGAATAAGGTGCCCAGAGTAAACTGCCTGCTACTCAGGCCCAGGTGCTAATATATGCATATTATTAGATTATTATTAGATTTGGATAGAAAACACTTGTACGTTTCTAAAACTTTTTGAATGATGTCTGTGAGTATAACAGAACTCATATGGCAGGCAAAAACCTGAGAAAAAATCCAACCATGAAGTGGGAAATCTGAGGTTTGTAGTTTTTCAAATCATTGCCTATCGAATATACGGGGGTCATATTGCACTTCCTAAGGCTTCCACTAGATGTCAACAGTCTTCAGAACCTTGTCTGATTCTTCTACTGTGAATTGGGGGCTAATGAGAGCTGAGATGAGTCAGGGCTCTGCCAGAGTGGCATAAGCTGATCATGCGCTCTCACGTGAGAGTTAGTTGCGTTCCATCAAATTTCTACAGACAAAGGAATTCTCCGGTTGAAATATTATTGAAGATTTATGATAAAAACATCCAAAAGATTGATTCTATACTTCGTTTGACATGTTTCTACAAACTGTAATATGACTTTTCGTCTGAACTTTCGCCTGGACTTGCCCACTCCTCTTATGAGTTTGGATTGTCCACAACTCGCGAACAAAAAGCAGGTATTTGGACATAAATGATGGACTTTATCGAACAAATCAAACATTTATTGTGGAACTGGGATTCCTGGGAGTGCATTCTGATGAAGATCATCAAAAGTAAGTGAATATTTATAATGCTATTTCTGACTTCTGTTGACTCCACAACATGGCGGATATCTGTATGGCTTGTTTTGTTGTCTGAGTGCTGTACTCCGATTATTGCATGGTGTGCTTTTTCGGTAAAGCTTTTTTGAAATCTGACACAGCGGTTGCATTAACCTGTTGCGACGAGCAATCCCGTATCCGGGAGCGTAATTATAGCCTCAAGCTCATTACCATAACGCAACGTTAACTATTCATGAAAATCGCAAATGAAATGAAATAAATATATTGGCTCACAAGCTTAGCCTTTTGTTAACAACACCGTCATCTCAGATTTTCAAAAAATGCTTTTCAACCATAGCTACACAAGCATTTGTGTAAGAGTATTGATAGCTAGCATAGCATTAAGCCTAGCATTCAGCAGGCAACATTTTCACAAAAACAAGAAAAGCATTAAAATAAAATCATTTACCTTTGAAGAACTTTGGATGTTTTCAATGAGGAGACTCTCAGTTAGATAGCAAATGTTCAGTTTTTCCAAAAAGATTATTTGTGTAGGAGAAATTGCTCCGTTTTGTTTCACGTTTGGCTAAGAAAAAACCCTGAAAATTCAGTCATTACAACGCAAACTTTTTTCCAAATTAACTCCATAATATCGACAGAAACATGGCAAACGTTGTTTAGAATCAATCCTCAAGGTGTTTTTCACATATCTATTCGATGATAAATCACTCGTGGCAGTTTGGTTTCTCCTCTGTTCAAAATGGAAAAATGCACGCACCTGGAGATTACGCAATAGTTTTGACGGAGGACACCGAGCGGACACCTGGTAAATGTAGTCTCTTATGGTCAATTTGCCAATGATATGCCTACAAATACGTTACAATGCTGCAGACACCTTGGGGAAACGACAGAAAGTGTAGGCTCATTCCTTGCGCATTCACAGCCATATAAGGAGACATTGGAACACAGCGCATTCAAAATCTGGCTCACTTCCTGTATGAAATTTCATCTTGGTTTCGCCTGTAGCATTAGTTCTGTGGCACTCACAGACAATATCTTTGCAGTTTTGGAAACGTCAGAGTGTTTTCTTTCCAAAGCTGTCAATTATATGCATAGTCGAGCATCTTTTCGTGACAAAATATTTTGTTTAAAACGGGAACGTTTTTCATCCAAAAATGAAATACTGCCCCCAGAGGTTCAAGAGGTTAACCTCTCTGGGATATGTGGGACGGTAGCGCCCCACCTCGCCAACAGTGAAATTGCAGGGCGCCAAATTCAAAACAACAGAAATCCCATAATTACAATTCCTCAAACATACAAGTATTTTACACCATTTTAAAGATAAACTTGTTGTAAATCCAGCCACAGTGTCCGATTTCAAAAAGGCTTTACAACAAAAGCACACCAAACGATTATGTTAGGTCAGTACCTAGTCACAGAAAAACACAACCATTTTTCCAGCCAAAGAGAGGAGTCACAAATAACAGAAATAGAGATAAAATTAATCACTAACCTTTGATGATCTTCATCAGATGACACTTATAGGACTTCATGTTACACAATACATGTATGTTTTGTTCAATAAAGTTCATATTTATATCCAAAAATCTCAGTTTACATTGGCGCGTTACGTTCAGTAATGTTTTGCTTCCAAAACATCCGGTGATTTTGCAGAGAGCCACATCAATTTACAGAAATACTCATCATAAATGTTGATGAATATACAAGCGTTATGCATGGAACTTTAGATAAACTTCTCCTTAAAGGCAATGCTACCACATACTAATTGAGTGTATGTAAACTTCTGACCCACTGGGAACATGATGAAAGAAATAAAAGCTGAAATAAATTATTCTTTCAACTATTATTCTGTCATTTCACATTCTTAAAATAAAGTGGTGATCCTAACTGACCTAAGACAGGGGAGTTTTTACTAGGATTAAAAGTCAGGAATTGTGAAAAACTGAATTTAAATGTATTTGGCTAAGGTGTATGTAAACTTCTGACTTCAACTGTAGGTGTTCCTTTTGTCCAGGTGTGAAAGGGCAGTGTGGAGTGAGTGATAGAGATTCAATCATCTGTGGATCTGTTGGTGCGGCATGCACATTGGAGTGGGTCTAGGGTTTCTGGGATAATGGTGTTGATGTGATCCATGACCAGCTTTTCAAAGCATTTCTTGGCTACAGATGTGAGTGCTATGGGTCGGTAGTCATTTAGGCAGGCTACCTTAGTGTTCTTGGGCACGGGGACTATAGTGGTCTGCTTGAAACATATTCCTCATTGTGTACAAGGACAGCGTCAATGTCCTTCTACCCATTTTGAAACTATGACGTTAACAAATAGTGACCTTTTTCGTACGCTTTGTTCGGTCAACGGTCTCCACCTTTCACATTTACTCCACATCCGTTACATCTCAAATTAAATCAAAGTTTATTGGTCACGCACACAGATTTGCAGATGTTTTTGTAGGTGCAGTGAAATGCTTGTGTTTCTAGCTCCAACAGAGCAGTAATAGCTAACAATACAAAATATAAATACACAATACAGGAAAAAATAATTAAGAAATATTAGAACGAGCAATGTCAGAGACCGGAATATAAATACATATACACTCAACAGACAGTTTTTTAGGTACACCACCCCGTTCAAGAAAATGGATCGCACCTACAGACAGTGAGTTACGTGGCCGTGGCTTTCTCTAAAAAGCAGGAAGACAGGCATCAAGGTATTCAGTTACTGTTTGATTGAACGTTAGAATGGGCAACACGAGTGACCTAAGGGACTTTGAGCATGGTATGATTGTCGGTGCCAGGTGCGCTGGATCCAGTATCTCTGAAATGTCCACCCTCCTGGGCTTTTCATGCACGACAGTGTCTAGGGTTTGCAGAGAAGTGTGATGGTTTGGGGATGCTTTGCTGCCTCAGGACCTGAATGACTTGCCTTAATAGAAGGAACCATGAATTCTGCTCTTTATCAGAGAATTCTACAGGAGAATGTCAGTCCATCTGTCTGTAAGCTGAAGCTAAAGCACAGCTGGGTCATGCAGCAAGATAATGCTCCAAAACACACAATCAAGTCTACATGAAAATGGCTAAAAAGCAACAAATCTGAAGTTTTGGAAGGGCCTAGTCAAAGTTCAGACCTAATTCCAATTGAGATGTTGTGGCAGAACTTGAAAGGAGCAGTTCATGCTTGAAAATCTACAAATGTTGCTGAGTTGAAGCAGTGCTGCATGGAAGAGTGGGCCAAAATTTCTCCACAGCGATATGAGAGACTGATCAACAACTATAGGAAGCGTTTGGTTGGATTCATTGCAGCTGAAGGTGGCACAATCTGATAACATTCAATACAAAAAATAGGCATAAGTAGAGAACATTAGAAAGGGGGCAAAAACCTTTCACAGCAATGTATACAATGCATTCAGAATGTATTCAGATCCCTTCCCTTTTTCCACATTTTGTTACGTTACAGCCTTATTCTAAGATGGATTAAATGCAAAAAATGTCCTCATCAATCTACACATAACACATAATACCCCATAATGACCCCAAATTTATAAAAAAATGTAAAAAAAAATATTTACATAAGTATTCAGACCCTTTGCTATGAGACTCAAAAATGAGCTCTGGTGGATCCTGTTTCCATTGATCATCTTTGAGATGTTTCTAAAACTTGATTAGAGTCCACCTGTGGTAAATTCATTTGATTGGACAGGATTTGGAAAGGCACACACCAGTCTAAATAAGGTCCCACAGTTGACAGTGCATGTCAGAGCAAAAACCAAGCCATGAGGTCGAGGAATTGGCTGTAGAGAAATGTCTGCAGCATTGAAGGTCCTGTCATGGCAGAATCAGAATTATTTAGTTAACATTTATGCTTTTTTTTTGTTTTTTTTTGTTGCATGCTTATGTGAGATATGTCATTAGAATGTCTATTTTTGGATAATACTGTTGGTAGGTTGCAGTTATCTGTTCTCTGTCAGGGTTCAGTTACTTGTGCCGCAGAGAGGGGAGAGGTCAAGCTTGTCTTCATATGTAAACATATATTTTAAACCATGTGAAGGGGTGATTGAGGGGGAACCAATTATCTCTTGGCTCCACAATGTCTGTGTGCCAGTCACTGTGTCTCCGTGAGCTTGTCCAGAATGGTAGTGTCTAGAATGACAATTGATATATATCCTAATGTCTTGTACCAAGAACGAGAAGTAGAACCTCGTTTTAGGAGAGCAAACTGAACGATAATTTATAGCTAATGCTGTCCGGCTATGGGATACTCCTCTCTGAAGTAAAGTCTTCCTTTGTAATGTTCCTAAGATCTGTTATTCGTCATGTGAGTTGAGATGGGTGTGTCTTGGCTATAAATGGTACTAAGAACTGTTTTGTAAGGACTCTCAGATAATTCATTTATAGACACTGAATTAATCTGAGAGTCACAGGGTTGTGATGGAGCTCATATAATTAAAGATGGACTTTATGATAACTCTGACTTGTGTGTGGTTTGCTCACATGATTTGGTAAATACAGGAAATTTCCACTACAGTCCCCAAGAACACAGTGGCCTCCATCATTCTTAAATGGAAGAAATTTGGAACCACCAAGACTCTTCCTCGAGCTGGTCGCCTGGCCAAACTGAGCAATCGGGGGACAAGGGTCTTGGTCAGGGAGGTAACCAAGAACCCGATGGTCACTGTGACAGAGCTACAGAGTTCCTCTGTGGAGATGGGAGAACCTTCCAGAAGGACAATCAGTAAAAGGCACATGACAGCTGCTTGGAGTTTGCCAAAAAGCAGATTTTCTGGTCTGATGAAACCAAGATTGAACTTTTGCCAAGCGCCACGTCTAGAGGAAACCTGGCACCATCCCTACGCTGAAGCATGGTGGTGGCAGGAGCATAATTCTGTGGGGATGTTTTTCAGCGACAGGGACTGAAAGACTAGTCAGGATCGAGGGAAAGATGAACAGAGCAATGTACAGATAGATCGCTCAGGATCTCAGACTCGGCGAAAGTTCACCTTCCAACGACAATGACACTAAGCATACAGCCAGGACAACGCAGGAGTGGCTTCGGGACAAGTCTCTGAATGTCCTTTAGTGAACCAGCCAGAGCCCGGACTTGAACCTGATTGAACATCTCTGGAGAGATCTGAAAATAGCTGTGCAGCGACGTTCTCCATTCATCCTGACAGAGCTTGCGAGGATCTGCAGAGAAGAATGGAAGAAACTCCCCAAATACAGGTGTGCCAAGCTTGTAGTTTAATATCCAAGAAGACTATAATCGCTGCCAAAGGCGCTTCAAAAAAAGTACTGAGTAAAGGATCTGAATAATTTCTGTTTTTTATTTTTAAGAAATTTGCAAAAATTCCCCTTTATGGGGTATTGTGTGTAGATTGATGAGGGGGGGGGGGACAATTTAATTCATTTTAAAATAAGGCTGTAACGTAACAAAATGTGGAAAAAGTCAACGGGTCTGAATACTTTCTGAATGCACTGTGTATATATACAGAATGGTGTGCGTTCTCTAATTCTCTCCTTCTCTCTTTCTTTCTCTCTCTCGGAGGACCTGAGCCCTAGGACCATGCCCCAGGAATACCTGACATGATGACTCCTTGCTGTCCCCAGTCCACCTGACTGTGCTGCTGCTCCAGTTTCAACTGTTCTGCCTTATTATTATTCGACCATGCTGGTCATTTATGAACATTTGAACATCTTGGCCATGTTCTGTTATAATCTCCACCCGGCACAGCCAGAAAAGGACTGGCCACCCCACATAGCCTGGTTCCTCTCTAGGTTTCTTCCTAGGTTTTGGCCTTTCTAGGGAGTTTTTCCTAGCCACCGTGCTTCTACACCTGCATTGCTTGCTGTTTGGGGTTTTAGGCTGGGTTCCTGTACAGCACTTTGAGATATCAGCTGATGTACGAAGGGCTATATAAATACATTTGATTTGATTTGATTTAAAGACAGTATGTACAGTATATGAATGGAAAAGGTATGTACAGAAGTAGTTGTATAGGATCAGCTTATGCATATTAGAGTCTTGTGAAAAATTCTAAAATGATTCTGCTTGCAGCGAGCTAATGACCTGCACCATTAGCCTCCAGCATAATGATCATGACCCTAATGTGTGAAACAGCAGATTCGCTGGAGGCCAAAGGTCTCTGATCTGACATTATTGGACTGATGTAGTGAATGTGACGGGTCATATAAATCATGCACTTTAAGGTCCTATTCCACCGCCTGTTGCACCTATTCAGAATAGGAAGGAACACTTTACATATAATTGAATTGAACTGTATGGTGTTTCCTCTCATTAAAGGTGCAATATGTTACTTTTTGGGTGACCTGACCAAATGCACATAGAAATGTGAGTTATAGATCTGTCATTCTCATTAAAAGCAAGTCTAAGAAGCAGTATGTGTGCTATCTGTTCTATGTAACGCTATTTCTATGCTTCCCGTTCTTAAGTTTAGTTTTTGAAGTTTTTGCTTTTGGTTTTGTACACCAGCTTCAAACTGCTTAAAATACAATATTTTTGGTTATGGAAAATATATTCCACAGCAGTTTAGATGGTACAATGATTATTAACACTGTACTTGCTTGTTTTGTCACATAAACTGAAATGACGCAAACTACTAGAATTTGTGCAACAAGAAAATGGCAGAACAATTTCTGCATAGTGCATCTTTAAGAATTACATCTAGCTTTGTTGAGTGTCTTTGTTCATGGTAAAGATTTGTTTGTTTGTTTTGCATTCTAAGCGCTTGTGACGGTTCACTGGGTTTGCCATTTTACCTTTCAACTTGTACTGCATTCCCCCCCAAAATTCTGCACTGTCAATGATCTATCGTGGCCAATCATACAGTGTCTATGATGACTGGATATATCAGCGTATTACGTAAAGCTATTTCCTTTATACAGGAACCTTAATATAGGGACAACCCACTGTATTTGGGACTAGCATGAGTCTTATACGGTCTATGTCTCATGTGCTACTACAGTAAATACATCTGTACACAGGCAGCGTCATACCGTAGGCACAGCAGCCCATTGGGAATAATTTGGGTCTTACATGGTGAATAACTTAGCATTCATCACTCTTCCCCTGAGCGACAGTTATGACGCTTCTACAAGGTTGTGTGTGTGTGTGTTTGTGGGGTGTTGTTCCTAACATGGGGGTTGATCTGTCAGAGCTAATCGCTGGCCTCGCTCTCCACTTTGGCATTCTCAGGCTCCGGGCAATCAGCCTCCTTTTAGTCACAGGGACAGGAGGAGCGAAGGAGAGATGGAGGGAGGAAGAGATGTAGGGAGAGAGCCTTAAAACAAGGGGAAACACATCTCCAGGGCTCTCATCCCTCAGCCTCACCTCCCTGGTAAGCCCTGGGGAGAGAGGCAACACATCAGGCATCATAGAAAAATGTAAAGTGCTTCACGAGGGTCAACTATCCCTCTCATTTATAATGACATTCTAGGTGCTGTTTTAAATGTCTAGTCTATCTCTGCTGTTAGAATAAAACCATAAAAGTAGAATAATACATTCATCTTGTGTTTTTTCTCCATCCTACAGACTAATCATCACTGAAGTAGTGGGCTTCTGTGTGATCCATGTTAACCCCACAGTCAAGCCCTTCACTGTATGTCTGCTGCGGACAAAAGGAAATTGTGAAGTGAATAGCCTCCTAAGTAATGCCTCTCCTCCCAGTTCTCTCCCTGGCTGTGTAGAGTAGACCTCAATGTAGAAAAAAAGTTATTTTGTGTTCGGTTTACGCTTAGCGGAGTCTGTTGGCTGAGTGATATGTATCACCAGAGAAACATTCTGTGCTTTGAAGCCTGCAGAGCTGCAGTTGCAAGGCAGGAAATGAGAGGGAGGTTTTCCATTTCCCCGTTGTGCTATCTCCACTCACCAACTAAATAAGGTCCCCCTTTGCCACAGGTCCCAGATTCCATCTACCTACTCCTAGTCAGGGAGGACGGTAAAGGAAAACCGCTGTTCTGCAATCAGAGAATGATCTATATCATATATTTTATGTTCATGGCAAACGTTAAAACGCAACAGGGTCAAGTGTGTCTAGAGGCAGTCTCGGGGGGAGGGGCTGCTTGATAATTGATTTCAACCCCCTGGTTGTGTGAGGCCGGAGGGAGGTCAGGCAGGGATGGAGGCAGGCAAGGAGGGAGGGATGGATGCAGGTAAGCATGGAGAGAGGAAGGGACAGAGAGAGGAAGGGAGGGAAGCTGGCAGGGTGGGACAGAGGGAGGGAGGGAGGGAGAGGGCGAGAGAGAGGGAGGGAGGAGGCAGAGTGATTGACACCGTGAGGGGCTGTGGGGACACAGGCTGAATGATGGATAGATTACATCACATCATGGTGGGATAGAGTGATGTGATTATCACTTCATAATGCCTTAAGAATAGCGGATGGCAAATATCTCTCATATCCCCTCCAGTGATTCACTTTAATGTCTTCTCTCCATTTGTTCCTCTGGGCTCTTCATTTTCTTTTGCATTTCAATGTCCTGAGTTGGATCTCTCTCTCTCTCTCTCTCTCTCTTTTCTTCTGACGGTCTCTGTTGTGGCTCAAAGGGTCTGTTGATGTGTTGCCAAAATGCCAGTCCAAAATAATGTGATCTTCACACTCCACCTCCTCCTCCTCGGTCTCCTCTTCCTTATCTCTTGACATGTTTGTAAGGTTTTATTTTTAGAAAACCAGGCCTTTTTCCCTCATCCCCTGTCCATTTGTTTCTGTGATTAATATAAAGCCTGCTCCCACTTGGCCCACTTTTCCTCTGCAAAATGAAAGCAATTGGTGCCTATTTGATTGGCCCTGGCCTCCCTGGACTCTGTGGGAATTGAGGAGAAAAAGCAAAAGCATTTAGTCTATTCATCCATCTGCATGGAAATCAATGAGCCTCTTGTCCTAGAGACACACCCTGGCTGTTCAAACTCAGTTGGAGTCACAGGAAACATGCCTCTGGCCTGAGTCAGCAGTACCAAACGTGTAAACTGGAGACCGTGGATGGATGGCCACCGTTGCTGTTGTCTTCATAAATTCTCCAGCAGTTCAGCATCTTTAATGCAGTATTAGAAATGTTGTTATAAATCAAGATTAGGATAATTTGAAATATTTATGGGTATGGCTACGGACTTGACTGTCAGAAGTAGATGGTGAATTTGGTGTTAGTGCATGCTGTGTATATGTAAAAAAAAAAAAAGGTAACCCTTATTTTACCAGGTAAGTTGACTAAGAACACATTCTCATTTTACAACAACCACCTGGGAATAGTTACAGGGAAGAGTAAGACAGATGAATGAGCCAATTGGAAGCTGGGGATGAGTAGGTTGCCATGAGGGCCGGATTGGGAATTTATCCAGGACACCGGGGTTAACACCCCTACTTTTACGATAAGTGCCATGGGATCTTTAGTGTCCACAGAGAGTCAGGTCACCCGTTTAACATCCCATCTGAAAGACACAACCCTACACAGGGCAATGTCCCCAATCACTGCCCTGGGGCATATTTGTTTTAGACCAGAGGAAAGAGTGCCTCCTACTTGCCCTCCAACACCACTTCCAGCAGCATGTGGACCGACCCTGCTTAGCTTCAAAGGCAAGCCAGCAGTGGGATCCAGGGTGGTATGCTGGGTGGTGTGTGTGTGTGCGTGTGTGTGTATATATATAGATATATATATATCTATATATATACATATATAAATTAAGAATACATGATTGACTGCACGGTTAGCCAGGTTCTCCAAATGAAGCCGGTGGGGTTGCCTTGTGCTGCTTGTTAACCTTTTAGATGCCTATGAAAAGGTTATTGGGCTCATAGTTTTTATTTTATTAATTTACCCATCCTGTAGCTAAAGAGGTCTTATTGTACAAATGCAGTCTGTATTGCATGTCATTTGAAAATTTTAGAAGATTTGAAGATGAAAAAAAACAGTTTTACAGTGATAATGGTGATATGTGATTGTCTGACCAACTTTAGTTGAATGTGCTACTAAATTACTTAAAATGTGTATTTAAATTTATTTCAACTTTGCACTCATTGCTCAAAGTTAAATGGAATTAACATTGCGCATTGCATAAATGTACTTTACTCCACACCTAATGATGTTAAGTGCATTTTAAATATGACAGACAGTCAGCTCTGTGTTGTAATAAATCAAGTAGCTGTAACGCGTCTCACGCTGCAGGAGTGTTAGGATGGAGGAGGAAGAGGAGCGGAGAGGGGGAATGTTGGCACCCATACACGCTCCCAGAAAGAAGAGAAGGAAGCAAAGTGAAAGGCTGATTGAAAAGAGGAGAAAATCAATCAAGCGAGTCTGTCTGATTGACAGCTTGCCAAGGTGTTTTCTGTGGAGGTGTCAAGAGCTGCACAATTGCTCTCTCTTCCCTCACTTCCTTCCCTCTCTCTCTTTCCCCTCTCTTTCTCTCACGTCTCATCCATCACTCGCTTTCTCACCCATCATCACGCTGTCCTATTCTCCTAAACGTCTCGCCAAACTCCCCCAATATCTCTCCACTTTTCACTCCATCGTACCTCCTCCGCTGCCTCTCTCTCCACAACACCCTCTCATTTTCTCTCCTCTCTGTCGCTCGATCATTTCTTTAGGAGTGATGCACTCACCGCCAGCCACTTAGGGTTGCTGTCTGACACTCCTTTAATCTTGTTGTTCCCTAACCTTCACAGAAAAGCGAAGTGATGCTCCAGTTGCACTGCCTTCATATAAATACCCCTCCATTCCTACCTCCCTCCTTCCCCCACTTTATCCAGCAGAGTGGCTGCTTTCTTCCATTTGTTTTCATTAACATGCCTGCACATACATTACAGTGTCAGGGCAGAGAGAAACAGGACAGAGGGAAATGGAAGTAGGTTTGCCATTGCGGTTGCGACAGGAATCCTGTGTAGCTTCTAGACTTCCAAGCTTAAGCTGCACTTGCGTAACAATGGGTGCACAAGCTGTATTCGACGGCCTGACAAAAGTGCTGATATTCAATGTTGAGATAGGCCTGAATATAGTGTTGTATTACAGAGCAAAAGTCACAGTGCATAGGATAAGGCAGTCCCTTGTTGTTAACCAACAAAGCACACTATTTCAGGAAGTGTTAAGAACTGTGTTCACTCACAACAGTCGACAGACAACAGTCGTGCGATCAACAAAATGTAAATGGACTAGTCAGTAATGCAATGTACAAGTCTATGATTGAAAGGGCTATGTTTACCCTCTTTAAAAAATAGGATTATCAAATAAGTTTGTTCAGTCCTTGAAACTGTAGTGAGTTGAAGGTAACTTGTAGCAGCTGTTTTGGGTCTGTTGCATTCATAGACCACAGTGTGAGGAGGGGAGGGAGCTGGGCATGGAGCTCTGTTGAAATGACTTGTCAATCAGTCGGCACTGTTGTATTATTATAAGAAGACATATTGACTCAGCCATCCCTGAGTGCTCTTGCTGGCTGGCTTCTAGACAGAGTGAGCCTTGATGCTAATTAGAATGGGAAGACAAAGACTCCCAGGCGGGCCAGCCTGGCCTCAGAGCCATACGAAATATACTTCCCGTATTTCTGAGCACCTACAATACGTACTATGATAGCAGTGAATGGTCCAGTTTGAGACAGAAATGAAAGTAGGGAGGTTGATCGGGGAGGATGGGTAACATAATCTGTAACAGTCTAGCAATCCAAAGGATGCATGTTCAAGTTGCATTGGGGGACAACTGTATCATTTTAGCTAACTCTTCACCTAACCCTTATTCTAAATTCAACCCAAATCACATGACCTGAGTTGTCCTTATGCTCCTAGTCCTTAGTCCTGCTTTTGACACCATGGATCATGACAGTCATTTGGAGAGATTAGAAACTCAAATTGGTCTCCTCGGACAAGTTCTGGCCTGGTTTAGATCTTAACTCTCGGAAAGATTTCAGTTTGTCTCTGAGGATGGTTTGTCCTCTGACAAATCAACTGTACGTTTCGTTGTTCCTCAAGGTTCCGTTTTAGGACCACTATTGTTTTCACTATATATTTGACCTCTTGGTGATGTCATTTGGAAACATAATGTTAACTTTCACTGCTATGTGGACGATACACAGCTGTACATTTCGATGAAACATGGTGATGCCCCAAAATTGCCCTCCATGGAAGCTTGTGTTTCAGACATAAGGAAGATGATGGCGGCAAATGTTTTACTTTTAAACTCGGACAAAACAGAGATGCTAGTTCTTGGTCCCAAGAAAAAAGAGATCTTCTGTTGGATCTGACAATTCATCTTAATGGTTGTACAGTCATCATAAATAAAACTGAAGGACCTCGGCGTTACTCTGGACCCTGATCTCTCTTTTGACGAACATATCAAGACTATTTCAAAGACAGCTTTTTTCCATCTACGTAATATTGCAAAAATCTGAAACTTTCTGTTAAAAAATGATGCAGAAAAATGTATCATTATTTGCTTGCTTGCAAATGATGTCACTTTAATAATGTTTACATATCTTACATTACTCATCTCATATGTATAGACTGTATCTGAAACCATCCATTGCAACTTGTCTATGCCACTCGGCCATCGCTCAACAATATGTACATAGTCTTATTCCATCCCTTTAGATTTGTGTGTAGTTGTGGAATTATTAGATTACGTGTTAGATATTACTGCACTGTCGAAACTAGAAGCACAAGCATTTCGCTACACTCGCATTAACATCTGCTAACCATGTGTATGTGACCAATAACACTTTATTTAATTTATTTTAATCGAAGTAGTCACCCTTTGCCTTGATGACATATTTGCACACTCTTGGCATTCTCTCAACCAACTTCATGTGGAATGCTTTTCCAACAGGCTTGAAGGAGTTCCCACATATGCTGAGCACTTGTTGGCTGCTTTTCATTCACTCTGGGGTCCAACTCATCCCAAACCATCTCAATTGGGTTGAGGTCGGGTGATTGTGGAGGCCAGGTCATCTGATGCAGCACTCCATCACTCTCCTTGGTCAAATAGCCCTTACACAGCCTGGATGTGTGTTGGGTCATTGTCCTGTTGAAAAACAAATGGATTGTCCCACTAAGCGCAAACCAGATGGGATGGTGTATCCCTGCAGAATGCTGTGGTAGCCATGGTGGTTAAGTGTGTGCCTTGAATTCTAAATAGATCACCTACTCTGTGTCTCACAAAGACACGGCGGTTGGAACCAAAAATATCTAATTTGGACCAAAGGACGTATTTCCACCTGTCTTATTGTCTATTGCTCGTGTTTTTTTGGCCCAAGCAAGTATTTTCTTCTTATTGGTGTCTTTTAGTAGTGGTTTATTTGCAGCAATTCGACCATGAAGGACTGATTCACGTCTCCTCTGAACAGTTGATGTTGAGATGTGTCTGTTACTTGAACTCTGTAAAGCATTTATTTGGGCTGCAAATCAAAACAAAGTGTATTTGTCACGTGCGCCGAATACAACAGGTTACAACACCTTACAGTGAAATGCTTACTTACAGTCTCTAACCAATAGTTCAAAAAAGGTGTTAGGTGAACAATAGGTAAGTAAAGAAATAAAGCAACAGTAAAAAGACAGTGAATAATAACAGTAGCGAGGCTATATACAGTAGCGAGGCTATAAAAGTAGTGAGGCTACATACAGACACCGGGTCGTCGGGCTGATTGAGTATGTACATGTAAATATGGTTAAAGTGACTTTGCATATATGATGAACAGAGAGTAGCAGTAGTGTAGAAGAGGGGTTGGCGGGTGGTGGGTGGCGGGGCACAATGCAAATAGCCTGGTTAGCCAATGTCCGGGAGCACTGGTTGGTCGGGCCAATTGAGGTAGTATGTACATGAATGTATATTTAAAGTGACTATGCATATATGATAAACAGAGAGTAGCAGCAGCGTAAAAGAGGGGTTGGGGACACACACACACACAATGCAAATAGTCCGGGTAGCCATTTGATGACTTAATCAGGAGTCTTATGGCTTGGGGGTAAAAACTGTTGAGAAGCCTTTTTGTCCTAGACTTGGCACTCCGGTACCGCTTGTCATGCGGTAGTATAGAGAACAGTCCATGACTGGGGTGGCTGGGGTCTTTGACAATTTTTAGGGCTTTCCTCTGACACCGCATGGTGTAGAGGTCCTGGATGGCAGGCAGCTTAGCCCCAGTGCTGGGCCGTACGCACTACCTTCTGTAGCCGAGCAATTGCTATACCAGGCAGTGATGCAACCAGTCAGGATGCTCTCGATGTTGCAGCTGTAGAACTTTTTGAGGATCTCAGGACCCATGCCACATTTTTTGAGTTTCCTGAGGGGGAATAGGCTTTGTCGTGCCCTCTTCACGACTGTCTTGGTGTGTTTGGACCATTCTAGTTTGTTGGTGATGTGGACACCAAGGAACTTGAAGCTCTCAACCTGCTCCACTACAGCCCCGTCGATGAGAATGGGGGCGTTCTCGGTCCTCCTTTTCCTGTAGTCCACAATCATCTCCTTAGTCTTGGTTACGTTGAGGGATAGGTTGTTATTCTGGCACCACCCGGCCAGGTCTCTGATCTCCTCCCTATAGGCTGTCTCGTCGTTGTCGGTGATCAGGCCTACCACTGTTGTGTCGTCTGCAAACTTAATGATGGTGTTGGAGTTGTGCCTGGACATGCAGTTGTGGGTGAACATGGAGTACAGGAGGGAGATGAGCATGCACCCCTGGGGGCTCCAGTGTTGAGGATCCGCATGGCAGATGTGTTGCTACCTACCCTCACCACCTGGGGGCGGCCCGTCAGGAAGTCCAGGATCAAGTTGCAGAGGGAGGTGTTTAGTCCCAGGATCCTTAGCTTAGTGATGAGCTTTGAAGGTAATATGGTGTTGAATGCTGAGCTGTAGTCAATGAATAGCATTTTCACATAGGTGTTCCTTTTGTCCAGGTGGGAAAGGGCAGTGTGGAGTGCAATAGAAATTGCATCATCTGTGGATCTGTTTGGGTGGTATGCAAATTGGAGTGGGTCTAGGGTTTCTGGGATAATGGTGGTGATGTGAGCCATTACCAGCCTTTCAAAGCACTTCATGGCTACGGACGTGAGTGCTACTGGTCTGTAGTCATTTAGGCAGGTTGCCTTTGTGTTATTGGGCACAGGGACTATGGTGGTCTGCTTGAAGCATGTTGGTATTATAGACTCAATCAGGAACATATTGAAAATGTCATTGAAGACACCTGCCAGTTGGTCAGCACATGCCCGGAGGACACATCCTGGTAATCCGTCTGGCCCCGCAGCATTGTGTACGTTGACCTGCTTAAAGGTCTTACTCACGTTGGCTACAGAGAACGTGATCACACAGTCGTCTGGAACAGCTGATGCTCTCATGCATGCCTCAGTGTTGCTTGCCTCGAAGCGAGCATAGAAGTGATTTAGCTTGTCTGGTAGGCTCGTGTCACTGGGCAGCTCGTGGCTGTGCTTTCCTTTGTAGTCTGTAATAGTTTGCAAGCCCTGCCACATAAGATGAGTGTCAGAGCTGGTGTAGTATGATTCAGTCTTAGCCCTGTATTGACGCTTTGCCTGCTTGATGGTTTGTCGCAGGGCATAGCAAGATATCTTTTAATCTTACAAGCTTCCGGGTTAGAGTCCTGCACCTTGAAAGCGGCAGCTCTACCCTTTAGCTCAGTGCGAATGTTACCTGTAATCCATGGCTTCCGGTTGGGGTAGGTACGTACAGTCACTGTGGCGACGACGTCCTCAATGCACTTATTGATAAAGCCAGTGACTAATGTGGTGTACTCCTAAATGCCATCGGAAGAATCCCAGAACATGTTCCAGTCTGTGATATCAAAACAGTCCTGTAGTTTAGCATCTGCTTCATCTGACCACTTTTTATAGACCGAGTCACTGGTGCTCCCTGCTTTAATTTTTGCTTGTAAGCAGGAATCAGGGGGATAGAGTTGTGGTCGGATTTACCAAATGGACGGCAAGGGAGAGCTTTGTACGCATCTCTATGTGTGGAGTACAGATGATCTAGAATGATGAAGATCTAGAATGATGATGATGATACAGGTGATCTGCAATCTGAGGTGCAGTTAACTCTAATGAACTTATCCTCTTTAGCAGAGGTAACTCTGGGTCTTCCTTTCCTGTGACGGTCCTCATGAGACCAGTTTGCATCAAGTCGTGCTTGATGGTTTTTGCGATTTTACTTGAAGAAACTTTCAAAGTTCTTGAAATGTCCCAGATTGACTGACCTTCATGTCTTAACGTAATGATGGACTGTCATTTCTCTTCGCTTATTTGAGCTGTTCTTGGCATAATATGGACTTGGTCTTTTACCAAATAGAGCTATCTTTTGTATTCCACCCCTACCTTGTCACAACACAACACATTAAGAAGGAAAGAAATTCCACAAATTAACTTTTAACAAGGCACACCTGTTAATTGAAATGCTTTCCAGGTGACATGAAGCTGGTTTAGATAATGCCAAGAGTGTTCAAAGCTGTCATCAAGGCAAAGGCTGGCTACTTTGAAGAATCTCAAATATAAAATATATTTTGATTTGTTTAACACTTTTTTGGTTTCTATATGATTTCTTATGTGCTATTTCATAGTTTTGATGTCTTCACTATTATTCTACAATGTAGAAAATAGTAAAAATAATATAAAAACCTTGAATGAGTTGGTGTGTCCAAACTTTTGACTGGTAGTGTATGTTGCCCTAGAATAATTAATAAACCCTTGCTCACCAGAAAATGGTCATAAATGATAGAATGAATGCTTCAATCAATGCTAAGTTTTCTCTGTCATCTCTGCTTCTTTTGCAGAGCAAAGACACTTAAGGACCGGGGAGAAAATGCAATACATAATAAAAAATATATACAGTTGAAGTCGGAAGTTTACATACACTTAGGTTGCTGTCATTAAAACTTGTTTTTCAACCAGTCCACAATTTTTTTGTTAACAATCTATAGTTTGGCAAGTCGGTTAGGACATCAACTTTGTGCTTGACACAAGTAATTTTTCCAACAATTGTTTACAGACAGATTTTTTCAGTTATAATTCACTGTATCACAATTCCAGTCGGTCAGAAGTTTACATACACTAACTTGACTGTGCCTTTAAACAGCTTGGAAAATTCCAGAAAATGATGTCATGGCTTTAGAAGCTTCTGATAGGCTAATTGACATAATTTGAGTCAATTGAAGGTGTACCTGTGGATGTATTTCAAGGCCTACCTTCAAACTCAGTGCATCTTTGCTTGACATCATGGGACAATCAAATAAAATCAGCCTAGACCTCAGAAAATAATTGTAGACCTCCACAAGTCTGGTTCATCCTTGGGAGCAATTTCCAAACGCCTGAAGGTACCACGTTCATCTGTACAAACAATAGTATGCAAGTATAAACTCCATGGGACCACGCAGCCGTCGTACCGCTCAGGAAGGAGATGCGTTCCGTCTCCTAGAGATGAACGTACTTTGGTGCGAAAAGTGCAAATCAATCCCAGAACAACAGCAAAGGACCTTCTGAAGATGCTGGAGGAAACAGATACAAAAGTATCTATATCCACAGTAAAACGACTCCTATATCGACATAACCTGAAAGGCTGCTCAGCAAAGAAGAAGCCACTGCTCCAAAACCACCATAAAAAAGCCAGACTACGTTTTGCAACTGCACATGGGGACAAAGATTGTACTTTTTGGAGAAATGTCCTCTGGTCTGACGAAACAAAAATAGAACTGTTTGGCCATAATAACCATCATTATGTTTGGAGGAAAAAGGGTGAGGCTTGCAGGCCGAAGAACACCATCCCAACCGTGAAGCACAGTGGTGGCAGCATTAAGTTGTGGGGGTTCTTTGCTGCAGGAGAGACTGGTGCACTTCACAAAATAGATGGCATCATGAGGAAGGAAAATTATGTGGATATAATGAAGCAACATCTTAAGACATCAATCAGGAAGTTAAAGCTTGGTTGCAAATGGGTCTTCCAAACTAACCTAAAACAGGGAATTTTTACTGGGATTAAATGTCAGGAATTGTGGAAAAACTTAGTTTAAATGTAGTTGGCAAAGGTGTATGTAAACTTCCGACTTCAACTGTATATATATATATATTTGTTGTGCAAAATTTCCAAATGACATCAGTTTGACCGGTTGTAAAGAAATAGAAAGCTGTGAAAATGACTCAACATCTATCTGTATCAAGATTTTAGATCGGCATGGATCCATAGTTTATGTGTTTGAAATACTATCAGCTTTTATGATGCTGATAAAGATATCATCTCTACATATGGTATCTAACTATGCATTCGCATTCTCTCAAGATACTGAAAGAAATAAATAATATTTCTCCACTCCTGTCCAGAGTCAAAATGTAGCTTACATTTGGTGTATAATTTTACTCCAAGAAATGTTTAATTCTGCATGAGTTAATATTAAGACTATTTTTTATTTCACCTTTATTTAACGAAGTAGGCTAATGGAGGACAAGTTCTCATTTGCAACTGCGACCTGGCCAATATAAAGCATAGCAATTCGACACATACAACAACACAGAGTTACACATGGAATAAACAAAACATATAGTCAATTAATACAGTAGAACAAAAGAAAACAAAATGTATATATACAGTGAGTGCAAATGAGGTAAGATAAGGGAGTTAAGGCAATAAATAGGCCATGGTGGTGAAGTAATTAAATATAGCAATTAAACACTGGAATGGTAGATGTGCAGAAGATGAATGTGCAAGTAGAGATACTGGGGTGCAATGGAGCAAGATAAATAAAGAAATACAGTATGGGGATGAGGTAGGTAGATATATGGGCTGTTTACAGATGGGCTATGTACAGGTGCAGTGATCTGTGAGCTGCTCTCACAGCTGGTGCTTAAAGCTAGTGAGGGAGATATGAGTCTCCAGCTTCAGTGATTTTTGCAGTTCGTTCCAGTCACTGGCAGCAGAGAACTGGAAGGAAAGACGACTAAAGGAGGAATTGGCTTTGGGGGTGACCAGTGAGATGTGGCACCGGATCACCGCTGGCACCGATTGGCTATGGTGGCTAACGCCACTGCCACAAAGCTAGCACCGGGTAGCAAACAAAATTCTACAATACCTCTTTCGCCATCTGGCTTGGATTCTCTGTCGACACGACGCCCCACCGCACCACCACATCTAGTCTGCCGACGAATACTCCATCCGCTGTGCCTTCAACCGGCCTCCGTCTGAGCAGACCCCCCTACTAGACTTGGGCTACTAACTTTAAACGCTGTGCCGCCCGCATGCTAGCGTCGCCTGTTCCATCTACTGCTGCCCCCTGGACATTATGATCACTTGGCTACATAGCTGATGCCTGCTGGACTGTCCATTAATCACGGTACTCCATTCTGTTAATTTGTGTTTTATCTGTCGGCCCCAGCCGCGAACTCAGGCTCTGTGTGTAGTTAATCCGACCCTCTCTGCCTAGTCATCGCCATTTTACCTGCTGTTGTTGTGTCAGCAGACTAGCTGTTGTTGTCTCACCTGTTGTTTTAGCTAGCTCTCCCAATCAAGACCTGCTATTACTTTATGCCTTGCTGTACGTCTCTCTCAAATATCAATATGCCTTGTATAATTTTGTTCAGGTTAGTTATCATTGTTTTAGTTTACAATGGAGCCCCTAATTCCACTCCACATACCTCTGATACCTCCTTTGTCCCACCTCCCACACATGCGGTGACCTCACCCATTATAACCAGCATGTCCATAGATACAACCTCTCTTATCATCACCCAGGGCCTGGGCTTACCTCCGCTGTACCCGCACCCCACCATACCCCTGTCTGCACATTATGCCCTGAATATATTCTATCACACCCATAAATCTGCTCCTTTTATTCCTTGTCCCCGATGCTCTAGGCGACCAGTTTTGATAGCCTTTAGCCGCACCCTCATCCTACTCCTCCTCTGTTCCTCGGGTGATGTGGAAGTTAACCCAGGCCCTGCATGTCCCCAGGAACCCTCATTTGTTGGCTTCTGTGATCGAAAAAGCCTTGGTTTCATGCATGTCAACATCAGAAGCCTCCTCCCTAAGTTTGTTTTACTCACTGCTTTAGTACACACTGCCAACCCTGATGTCCTTGCCGTGTCTGAATCCTGGCTTAGGAAGGCCACCAAAACTTCTGATATTTCCATACCCAACTATAACACTTTCCGTCAAGATAGAACTGCCAAAGGGGGAGGAGTTCGACACCATCTGTGAATTGAACACCCCCCATCTAGCTTCAGAGTTTGTTCTGTTAGGTGCCCTAAACTGGGATATGCTTAACACCCTGGCTGTCCTACAATCTAAGCTAGATGCCCTCAATCTCACACAAATCATCAAGGAACCCACCAGGTACAACCCTAAATCCGTAAACATGGGCACCCTAATAGACATTATCCTGACCAACTTGCCCTCCAAATACACCTCTGCTGTCTTCAATCAGGATCTCAGCAATCACTGCCTCATTGCCTTTATCCGCTACGGGTCCGCGGTCAAACGACCACCCCTCACTGTCAAACGCTCCCTAAAACACTTCTGTGAGCAGGCCTTTCTAATCGACTGGCCCGGGTATCCTGGAAGGATATTGACCTCATCCTGTCAGTTGAGAATGCCTGGTCATTCTTTAAAAGTAACTTCCTCACCATCTAAGACAAGCATGCTCTGTTCAAAAATGCAGAACTAAGAACAGATATAGCCCTTGGTTCACTCCAGACCTGACTGCCCTCGACCAGCACAAAAACATCCTGTGGCGGACTGCAATAGCATCGAATAGTCCCCGCGATATGCAACTGTTCAGAGAAGTCAGGAACCAATACACGCAGTCAGTCAGGAAAGCGAAGGCCAGCTTTTTCAAGCAGAAATTTGCATCCTGCAGCTCTAACTTCAAAAGGTTCTGGGACACTGTAAAGTCCATGGAGAACAAGAGCATCTCCTCCCAGCTGCCCACTGCACTGAGGATAGGTAACACGGTCACAACCGATAAATCCTTGATAATCGAAAACTTCAACAAGCATTTCTCAACAGCTGGCCATGCCTTCCTCCTGGCTACTCCAACCTTGGCCAACAGCTCCGACCCCCCCCCGCAGCTACTCGCCCAAGCCTCCCCAGCTTCTCCTATACCCAAATCCAGATAGCAGATGTTCTGAAAGAGCTGCAAAACCTGGACCCATAAAAATCCGTTGGGCTTGACAATCTGGACCCTCTATTTCTGAAACTGTCTGCCGCCATTGTCGCATCCCCTATTACCAGCCTGTTCAACCTCTCCTTCGTATCATCTGAGATCCCCAAGGATTGGAAAGATGCCGCGGTCAGAGACTGCCAGAGAACCGGACAACATGCCCTCCGATTTGACACACTGAACTCTGTCTGCAAAGTAGTTGGTGAACAGGCAAGGCAGTCATTAGAAAAACCGAGGCTACTGAGTCTGCCGATAAGAATATGGTGATTGACAGAGTCGAAAGCCTTGGCCAGGTCGATGAAGACGGCTGCACAGTACTGTCTTTTATCAATGGCAGTTATGATATCGTTTAGTACCTTGAGCGTGGCTGAGGTGCACCCGTGACCGGCTCGGAAACCAGATTGCACAGCGCAGAAGGTACGGTGTGAATCGAGATGGTCAATTGGTGTGTAGGCTATTTGGCGTGTGTAAAGTTAGGCCCTCAAGTTTGGCTTATGCACTAATGCATAAGGGTAGCCTAGTGGTTAGAGCAGTGGACTAGTAACCGGAAGGTTGCAAGTTCAAACCCCCGAGCTGATAAGGTATAAATCTGTCGTTCTGCCCCTGAACAGGCAGTTAACCCACTGTTCCTAGGCCATCATTGAAAATAAGAATTTGTTCTTAACTGACTTGCCTAGTTAATATAATGTCTACATTACTCATCTCATATGTATATGTATATACTGTACTCTATATCATCTACTGCATCTTTATGTAATACATCAAATCAAATTTTATTTGTCACATACACATGGTTAGCAGATGTTAATGCGAGTGTAGCGAAATGCTTGTGCTTCTAGTTCCGACAATGCAGTAATAAGAAGTAATCTAACTAACAATTCCAAAACTACTGTCTTATACACAGTGTAAGGGGATAAAGAATATGTACATAAGGATATATGAATGAGTGATGGTACAGAGCAGCATAGGCAGGATACAGTAGATGGTATCGAGTACAGTATATACATGAGGTGAGTATGTAAACAAAGTGGCATAGTTAAAGTGGCTAGTGATACATGTATTACATAAGGATGCAGTCGATGATATAGAGTACAGTATATACGTATGCATATGAGATGAATAATGCAGGGTAAGTAACATTATATAAGGTAGCATTGTTTAAAGTAGCTAGTGATATATTTACATCATTTCCCATCAATTCCCATTATTAAAGTGGCTGGAGTTGAGTCAGTGTCAGTGTCAGTGTGTTGGCAGCAGCCACTCAATGTCAGTGGTGGCTGTTTAACAGTCTGATGGCCTTGAGATAGAAGCTGTTTTTCAGTCTCTCGGTCCTAGCTTTGATGCACCTGTACTGACCTCGCCTTCTGGATGATAGCGGGGTGAACAGGCAGTGGCTCGGGTGGTTGATGTCCTTGATGATCTTTATGGCCTTCCTGTAACATCGGGTGGTGTAGGTGTCCTGGAGGGCAGGTAGTTTGCCCCCGGTGATGCGTTGTGCAGACCTCACTACCCTCTGGAGAGCCTTACGGTTGTGGGCGGAGCAGTTACCGTACCAGGCGGTGATACAGCCCGCCAGGATGCTCTCGATTGTGCATCTGTAGAAGTTTGTGAGTGCTTTTGGTGACAAACCGAATTTCTTCAGCCTCCTGAGGTTGAAGAGGCGCTGCTGCGCCTTCTTCACAATGCTGTCTGTGTGAGTGGACCAATTCAGTTTGTCTGTGATGTGTATGCCGAGGAACTTAAAACTTGCTACCCTCTCCACTACTGTTCCATCGATGTGGATAGGGGGGTGTTCCCTCTGCTGTTTCCTGAAGTCCACAATCATCTCCTTAGTTTTGTTGACGTTGAGTGTGAGGTTATTTTCCTGACACCACACTCCGAGGGCCCTCACCTCCTCCCTGTAGGCCGTCTCGTTGTTGGTAATCAAGCCTACCACTGTTGTGTCGTCCGCAAACTTGATGATTGAGTTGGAGGCGTGCGTGGCCACGCAGTCGTGGGTGAACAGGGAGTACAGGAGAGGGCTCAGAACGCACCCTTGTGGGGCCCCAGTGTTGAGGATCAGCGGGGTGGAGATGTTGTTGCCTACCCTCACCACCTGGGGGCGGCCCGTCAGGAAGTCCAGTACCCAGTTGCACAGGGCGGGGTCGAGACCCAGGGTCTCGAGCTTGATGACGAGCTTGGAGGGTACTATGGTGTTGAATGCCGAGCTGTAGTCGATGAACAGCATTCTCACATAGGTATTCCTCTTGTCCAGATGGGTTAGGGCAGTGTGCAGTGTGGTTGAGATTGCATCGTCTGTGGACCTATTTGGGCGGTAAGCAAATTGGAGTGGGTCTAGGGTGTCGGGTAGGGTGGAGGTGATATGGTCCTTGACTAGTCTCTCAAAGCACTTCATGATGACGGAAGTGAGTGCTACGGGGCGATAGTCGTTTAGCTCAGTTACCTTAGCTTACATGTATCACTAGCCACTATGCCACTTTTTTTTACATACCCTACATTACTCATCTCATATGTACAGTGCCTTGCAAAATTATTCGGCCCCCTTGAACTTTGCGACCTTTTGCCACATTTCAGGCTTCAAACATAAAGATATAAAACCGTATTTTTTTGTGAAGAATCAACAACAAATGGGACACAATCATGAAGTGGAACGACATTTATTGGATATTTCAAACTTTTTTAACAAATCAAAAACTGAACAATTGGGCGTGCAAAATTATTCAGCCCCTTTACTTTCAGTGCAGCAAACTCTCTCCAGAAGTTCAGTGAGGATCTCTGAATGATCCAATGTTGACCTAAATGACTAATGATGATAAATACAATCCACCTGTGTGTAATCAAGTCTCCGTATAAATGCACCTGCACTGTGATAGTCTCAGAGGTCCGTTAAAAGCGCAGAGAGCATCATGAAGAACAAGGAACACACCAGGCAGGTCCGATACAAAAAGATTTCCCAAGCTTTAAACATCCCAAGGAGCACTGTGCAAGCGATAATATTGAAATGGAAGGAGTATCAGACCACTGCAAATCTACCAAGACCTGGCCGTCCCTCTAAATTTTCAGCTCATACAAGGAGAAGACTGATCAGAGATGCAGCCAAGAGGCCCATGATCACTCTGGATGAACTGCAGAGATCTACAGCTGAGGTGGGAGACTCTGTCCATAGGACAACAATCAGTCGTATATTGCACAAATCGGGCCTTTATGGAAGAGTGGCAAGAAGAAAGCCATTTCTTAAAGATATCCATAAAAAGTGTTGTTTAAAGTTTGCCACAAGCCACCTGGGAGACACACCAAACATGTGGAAGAAGGTGCTCTGGTCAGATGAAACCAAAATTGAACTTTTTGGCAACAATGCAATGGCGTAAAAGCAACACAGCTCATCACCTTGAACACACCATCCCGACTGTCAAACATGGTGGTGGCAGCATCATGGTTTGGGCCTGCTTTTCTTCAGCAGGGACAGGGAAGATGGTTAAAATTGATGGGAAGATGGATGGAGCCAAATACAGGACCATTTTGGAAGAAAACCTGATGGAGTCTGCAAAAGACCTGAGACTGGGACGGAGATTTGTCTTCCAACAAGACAATGATCCAAAACATAAAGCAAAATCTACAATGGAATGGTTCAAAAATAAACATATCCAGGTGTTAGAATGGCCAAGTCAAAGTCCAGACCTGAATCCAATCGAGAATCTGTGGAAAGAACTGAAAACTGCTGTTCACAAATGCTCTCCATCCAACCTCACTGAGCTCGAGCTGTTTTGCAAGGAGGAATGGGAAAAAAATTCAGTCTCTCAATGTGCAATTCAAGGTCATTTATGTGAACAATGCAGAGTTGTGGGTTCCACACTCCATTTATTGGCTTCCCCTCGTGACCTACGCCCCAGCCTGTGAGTGACGAGTGTGTCGTCATCACGTTCCTCGTTGCCACTACCTCAGGGGAGTGTCAGGAGCGAAGATCGAGGGGCTCTTCTGGTGACGGAGAGCCAAGAAACATGCTTAAAGATGGCGGCGGAGGAGATGGCTGCTGTTTTATGGGTTCCTATCCAATTGTGCTATTGTGTGTGTTTTTTCGCATTATTTTAAACTTATTTTGTGCATAATGTTCCTGCCACCGTCTCTTATGACCGAAAATAGCTTCTGGATATCAGGACAGTGATTACTCACCTCATACCGGACAAAGATTTTTTCTTTAACGAGTCGGACGCAAATGTTTTACTTCAGACACCTAACAAGGCCTAAATCCCTGTCATTCGCATGAAGAAGAGACAGAGATATCGGGGACGTATGTCTGGGCGCCTCTACCATGAGACCTATTAGCCAACGTGCAATCATTGGATAATAAAATGGATGAGCTCCGATCAAGACTATCCTACCAATGGGACATTAAAAACTGTAATATCTTATGTTTCACCGAGTCGTGGCTGAATGACGACATGGATAACATACAGCTGGCTGGGTTTTCTGTCTATCGGCAAGATAGAACAGCTGCCTCCAGTAAGACAAGGGGTGGCGGTCTGTGTCTATTTGTCAATAACAGCAGGTGCACAAAATCTAATATTAAGGAAGTCTCACCTGAGAGTTTTCATCCATATTTTTCTATTTACCACCACAAACCGATGCTGGCACTAAGACGGCACTCAACAAGGTGTATAAGGCCATAAGCAAACAAGAAAATGCTCATCCAGTGGCCTCCTGGGTGCTGTACTGTGGTTAAGGGTGCTGTACTGCAGCGCCAGCTGTGCCATCAGAGACCCTGGGTTCGCGCCCAGGCTCTGTCGTAACCGGCCGCGACCGGGAGGTCCATGGGGCGACGCACAATTGGCCTAGCGTCGTCCGGGTTAGGGAGGGTTTGGCTGGTAGGGATATCCTTGTCTCATCGAGCACCAGCGACTCCAAGGTTGCCAATCTGTCCCTGATCGAGTCTGTAATACCAACATGTTTCAAGCAGACGACCATAGTCCCTGTGCCCAAGAACACTAAGGTATCCTGCTTAAATGACTACCAACCCGTAGCACTCACGTCTGTAGCCATGAAGTGCTTTGAAAGGCTTGTCATGGCTCACATCAACACCATTATTCCCTGAAACTCTAGACCCACTCCAATTTGCATACCGCCCCAACAGATCCACATATTTTATCCAGGCTTCAGAACTGTCAGTGTACAACCTTAACCTATAATGACAATACAACAGAACACATGAATAGGTGTAACATTTACTCTCACAGGTGGCCAAAAACAACTATCTGAAAGCCACGCCAATATGCCACGCCTCCCATCTTCTGATCACAAAAAAGTTCATGCTTGAAACTTTTCAGAGGGGTTCCTCTAAGAACCCTTTCAGAGGGGTTCCTGAAGGAACCTTTTCAGAGGGGTTCCTCAAGGAAACTTTTAGAATTGAAAAGGTTCTCCCACAGTGACAATCGTTAAAAAAGTTTGAAATATCCAATAAATGTCGTTCCACTTCATGATTGTGTCCCACTTGTTGTTGATTCTTCACAAAAAAATACAGTTTTATATCTTTATGTTTGAAGCCTGAAATGTGGCAAAAGGTCGCAAAGTTCAAGGGGGCCGAATACTTTCGCAAGGCACTGTATATACTGTACTCGATACCATCTACTGCATCTTGCCTATGCCGTTCTGTACTATCACTCATTCATATATCTTTATGTACATATTCTTTATCCCTTTACACTTGTGTGTATAAGGTAGTAGTTTTGGAATTGTTAGGTTAGATTACTCGTTGGTTATTACTGCATTGTCGGATCTAGAAGCACAAGCATTTCGCTACACTCGCATTAACATCTGCTAACCATGTGTATGTGACAAATACATTTGATTTGATTTGATTTTTATCTGTTAATGACGACAATGGTTTGAGGATGTCTGTATCCTGCCAATGCCAGCTGCTTCATTGTCTTAATTGTTCATGTCAGCTCACATTACAAAATATGTGCAGTGTGCAAAACGGAGAGCTAGTTCCAAATTCCCTTATTAAATACAAAATACTTCACCCACTCAACACAATACTTTTTCTTGGGATGATACTGTTAAACAAACACAATTTGTCACTTTAGTACCAATCGACTGTATGCTGGGAGCAGTGAGTGATAAAATAATGACTCCTTTATAGAAATTTCTCTCTGAATGACAGCTGGGGAAAGGAAATACATGGTTCATCATTTTTGGGCACCTACTATATTTATCTTGATGTGCCCGCCTAACGTGGTCTGAGGACAATTCGCATGTTAATCTGTGACACTATTTAGTATGATATTTTTTATTTTTTCTTTACCTTTATTTAAGTAGCATTGTTTAAAGTGGCTAGTGATTTATTTTACATCAATTTCTATCAATTCCCATTATTAAAGTGGCTGGAGTTGAGTGAGTGTGTTGGCAGCAGCCACTCATTGTTAGTGGTGGCTGTTTAACAGTCTGATGGCCTTGAGATAGAAGCTGTTTTCAGTCTCTCAGTCCCTGCTTTGATGCACCTGTACTGACCTCGCCTTCTGGATGATAGCGGGGTGAACAGGCAGTGGCTCGGGTGGTTGTTGTCCTTGATGATCTTTATGGCCTTCCTGTGACATCGGGTGGTGTAGGTGTCCTGGAGGGCAGGTAGTTTGCCACCGGTGATGCATTGTGCAGACCTCACTACCATCTGCAGAGCCTTACGGTTGTGGGCGGAGCAGTTGCCGTACCAGGCGGTGATACAGCTCGATAGGATGCTCTCCTGTGCATCTGTAGAAGTTTGTGAGTGCTTTTGGTGACAAGCCAAATTTCTTCAGCCTCATGAAGACACCTTCTTCACGACGCTGTCTGTGTGGTTGGACCAATTCAGTTTGTCTGTGATGTGTACGCCGAGGAACTTAAAACTTACTACCCTCTCCACTACTGTCCCATCGATGTGGATAGGGGGGTGCTCCCTTTGCTGTTTCCTGAAGTCCACAATCATCTCCTTTGTTTTGTTGACGTTGAGTGTGAGGTTATAATTATAGTTAACCTCATATAGTTATACTGTGTATTGTGTATGCTTGTATTTATCCAGAAAGCATGCTCATACGCACACACAAATGCATGGATGAAAGCACGCACACACAACATTTTTTACATCAGAATATTCATTGATTAGTTTTGACTGGTTGCTTGTGAGTGTCTGAAACACCGTGGTTCTGAAATTTAACTCAGAGTTAGGAACGTAAAAGGGATTTCTGTGTGCTGAATATCCAATAAGTAGTTAAAATAGTGATGATGCAGACTGTCACTGCTTCTCAAAGAGGTCTTACAGCTAGACGCAGCAGCTAGCCAACATTACGTCACTTCATTTTGCCCCCTAGAATCAGCACTTTAAGTACATCAGCACTTGTGCTTTGTCTCTACCTACACTGGAGACCAACAGTAGCAGGAAGGAAGGCATGTATGCAACAACAGCACATCCAAGATGGAAATAGGACAGAGAATATGTCTTGAGTGTTTTATGCTACCTTCCATTGTATGCTACTGATTACTCAAAATTATTTAAAATAATTGTGTTTGATGATGCAACACATACTTCAAATTTTGTGAACTGGTTCACTGATTCCTGGTTCATTGTGTTACCTTTGTTTGTAATTTAAATAATATTTTTTTCTCACTGGAAGTGTTATTGCTATTTAGACCCAGTAACTTACTATCTTCCGTTCACAGTTTAGGAGTGTGAATGAGTCATTGATGCACTTATGAAGCTCATAGCTTTGGAACTGCTGTATTATAATCTATATTTTCGTATCTAGAATGTAAAAAACGGTAACACTTATTTTGAAGGATACCTGCACAAACATTTGTTCATTATTTCAGTAAAAGTGAGTATTCAAAGTGAAACGTTTGACAGTTAAAATGCCATTACCCTGTCTACATGTGGTGGTGGAATGACATGTCGCGTACAGAATTGGAACAGACCCATCTTTAATATGTCATCTAGAGATGCATGCTCTTTGAGATCTCAATAGCTCCATTCATTCCTAATGACAGAGGATAACAAAGGGAGGAGACAGTTACATATCCCAAAGGTTCTCATGGCCAAGCTCAATGGACTGGTTATCAGTACAGTAATTAGGGCTGTCAAATGAGGGTGGAGAGCCAAATGTCAATGCCATGGCAGTGGTAACTCTGAGATTGAGCTGCTCTGGTGATGGCAGCAGATTAAAAAGGATGATGAAAGGTTATCAGACACTGAGTTTCAACCAGCAGAGAGAGAGAGAGAGAGATAGACATTTAAATGTGACCTTTATTTAACTGGGCAAGCCAGTTAAAAACAAATTCTTATTTATAATGACAGCCTACCAGGGAACAGTGGGTTAACTGCCTTGTTCAGGGGCAGAACAGCAGATTTTCACTTTGTAAACTCGGGGATTTGATCCAGCAACCTTTCGGTTACTGGCCCAATGCTCTAACCACTAGGCTACCTGACAGAGAAAGGGACAAAAAGTAAGTAAAAAGACATGGAGAGTGTTAGAGAGAGCGGAAGAGAGGGACCAGCGATTAACCAGCATTCTCCTTAAATCTGTGCTTTAGTCCCGCAGTAGAAGGGTACCTTGGGAATGCCAATAGTTACATTATTAGACAGCTCCCTCTGTACGGTTTTCAAGATTTATTCTCATACTGCACATTACTACCTTAAAATATATATATTTTCATTAGTCCACTGTTCAGACAGTCCCAAAAGGTTTGTATGCCAAGTTTTAATTTTACATTTTTATTAAGTATTTGTACATCATACACTTTCTGTATTTTTAAAGTTCTATATCTCTTCAGAACCAGAGGTGTCTAACTGTGACCAATACACACTATGGATTTATTTCCAGGAAAGCCACAGGGCACTATGAGTCAGTACTACCTGTGTCCTTGTCTACCGGCACAAGAGAAGTCGGAACACAAACGTTACCATGCAACCAGGTAGTCAAGCAATTTGACCATAATCAAAAGATGTTTTTTGACACACAGGATGGCATGTTTGTGGGTGTATATTTTTCATGATTAAACCTCATGTTGTCATTCCACAGAGCAGAGTATGGCTGTGCCTTGGATTCTTCATTATTATGACCTGTACTGGCTGATTATCCACGTTATGGCAATTATCATGAGCCGTCAGCCTCACACACTCAATTATATAGTGTGTATACTTGTGTGTGTGTGTGTGTGTTTGTTTGTGTGTGTTGGTTATATCCTCTGTTATCAATCAACCCACACTGCACACCTCCTGTTGTCATTGCTCGAGTGACTCACTCTCGTTACCACAACAGTGAGATGCCTCAATGTCAACCCCCCCCCACACACACCAAAAGGAATCAACCAGCCTGATACAATAATTAATATTTTCTTGTCAGAAGCTGTCAGACAATTATTTGATATGTGACAACAGTTTCATGTATGGTTCAGATGGGGTTTGCTTATGGTTGGGAGGCAATTGCTATATGTGTATAAGAGGTTGACCTTTGTGTATATAGGTAGATACTGCTGACATTTCTGTTGGTGTTTATTGTTGGTCCCTATTCCTTGTTTCACACTCTGGTTGAAACCTTTGTGCTTTTTTAGAGGCCCTATGTACCAATAGTATCTTTTAAGGTGTGTAGATATACATTGTAGTCTCTGTGTTTAGTTGGGACTTAGTGAGGGAGCAGGCACTCTATACTGTTTCAAAGGAGTGGGTAAACTTTAAACTTTAAATAGCTCACAATATAGGTCATGACGCAAAGCCAATAGGTAGAGTACAGAGACACGTACAGAGACACAGAGTATAGAGTTTAGATCAGTATAGAGAAGATACGTGCATGAGCATATGAATTCTCTCTACGTGTCACATACAGTAATGTACATAAAGTAAGAGACTGATTTGGCCTCCTTGTCGTGATGGTCCCTCAGACGGAGACCCTCTTTCAGTGGTGATTTTAAAATAACAATATTGGTGTAGATATGCATCGAAACCAGTACACAACTATATATTTTTAATTGATTTAACTAGGCAAGTCAAATCAGATCCTCGGAGCTCCCAGCCTCACCAGACCATGATGCTGCCTGAGAGACCGGCCCATTCAACATCACCAGCTGTCATTATAGGAAGCTCTATGGTGAGAAACATCTAGGTCCCCAAGTCAAAAACCCTGTGCTACCCAGGAGCATGAGTACAGGACATCACAAGGCTGTTTCTGACTGTTCTACCCAGGAGCATGAGTGCAGGACATAACAAGGCTGTTTCTGACTGTTCTACCCAGGAGCATGAGTACAGGACATAACAAGGCTGTTTCTGACTGTTCTACCCGGGAGCATAAGTACAGGAAATAACAAGGCTGTTTCTGACTGTTCTACCCAGGAGCATGAGTACAGGACATAACAGGGCTGTTTCTGACTGTTATATCCAGGAGCATGAGTACAGGACATAACAAGGCTGTTTCTGACTGTTCTACCCAGGAGCATGAGTACAAGACATAACAAGGCTGTTTCTGACTGTTCTACCCATGAGCATGAGTACAGGACATAACAAGGCTGCTTCTGACTGTTCTACCACAGATGCCGGGAGCTGAGACTTTCTTAGTCCATGTGGGGTCAAACGACATCAGGAGGGCTAGCTCGGAAATCTGAAAATTGATTTTAAAGAACTGATTTTAGCATTAAAAGACTCCAAAAAGTGGTCAATAATTTCATGTTCAGTACCATCTTTGGGCTGCGGGTGTGAAAGACTCAGCAGACTGCTGGCATTACACATCTGGCTAAAAGACTACTGTAGCTCTGAAGGAGCCACTTTTATTGATAACTTTGACACCTTCTGGAAACAGAAGATACTCTACAGGAATGACGGAGTCCATCCAAATCATCTTGGCTCTTGGACTCTGTCCACACATTTCAAGGCTGCGTTGAAACAATGACTGGTAAATGATCCAAGACCAGCTCAGTTAATCCCTACCATTGTGACAATGAGTTGTTATAATGCTGCATAAAATGTAAATGATCTTAGGGGCATTGGCAAACACAATGTAAGGAATTTAATTTATGCACCCCTAATTACACTGAATACATCTATTTATCCTACAGCAATTGTAAGCATTAATCATGAGCCTATAAACCAGAGTTAGCACTGAGGCGGTGTGCAATAGTAGGAAAACCACTTTATGCAGCTCACCCTGCACTATCAGCTCCAATGTAAATAACATGAGTAAGTTTACCTCTGAAAAGCTTCCCAGTAAAGCATTAAAAACCAAGCAACCCAGAAAAGTGCTAAAAAAATAGCCCATATTAACATATGTAGCCTAAGAAACAATATCCATGAGGTCAATAACTTGCTTGTAACAGATGACATTCATATTCTGATCTCTGAAACTCACTTAGATAATACCTTTGGTGATACAGTGGTAGCAATACATGGTTATAACATCTACTGAAAAGACAGAAATGCCAACGGAGGCGATGTTGCGGTCTATATTCAGAACCACATTCCTGTAAAGCTTAGAGACGATCTAACGTCAACTACTGTTGAAGTAATATGCCTACAGGTTCATCTGCCTCACCTAAAGCCCATTATTGTGGGAAGCTGCTATAGACTACCAAGTGCTAACAGTCAGTATCTGGATAATATGTGTGAAATGCTTGATAATGTATGTGATATCAACAGATAAGTATGTTTTCTGGGTGATTTAAATATCAACTGGCTATCATCAAGCTGTCCACTCTGCCCACTTGCTTTCAACCTGGATCAGGCTGTCAGTCAACTTACCAGGGTAGTTACAAATAGCAAAGGAATTAAATCACCAACATGTATTAAGCCATTTTTACTAATGCTGCAGATATTTGCTTTAAAGCAGTATCCAAATCCATAGGATGTAGTGATCACAATATAGTAGCCATATCTAGGAAAACCAAAGTTCCAAAGGTTGGGCCTAATATAGTGTATAGTGTATACAATAGTCATACAATAAGTTTTGAAGTGATTCATATGTTGATGATGTAAAGAATATTTGCTGGTCTATAGTGTGTAATGAGGAGCAACCAGATGCTGCACTTGACGCATTTATGAAACTACTTATTCCAGTTACTAATAAGCACGCACCCATTAAGAAAATGACTGTAAAAACGGTTAAATCCCTTTGGATTGATGAGGAATTGAAAAATTGTATGGTTGAGACAGATGAGGCAAAAGGTATGGCAATTAAGTATGGCAACTCAACTGATTGGCAAAAGCACTGCAAAATAAGAAATCTTGTGACTAAACTAAATAAAAAGAAAAATAAACTACACTATGAAACAAAGATGTATTATATAAAAAATGATAGTAAAAAGCTTTGGGGCACCTTAAAAAAATAAATAAATCCAACTCAGCTCCTTCATTCATTGAATCAGATGGCTCATTCATCACAAAGCCCACTGGTATTGCAAACTACTTTAATTACCTTTTCATTGGCAAGATAAGCAAACTTAGGGATGACATGTCAGCAACAAACATTGACACTACACATCCAAGTATATCAGACCAAATTATGAAAGACAAGAATTGTACTTTTGAATTCCGTAAGGTGAGTGTGGAAGATGTGAAAAAATATTGTTGTCTATCACCAATGACAAGCCACTGGGGTCTGACAATCTAGATGGAAAATTACTGAGGATAATAGCAAACGATATTGCCACTCCTATTTGCCACATCTTCAATTTAAGCCTACTAGAGAGCATGTGCCCTCAAGCCTGGAGGGAAGCTAAAGTCATTCAGCTCCCCAAGAATAGTAAAGCCCCCTTTACTGGCTCAAATAGCTGACCAATCAGTCTGTTACCAACCCTTAGTAAACTTTTAAAAATTGTTTGACCAGATACAATGCTGTTTTACAGTAAACAAATTGACAACAGAATTTCAGCATGCTTATAGGGAAGGACACTCAACAAGCACAGCACTTACACAAATTACTGATGATTGGTGGAGAGAAATTGTTGTTAAAATTATTGTAGGGGCTGTCTTGTTAGACTTTAGTGCAGCTTTTGACATTATTGAGCATAGTCTGTTACTGGCAAAACGTATGTGTTATGACTTTACACCCCATGCTATAATGTGGATAAAGAGTTACTTGTCTAACAGAACACAGAGGGTGTTCTTTAATGGAAGCCTATCAAATATAATCCAGTTAGAATCAGGAATTCCCCAGGGTAGCTGTTTAAGCCCCTTGCTTTTTTCAATTTTTACTAATGACATGTCACTGACATTGAGTAAAGCCAGAGTTTCTATGTATGCGGATGACTCAACACTATACACGTCAGCTACTACAGTGACTGAAACAAATCTTGCCTTCTCCATTGCTAGCCTCTCTACATTGGCATCCTGTTAAGTCTAAGGATGATTTCAAGGTTTTACTACAAAGCATTGCATGGACTTGCTCTTACTTATCTCTCCGATTTGGTCCTGCCGTACATACCTACACAAGATGCAGGCCTCCTTATTGTTCCTAGAAATTTTAAGTAAACAGTTGGAGGCAGGGCTTTCTCTTGTATAGATACATTTTTATGCAATAGTCTGCCGATCCATGTGAGAGATGCAAACTTGGTCTTAACCTTTAAGTCTTTACTGAAGACTCATCTCTTCAGTACTGTAAATCCTATCATTGAGTGTAGTTTGCCCATGGGTGCAAACGTGAACGACAAGATACTGGAGTGACGAACCACCCTTGCTGGCTTCCCTCTCTCCCCTGGGATTCTCTGCCTCTGACCCTATTACGGAGGCTGAGTCACTGGCCTGCTTGCGCTCTCCCATGCCATCCTTAGGAGGGTGCATCTCGTCATGCCAGGCTTTTTTCACAACTCGACTTGAGTGGGTTGAGTCACTGACGTGATCTTCCTGTCAGGTTTTGCGATCTTCGTGGGCTATACTATGCTTCCTTTGGTGGTGTGGGGAATGTGCTTTGGCAATGTGGGTGGGATTATATCCTACCTGGTTGGCCCTGTCCGGGTGAAACTTTGCGGGGGGAACAATACCTCAGGACTACCTGACCTGAAAGAAATGCTATAACCCCCAGCCACATTCAGTGGTGGAAAAAGTACTAAATTGTTATACTTGAGTAAAAGTATAAATCATTTCAAATTCCTTATATTAAATCAGACGGCACAATTGTATTTAAAAAATAAAATAAAAATTGACGGATATCCAGGAGCACAATGTACTAAAGTATCAAAAGTAAAAGTACAAATATAAACCATTTCAACTTCCTTATATTAAGCAAACCAGAAGGCACAATTTTTTATTGGTAGATAGCCAGGGGCACACTCCAACACTCAGACATTATTTAAAACTAAGCATTTACTTTTAGTGAGTCTGCCAGATCAGAGGCACTATGGATGACCAGGGATGTTCTCTTGATAAGTGTTTAAATTGGACAATTTTCCTGTCAAAATGTAACAAGTACTTTTGGGTGTCAAGGAAAATGTATGGAGTAAAAAGTACATTATTTTCTTTATGAATGTAGGGAGTAAAAGTGGCCAAAAATATAAATAGTAAAGTAATACCACAAGATACCACAAATAATACTTAAGTAGTACTTTAAAGTTTTTTTTACATCACTGCCCAAATGCCTTCACACCTGTACATTAGCATACTTTATATACTGTTACACATGCACTTATCACATAGTATTCCATACATAAGTTAAGGCCATGCAACCTGAGTTGAAAACTGAGCGAGGTGCACATGTACAGTACATAAATAGATGCATGCACCATATATTTAAGTGGTGGACACTTGATTCGTTATATTGTTGTGGTGTGTCACAAAATCATGTTACGACCACACATATCAATATTAATTTTACATATCAATATTTATACTAAGTCTTGCTAAGTGGATGGTCTCTACAGAAGGTGTAAATGGCACAGCCAAATGGTTACTTGCAAAGTAGCAATATCAGAAATAGATAGTGTCAATATAAATAAATTATACAGTATGTACAAGAACAACGATATCAGTGATAGACGTGATCAGGAAGGGAAGGTCCAGATTGTGGTGGAGCTTGTGTGCATGGTCCATCAGGCACAATACCAGAGCACAAACTTGTTATTGTTTTGGCCTCTGCAGTTATCACAATTCAGGTCCACACGGGCTTTCCCAACTCCGTAGTTGAAGAAATGGTGCATGTAGTTGATGACTGAGCTGCTGCCTTTGCTTGTTTGGGCCAGCTCTCTTTTTAATGACTGTATGTATGTTGGATTAGATTCAGGCGTGTTCTACTGATTAATTAAAAAAACTAATTCCAGATACAAATATTTGAGCATTATTATACAATAGATGCGAAATGGCATTCTGAGATATATCCACTCACAGTTCATGCAGGTAATGTTAGCTACTGTAACTAGTCAGCCATCTAACATCAGGTGGCTAGCTACCAGCAAGCTTTAACTAGCAATACAAACTGATTGTCATAGCTAGCTGAAGTTAACCAATAAGTTCAATGTTAGCTAAATAACAATAGGCTACAACTAGCAATGCGAAATGGCATTCTGAGAAAACATCACTAATATTACACACACTTTATACACATAGGGTAATGTTAGCTAGCAAGCCACCTAACCTCAACTAATGCTAGCTAGCTAACTGCAAGCTTTAACTTGGGATCTTTAGTTTAGACATGTCACTTTAACGTTAGCTAGATAGCTAAAAAATGAACTATAATCCCAATCCATAGCAATACAAACCGATTGTCATAGCAAGCAAAAAGCTAATGTTGGGTTCACTGTTAGTTAACAAGCCAGCTATCGAACTCCAGCTGGCTAGCTATCAGCATGCTTTAGTTTGCAATGAAAACAAATTTCAGACAAAATTAGAAACGTTAAATATCTGAATCTGTAGCTAGATTCTTACCTGTATACAGTTGAAGTCGGAAGTTTACATACACTTAGGTTGGAGTCATTAAAACTCATTTTTCGAACACTCCACAAAATTCTTGTAAACAAACTAGAGTTTTGGCAAGTCGGTTAGGACATCTGATTTGTGCATGACACAATACATTTTTTCCAACAATTTTTTACAGACAGATTATTTCACTTCTAACTCACTGTATCACAATTTCAGTAGGTCAGAAGTTTACATACACTAAGTTGACTGTGCTTTAAACAGCTTGGAAAAATCCATAAAATGATGTCATGACTTTAGAAGCTTCTGATAGGCTAATTGACATAATTTGAGTCAATTGGAGGTGTACCTGTGGATGTATTTCAAGGCTTACCTTCAAACTCAGTGCCTCTTTGCTTGACATCATGGGAAAATCAAAAAAAATCAGCCAAGACCACAGAAAAAATTGTAGACCTCCAGAAGTCTGGTTCATCCTTGGGAGCAACTTCCTGAAGGTACCACGTTCATCTGTACAAACAATAGTACGCAAGTATAAACACCATGGGACCACGCAGCCGTCATACCATTCAGGAAGGCGACGCGTTCTGTCTCCTAGAGATGAACGTACTTTGGTGCGAAAAGTGCAAATCAATCCCAGAACAACAGCAAAGGACCTTGTGAAGATGCTGGAGGAAATAGGTATAAAAGTATTTATATCCACAGTAAAACAAGTCCTATATCGACATAACCTAAAAGGCTGCTCAGCAAGGAAGAAGCCACTGCTCCAGAACAGCGCTAAAAAGCCAGACTGCTTTTTGTAGAAACGTCCTCTGGTCTGATGAAACAAAAATAGAACTGTTTGACCATAATGACAATTGTTATGTTTGGAAGAGAAAGGGTGAGGCTTGTAAGCCGAAGAACACCATTCCAACCGTGAAGCACGGGGGTGGCAGCAACATGTTGTGGGGGTGCTTTGCTGGTGCACATCACAAAATAGATGGCATCATGAGGTTGGAAAATTATGTGGATATATTGAAGCAACATCTCAAGACATCAGTCAGGAAGTTAAAGCTTGATCTCAAATGGGTCTTCCAAATGGACAATGACCCCAAGCATACTTCCAAAGTTGTGGCAAAATGGCTCAAGGACAACAAAGTCAAGGTATTGGAGTGGCCATCACAAAGCCTTTACCTCAATCCTATAGAAAATGTGTGGACAGAACTGAACAAGCGTGTGCAAGCAAGGAGGCCTACAAACGGACTCAGTAACACCAGCTCTATCGGGAGGAATGGGCCAAAATTCACCCAACTTATTGTGGGAAGCTTGTGGAAGACTACCTGAAACGTTTGACCCAAGTTAAACAATTTAAAGGCGATGCTACCAAATACTAATTGAGTGTAGGTAAACTTCTGACCCACTGGGAATGTGATGAAATAAATAAATGCTGAAATAAATCATTCTCTCAACTATTATTCTGACATTTCACATTCTTAAAATAAAGTGGTGATCCTAAATGACCTAAGACAGGGCATTTTTACTGGGATTAAATGTCAGGAATTGTGAAACTGAATTTACATGTATTTGACTAAGGTGTATGTCATCTTCCAACTTCAACTGTACATGGATGAAAGCTTCACGGCAGACTGCAACCCCTTTTGTAAGATATCCTGTGTTTCTGTTTAGTTTGCACAGCTTGTTTGGCCCGTTGTGTTCCACTGATTTCAAAAAGTGTTATGAAATGAGAGAGTCAGCATTGCATGGCACGATCATCGTCCAGAAAGTAGTCCATCGCAACTTTTCCCCACTGACCTTTGTCGAATGATAAATTCAGTGCAACAATGTTATTGAGAGCAGTAGCAACATATTTTCAGTTCTCCATGGCTAACATAATATCTCAAAAAATAACTGCGGTAGAAACAATTATTTACGCATTACAAGCAGCTCATTTTATAGGCACAAAATGCCACACCGACCAATCCAAACTCATCTCTCGGCATGTCCAGCCCACTCATTATCTCAGCCAATTATGGCTAGCGGGAAGATTTGCTCGCTTTTTCTGTGGCTAAACCAACTAGGCTCATGATTAAAAATGTTATTTGTATTTACAGATGATATTTACAGATGACATACAAGTTTGATATTAAGGCACATGAAAGTTCACATGTTCGAGAAGATATTTCTGCCAAAAAATGCTTTTTGATCAAAAATATGTTTTTACGTTCAAAGGCTCTCCTGTGAAGTCGTGACTTGTGACATAAGCCTAGTTTCCTGATTCGGGTCACATTTACTCTGAGGTGCTGGCCTGTTGCACCCTCTACAACCATTGTGACTATTATTTGACCCTGTTTGTCATCTATGAACGTTTGAACATCTTTAACAACATCTTTAACATCTGGCCTAAATGGTCATATACTCATATAATCTCCACCTGGCAAAGCCAGAAGAGGACTGGCCACCCCTCGGAGCCCGGTTCCTCTCTAGGTTTCTTCCTATGTTCATGCCTTTCTAGGGATTTTTTATTTGCCGCTGTGCTTCTAAATCTGCATTGCTTGCTGTTTGGGGTATTAGCATGGGCTATCTGTATAAGCACTTTGTGACATCTGCTGATATAAAAAGGACTTTATAAAACACATTTGACTGATTGAAATGGCATAGTTCCAGGTCCATGGGTTATTACAGTCTGACATCAAACATTAACAACGAGACACATCGTAGCTAACTACCTTAAAGAGCCATTGCTTCTATCCAAACCATTTGGTTGAATCTCTTCTTTCCAGCTTGCTTTATTTTAACGGAGGCCTTATTTTAGCGTTCAGTGGCTGATGAGTACCAAAATGTTTTCTACATGTCCTTCATAACGCAAAGTTTGAAAATGATTTGCTAGGAGATAGTCAACATAATTCCTTATGACTAATCAGCTAGCTAGCTAGCTAGAAGACGATAAATAACCATGAAGTCCAATCAAAGCTACCGGAGATGAGACATCGATTTATCCGTGGCCAATGACATTGAGCCTTCTTGAGTGGGCACTACTAATGTGTCTCTATGGCAGCACCCAAGGGCTGAAGCTGCCTGACCACATAACCAGTAAATCTAAATCATATCAAATGTTATTTGTCACATACATTTGTCACGTATGAAAGGTGCAGTAAAATGCTTTTGTGCTAGCTCCCACAACATTACAGTACAATATTTAAAAATATAAAGTGGGTAGTGTCTTGGTTGTGCAGTTGAATAAATAGTATATACTAGAGCAGCAGTGTTGACTGTGTGTGTGGGAGTCTGTGTGCATGTGTGCGTGTGTGTGTGTGTGTGTGTGTGTGTGTGTGTGTGTGTGTGTGTGTGTGTGTGTGTGTGTGTGTGCGTGTGTGTGTGTGTGTGTGTAAGGGTTGGATGTGTGGAGAATCAGTGCAAGTAGTTGTCTAAGGTGCAGATAGTCTCTATGGTATTTGGTTTTTCTGGTATTTTATTAGGATCCCATTAGCTGTTGCAAAGCAGCAGCTACTCTTCCTGCAGGTCTGTGCAGGGAGACAGCTAGGGTTACCTTGTGGTAGAAGCTGTCTTGGAGCGTGTTGGTAGGAGCCCCGATGCTACGATACCACTTGCCAGATGGTAGCAGAGTGAACAGTCTGTGGCTCGGGTGACTGGAGTCCTTGGCGACCTTCCAGACATTCCTCAAGCCTCGTTGTCGGTGTGATCGGTCCATGTCAGGATCCTACCCACACATGTGATGTGCACGCTGAGGATCTTGAAGCTTTTGACCCTCTTTACTGAAGCCTTGTCGATTTCGATAGGGGCGTGCACCCCCCCCCCCTTTTCCTGTAGTCCACAATCATCTCCTTGGTTTTGCTGACATTGAGGGAGAGACTGTCTTCCTGGCACAACTGCCAGGATTATAACATGCTCCCTGTAGGCTGTCTCGTCGCCGTCTGTGATCAGGCCCACCACCATCGTGTCGTCTGCAAACTTAATGAAAGTGTCCCTGTTTTTGACCTTGTGGGAGATCTGTCGATGTGCCCTTGAGCAGGGCATTGACCCTGGTTGCTTCTGTGTGTCGCTCTGGATGTGAGGCTGTTAGATGACTAATGTGATGTAGTTGTTGAGTGACTTCACTGCAAGTATATTGTATGTTTAAAATATTCAATAAAATATACACTGCTCAAAAAAATAAAGGGAACACTTAAACAACACAATGTAACTGCAAGTCAATCACACTTCTGTGAAATCAAACTGTCCACTTAGGAAGCAACACTGATTGACAATAAATTTCACATGCTGTTGTGCAAATGGCATAGACAACAGGTGGAAATTATAGGCAGTTAGCAAGACACCTCCAATAAAGGAGTGGTTCTGCAGGTGGGGACCACAGACCACTTCTTAGTTCCTATGCTTCCTGGCTGATGTTTTGGCCACTTTTGAATGCTGGCGGTGCTTTCACTCTAGTGGTAGCATGAGACGGAGTCTACAACCCACACAAGTGGCTCAGGTAGTGCAGGTCATCCAGGATGGCACATCAATGCGAGCTGTGACAAGAAGGTTTGTTGTGTCTGGCAGCGTAGTGTCCAGAGCATGGAGGCGCTACCAGGAGACAGGCCAGTACATCAGGAGACGTGGAGGAGGCCGTAGGAGGGCAACAACCCAGCAGCAGGACCGCTACCTCCGCCTTTGTGCAAGGAGGAGCACTGCCAGAGCCCTGCAAAATGACCTCCAGCAGGCGACAAATGTGCATGTGTCTGCTCAAACGGTCAGAAACAGACTCCATGAGGGTGGTATGAGGGCACAGCCCAACACTGTGCAGGACGTTTGGCATTTGCCAGAGAACACCAAGATTGGCAAATTCGCCATTGGCGCCCTGTGCTCTTCTCAGATGAAAGCAGGTTCACACTGAGCACGTGACAGACGTGACAGAGTCTGGAGACCCCGTGGAGAATGTTCTGCTGCCTGCAACATCCTCCAGCATGACCGGTTTGGCGGTGGGTCAGTCATGGTGTGGGGTGGCATTTCTTTGGGGGGCCGCACAGCCCTCCATGTGCTCGTCAGAAGTAGCCTGAATGCCATTAGGTACCGAGATGAGATCCTCAGACCCCTTGTGAGACCATATGCTGGTGCGGTTGGCCCTGGGTTCCTCCTAATGCAAGACAATGCTAGACCTCATGTGGCTGGAGTGTGCCTGCAGTTCCTACAAGAGGAAGGCATTGATGCTATGGACTGGCCCGCCCGTTCCCCAGACCTGAATCCAATTGAGCACATCTGGGACATCATGTCTCGCTTCATCCACAGACTGTCCAGGAGTTGGCGGATGCTTTAGTCCAGGTCTGGGAGGAGATCCCTGAGGAGACCATCCGCCACCTCATCAGGAGCATGCCCAGGCGTTGTAGGGAGGTCATACAGGCACGTGGAGGCCACACACACTACTGAGCCTCATTTTGACTTGTTTTAAGGACATTACATCAAAGTTGGATCAGCCTGTAGTGTGGTTTTCCACTTTAATTTTGAGTGTGACTCCAAATACAGACCTCTATGGGTTGATAATTTTGATTTCCATTGATAATTTTTGTGTGATTTTGTTGTCAGCACATTCAACTATGTAAAGAAAAAAGTATTTAATAATAATATTTCATTCATTCAGGTCTAGGATGTATTATTTTAGTGTTCCCTTTATTTTTTTGAGCATTGTACAAAAAAAAAAACAGACAGACAGACAGACACTAAAGAGCCTAAGGAGTCCCATCCCAGAATGACTGACATTAAGATCACATTGGGGCACATAATGCAATTTACCTGTCTCATCAGCTAATGGAGAACAAATCCATTTTCTCCCAAACAGGAAGGGCCACATACATTAACTTGATTGCGGTGCAGATTCAAGTGGGTGCGGCTAATGAGAGCTGATGTGATTACTGTCCACCACTCATTTGAAAATGCTGCAAACAAAATAAACCCTAAACCCCAAATAGAGCAAGGAAGAGAATGGGAGTGAAATCAAAAACAAAACCTGGAAAAACAAAAACAAGACTATTGGCTGCGGACGTGACCGTCTAGCTCTGTAGAGGGTCTGCAGTAGACGTTTCGATCAACAACAAACAAATAGAGAATAAGGATGTGTGGAGTGGCTGGTGTTTGAACAGTATCTCACTGAAACTTTCCAGTCGACGGGGCTTAGAGGGAATAGAATCAAAGTTGGGTACAAATAAGATAAAGGTCTCATCTCCTCCTCTCCATCCCCTTCTCCTGTCTACTCGCTGGATGATAATGTACTTTTGTTTTGTGAAGTTTAAGTGCACCTCTGCTCTCTTCTCCTCTATTTATCTCCCATTACCTCCATCTTTCTCTTTGTTCATACAAGGTGACTTCCAGAGTGGTCTGAGACTCTATAGAGGTTACAAGGAGAGGAGCGTTTGGTGGCAGTGGCACGCCGTGTCTCTCTCTCTCTCTCCCTATGCTTTGTTTCTGCTTCAGATCCGACAGAGAGATTGATACAGTAGTGTTATTCAGGGGAGAGGAGAGCGGTTATCTGAACCCAGCCTAGCAATTTCATTCCATTAAGTTATGCAAAGTGTGTGAGAGTAGGAGGAAAGGAGAGAACAGGATAGACCACAGATACCATAGATGCCCATAACTAGAGGGAGATCCAAAATGAAGTAAAATGCTAAACTGTCTCTCCTCAGGCCCACAGGACACCATTTTAATTTCCAGCGAGAAGTTCACTCACTAGCTTTTTCTCTGAGTTTGTTTTTCCTATCCTCACACACACACACACACACACACACACACAGTTAAAGTCGGAAGTTTACATACACTTAGGTTGGAGTCATTAAAACTCGTTTTTCAACCACTCCACAAATTTCTTGTTAACAAACTATAGTTTTGGCAAGTCGGTTAGGACATCTGCTTTGCGCATGACACAAGTACATTTTCCAACAATTGTTTAGACAGATTATTTAACTTATAATTAACTGTATCACAATTCCAGTGGGTCAGAAGTTAACATACACTAAGTTGACTGTGCCGTTAAACAGCTTGAAGAATTCCAGAAAAATTATGTCATGGCTTTAGAAGCATCTGATAGGCTAATTGACATCATTTGAGTCAATTGGAGGTGTACCTGTGGATGTATTTCAGTCAATCTGGTGTATGTAAACTTCTGACCCACTGGAATTGTGATACAGTGAATTATAAGTGAAATAATCTGTCTGTAAACAATTGTTGGAAAAATTACTTGTGTCATGCACAAAGTAGATGTCCTAACCGACTTGCCAAAATTATAGTTTGTTAACAAGAAATTTGTGGAGTGGTTGAAAAACCAGTTTTAATGACTCCAACCTAAGTGTATGTAAACTTCCGACTTCAACTGTATATCCTAATTAGGTAGTTTTTTGTGGCAGGAAACCGGATGGGTTAAAAGTGTGTGTGGTATGAATAATTAAAACAAAATAAAATGAATAAAATTAACAAAACGGGTAAATAATCTTATCATATCCACCAGCTGTGTAGATACACCACCTCCCCACACCCCCACACCCTTTCCTTCCCGTAAAAACACGAACACGAGGCCTAAGCTGCTTATAAATATTTCTAATTAAAAACAGAAGGGGGAAGCAGGGCAAGTAACGTCTTTATCACCCCAGCCACTGCTGCTCCAGGTATCTTTGATGCCGAAACAACCATTTTGATCTGACAGTTTAGTTTAGGGAGAGACTTCAATCGGCTTGTCTCACTCCTCTCTCTCACCTTACCTCATCCTCTCCTCTCCTCTCTCCTGTTAAGGACTTCATTAGCTGATTGTATCATATTTCATCTGTTTTTGTCAAACTTTTGAAAAATCCTCAGTCCTTTTTTATTATTTATTTATATCCTAAAAATGAACACAAGCTCTTCTCTCCGAAGATCAGTATTTTACAGTTACATAACAGTCCAAAAACTGTTCAATTTGTCCAATGTTCCTCTGTGCGGAGTCTTTGAGCCTCTTACTTACAAAAATAATTAGTTTTAAAGTTCTAAGTCTGTGGAAGATGGGTCGTCAATCATTATTGTTGCATGGCAACATATGTCATTCTTGAGCTATTGCGTGTTTATGTAACTTATGCTTGCAGTATTCATGTAACTCATGTATCTTATTCTCTGTAAAAAACAGACCATACAACAGGGTATAAAACTTTGAGTCCAACTCTGAAAGAGTATCATATTTTCAGCAAGTTCGAAGAACTTGTTTTGTTGACAAAAGAATTAAGATTTCATTCAGACAGCAAAACTTTGTTAAAAGAGAGTATATTTTGAAGGTACAACTTCAGTGAGGTTTGTGAAGCCCCTCGTGGTGGCCTTGTCAGGAGAAGCTGGGTAACTTTCACATCATTCTACAGCTGCAGACGAGGAGATGGGAGCACTGTGGCCTACTTAGCCACATCTCTCTCGCTCTCTCTCTCTCTCTAAAAATGATGACTACAGAATCATACAGGAGAAAAAAAGACTAAATGTCTGTTTTGTTCCTGCCAGTTAATGACACGTTTTTATTCCTGATGATGGCTGTCTCGTCGTACTGCAGTATCCTTGACTGACAGGTCCACTGGTGTTTGAGGCGTGGCAGGGGTTGGGAAAGGGATGGTGTGTGTGTGTGTGTTTGTGTGTGAGGGTGAGATGAGGGGGAGTTGGATATCACACACACATAGTTTTATCACAGGATCAGACATGTTGCTTACCCATACAAACAGTACTGTAGGTCTGCAGCTGTTTCATTACCTCTTTGAACCCTAACTTTGTGGCTGGTTGATGCAGCACTCAAAATATTATCCCTGGTCTCATCTCTTGTCCTCTTTCTCTCTCTCGCTCTCTATCTTCTACCCCCACTCCCCCCTCCTACAAATTAGTTGTTTCTGAATTATCTGAGCTTAACATAGTCAGGTGAGACTATCGAATAATTATTTTATGAGAGATATTATTATTATCAGTCTAATTCATTTGTAAAGCCCTTTTTACATCAGCCGATGTCACAAAGTGCTATACAGAAACCAAGCCTAAAACCCCAAACAGCAAGCAATGCAGATGTAGCTTGGCTTGGAAAAACTCCCTAGAAAGGCAGGAACCTAGGAAGAAACCTAGAGAGGAACCAGGCTCTGAGGGGTGGCCAGTTCTCTTTTGGCTGTGCTGGGTGTTGATTATAACAGTACATGGCCAAGATGTTCAAACTTTCATAGATGACCAACAGGGTCAAGTAATAATAATCACAGTGGTTGTAGAGGGTGCAACAGGTCAGCACCACAGGAGTAAATGTCAGTTGGCTTGTCATAGCCGATCATTCAGAGTTAGAGACAGAGAGTCAAAAACAACAGGTCCGGGACAAGGTAGCACGTCTGGTGAACAGGTCAGGGTTCCATAGCCGCAGGCAGAACAGTTCAAACTGGAGCAGCAGCACGACCAGGTGGACTGGGGACAGCAAGGAGTCATCAGGCCAGGTAGTCCTGAGGCATGGTCATAGGGCTCAGGTCCTCCGTGAGAAGAGAGAAAGAGAGAGAGAGAAAGAGAGAGAGAATTAGAGGGAGCATACTTCAAGGACACTGGACACTGGACACTGGATAAGACAGTGCCCTGTGTTATTATAAAGTAGATGCTGTGTAGTTCTAAAATATGGTGAATCAGTTGTTTGGAATTGTAGTGGTAATTGATTAACTACTTAGCAACTAATTGGCTGCTAACATATGGCTGTCAATGTGGTCAGTTCATCATTCAATATGTCTACATTGCAAGTCATCCATCCACCATCTATAGGACCTTCAAACTACACTAAGCATGTAAACCTATGTTACTTGTTCACCTCCTTAATTATCTGTTTCTCCCTCTCTGTCTCCATATCACAATAAGTTTATCCCTCTCTCTTCCTATCCCTATGTCTTTTCCTCTATATGCCACTCTAGTAAACTGTCATGTTTCTCAGTTTCTCTTCTCATTAGTCAAGACATGATTGGTTCATCTGAAGTGGATCGTAATCATTCTTATGTCATTGTGACTTAGGTAGTGCAGTTCAAGTGGATGTAATTGGCTTACGGTAAAACTACAATTAAATGCATGAGCCTCAAATAGCAGCCTGTCCCTTCCAAAAGCTGGTCAATGGCACACATTTCAGAAAATTAACACCTGTTTCAAATAAATACCAGGTCTAAATGAATTGCTTACGAGGTTACCATGAGTGTTTAATAAAATTAAATAATTAAGTAATAACTAAAAAAAATGGCAATCATCCGTTTTTATCATCAGTAAATAACTGCTAGTAATTGGCTGCTAACAGCTGAGAACTGCTAGCTAACTACTAAGCACAAAAACAGTAAACAATTTTGGGAGTACAAACCCCAATAAATCGGTTGATCTCCCTCTAGTGGTGAAAGTAAGAACTTCCGAAAATGCAGCCAGAAGAATAATTATTCTTTCATGGAATTATTATTATTGTAATTTTTTCTAGAGGCATACTAAAACAAAAGAAACTTGACACAGGTTGTAAATGATAACACATTAGCCCAGGAAATTAATAAATTGATTAAAATGCTGGAAGTGAATGATGGAATTAAACAATTTGTAAGGACAGACGCTGGAGACAAGAAGCAAGTACAGGGAGTGAACATTCAATGGAAACAGACATTAACAAAACAAGAACAGCATCTGGACGGGGGTAGCCAAACGATATTACGACAATAATGCTGACATGGGGAACCAACTGAGGAACAGGCAGATATAGAAGGGCAATCAACAAAGTGAAGGAGTCAAGGTGAGTCCAATGATCGCTGATGCACGTAATGATGGTGACAGGTGTGAGTAATGATAGGCAGCCTGGCGCCCTCGAGCACCAGAGAGGAGGAGCGGGAGCAGGCGTGACAGTATCCCCCCTCTAGGGGTGCCCCCCGGCGTACCATCTGGGCGAGCCTAACGGCCCGGGCCGGGGCATAGGCACTGGACAAGCCGGCTGAGGCGTGGGAGCCTGATGAGCCGGCTGAGGCGTGGGAGCCCAACAAGCCGTCTGAGGCATGATGTGGGATGGGAGCCTGCAGAGCCAACAGAGGCCACGTATCCTCTCAAGCCAGCTAAGGCGTGGAAGCCCGATAAAGTAATGAAATACTAATAACGTTTTTTTGTCAGGTTCCTTAAATGTACTGAAAATGTTCCATAGCCAAACAACTATCCTGCACCATTCCCAGAACATTGTGGGAAGGTTGTATGCAAATAAACATAGGACAACCATGCTCTCACCAAGCTCTAAGAATCTAATGGTTCTAAGAACATTATGTACCAGCTGGGATACTACTGTTTGGAAATGATAGCAGGCTAGCAGGCCTGTTTACCTCTCTGTTGGCTGGGTATCTGGTCCTTGGAGCTGTATTATAAGCACCATTTTTATCAGGGCTTGAGGCTATGCCCTGGTGGACAGACTTAACCTCTAACACACTAGCTAGCTACAGCACTGTTGTTCAACGCTGTGGAAATATCTCATGGCTCCCTCTGGAAACAATACTGTACAAGCAAAGCCTTGTCTGTTTTTCCCTGTCTCTTTTGTTGTGTGTGGGGTGTCTTTTCAATTCAATTCAGTGGAATGAATTGAAATTGAAATTCGGATATGTGAATTGAAAATTGTGAAAAATTTCATAGAAAATGAATTTAATAGTAAATTAATTCATTCCTTGAATGAAATAGAGTTAACCTCAAACCTGGTATCATTTCTGATCATTTGTAGACATTATGAGTTTCTCAGAAATGTAGACTTTTTCATTTTGTTTTGTACAGACACCATACAAAATACAGGCACCATAGGTCCTGTACAGTAACACATATCCTCCTGTTGAGGAGACTGATTGGGTCTGTGGGTTTTCTCCCTGTTTTGACACGACACATCTCAGTTAACTTGCAACTCTTGCTGGTTGCCAATGTTGATTAATGTGCAGTCCCTCAAAAACAAGAGAAGTACATCACAGCAACTTGTCAGGTTATTGTGACACTACATAGCTGAATGAGGGGTCAGCGCTGAGATTCATACCGCTTTTTCCATTATTGTCCACAATCATCCTAGACGCTTTGTCTCACATGAATATTGAGTCCTCTCCCTCATGAGGAAATTGGTATGGCTGCGACTTCATCTAGCTCCCCTGGACCCTGACTCCGCGAGCCCAGCCAGCAGATTGAGTGTTATCTAGGAATGCTAACGCCACCAAACACAACACAGTGCCACTCCAGTTGGACCTAACACAAGGTGACAGCACTCCCTAACACACATCCCACCATGTCTAACTCATTTGTGTTGGGGCCCCTTCCAGAGAGACAGAGGAAAAAGTGTAAGAGGCAGTCAGCTCTCCTATTTGTCTTATCTCATAAGCCCGTTATTAACTTCCCACTGGCCGCTCTCGTTGGTCATAGCGCCGCTGTGATTGATACTCTGCCAGGCCAGATAAACGTGCCCATCTCCTGGCTCCCAGCAAACGAGCAACCACCGGTATAAAGGGAATAAAATATGAAAATCGGGCTCTGTTATGACGGGGAACATTAGCAGTGCGTAATGACCATCTGTCTGTGAAGTGACCTTTCCCAAAAAATGTGGTTAGTCTGTCTTTAACCGCTACCAACGTCTCTCTCTCTCTCTCTCTCTCTCTCTCTCTCTCTCTCTCTCTCTCTCTCTCTCTCTCTCTCTCTCTCTCTCTCTCTCTCTCTCTCTCTCTCTCTCTCTCTCTCTCTCTCTCTCTCTCTCTCTCTCTCTCTCTCTCTCTCTCTCTCTCTCTCTCTCTCTCTCTCGTAGCAGGGATTTGGTGGTGTGCTTTTCTTTGTGTTTGGACAGCGCTTGGGTGCAACCTTAAGGGGGATTGAATGAGAGACTGTCACTTCTCTGGGCGAGATGTAAAATCAAAGAAAACAAAGTTTGGGCTTTTTCCCACTGCTGGCTTACCGCTGAAGCTAAGCAAGGTTGGTCCTGGTCGGTCCCTGGATTGGAGACCAGACGCTGCTGGAAGTGGTGTTAGAGGGCCAGTAGGAAGCACTATTTCCTTTGGTCTAAAAATATGCCCCAGGGCAGTGATTGGGGACATTGCAGGGTGTCGCCTTTTGGATGGGACGTTAAACGGGTGGCCTTGATTCTCTGTCGTCACTAAAGATTCCATGTCACTTATCGTAAGAGTAGGGGTGTGAACCCTGGCTAAATTCCCAATCTGGCCCTCATATCGTCATGGCCACCTAATCATCCCCAGCTTCCAATTGGCTCATCCATCCCCCTCTTCTCCCCTGTAACTATTCCCCAGGTTGTTTCTGTAAATGAGAATGTGTTCTCAGTCAACTTACCTGGTAAAATAAGAGTAAAAAATATATATTAAAAAAACAGCCATGACCGTTTGCAATATTACAACAAAGAAGCTACAACAAACAATGTTTTTTCCCTTCTGACATCAATGCACAACCAATAGAAGAGCTGAGGAGCTGCTCGACGTTTCTCAGCTTTACAACAAAAACAGTAACAACAGTGATGGGACGGCCAGTGGCACTGTTTCCCTCTACTGAGGACTACTTAAGGGAATGAGATCAGAGCGTGGAGCAGAGAGAAGCAGCATTGAAATAACTCTGCAGGGGCAGGAACTGGAGCTGTTGGGGGTCGGGATGGAAGGGGCAAACCCTGCTAGACTCTTACACTTGAAGGTGTGTGTCGTCTATTAGCTTGAGTCTGTGTGTGACGTGTACAGTTGAAGTCAGAAGTTTACATACACCTTAGCCAAATACATTTAAACTCAGTTTTCACAATTCCTGACATTTAATCCTTGTAAAAAATATCCTGTCTTAGGTCAGTTAGAATCACTGCTTTATTTTAAGAATGTGAAATGTCAGAATAATAGTAGAGAGAATTATTTATTTCAGCTTTGATTTCATTCATCACATTCCCAGTGGGTCAAAAGTGTACATACACTCAATTAGAAGACCCATTTGCGACCAAACTTTAACTTCCTGGCTGATGTCTTGAGATGTTGCTTTAATATATCCACATAATTTTCCTCCCTCATGATGCCATCTATTTTGTCAAGTGCACCAGTTGTTCCTGCAGCAAAGCACCCCCACAACATGATGCTGCCATCCCCGTGCTTCACGGTTGGGATGGTGTTCTTCAGTTTGCAAGCTTCCCCCTTTTCCTCCAAACATAACGATGGTCATTATGGCCAAATGGTTCTATTTTTATTTCAACATGACCAGAGGACATCTCTCTAAAAAAAGTATGATCTTTGTCCTCATGTGCAGTTGCAAACTTCCATTCTGAGTGGCCTTTCAGGTTATGTCGATATAGGACTCGTTTTACTGTGGATATAGATACTTTTGTACCTGTTTCCTATAGCATCTTCACAAGGTCCTTTGCTGTTGTTCTGGGATTGATTTGCACTTTTCGCACCAAAGAACGTTCATCTCTAGGAGACACTTTATTTTAAAGTGATCCTAACTGACCTAGTGGGCTCTGCAGCAGTGTGTGTGTGTGTGTGTGTGTGTGTGTGTGTGTGTGTGTGTGTGTGTGTGTGTGTGTGTGTGTGTGTGTGTGTGTGTGTGTGTGTGTGTGTGTGTGTGTGTGTGTGTCAAACAGTAAGGGCCACAGGCACAGAATTCGAACGCTCCTCATCAGGGTTCAAGTATATAAATGAGTAACAAAACCACCTATATTTACAAATCACTTCTGCCAAGTCAATTAGACGAGAGAGCGAGGGAAAGTTCACCTCAAACAAAGCAAAGTGATAAGCTGTGCACATTTCACATCTAAGTCATGCCTGTCACTTCCCATAACTTCTTCCCCATCCCATCCAGTGTATTTATCACTCTTGCACATGTTGATTAATCAAATGCGCTCCCTTGTGATTATTTGTCAGTTGGCTCATCACTAAAATGAACGTAGATGCATGTTTTATCTATATTCAATACTCATGTTCCACTGTCTTATCACTGAGTATGTCAATAACCTGGGGCCTATGATAAATTATGGTCCATAAATTCAGCATGAGTTCAAGCGCATGTTAATGTGTGGTTGAACTGTGTGGGGTGCTGTGATACGGTCAGGTCGTGTCCTGAACAGGTGGAGTGTTTACGAGGAGATGAGCCGCAAGCAGACGAGTTCACAGACGGTTTCTGTCTATGCTCTCCAGTCTCTCTCCTCTGCCTGGTGCTCCAGACAGGTTGCAGTGTTCTGGTGGTCTCTGTATTAGCATGGAAAGCAGCACACTCCTCCACCACCTGCAATCTCTCTGTCACTGTCTGTCTCTGTCTCTCTCATGCTCTCTCTCTTTCTCTCTCTTGTGCTCTCTCTCTTTCTCTCTCTCTCTCGTGCTCTCGCTCTCTTTCTACGTGGCAAAATATGTGCTGTCGAAAATCCCTTAACATTGCTATTTCTTTTCACCCCCCCTCTCTCTCACTCTACCTCTAGCTCTGTGTAGCAAAATTAAGTGTTGTTCAAACTGCCCTCAGTGTCCCTCCCTCTTTTTTAGGAGAGACCTGTGTTTGTGTGATTAATGTTAGCGGTGTGTGTAAGTAATCACTGCTCATCCATGCAGACTGCCATTCCCTGGGCCTGACAGGCATGCCTGGGCACACAGCTCCGCACTGCCTCCCCCTACCTCCCAGTCTATAAAGATGATTTCAAACACAGACGTTTGAGATGAGGTGCACGAGAGCAGCTTGTGAAGCGAGTGGAGCTATACTGTCCAACTCTCTCTCTCTCTTTCTGTCTGTCTGTCTGTCTCCCTTTTTTTTCTCTCTCTCTCTCTCTCCCTCTATCGCTCTCTCTTTCACAGTATAACTCTCTCTGCTCTTTCTACGTTATACTCCCTCTGCCTCTCGACTTGCTTTCCAACTGTTATAGTGTGACAAGGAAAAGCAAGTCGTGGCTTGAATACTAACAAACATTTCTTGACAGTGTCTCTCTGTTTGTCTGCTATCACCTTGATAAGATGATTTTCCTTTTCCTCTGGGTTTGTTTTGTCTTGGCACAGATGGGCAGAATGAGGTAGTTAGTCTATCCTTCCACTCTCCCTCTCCCTCCCTCGCTGCTCGCTCCTCTCTCTTTCTCATTCTCTCTCCATCTCTGTAGTCTCTCATATCTTTATGAACACTACACACTCAGTGAGAACTCATAGCAGGCAGAGATAATTGGAACGTGCAGGAGAGAAAAGTGCTCACTGAGGACAGCAGTAAGGTACAATTCCCAGTGTTAAATTAAGGATTTGACATGAGAATTGACTGAATGGGTATGATGGCACGCATACCAAAACAAAAGGCTAGCCTTTTAGCCCAGTGTTTACTCATGTCCCCTCAGAGCTGCAATCACAGTTAATTGTCCTCTTGATGTGTGCCGTTGGTTGGAAGAATTGATCAACTCTAAAGGATCCTTACTTACCAATGACATTTCACCAAGAAAAGGAGAGACAAACAGTGTGAAAGAATCCACTCTGTTTATGTGACACCTGACATACGAAAGAGGATGCCCTTCGGTTGCATTTGCCCTGTTGGAATTGAAAAATCAATAGAGCCTGCATGCTTTAGAGTTTAGACACTGATCAGGCCTCCCATTAAAATATGGGGAATTTGATAAGAGATAAACCAGTCTCTCTTTAAGGTGGCTGCATCCATCCCGCCTCTGAGATTTATTTCTATGTGATTACATTCTTAAATACATTAGGGTGGAGGTGTGCAGGGATAAACATCAGAGATGTCTGCAGTAAAGCCTGGTGGTCCCCCCATCCCTTGGAATACCCTGTGGCTGATCTGCTGATCTGCAGGAGGCTGAAAAGATTTGGCAAGGGCACTCTGATCCTCAAAAAGTTATACAGCTGCACCACTGAGGGCATTTGACTAGCATCATCACCGCTTGGTATGGTAACTGCTTGGCATCCGAATACAAGGCATAACAGAAGGTAATGCATACGGCCCAGTACATCATTGTAGCCGAGCTCTCTGCCGTCCAGGACCTCTATACAAGGCGGTGTCAGAGGAACCCCCTAATAATTGTCAAAGACTCTAGCCACCCAAGTCATAGACTGTTCTCTCTGCTACTGCACGACAAGTGGTACTGGACCACCAAGTCTGGGACCAAAAGACTCCTGAACAGCTTCTACCCCCAAGCCATAAGACATTGTTCTTTCTGCTTCTCTGACACACACGCACACGCACCGTTCAGCCTGAGATTGAGACTATTGAGCCATTGTGTGCTTGTGTTTACTCTGCATTAGCCCATGCAATAGCAACAGGCAGGGGAGATCCACAGGTTGTTTATGCTGCAGAGAGAGATGGCCTGAGAGATGAGGAAGGCGTAGAGCCACAATCGTGCGATCCTCAGTGTGAAATCTGGTGGAGAGACTGCGGTTGTTGCCATCTGCTATGGCTCTCTCAGTCTCTCTTCTCACCAGTCCGTTGTCAGGGGGAACCGGAGAGAAGAATTGTGCATTAAACATCTAGCTGTTAGATAGACAGCCAAGGGGATTTGGTACAAGGAAAAGCAGTCACTGTGAATTTTTCTGCTCAGACCTGTGGATATGTACTGATAGAAACATCTCTAAAAGTATTTCTAAGAAGCAATGTAACCATTTCTTTGTATTTCTGAGTTATTCTCTGTATGTGTTCTATGTACAGTACAATACAGCTACATATCTCAAGGATAAACAAAGGTGTCCTTCCTAGATCATCTGCAAAGACAAGCACATCTCAAGTACATTTATTTGAATAATGTCATGTACATACAATTATCTGTAACATGTAACATGTTTTCAGAAATATGTGCAAATGTGTTGAATATTAAATAAAGAAATACTCACACCCCTGGGTCAATACATGTAGAATCACCTTTGGCAGTAATTACAGCTTTACACACCTGGATTGTGCAATAATGAACATTATTATTTTTTAAATTCTTCAAGCTCTGTCAAGTTGGTTGTTGATCATTGCTGGATAGACATTTTCAAGTCTTGCCGTAGATTGTAAAGCCGATTAAAGTCAAACTGTAACTAGGCCACTCAGGAACATTAATTTTCAACTTAGCAAGCAACTCCAGTGTATGTTTGGCCTTGTGTTTTAGGTTATTGTCCAGCTTAGGTGAGTTTGTCTCCCAGTGTCTGTTGGAAATCAGACTGAATCAGATTTTCCTCTAGTAATTTGCCTGTGCTGAGTTCTATTCCATTTATTTTTATCTTTAAAAACTCCCTCATCCTTGCCGATGACAAGCGTACCCATTACATGATGCAGCCACCACCATACTTGGAAATATGAAGAGTGGTACTCATTGATGTGTTGTGTTGGATTTGCCACAAACTTAAAGTTTTGTATCAAGGATATAAAGTTAATTTTATTTTATTTATTTCTTTGCTACATTTTTAGCAGTTTTACTTTAGTGCCTCAATGCAAACAGGATGTATGTTTTTGAAAAAGTTAATCTATACAGGCATTCTTCTTCTTACTCCATCATTTAGATTAGTATTGTGGTTGAATCTGTGTTTAAAATTCACTGCTCGACTGAGGGACCTTACAGATAATTGTCTGTACTGGGTACAGAGACGAGGTAGTCATTAAAAAGTTAAACGCTATTATTGCACACAGAGTGAGTCCATGCAACTTATTATGTGACTTGTTAAGCACATTTCTGAACTTATTTAGGCTTGCCACAACAAAGGGGTTGAATACTTATTGAGTCAGTATTTCATTTTTTATTAATTTGTAAACATTTCTAAAACTCCACTTTGACACAAGCGGTATTGTGTGTAGGCCAGTGACACAAATTCTCAATTTAATAAATGTTTAATTCAGGCAGTAACACAACAAAATGAGGAGAAAGTCGAGGGGTGTGAATACTTTCTGAAGGCACTCTATATCTACAGTTATATCTACATTGTAGCAGTATGACAAATACTACTGCCTACTCTACAATCTCACATGTGGCCTCTGCACAAAGGATTTAAAAACATTTATCAGAGCCACTCATTCCTTCTGGGAAGGATAAAGTAAATGGAGGCTGTAGTAACATGTAAATGCCTCTGGGGAACCATTACACACCTACTGTAAGACGTAAGCCATGAATTCTACATGTATGAATTGCTTATTTTTATTGAGGATTTTCTATGCACATAAAAGTGGATATCATCAAATGCAGTGTGGTCTGTTAACACCAAAGCTCCGGCTGCAGTATCTCACAGACTTGCTAGAGGGTAGCATAGCACTGTCCGTGAGCTTTTGGCTGCCAAGCTTGGGGGAAAGAAAAAAACGCTTTTCTCTGCATTCATTAGTTTCCATACTCTGCATGAATTACCCACAACATCGATCCAATACTGACCCTCTCCTCTCTCAGTGCAGGCTACGGCCCACATGCAGCGCATGCTCTATTCTCCTACACCAGGACTGCAGACAGGCAGGAACAATGCAGCCTTGATTTACAGTCTGTAGATCCTGTTCCTTGGCCGGGAGCAATCAGTTTGCTCTCTACCTATATTGCATTAGATCTAGTTGATTGAAATATTATATATGTTATCAGAATGAATCCTATACATTCCGCCTCAGGCCGAGAGGCAGGGATAGGAATAGGCGTTCTCTTCTGAATAAAGAGAGAGATAAACCCCACAAACATAAGAGTGGGAGAGTAAACTGAAGAGAGCAAGCGGTTAATCATAGCTGGCACCGTACTGATCCCCATACATTTGGAGCCGTTCTGTCACTCTACTCCATTGGAGTAGAGAGATAATGGCCAAGCTTGACCATAAGCCTTGACCTTAAAGTATTGAGACTTTCATTGTGGCGAGAGCTCTCTCTGTCAATCCCCCTACAGAACTGGGAACAAAAGGCCTGGCTGGTGTGTCTGCCTGCCTCCCCTCTCAGCTGATAATCAATTCATTAATTTATTGGTTTATTTGTATCCCCATTCGTTTTTGGCAGAATCAGCAGCTGCTCTTCCTGGGGTCCATAAAAAAACACAAAACATGGCAAGTAACAAAACACTGATAGATAAGGACAGTCACACAGATTTAAAATACAATGATATACAAACAATACAATACAAAAATATGTGTGTGCTAGAGTGTGTGTGCATGTGTTTATGTGTGTGTCCCCTCACAGTCCCCGTCGTTCCATGAGTTGTTGTTTAATATGTGCTCTTTGCTCTTTGCTTAAGTAATTGGAGATGGTAGGGAGTTTCATGCGATCATGGCTTTGCATAATACTGTGAGTTGCCTTGAATTCGTTTTGGACTTAGGGACTGTGAAGAGACCCCTGGTGTCATGTCTTGTGGGTTATGTATGGGTGTCTGAGCTGAATGTTATTTGATTATGGAGACAATCTGGAATTTTCACACAGTAATAATGCCAGTTAGAGCTGCCAGTTATTGACAGAGGAGATTAATTACTCCCTCCTCCCCTGAGGGTCCTCCTGCGCCTCATCCTCTCCGTTTGAGTTCTGACAGGCAGGTCTCAGGGTCCTCGTCTTCTCCTGAGCCAGGAACTGGACTTCTATGTTGCGTTATGCCCAGTCTGAAACACTCATGCTCATCTAATCATTTTACATTTCCGAGAGGTGTCTAGGAGTAGGGGCTAGGCGTTGGTTTTAGTACTGGGCGTATTCAGAGCTCATGTCTGTTGAGCTGATTTGAAGAGTTTATTATGGACATGTAATTAGTGCATAATTAATGCATAGTATCTCGGTCATGTGAGATTCTAAAGTTAGTGAAAACCCAGGCAAAATATTCCCAACTTTATAGTTGTACATTGTGCTGTTCCTCCCCTCTGGCCTCTTGAGGCGTTGCACTGTGACTCAGGCACATCTGTCTGTCGGTACCTTTGTTCTCTAGAGGCAACGATTCTGCTCTCACTTGCTCTCTCTCTCTCTGCCTCTCTTTGCTTCTCTCTGCAGCTGCCAGCCACAGCCTGTGTGCTGTATGTTTCCCTGTGTATGACTGTGACCAGATGGGCCATTCAGGGATCCTCTCCTCTCCTCACACAACCCTGATTGATCTTCCGTGAACACTCACCTGAAAACAAACACGGCGAGCTCCTCGCTTCTCAACCATTAACTATGCCTTGCTGTAATCAGCATGTCGTCTTCAAGTTAACCAATGCCCTTTATGCACATTGGCCTTTGTAAACTGATGAAGCGGCCTTGAAAAGCCTGTTTGCACAAAAATGTTACAGCAGCATCTTTGTCCATAGTTTTTTTTAATTGAACCTTTATTTAACTAGGCAAGTCAGTTATGAACAAAGTCTTATTTACAATGACAGCCTAGGAACAGTGGGTTAACTGCCTCGTTCAGGGGCAGAATGACAGATTTTTACCTTGTCAGCTGGCCCAACGCTCTAACCACTAGGCTACCATATGTCCAAACAGACAGTGGTTGGATGTGTATCTGCTCCTCTGGACAGCTCACGACACAGAAGCTGTTCTGTGTTTAGCTTCCAGGTAAGGATCTGGGTAAATGCCTCAGTAAACTGGAGACTGTAAGACACACATCAGAAATGATCACACTATTCTGGGCAAACAAACTAAGCTGCCCACAGATCCAGTAATCTAGCTATATTACATATTAATAAGGACAGCATGAAGAAGGCTCCCCGATTGGATTAAAGGAGATATTTTTTCCTTGCTCCCATGTCCTTTTCCCCCCTGGATATTTTCAGAATATGGCTGTGCTAAAAGCTGTGCTCTCTTCTGCACATACTATATACATGTCATTGTGTTTGTGTGCACTGTGTGTAAGTGCAGTATGTCTGTCCACTTATCCAGATGTTGATTTTTAATTTGACCTACACTATCAGTAAAACGTTTTTGAACACCTACTCATTCAAGGGTTTTTCTTTATTTCTACTATGAAACAACACATAGTAACCAAAAAAGTGTTATTCAAATCAAAATATGTTTTATATTTGAGATTCTTCAAAGTATCCACCCTTTGTCTTGATGACAGCTTTGCACACTCTTGGCATTCTCCCAACCAGCTTCATGAGGAAGTCACCTGGAATGCATTTCAATTAACAGGTGTGACTTCTTAAAAGTTAATTTGTGGAATTTCTTTCCTTCTTAATGTTTTGTATACTCAGCGTATGTCTGACTGTCTAAATATGTGTTTTTCAGCGATATGCTGTGGACCTACCATTACCATCATCACTATAATCATGTTGTCTACCTACACCAACGCTTTCACATAATTTACATGTACTGAAAAGCACAGACTTATTTTAGAATGCACCACACAAACAATAACCATCTTGTACTTCAATGTATTTAGAACCCAAACCTCCTTAGCCACAACAATTTCCTCAACCACTCCAATACCTCTGGCTGAATATTCAGCCTGGCCTCAGAACCATATGAAAATACTTTCCGTATTTCTGAGCACTTCAAATACATATGATACCTAGTCGGATTGGGGACAACTAGCATTTTAGCTAACCCTTCCCCTAATCCTTATTCTAAATTGAACCCTGCTACTGTAGGTCATTTCACCTTACCTTTGTCGTTTTAGTTCTCCTAACCTTTGACGTAAATTATCCTAAGCTCTGTTGTTAGTTCCCCTAACCACTAATGTAAATTCTCCCCGTAATTCTCCTTTGTTGTTACGGCACAACAAGCAACCTGGGCTTGTATCCACAAAGCATATCAGAGTAGGATGGCTGATCTAAGAACTGTCCATATGATCTAAAAGGCTAAACTGATCCTAGATCAGCAGTCCTACTCTGAGGTGCTTTGTGGATAAGGGCCCACGTCCTTACGTCATCCAATTCGCTTGCTGTCTTACGACGGGGTAAGACGTATGATACTATACATCTCATAATTTGTATGATATTATACGACCTCTATTCCATTCATAATGTATCCTAATGTAACGTAATATATCATACAGAATAATACGAATTGCCCTGAGACCACGTTGGAATACTGGCACTAGCCAAAGAAAATATAAATGCTGTTAATGAATTATGTGGTTAGGTAATGTTTTCAATAGCACCAGCCAGCTACACATCTGAAGAGAATCTGTTTCTAAACACAAGGGAATGACAAGTTATGGATGTGTTTGCATTATGTGTCCACATGGAGCCATAGGGTCTAGTGTAATTAGATGTGATGCATAGATACAGTAAGATGAGCCTTTTAGCAGTGTAGCACACTCCCTCTGTGATAAACATGATCAAATTATTCTAGAATACTATCTCTGTTGGAATGTTCAATAACACCCAATGGTCACTCCAGGGTTGCTAAATGCTAGCAAGAGGACATACTGGACTTTTATTTAGAGGGTTTAGTCAATAAACACATTTAATTAAGCAGACAGAATAAATTAGGCCAGCGAAGGGTTTCCTTTCGTCTCAGGTCAGAGGAGTGGAATGGACAGCACTGGGCCTACAGAGCGTTTACTGTCCAGGGGGAAATGTTAAATCAGACACCGTTTGCTGCCAGGCTGGAGCTAAACAGCTAAGAGGAGCCATTTGTTTTAATGGTCCTCTTAGATCGAATGGTCTCCCGCTGTTTCCAGAAACCCCCACTAAATGATCTTCGGTTGAACTTCTTCCACCTAACCAATCTACTATAGCGTCTACTGTGTCTAGTGTTTAAAGGTACTGCTAAAGTAATCCAATCTAATCTGCATGGTAATCAACACCTTTTACTGGCATATTTACTTGGTTGATCTGTACGGTACCACGAGTTACACACATTGTGGGCTTATTGATTCCAACCAGTTGAGGAAGTGTGTGTGTTGTCTGTGTAGTATGTGTTCTTCATATGTACTGTATGCATGTACGTTAAGTATTAATGAGCCCCACTCTATATCTCTAAATTTGAGGAGATCACAAAATCTGCGTGATCAATCCACTCTGAAATACTCAGCTGGAGTTACTTGCGGTTTATTTGAATGTTTTCCCAGAATAATGTGGCATACGTGGGCAGGATAGGATTGTGTTTGCATTGTCATGGATAATTACATAAGACATTGGTGGTGCTCCTTGCCTCTGCTCTGCGTCTTCTTCCAGGTGCATTATGGGTAGTGGAGAACAGTAGCCCGGCTCTGTGTCACACTGTTACTGCTATTACAGTGTTACTCTGAGAATTATGTTAGAACGTCTCTCAGGGTGATCGGTCGAAAAACAGAATAACAAACCTTAGCAATTATGCCTTTTGAGCATTTGTAATTTAATTGCAAGACTAAACTGGTTATCTTTGTGTGATTCTGATTGGGTTTGCCACTTGAGTGATGGCTGGCTGACGCTCAGCATCCTGTCTTCAAGATCTTCTCTTCCTATCCCACTGCAAGACATATTACCGCGCTTACCAATACCATGACAAAATGAATACTTCAAAGAAAAGTGACATCGTTTTGTTTAGCTTTCTATGAGAAGCGAGAGTGCAAAGCAAAAGCATTTCTTCCCCTAGGCAACGTGTGTGATGTGTCATCTGCATATTTACTTGATTGTTTGAGAATGTGTGAGACAGGAGTGTGCTGCAGTACAGAATTTCTCTCTAGATTAGAGAATTCAAAGTTCATTTCACCAGCTACTGAAGACAAAATCTTATCTGCGCTGCTAAGACACTTGATGAAATGGTGACTTATCACTGTAGACTGTAAGAAATACAGCTCCCAATTACAACTCACCACCACAAGAACCAAATTAACCATTAATCTTACTTTCTCGGTGTCTCACTGCGCTCACCGCATCCCTACATCCCTGCTTGTGAATGCATGCAAGCATGAAATGGATCTAAATCCTTGTGCCAGAATTAGACTGTATTTTAGCTGATTATTTATCTCTGTGTGTGTGTGTGTGTGTGTGTTTGTGGTTGTATCTATTGCACAGGAATGCTGGATGTAGCAGGGTCTAATGCTAGTCTATTACTGCACAAACAAAGACAGTCATTTCATATCATGATCTTTTGCACAGGAAAGAATTACGCGACTAATGCAATCTAATCCCTCCCTCCCCCGTATCCGTTTCTGAGAAAACCGCAGAGGTCCTGCGAGCTTAAATTAAGTTGAAGTCATTGCTTCGTTACATGCAAAATGCCTAGCAGTAATTGGTGTATGTGTACAAAGGAGTGCCTAGTAAAGTACAGACGATGAGAGAGTTAGCATGCTATGTCCACATCTATTGTACGTCTAGCCGTTAGCAGTGGGCAGGCAGCACCCCCAGCCTAGCAGGCTATGCTGCTGGAATATCCTATGAGTCTGTTTGAGGAGCACTTGAACTTGAGTGGAATCCAACATATCTGATGGTGAGCAATAGGCTGGGGTTTTGATCAGCTAAACACACTGTTAACCATTGCAGATGAGGATGGATGCCTTTAAAGGTTAACTGAAGGCGAGCTCACCCTTTCTAAACTCTTTGGTTTTTAAATATCCCCCAACTTTAAACTAACACTGATAGCATACTAAATGGTGATGCTTTCGACGTGGCTCTTATTTCCATGCATGCTGTGATTCAGCCCTTCTCTTTGAAATGTATTTACTTCTAGTCTAAGAACTGTTTATTCATTCCCTAATACTCTTTCCTATTTATTCAACTGAGACTCTATTCCTTCTGATCAAAACTGCTGACACTATTTGGCACTAATATCAACCTCCAACCTATCCTGTGAGGAAAAGCATCATCTTGTTATACAACTTCCAAATATCATAGGTAATTGCTTTTTAAAGCCCCTCTTTTTTTATTCAGTTTTTGATAAACATGTCATGTGCTTATTTCTTCCGCATGATTTGAGCTGTGCGACCTTCAGCTGCGGCTGTGCAAATGACCAGGGCACTAATGGCACGGAGATCCCTGTGGACCCCTTGCTGTCCTCCCTAGTGCCAACAAAAACCCAGTCCCAGGGCTATTTCATGCCATGCCTCTGTTGAAGGGACGAGAGCTGTGCTGACAGGGCATATTGTTGACGTGGTAGTGTTTTTTTTACATTGATGTGTGTGTGCAAGTTTGTGTGTGTGTGTGTGTGTTTGTTCGTTGCTAATGTTATTCCCATCCCAATTTGCTGCTTTTACACATTCATTACCACTGCAATTATACTGTTGGGGTATATAGAAAGCAGGGGTAAATGAATTAGATGGGAGCGTGAATTAGGTGGTAGAGGGACGGATGTTGGAAAGCAGGGAGGGGTCTCTAGCCCTTTTAATGATGTAGACATTTTTGCTGAAGATAGGGCCCTGTTAATGGAATTTAAGCTTAATTATAGGGTAACCCACGCTCGCTCGCACGCACGCACGCACACACACACACACACACACACACACACACACACACACACACACACACACAGGTATGGCAGTACTTCAACATTCTTGAAGTCAACAAACCCTTATTCATATTTTTAGAGATACCCATCTTACTGAATGGAGAGCAGATAATGGGAAAGTGGCTCAAATTGAGAGGTTTAATAATTTCATATAGTTTGATGTGGAGAGAGTCTGATTGAAAGAAAATACCTGGCCAAGAAAGCAGCAACAATCAATACATTACAGAATTAAAACATACAACAAAACAATACAACAACATGATTCAGCCTAAAAAAAAGCATTTACCGTAACAGAGTCTTCCATCAATATTACCAGCAGCGGCATCTAAAACTGTCACACTTTAGTTTAATAAAAAAAACATGCTTATAATATCTTTGGGAAAACACATTATGAAAGTGAATCTACGGAGTCTGTACAGCAGTGGTTTGTTTGAATCTTGAATTTGTCAAATGCCATTGATAAACTGCCAGTTTTCAGAATCCTATTGAATTGATCCTGGTCTATTGTGAATAATCTTTGTAAAGGAAAATAGGTTTTTACCATCAGTCTTCATCATCAGTCTTCACATATGGATATATACACATGGCTGTTTTCTTTGGCAGAAGGTTTTCAATTGCAAAATGCACTTTTTTATTATGTGGACAAAACAATCCCAAATGATTTTCAGTTGAATCCTGCAGCCATATTTTCCTACAGAACATAATTGAACATGTTTTTTAACCCAGTGAAAAAAAACAAAAAAACTACTTGTCTCTTCAATCAAACCCACAGTTAAATTATATTTAACCTCATATCAATGTAATGAGGCATTGCTGAGGAACATTAGTTTTATCATGTTCATTACGGAAACCCTGGACCAAAATAAAAAATATATGGTTTTGTACTGCTATCTGACTGCCACAAGGAGTTTCTGAGACAAATCCTAAAATTATCCAGGTCCTTTTCTACATTATGCCCTTAGTTTGCAGCCTCACCAATGCTGCTTTTGGACATTATTCCTTTTTATTAAATGCAAAACTTTAATAGCACAGTTCTTATAAAATACTGTAAAAAAATAAATAATATGCGTTATCCCCTTTATCGTAATTAATTAAGTTATGTCTTCATTAAATCTTTGAAAGCCTGTGGCTGTACAGTACAACTGACGGAGACAGAGAAAGAGAGAAACTTAGAGATACAGTAACAGTGGGGTTTTTATCTCCGATGCATATTCTAGCCTGAATTGTTTTTTCAAAGGTTATCACCACCTGTCTGCATATAGACACAGTTAATTGGTTGATAGTTGCATAAGAAATCCATTTAATTCAGCAGGTCAGAATGAAACAAAAAAAGCAACAGATATGGAGAAATTTATGAAGAATTTAACTTCAATTAGATACAAAACTGTACAGTATTCTACCCTGAAGTGAGTGTTTTAAAATGTACAACAAACTTAGACCATCTGAGAGAGAGACACACAGAGAGACAGAGAGAGAGAGAGAGAGAGAGAGAGATTAAGAAACTTAGCCAATCTGAGAGAGAGACACACAGAGAGAGACAGAGAGAGAGAGAGAGAGAGAGAGAGAGAGAGAGAGACAGACAGCGAGAGAGACAGACAGCGAGAGAGAGAGAGAGAGAGACGAAGGTGCGGTGATGCTGTGTGAGGTGATGCTGTGTGAATGTTGACATGGGCCGACGGTGTGGCCTAAGTGGCAATTTCCATATTTTTTCCACATGGTTTCCCCCCAGCAGGGTCACCGTGGTGTCTCTGTCAGCAGCAATGAGAGGAGCTGTCACAGGTCCCTCGCAGAGACATGGCCCAGGTTAATTTGGGGGCCAGGACAATTTCACAGCCCCTCAGTGGTAGAGATGCCCCTATAAACAGCAGCTTACAGTACCTCAGTTCTTGTCTCCTCCCCACCCTCCTCCTCCTCCTCCTCCACCACCTGTCTGTCTTTTTCTGCCACTCTCATTCAATTTCTTGAGTGCCTGTCATTGGAGTGTTTTTCAAACTGAACTATTTTGTACTTTGAGTGTGTGTGGGCTCGGAAGTGTTTATGTACATTATAAATGTTCTTAGAATCCAAATGTATTTTATTTATCAAGCTTGCAATGATTACTACACTTTGCTTTAGTATGCATAAATGTAGCCTTAGGGATAAAATAAATTAATATTACTCACACAGTTGTGACATCCACGTACACATGCCTTTTGATGGATTGCAATTGCTATGTATTTTTTTAAAATAATATCTCATATGAACATGTTATTACAAATCCATTACAGTTAGGCACTATGGGACTACAAGCATCCAAATTAAAATGGGTTAAAAGATTTGATTGTGAACACAGAGCCTGAATATTCTGCACTTTGGTGAGTTGGGGGCGAAATGCTTCTCCAACGTATTTGATGGCATGCATCATTGAAGATGACAAAATTTAAAAAACTGTTTAGAAGACCCCATTAAATATATATGAAACAGTGTTCTCAAGGTGGGCCTAGACAGGGAGATCCATCATCGCAGTGTAAAAAACTGAAATACTATTACAGAATGAATATTTAGTATGGTAGCCGTGTTACAGAGCTGTGCAGCACAGCTAGGGAACCCTGAGAACACCAGGTTAATATTACATGTGACATATATGTATTGTTGTTTCTCCACCTCGATGGAGAAGCCATTCATTATGAGCGGAGTGGAGGGAGGTCCCCTGATGTGCAGAACTGGTCCAGGTGTGATGGTGAGTAATTACCATTAGATCAATAAATTATAATTTTGACACTGAAGAGATGGCTCTCAGCGAGCCTGGGCAAAAGGCCTACAGATAGAACAATAACATTGCAAAATAATTGCTATCATATTTAAAGTTATGATAATGTATACAAATCCCTCTCAACTCTCTGAAATCCCTATCACTATTCAATGTTATTACGATTTTGAACATCCTCTTGTAAAATGACACTGGAGTTGAACGAAAAAGTCAAGAGACCACCTCCCTTTACACCAACTTCAGATTCTTTTTGAGTGTCTTGCCAAGACTTGGACACTTTCATTCACTTCTTCCCCTGGCTTTTCATTCGTACCTCTTTTATTTGGTTCATTGTACCCTGAAGATCGAGGACACTCGCACAGGTGCTCAATTTCCTCAAAATTGTGGCCTTACAACAACAAACCTCAGGGCCTTATAATCATGGTTTACAACAATAAACCTCAGGGCCTTACAATCATGGCCTTACAACAACAACAAATGCCAGTATATCTCCTGGCAATGCAATACTGAAGTTAATCCTTCCAGCTACCTCTAGAGTCTGGCAGCTTTGTGTTGTTGAAAGTGGGGAGTCCACACTGCTGTGCATCCAGGACGTCTCACAAAGACAGGAGAGTGGGGTTAGTGGAGAGAGAGAGAGAAAGGGAGAGAAGAAGAAAGAGAGAGGCAGAGAGGGAGAAAGATAAAGAGAGAGAGAGAGGGAGAATGAGAGAGGGAAAAAAATAAATAGATAAAGTGAGAGAGAGAGCTGAGGAGCTGCAGCTGGATCAGTACTTGAGTGATGCTGTATTGCTCACAGCAGCGGCCTGTCAAACTCCCAAAGGAGAATCGTTGGACTTCCAGTGAGGTAGCTCGGGAAAGTAGAAATGTTTTTTTCCACCTCATTTCTCTCTGACAGGTCTTTTTTCTTGACAATAAGATGAAAAGTTTACTGACTGACCTACAGAGCAGGAAAATATTATGGATTCAACAAACCTTTTACTAAGTTGATAGGTAGATGAAACGTTGTGAAAATGTAAGGTGTTTCGTGATTAAATGTCATTCGACTTTGGTGGTTTTACTTTCAAGTGTGGTTTGCATCCAGGGTTTGTTAGAGAGTTAGGACAGGGAGTTGTGATGTGAAAAGGAACACATGGAGGGAATGTCAGGTGAGATGATGAAGCCACTGCAACTATCAAAGACCTACTCCTCAGGTTGGCTTCTGTACAAGTCACTGTGAGCCAAACCTTAGGCCTAGTCATTTGACAGTGTCAAATCTGTTGTGGCTCTACAGTATTTGTTTGTGCCTGTGTGTATTTTGTGTATCTGGGAGTGTGAGAGTGTGTCTGGGTTTTATTGTTTGAGTACTGTGGAATAACCACAGCCACAGTAAGTTAGGCATAGATTAATCGGCAGGCTAACCTCTTTAATGTCTTCCCCATGCATGGTATAAAATGTGAATAAAATATGACTTATTGCACTGCCTCAACCATAATCCCTGCCCTGCTGCGTTCCCTCTGAGCAGGCTCCCATGTCATACAGTATATCTCCCTACATCCTGGAGAATGCTGATAAAAGTTAATAATTCTGACTTGCTAACAAAATGGTCTCCAAGCTATATATCAGGCATCACAGGGTGGCTGGACCTGAAGGGCCGGGCCATAAAGTCAGGTCAACAGAGCAGGAAATATGACCTGTAGCTACAAATAAAATACAAATGAATATAAACCATTTAGACATCTGTCAGGACAGGAGAGTACTTGGCCTTAAACTGCCCATTGGTGTCCATGGAGATTCTTTGCATGTTTTCTTTCTGATTAACATGTTTTTTAAAATTATTTTTACAACAGCAACGTGTTGTATTCAGGGAATTGATTTGATATGCATCATTAACATGCTCTGTCATACTACCTCATACACTGCAAATTAACATCCGTTTTCTTGTAGTTCCTAATTTAATTACAAAACCCCCCCTGAAAAGTTACATTAAAAAGCAATTTAATGAAGTAGACCTTTCTGGCATGATGTTAATTAGTTGATCGTATACTCTGGAGACCTTTACCCCTGTGGGGAATTATCAAGAGCCAATGATTTACATCATCACCTTCATTAATTAAATTAACTGCTAGTCTTTCCACCACCACCACCACCAAAACGGTGTACAAGATGAACTGTCAAGCAACACATGGAGAATTTTCACTGTCCTCTTCATTGTTATGTGAGAAATTCATATTTTTCTGAAAGCTCCAGTGTACTTTAGGGAACTCTCTGAGCCTGTGTGTGTTTGTGTAGTGGTGTGGGTGGGTGGGTATACTATGCATGACTGCTATCCAAAAGCTCACTGGTTTGAATATTTTTGTTTATTACAGGAAGCAATACTTGGACCTCTCGCTTTGTTGATGTTCACATTAGGTTATTAAAGCCAGATGAATGATCACACAACAGAATCCCTTTTATTTACTTGTTGAAATGTATAAACAATGAAAAGGCAGCTAGAGACTATACAATGTATTGACATATATTTCGATGAGAAAAAGTACAGAGAGAGAGAGACTCAAGAGAGGAGTAGTTATGGGACTGATATGGCTCTCCCCCTGGGCTCACTCACGCTCCCTACCCTCCCAATGTGGATCAATAGCATTTGAACTCTGACTGCCACAGCAGCAGCCTTATCAAATCCACAGATACACACTGTCCACAGCCGATCAATACCCCACCTGCACCAGAGAAATTACTTAATTGAAGAAAAACCAACAGTAAGCTCAACCATGCCCAACAAAATTTGATTGATCCTGGCATCTTTATTGTTGTAGATAGGGAATAAATAAAAAAATCTTTGCTAGAATTGATTAGGGGAAAAACTATTTCCTTAAAAGACCTCCATGGAAGGCTATGTGCTGCACTGAAAGCTTGGTGTCATTTTGGGTAAAATTTTTTGTTTTGTCCTTGTACTGCTGCACTGGTAAAAAAAAAATGACACCGTGGGCCTTCAACAGTCAGAGACTTTTCCCTGTTTCTCACCTTCTACCTTCTCTCATTCCCACTCTCATTGCCTCTACATCTCACTTTCCTCTCTGCTCTGCTTGGATCATGGTATGTGTAAGTAAATATTTGTTTTGCAGACACTTCTCATTTCTCAAGCAACAGGTGGATGTCATCCCCATTCTTGATGTACAATGTGCATTCAAACTCAATTGATTTATATCAGTGATGTATACGTCACTGACTCACCCAGAGCCAAGCTCAAAAACTCCACATTACTAAATTAGCACTTCCTAAAGTGAAGTGTTATGTCACCTCTGAGATGTGGCCCTATCGGCAGCCACGGCCTACACTTCAGGGACTAAGCTGCAAGAGCAAGAATATCCATTTAGTCCCATCGTTTCCAAGAAAGTCTCTGATGCAACCTACCTAACGCACGCACGCACCCACACACAGTATATACAGTGCCATGCGAAAGTATTCGGCCCCCTTGAACTTTGTGACCTTTTGCCACATTTCAGGCTTCAAACATAAAGATATAAAACTGTATTTTTTGTGAAGAATCAACAACAAGTGGGACACAATCATGAAGTGGAATGACATTTATTGGATATTTCAAACTTTTTTAACAAATCAAAAACTGAAAAATTGTCCGTGCAAAATTATTCAGCCCCTTTACTTTCAGTGCAGCAAACTCTCTCCAGAAGTTCAGTGAGGATCTCTGAATGATCCAATGTTGACCTAAATGACTAATGATGATAAATACAATCCACCTGTGTGTAATCAAGTCTCCGTATAAATGCACCTGCACTGTGATAGTCTCAGAGGTCCGTTAAAAGCGCAGAGAGCATCATGAAGAACAAGGAACACACCAGGCAGGTCCGAGATACTGTTGTGAAGAAGTGTAAAGCCGGATTTGGATACAAAAAGATTTCCCAAGCTTTAAACATCCCAAGGAGCACTGTGCAAGCAATAATATTGAAATGGAAGGAGTATCAGACCACTGCAAATCTACCAAGACCTGGCCGTCCCCCTAAACTTTCAGCTCATACAAGGAGAAGACTGATCAGAGATGCAGCCAAGAGGCCCATGGTCACTCTGGATGAACTGCAGAGATCTACAGCTGAGGTGGGAGACTGTTGTCCTATGGACAGTCAGTCGTATATTGCACAAATCTGGCCTTCATGGAAGAGTGGCAAGAAGAAAGCCATTTCTTAAAGATATCCATAAAAAGTGTTGTTTAAAGTTTGCCACAAGCCACCTGGGAGACACACCAAACATGTGGAAGAAGGTGCTCTGGTCAGATGAAACCAAAATTGAACTTTTTGGCAACAATGCAACACGTTATGTTTGGCGTAAAAGCAACACAGCTGAACACACCATCCCCACAGTCAAACATGGTGGTGGCAGCCTCATGGTTTGGGCCTGCTTTTCTTCAGCAGGGACAGGGAAGATGGTTAAAATTGATGGGAAGATGGATGGAGCCAAATACAGGACCATTCTGGAAGAATGGAGTCTGCAAAAGACCTGAGACTGGGACGGAGATTTGTCTTCCAACAAGACAATGATCCAAAACATAAAGCAAAATCTACAATGGAATGGTTAAAAAATAAACATATCCAGGTGTTAGAATGGCCAAGTCAAAGTCCAGACCTGAATCCAATCGAGAATCTATGGAAAGAACTGAAAACTGCTGTTCACAAATGCTCTCCATCCAACCTCACTGAGCTCGAGCTGTTTTGCAAGGAGGAATGGGAAAAAATGTCAGTCTCTTGATGTGCAAAACTGATAGAGACATACCCCAAGCGACTTACAGCTGTAATCGCAGCAAAAGGTGGCGCTACAAAGTATTAACTTAAGGGGGCTGAATAATTTTGCACGCCCAATTTTTCAGTTTTTGATTTGTTAAAAAAGTTTGAAATATCCAATAAATGTCGTTCCACTTCATGATTGTGTCCCACTTGTTGTTGATTCTTCACAAAAAAATACAGTTTTATATCTTTATGTTTGAAGCCTGAAATGTGGCAAAAGGTCGCAAAGTTCAAGGGTGCCGAATACTTTCGCAAGGCACTGTACAGTTGAAGTCGGAAGTTTACATATACCTTAGTCAAATACATTTAAACTCAGTTTTTCACATTTCCTGACATTTAATCCTAGTAAAAATTCTCTGTTTTAGGTCAGTTAGGATCACCACATTATTTTAAGAATGTGAAATGTCAGAATAATAGTAGAGAGAATGATTTATTTCAGCATTTCTTTCTTTCATCACATTCCCAGTGGGTCAGAAGTTTACATACACTCAATTAGTATGTGGTAGCATTGCCTTTAAATTGTTTAACTTGGTTCAAACAATTTGGGTAGCCTTCCACAAGCTTCTGTGGTATCCCAGGAGGTCTACCCCGGGGGATGGTAATAGAGGGGAGGTTGGCTCCCTCTGCTGGGAATACGGGAGCTGGGTACCCCGACACGGACAGCTGAGTGGAGGTAATTAGAGGAAAGTGCCAACCAGCTGTGGAGGCCAAATAAAACAAGCACGGTGGCACACCGCGAGAGACCGACACCAAGCCACAGAGGAGAAGAAGGACTGTGCCAAACCTAAGTGATTTTCTTTGCTATGTTTATTTTCTGTCTTAGTAAAGTTGATTTTGTGGACTAAAGCTTCCCTGTCTCTGTGTCAATCTCTGCATGCTCAACCCAACACCCCACGGTTTACCACACTTCCCACAGTAAGTTGGGTGAATTTTGGCCCATTCCTCCTGACAGAGCTGGTGTAACTGAGGCAGGTTTGTAGGCCTCCTTGCTCGCACACGCTTTTTCAGTTCTGCCCCCTTTTCCATAGGATTGAGGTCAGGGCTTTGTGTTGGCCACTCCAACACCTTGACTTGGTTGTCCTTAAGCCATTTTACCACAACTTTGGAAGTATGCTTGGGGTCATTGTCCATTTGGAAGACCCATTTGTGACCAAGCTTTAACTTCCTGACTGATGTCTTGAGATGTTGCTTCAATATATCCACATAATTTTCCTCCCTCATGAAGCCATCTATTTTGTGAAGTGCACCAGTGCAAAGCACACCCACAACAAGATGCTGCCACCCCCATGCTTCACAGTTGGGATGGTGTTCTTCGGCTTGCAAGCATCCCCCTTTTTCGTCTAAACATAATGATGATCTTCATGGACATTATCACCATTTTTGTTTCATCAGACCAGAGGACATTTCTCCAAAAAGTACGATCTTTGTCCACATGTGCAGTTGCAAACTGTAGTCTGGATGTTTTACGGCGGTTTTGGAGCAGTGGCTTCTTCCTTGCTGAGTGCCCCTTCAGGTTATTTCGATATGGGAATCGTTTTACTGTGGATATAGATACCTTTGTACCTGTTTCCTCCAGCATCTTCATAAGGTCCTTTGCTGTTGTTCTGGGATTGATTTGCACTTTTCACACCAAAGTACGTCCATCTCTAGGAGACAGAACGCATGTCCTTCGTGAGCGGTATTGACGGCTGCATGGTCCAATGGTGTTTATACTTGCGTACTATTGTGTGTACAAAATGAACGTGGTACCTTCAGGCATTTGGAAATTGCTCCCAAGGATGAACCAGACTTGTCTTGGCTGACATCTTTTGATTTTACCATGATGTCAAGCAAAGAGGCACTGAGTTTGAACGTAGTCCTTGAAATACATCCATAGGTACACCTCCAATTGACTCAAATTATGTCAATTAGCCTATCAGAAGCTTCTAAAGCCATAAAATCATTTTCTGGACTTTTCCGACCTGTCTAAAGGCATAGTCAACTTAGTGTACGTAAACTTCTGACCCACTGGAATTGTGATTCAGTGAATTATAAGTGAAATAATCTGTCTGTAAACAATTGTTGGAAAAATGACTTGTTTCATGCACAAAGTAGCTGTCCTAACCAACTTGCAAAAACTACAGTTTCTTAACCTCTCTGCGCACGGAACCCGCTAGCGGGCTGAAATTCCGTCTGGGTTAGGGAGGGATTGGTTGGTAGGGATGTCCTTGTCTCATCACGCACCAGCGACTCCTGTGGAGGGCTGGGCGCTGTGCGCGCTAACAAGGTTGCCATGTACACAGTGTTTCCTCCGACACATTGGTGCTGCTGGCTTCCGGGTTGGATGCGCGCTGTGTTAAGAAGCAGTGCGGCTTGGTTGGGTTGTGTATCGGAGGACGCATGACTTTCATCCTTCGTCTCTCCCGAGCCAGTACGGGAGTTTTAGCATTGAGACAAGATAGTAGCTACTACAACAATTGGATACCACGAAATTGGGGAGAAAAAAGGGTAAAAAAAAAATAAAAAAATTAATGAAAATACAAGTCTCTCTCTCAAAGCCTAGAATCTTGATAATCCAACTGCGTTGTCAGATTTAAAAAAGGATTTACTGCGAAAGAATACGATGCGATTATCTGAGCATAGAGCCCCATAAAAGCCAGCACAGGCTAACAAAATCACAAACTGCATTAAAATAAATCGTTTACCTTTGACGATCTTTGTCTGTTTGCAATTCCAATGCTCATTGTTACACAATGAATGATCTTTTGTTTGATAAAATCCGTTTTTATAGCCTAACACGAAACATTTTGTGAGCCGCTTGTGTCGTGAATTCCGTTTCATTCCATTTTCGACGACACATTCCAGGTAAATAACCCACACAGAATGTGACTTTTCCAGTCATGTTTGGTTTCACTGCAATCAACTGGTTTGTTTGTAACACAATCAAACGTGATGGGCCATTTCGCGGGACGTATTGACTGAAATAAACCAATTTGAAGACAACAAGTCATGACATCACTGTGCACCAATGATTTGCCCACTTTCGTTGATTGACTGTCTTTTAACCCAATGACCACTGATCGTCTTGAAATCTAGCTGAGTAGATAGCCAATGAGCTGAGCTAAATGGCAATACGCCATGTTTATGTGTTGCAAGACCAACCCATGTAGTATGCTCCAGCGTAAAGTGAGTAATTTGCTATTGAAGTTTCATACCGGAAGGAGAAACCCATATTACGCACTGCATTGTTTGGTGAACGCACAGATTCAGCTGTTTATATATCAATCATTATGGCGACTAAGTTAGGGAAAGCTAAATCTAAGTTTAGATATACAGATGTACACACAATTTTAGAATAAATTGATTGGGAAGGTGAGACAGAGATTGTTGTAGGACGCTTCATTTAGCGATTGTGGAGAAATATTTTTTGAACGGGAGAGGACATCGTTTTGGACTGGTAAGTTCTTATCATGCTAATGCCCTTGTTTGAAATTAATAATCTAAAATATTATTTGTGATTTTTTTTAAATTTTAGAAGCAATATATAAACATGGAATGTCATGAAATGTGAGATGCGTGTGTCTGCCGCCCCACCCCAACCCACATGAAATAGCCTATTTGAGGCTGTTGAGGAGAGGGCAGGACCACATCAATGGCCAAAGTGAAATGGAGACAGTAGATACAGCTGGTCTGTCATAATATAATAGAGACAGTAGATCTAGCTGAAATGTCATAATATAAAAGAGACAGTAGATCTAGCAGGTAATAATAATATAAAAATATATTCAACCTAATAATATTCAACCTTCAACTCTCTCTATATATATGTTTATTATACAGTGCCATGCGAAAGTATTCGGCCCCCTTGAACCTTGCGACCTTTTGCCACATTTCAGGCTTCAAACATAAAGATATAAAACTGTATTCTTTTGTGAAGAATCAACAACAAGTGGGACACAATCATGAAGTGGAACGACATTTATTGGATATTTCAAACTTTTTTAACAAATCAAAAACTGAAAAATTGGGCGTGCAAAATTATTCAGCCCCTTAAGTTAATACTTTGTAGCGCCACCTTTTGCTGCGATTACAGCTGTAAGTCGCTTGGGGTATGTCTCTATCAGTTTAGCACATCAAGAGACTGAAATTTTTTCCCATTCCTCCTTGCAAAACAGCTCGAGCTCAGTGAGGTTGGATGGATGGAGAGCATTTGTGAACAGCAGTTTTCAGTTCTTTCCACAGATTCTCGATTGGATTCAGGTCTGGACTTTGACTTGGCCATTCTAACACCTGGATATGTTTATTTTTGAACCATTCCATTGTAGATTTTGCTTTATGTTTTGGATCATTGTCTTGTTGGAAGACAAATCTCCGTCCCAGTCTCAAGTCTTTTGCAGACTCCATCAGGTTTTCTTCCAGAATGGTCCTGTATTTGGCTCCATCCATCTTCCCATCAATTTTAACCATCTTCCCTGTCCCTGCTGAAGAAAAGCAGGCCCAAACCATGATGCTGCCACCACCATGTTTGACAGTGGGGATGGTGTGTTCAGCTGTGTTGCTTTTACGCCAAACATAACGTTTTGCATTGTTGCCAAAAAGTTCCATTTTGGTTTCATCTGACCAGAGCACCTTCTTCCACATGTTTGGTGTGTCTCCCAGGTGGCTTGTGGCAAACTTTAAACGACACTTTTTATGGATATCTTTAAGAAATGGCTTTCTTCTATACGACTGATTGTTGTCCTATGGACAGAGTCTCCCACCTCAGCTGTAGATCTCTGCAGTTCATCCAGAGTGATCATGGGCCTCTTGGCTGCATCTCTGATCAGTCTTCTCCTTGTATGAGCTGAAAGTTTAGAGGGATGGCCAGGTCTTGGTAGATTTGCAGTGGTCTGATACTCCTTCCATTTCAATATTATCGCTTGCACAGTGCTCCTTGGGATGTTTAAAGCTTGGGAAATATTTTTGTATCCAAATCCGGCTTTAAACTTCTTCACAACAGTATCTCGGACCTGCCTGGTGTGTTCCTTTATCTTCATGATGCTCTCTGCGCTTTTAACGGACCTCTGAGACTATCACAGTGCAGGTGCATTTATACGGAGACTTGATTACACACAGGTGGATTGTATTTATCATCATTAGTCATTTAGGTCAACATTGGATCATCCAGAGATCCTCACTGAACTTCTGGAGAGAGTTTGCTGCACTGAAAGTAAAGGGGCTGAATAATTTTGCACGCCCAATTTTTCAGTTTTTGATTTGTTAAAAAAGTTTGAAATATCCAATAAATGTCGTTCCACTTCATGATTGTGTCCCACTTGTTGTTGATTCTTCACAAAAAAAATACAGTTTTATATCTTTATGTTTGAAGCCTGAAATGTGGCAAAAGGTCGCAAAGTTCAAGGGGGCCGAATACTTTCGCAAGGCACTGTACCTCTTAACACAGGGCTCATATGTGAAACTATTCTAACTGAACATTTCTTTCACAGTGACACTGACTCCGAATGGGAGTCTTATCCGGTGTCCTGTGTGAATTTAAGTATGCTCTCTCTAATTCTCTCTTTCTCTCTCTCGGAGGACCTGAGCCCTAGGACCATGCGTCAGGACTACCTGGCATGATGACTCCTTACTGTCCCCAGTCCACCTGGCCTTGCCGCTGTTCCAGTTTCAACTGTTCTGTCTGTGGCTATGGAACCCTAAACTGTTCATTTTTACTATTGAGGTGCTGTCCTGTTGCACCCTCTACAACCACTGTGATCTCCACCCGGCACAGACAGAAGAGGACTGGCCACCCCTCATAACCTGGTTCCTCTCTAGGTTTCTTCCTAGGTTTTTGCCTTTCTAGGGAGTTTTTCCTAGCCACCGTGCTTCTACACCTGCATTGCTTGCTGTTTGGGGTTTTAGGCTGGGGCTATATAAATAGATTTGATTTGATAGAGGACTGAGGGTCTTCCAAATATTGAAAGTGTGTAAATAGTTACCCATGTTATTTTGTAAATGTATATATATATATATATATATATACACTGCTCCAAAAAAAAAATGGAACACTAAAATAACACATCATAGATCTGAATGAATGAAATATTCTTATTAAATACTTTTTTCTTTACATAGTTGAATGTGCTGACAACAAAATCACACAAAAAATACCAATGGAAATCAAATTTATCAACCCATGGAGGTCTGGATTTGGAGTCACACTCAAACTTAAAAGTGGAAAACAACACTACAGGCTGATCCAACTTTGATGTAATGTCCTTAAAACAAGTCAAAATGAGGCTCAGTAGTGTGTGTGGCCTCCACGTGCCTGTATGACCTCCCTACAATGCCTGGGCATGCTCCTGATGAGGTGGCGGATGGTCTCCTGAGGGATCTCCTCCCAGACCTGGACTAAAGCATCTGCCAACTCCTGGACAGTCTGTGGTGCAACGTGGTGTTGGTGGATGGAGCGAGACATGATGTCCCAGATGTGCTCAATTGGATTCAGGTCTGGGGAACGGGCAGGCCAGTCCATAGCATCAATGCCTTCCTCTTGCAGGAACTGCTGACACACTCCAGCCACATGAGGTCTAGCATTATCTTGCATTAGGAGGAACCCAGGGCCAACCGCACCAGCATATGGTCTCACAAGGGGTCTGAGGATCTCATCTCGGTACCTAATGGCAGTCAGGCTACCTCTGGCGAGCACATGGAGGGCTGTGCGCCCCGCCCCAAAGAAATGCCACCCCACACCATGACTGACCCACCGCCAAACCGGTCATGCTGGAGGATGTTGCAGGCAGCCGAACGTTCTCCACGGCGTCTCCAGACTGTCACGTCTGTCACATGTGCTCAGGGTGAACCTGCTTTCATCTGTGAAGAGCACAGGGCGCCAGTGGCGAATTTGCCAATCCTGGTGTTCTCTGGCAAATGCCAAACATCCTGCACGGTGTTGGGCTGTAAGCACAACCCCCACCTGTGGATGTCGGGCCCTCATACCACCCTCATGGAGTCTGTTTCTGACCGTTTGAGCAGACACATGGACATTTGTGGCCTGCTGGAGGTCATTTTTCAGGGCTCTGGCAGGGCTCCTCCTGCTCCTCCTTGCACAAAGGCGGAGGTAGCGGTCCTGCTGCTGGGTTGTTGCCCTCCTACGGCCTCCTCCACGTCTCCTGATGTACTGGCCTGTCTCCTGGTAGCACCTCCATGCTCTGGACATTAGCTGACAGACACAGCAAACCTTCTTGCCACATCTCGCATTGATGTCCCATCCTGGATGAGCTGCACTACCTGAGCCACTTGTGTGGGTTGTAGACTCCGTATCACGCTACCATGAGAGTGAAAACACCGCCAGCATTCAAAAGTGACCAAAACATCAGCCATTTTTTTGGTGGGGGGGGGGGGGGGGGGGTTAGAATTCCATTTTGGTATTTTGTATGTAGTTATTTGTTTTAAAATGTATACCTTCACCAATTTGGCCACTTGGGTACATTTGGGCTACTTCTGTGGGACACCTGGGTGACTTCATGATAAATGTCATGTAGCACACTCATTTGCGAAGTTATCATTCTGAAACTTTGCACAAGTACTGTTGCCCTCTTATATTTTTCACTGAAATTGTCCCCATCATCCTATCTGAATGTTTGTTTTATCTTGTTCATTTTAAAGATGATACAAAAAAAAAAAATGTTTTCTTTCATTGTTTTATCTAAACCAGATCTATTGTGTGTTATTCTCCTACATTAAATTCACATTTACACAAACCTCAGAGTGTTTCCTTTCAAATGGTACCAATAATATGCATATCCTTGGTTCTGTGCCTGAGCTACAGGCTGTTAGATTTGGGTATGTCTTCAGGCAGAAATTGCACAAAGTAGGGGGAGCTGCAAGAGGTTTTAAGGGGTGTGTGCTTAGTCCCCTCCTGTTCACCCACAACTGCTTGGTCACGGATGACTCCAACACCATCTTTAAGTTTGCTGATGACACACGGTGGTATGACTGATTACTGACGACGATGATGCAGCCTATAGGGAGGAGGTCATAGACCTGGCAGTGTGGTGCCAGGACAACAACCTCCCTCAATGTCAGCAAGACAAAGGAGCTGATCGTGGACTATAGGAAATGGAGGGGCGAACATGCCCTCCACATCGATACGGCAGTAGTGGAGCAGGTCGAGATCTTTAAGTTCCTCGCTGTCCCTATGACTAAGGAATTAACATGGTCCACACATACCCACACAGTTGTGAAGAGGGTACGACAGCGCCTCTTCCCCCTCCGGAGGCTGAAAAGATTTGGCATTGGCCCATAGATCCTCCAAGAGTTCTACAGCTGCACCATTGAGAGCATCTTGACTGGTCGCATCCCACCTGGTACGGCAACTGCAAGGCACCCGACCGCAAGGCGCTACAGAGCATGGGGGTGAGTACGGTCCAGTTAACCACTGGGGCCGAGCTCCCTGCCATCCAGGACCTCTACACCAGACAGTGTAAGAGGTAGGCGCAAAAAATGATGAAAGACTTCAGCCACCCAAGCCATATATCGTTTTCTCTGCTACAGCACGGCAAGTCTGGAACCAACAGGACCCTGAACATCTCTAAGCCATAAGACCGCTAAACAAGGCTGCTAAATAGCTAATCATATGTCTACCCGGTCTACCTGCGTTGACCCTTTTTTTATTTTACTAAATCTCTTGCACACACACTGGCCTCTACCGCAACACACCACACACACACACACACACACACACACACTATATAAAGATGGAAATAGCACACACTTTCACACTCACCACATACGCTGCTGCTACTGTTCCACATATGTTGCTGCTGCTACTGTTCCACATACGTTGCTGCTGCTACTGTTCCACATACGTTGCTGCTGCTACTGTTCCACATACGTTGCTGCTGCTACTGTTCCACATACGCTGCTGCTGCTACTGTTCCACATACGCTGCTGCTGCTACTGTTCCACATACGCTGCTGCTGCTACTGTTCCACATACGCTGCTGCTACTGTTCCACATACGCTGCTGCTGCTACTGTTCCACATACGCTGCTGCTGCTACTGCTCCACATACGCTACTGCTCCACATACGCTGTTGCTACTGCTCCACATACGCTGTTGCTACTGCTCCACATACGCTGTTGCTACTGCTCCACATACGCTGTTGCTACTGCTCCACATACGCTACTGCTCCACATACTCTGCTGCTACTGCTCCACATACTCTGCTGCTACTGCTCCACATACGCTGCTGCTATTGCTCCACATACGTTGCTGCTATTGCTCCACATACGTTGCTGCTATTGCTCCACATACGCTGTTGCTACTGCTCCACATACGTTGCTGCTACTGCTCCACATACGCTGCTGCTACTGTTCCACATACGCTGCTGCTACTGCTCCACATACGCTGTTGCTACTGCTCCACATACGCTGTTGCTACTGCTCCACATACGCTACTGCTCCACATACGCTACTGCTCCACATACTCTGTTGCTACTGCTCCACATACGCTGCTGCTATTGCTCCACATACGTTGCTGCTATTGCTCCACATACGCTGCTGCTACTGTTCCACATACGCTGCTGCTACTGCTCCACATACGCTGCTGCTACTGTTCCACATACGCTGCTGCTACTGCTCCACATACGCTGCTGCTACTGTTCCACATACGCTGCTGCTACTGCTCCACATACGCTACTGCTCCTGCTCCACATACGCTACTGCTCCACATACGCTACTGCTCCACATACGCTACTGCTCCACATACGCTACTGCTCCACATACGCTACTGCTCCACATACGCTGTTGCTACTGCTCCACATACGCTGTTGCTACTGCTCCACATACGCTGTTTCTACTGCTCCACATACGCTGTTTCTACTGCTCCACATACGCTGCTGATACTGCTCCACATACGCTGCTGATACTGCTCCACATACGCTGTTGCTACTGCTCCACATACGCTGCTGATACTGCTCCACATACGCTGCTGATACTGCTCCACATACGCTGCTGATACTGCTCCACATACGCTGCTGATACTGCTCCACATACGCTGCTGATACTGCTCCACATACCTTGCTGCTACTATTCAACACATGTTGCTGCTACTGTTCCACATATGCTGCTACTACAGCTCAATCTATTATCTATCCTGTTGCCTAGTCAATTTACCCCTTTCTACATGTGCATAGCTACCTCAATTACCTCGTACCCCTGCACATCGACTCGGTATTGGTATTCCCTTTATATAGCGATGTTATTTTAACTCGTTATTGTTATGCATTATTCAGTCCTTGTGTCACTATTTCTATTTTTATTTTATTTGAAAATGACCCGTAAGGAAGTATTTCACTGTTAGTCTACATCTGTTGTTTATGAAGCATATGACAAACACATTTTGTTTTGATTTGATTTAACATTAGAGGAAAGAAGGTAAGAAGCGGGATAGAGCGAGAAGGAGAGGGAAAGAATGAAAAAGAAGACTGAGTAGGCTATTATGAGGAGAGAGTGTATCCTCTGGAGGAGGTGCAGGGATGGCGTAAGTAAGAGAAGCGTGGCGGCCATTCCTGCACTCTCATTACAGTAATAGAGACCCATCCGTTCTGTCTAGGCCTCCTGGAAATCTCCTTCGACACGATTGCTTTCCTCAACTGCTCCACCCAGCATCTCACAGGGAAGGGAGGAGGAGAGGGAGCGAAAAAAGGAGAGGTGCCAGCTGACTGGCTCCGCAAAAAGCTGGGGATGATTTGTGCGTTTGGTACTGTAATAAGGTCTTGATTAGGGCTTGTATTGGCCGTCAGAGTCCATAAAGTTTCCTAACGGTTGACACTGACGTTGGTTAGAAGGAAAGGCTTCTGATCAGCGGAGCCTTACTGGGCAGGTCCCCAATAAAGAGAGGGGTCACTGGGAGGGAGGGCAGTGGGGATGGAGAGATGGACTGACTGGTTGGAGTGGGAGAGACTCTGTAACCTCACTGAGCCTATCATCATCAACATCGGTTCTGGTGCCAGCCATCTTCAATAACTTTAACTGGGGATCTCTGCTTCAGCCTTACAATACAATAACATTTCACTCATGTCATGAAAAGTTAAAAGGGTATTAACTGAGGTTCGTCCTTGATGCAATGATGTTAATTTGGACTCGTTAGAGGGTGTGAGTTACCTTGTAAAGTAATGGTATCTGAGTGAGTGGATGGGTAAAGAAAGTGGGTGGCTGTCTTTGCCAGGTGCTGACTGAGTGTCATTGTGCTGTTGTGAGTCAAGGTCAGGATCCACCATCAATCTTTCAAGAAAAAAATCACATCGATTTTGAGATCATGGTTTTGTGAGCCATGAAGATAGTCATTACTGTAAGAATGTAGCAACTCTACTGTGAGGAGGCACTTCTTCTAGTAGTAATATCACGTTATCATTCATTTGATCGACGTGAGCAGCACCTGAAGTATTGTCACGGTCAAGTTTTACAATGATTGAAAATATAAGTTTTTTACGTCTGTTTTCAACCATATTCACATTATCAATCAGATTACTTGACGGAAACTAAGATTCAAATCAAGGTGTCCTGCACACGAACAGGAGTTTTCAATTTGTCTTTGAATGCATGGTTTCTACAGTGTTTAGTAAAAGATCTGTGTCAGTCAACCCCATCTGGGTCGTTCTAGTGCCTTTTGCTTCCCTTTGATACAGTATTTTTAGTAGAGATTGTGCACCAATATTGAATTTTAAAAGCCTGCTATATTGAAGTGCCCTTTAATATAGACCACATGGCGAATTCAATAAATCCGATATTCAGCATTATGAAATGTCCCTCTATCAACCCCGTAGGAAGAGTCCAACCCACTTAATCCAAACATTTATCCAAGTTCCACCATCATTGTGGGACGGCAGGGTAGCCTAGTGGTTAGAGAGCTGGACTAGAAGTTGCAAGTTCAAACCCCCCGAGCTGACAAGGTACAAATCTGTCGTTCTGCCCCTGAACAGGCAGTTAACCCACTGTTCCTAGGCCGTCATTGAAAATAAGAATTTGTTCTTAACTGACTTGCCTAGTTAAAAAAAAAAAAATGTAAAGTCCTAGTTATTTTGTTGCTGTGCCAAAGTAATTTCTGAAGATTATTATTAATTTCATGTGATCAGTGATTCATTTAACTATGTCCCTCACTTCAAGGTCAACCCTGTTACGTGAACTGAACTCTCTTTTTAATATAGTGACACCATTCCTTTTTAAATGTATATTAAAAAATAAACCTTGGACATTTAAAGTCAAATCATAGTGTAAAAGCAGGTGAGCTGGCTCTACTCTTTTTAGCCATTTTCGTGTGTTTTGTGGTGGAAAACTGACTGGGTCGAGCATAACACATCAACCCATACATAGACAGGCTAGACATTTTTTGTGAATCTTGCATTCAATTGCCACTCCCTATTGCATACAACATGCTTCAATTTCCCCTGTAAAAAAGGGTATATATGGCTGATTTAAGATTCAATCGTCAACCACGTTACGGTCAACACTGTTGCGGTCAACCCTGTTACTTTATTTGGCACTTGATAGGCACTTACTCTAGTCATTATTTTAGGCCCAGTGCAGTCAAAAACGTGATTTCCCTGGTGTTTTATATACACTCATTGGCTACTTTATTAGGTACACCCATCTAGTACTGTGTCGGAACCCCTTTGCCTCCAGAACAGACTGAATTCTTCGGGTCATGTCAATGCTACTCTATTGGTATCAAGGGACCTAACGTGTCCCAGGAAAACATTCCCCACACCATTAAACCACTGCCACTAGCCTGTACCGTTGACACCAGGCAGGTTGCTTATGCCAAATCCTGACTCTGCCATCAGCATGACGCAACAGGAAACTGGATTCGTCGGAACAGGCAATGTTTTTCCACTCCTCAATTGTCCAGTGTTGGTGATCGCGTGCCCACTGGAGCCGCTTCTTCTTGTTTTTAGCTGATAGGAGTGCAACCCGGTGTAGTCATCTGCTGCAATATCCCATCCATGACAAGGACCAACGAGTTGTGCGTTTCAAGATGCTGTTCTGCACATCACTGTTGTACTGTGCCGTTATTTGCCTGTTTGTGGCCTGCCTGTTAGCTTGCATGAGTCTTGCCATTCTCCTTCGACCTCTCATCAATGAGTTGCTTTCACCCACAGGACTTCTGCTGACTGGATGTTTTTTGTTTGTCACACCATTCTTGGTAAATCCTAAACACTGTTGTTCATGGAAATCCCAAGAGGCTGGCCATTTCTGAGATACTGGAACCGGTGCGCCTGGCACCGACAATCATACCACGGTCAAAGATGCTTAGGTCACTCATTTTGCCCATTCGAATGTTCAATCGAACAGGTTGAATGGGGAGCATCGTTGCACAGTTATTTTCAGGTTTCTCCAGAGATGTTGGATCGATCGGGTTCAAGTCCAGGCTCTGGCTGGGCCATTCAAGGACATTCAGAGACTTGTCCTGAAGCCACTCCTGCGTTGTCTTGGCTGTGTGCTGAGGGTCGTTGTCCTGTTGGGAGGTGAACCTTCTCCTCAGTCCGAGGTCCTGAGCGCTCTGGGGAGGTTTTCATCAAGGATCTCTCTGTACTTTAAGCCGTTCATCTTTCCCTTGATCCTGACTAGTCCCTGCCGGTCAGTCCCTTCCGCTGAAAAACATCCCTACAGCATGATGCTGCCACCACCATACTTCACCATAGGGATGGTACCAGGTTTCCTCCAGACGTGACGCTTGGCAGTCAGGCCAAAGAGTTTCATCTTGATTCTCATCATCTGAGAGTCCTTTAGGTGCCTTTAGGCACACTCCATTTGGGCTGTCATGTGCCTTTTACTGAGGAGTGGCTTCCGTCTGGCCACTCTACCATAAAGGCCTGATTGGTCGAGTGTTGCAGAGATGTCTGGGCTTCTGCATGGTTCTCCCATCTCCACAGAGGAAGTCTGGAGCTCTGTCAGAGGGACCATCGGGTTCTTGGTCACCTCCCTGACCAAGGCCCTTTTCCATCGAGTTTGGCCCAGCTGCCAGCTCTAGGAAGAGTCTTGGTGTTTTCAAACTTCTTCCATTCAAGAAGAATCTGTGTTCTTGGGACCTTCAATGCCGCAGAAATCATGGCTTGGTTTTTGTTCTGACAAGCGCTGTTAACTGTGGGACCATACATAGACAGGTGTGTACCTTTCCAAATCTTGTCCAATCAATTGGATTTACCACAGGTGGACTCCAATCAAGTTGTAGAAACATCTCAAGGATGATCAGTGGAAACAGCACCTAAGCTGAATTTCAAGTCTCATAGCAAAGGGTCTGAATACTTATGTAAATAAGGAATTTCTGTTTGACATTCTTTATGCTAAAAATTCTAAAGATAGATGGAGAACATTTTAAATCCATTTTATAACAACGCTGTAATGTAACAAATTGTGGAAAAAGTCAAATGTACTGTATACACTGAGGACAGTTTATTAGGTACACCAATCTAGTACCGGGTTGGACCCCCCTTTGCCTCCAGAACAGTCTGGGTTTTTCAGGGCATGGAAACATTGCTCAATTGGTATCAAGGGACCTAATTTATGCCAGGAAAACTTTCCCTACATTTAATGGGGAAAACATTAAAAATGTTGTCCCAGAAGGATTTAAATTGATTTTGAAGTGCATGAATGTAAATAGTAAATTGGTTGCATATACTTATTTTTTTTTTGGACCTTTTATTTAACAAGGCAAATAAGTTAGCAACAAATTCTTATTTACAATGACAGTCTACCAAAAGGAGACCGTCATTATAGGACAACACACTTCACGACAAGAGACACCACAGCACTACATAACGAGATAAGACAACATAGGAAGGCAGCAGCACAACATGGTAGCAGCACAAAACATGGTACAAACATTGGAAACAGACAACAGTACAAAGGGCAAGAAGGTAGGGACAACATTACATAACGCAAAGCAGCCACAACTGTCAGTAAGAGTGTCCATGAATTGTTACGCACGCCTCTATGAAGAGAGAACGCAACACCCTGCTACAACTCAACTCTCCGTGAAGTGAAAGAGGTATGGACTGTAGGTGTGAGTAAGGATGACAAAAGGCAGAGAATTTACCATTTACTAGGAATTTATTCAATCACACGGTACTATGGGGAAAAGGGTCTGGACGGAACCAAAGCAAATAAAGTCAATCTCAAAGCCCCCTCTCCTACATTACCTGCCTACCCACTACTTACCTAATTTAGCACCACCTGGTGCCCTAACCAAAATACAGGGGGTGGTCCGCCCAGGTCTTACCTAGTGTGCCTAGACAGTGAATATACTACGGGTATATGTATGCCCACGGGCCTCTTGCCTAAGCACTCCCTAGGTGCCTTCCCCTTTCCCCCTGGGAACAAATGAAACAGAATATTATAAACAATTTTACAAACACACTGAGAAACAAGACATCAAATAGGCTCTGACTGAGCAACAAACTCACACCAAAGCTGCTCCCAGCAACAACTAACAGTAAATAACCCACAGCCATCAGCCTCCTCTCTCAGCCATCGTCTTTCTCTCTCAGCCATCGTCTTTCTCTCTCAGCCATCGTCTTTCTCTCTCAGCCATCGTCTTTCTCTCTCAGCCATCGTCTTTCTCTCTCAGCATTCGTCTTTCTCTCTCAGCATTCGTCTTTCTCTCTCAGCAATCGTCTTTCTCTCTCAGCAATCGTCTTTCTCTCTCAGCAATCGTCTTTCTCTCTCAGCAATCGTCTTTCTCTCTCAGCAATCATCTTTCTCTCTCAGCAATCGTCTTTCTCTCTCAGCAATCGTCTTTCTCTCTCAGCAATCGTCTTTCTCTCTCAGCAATCGTCTTTCTCTCTCAGCAATCGTCTTTCTCTCTCAGCAATCGTCTTTCTCTCTCAGCAATGACCTCCCAGCAAATTATCAACCTCCTGAACAACAGAACGCTGGCTTTTATAACTGGAGAAGGAGTCTAATGGGTAATTGGAGACAGCTGAGTCTTGACGAGGGGGCGGGATCAGCTCTCCAATTAGCCATGGAGTCGACCAATCAGCTTTTTGAGGGAGTTCAGGAAGCCATTTCCTGAAATACACACATGCAAATACACAAACTACAACACAGAAACTGGGGAATGTAACAGAATGAGTCTTTGAATGAAGAGATGGAGATAAAACTGTCCAGTTTGAATGTTTTTTTGCAGCTCGTTCCAGTCACTAGCTGCAGTCGAACTGAAAGAGAAGTGGCCCAGGAATGTGTGTGCTTTGGGGACCTTTAACAGAATATGACTGGCATAACTGGTGTCGTATGTAGAAGATGAGGGTTGCAGTAGGTATCTCAGATTAGGAGGGGGCATGAGGCCTAAGAGGGTTTTATAAATAAGCATCAACCAGTGGGTCTTGCGACGGGTATACAGAGATGACCAGTTTAAAGAGGAGTATAGAGTGCAGTGATGTGTCCTATAAGGAGCATTGGTGGCAAATCTGATGGCCGAATGGTAAAGAACATCTAGCCACTTGCGATCACCCTTACCTGCCGATCTACATTACCAGTCAAAAGTTTGCACACACCTATTTTTTTTATTTTAAGGCCTACACCGGCCAAACCCTAGCCAAGACGATGTTGGGCCAATTGTGCTACGCCCAATGGGACTCTCGATCACGGCCGGTTGTGACACATCCCAGGATCGAACCAGGGTTTGTAGTGATGCCTCTAGCACTGTAATACAGTACCTTAGACCTCTGGGCCACTCTGGACCCCTACTCATTCAAGGGTTTTTATTTATTTTTTACCATTTCTGACACTGTAGAATAATAGTGAAGACATCAAAACAGTGAAATAACACATATGGAATCATGTAGTAACCAGAAAAGTGTTAAATAAATCAAAATATATTGATATCTTTGAGATTCTTCAAAGTAGCCACCCTTTGCCTTGATGACAGCTTTGCACACTCTTGGCATTATCTCAACCAGTTTCATGAGGTAATCACCTGGAATCCAGTTGTTAAAATATTGCCCTTCTGCATCTGCGGTAAAAGGTGACAGAGCTAGTGATATTTTTCATACCATGAGAAAATTGTCTTGTCACGAAAACATCTGTAGCGTCCAAACGGATAAATACATGTAAATCACTTATCACTTGTATATCACTTCAGAACAATCTTTTTTTTAATTTTTTTTGTTCCATGTAGTAAATCTGTTATTCAATGCATTTCTATTGTCTAATAGCAGCATTGCCAAATTCAACAAATTTTTTTAAATATATTGTTTTGATACCTTGAGGGGTCTTAAAATTCAAAATGAAATAGCTACTGTAAATAATCCTTGGTATCACCATTTTAAAACATTTCCATAAATTAGCTTAGAACCCCCCTCCCCCATATTAGACAAGGTTAGACTCTAGACGGTTAATAAAGCCCTTTTACCAATTATAAGTGAACCAGTTTTGCCCCCTCAAGCCAATGTCTCCACGCCTTCAGAGCCTTGACAACAGCCAACAGCTCCCGGTCCCCCACGTCATAGTTTCGCTCCGCTGAGCTGAGCTTCTTCGAGAAGAAAGCACAGGGGCGGAGCTTCGGTGGCGTACCCAAGTGCTGAAAGAGCACAGCTCCTATCCCAGCCTCGGACGCGTCCACCTCCACTATGAACGCCAAAGAAGGATCCGGATGGGCCAGCAAGGGAGCCGAGGTAAACAGAGTCCTCAGATGACCAAAAGCCTTGTCCGCCTCAGCCGACCACTGCAAGCGTACCGGGCCCCCCTTCAACAGTGAGGTGATGGGAGCCGCTACCTGACCAAAACCTCAGATAATTCCAAGAAGGCGTAGCAGTCAGACATCTTTGTCTTTTGTCCTGTCATGTCCATTGTATATATCTTTTTAAATATTTTTCTTCGCATATATTTTCTAAATATTTTCCTAAACCTCAACTGCTAAGTACTCTCCTGCAACCCGGCTCACCCAATGTGGCCTGGATCTTTTCTATTTACTCCAGATCTGGAATCCCTCAACTGAAGCTAGCCAGCTAACTACCTACCAGCTATCAGTTAGCAAACCATTGATAGTGGTCATCAGCTAACCTTTAGCTCGGAAAGCTCTCGCCAGTTCGAACAACGTGACTGAAACCAGAGCATAACGGACCTATTTCTCTCCATATATCCGGATTCCTACCGCAAACTCTGAACATTTTCATCTGGAATTCCCAACTAGCTAACAACAATCCCGGGTGACCAGTCCTGGTTAGCGTTTCCATCCTGAAGCAAGCACCAATTAGCCTGAAGCTAGCCCGGCGAGGGCTGCTGTGCTACCACCGAAGCCCACTCCTGGGCTACAACATCCGGACCCCTTCTACTGCCGGTACGGGGCACGGAACCCCGCCAATCCTCTACGACTGAATCTGCCCGAGGATTCCAACAGGCCCCTCAGGTGCAACTCCCGCTGAAGGCCCATTCTGCTAACCTGCTAGGCCTGCTTAGCTACCTAGTAGGGTTCCAAGTAGCTCTAACTCCACGACTGGTCTATCGACGTCACCGCACGTCACCGCACGTCAAACTTAACCCCATCGCGATGACCCCCAAAGGCTAAGTTGCTAGCCCAGGGTTTACTAACTCCTAGTTTGCCTGCCCCGGTCTGCTAACTGCTATCCCCTGCTAACTGCTAGCTTATTTAGCCCAGGCCTACTAACTGTTAGCGTGTTAGCATCAGCCTGCTAACTGTCTGAATCGCCGTGTTCCCAGTCAGCCCAACCACTCACTGGGCCCATATGTTCACTTGGCTACGCATGCCTCTCTCTAATACCAATATGCCTCGTCCATTACTGTTCTGGTTCGTGATTACTGTCTTATTTCACTGTAGAGCCTCTTGCTGCTCAATATGCCTTAATTAACCAACCATGTTGTTCCACCTCCTGCATTTGCGATGACATCACCTGGTTTAAACGTCTCTAGAGACTATATCTCTCTCATCATTATTCAATGCCTAGGTTAACCTCCAATGTACTCACATCCTACCTTACCTTTGTCTGTAGACTATGCCTTGAATCTATGCTATTGTGCCCAGAAACCTGCTGCTTTTACTCTCTGTTCCGAACGTGCTAGACGGCAAGTTTGTATAGCATTTAGCCGTACCCTTATCTTACTCCTCCTCTGTTCCTCTGGTGATGTAGAGGTTAATCCAGGTCCTGCAGTGCCTAGCTCCACTCCCCAGGTGCTCTCATTTGTTGAATTCTGTAACTGTAAAAGCCTTGGTTTCATGCATGTTAACATTAGAAGCCTACTCCCTAAGTTTGTTTTACTCACTGCTTGAGCACACTCTGCCAACCCGGATGTCTTAGTCGTGTCTGAATCCTGGCTTAGGAAAACCACTCAAAATCTTGAAATCTCCATCGCTAACTATAACATTTTCCGCCAAAATAGAAATGCCAAAGGGGGCAGTGTTGCAATCTACTGCAAAGATAGCCTGCAGAGTTCTGTATTACTATTCAAGTCTGTACCCAAACAATTCAAGCTTCTACTTCTAAAAATTCACCTTTCCAAAAACAAGTCTCTCACTGTTGCCGCTTGCTATAGACCACCCTCTGCCCACAGCTGTACCCTCGATACCATATGTGAATTGATTGCCCCCATCTATCTTCTGAGCTCGTGCGACTATGGGACCTAAACTGGGACATGCTTAACACCCCGGCCATCCTACAATCCAAGCTTGAAGCCCTCAATCTCACACAAATTATCAATGAACATACCAGGTACAATTCCAAATCCGTAAACACGGGCACCCTCATAGATGTCATCTTAACTAACTCGCCCTCCAAATACACCTCTGCTGTTTTCAATCAAGATCTCAGCAATCACTGCCTCATTGTCTGCATCCGTAATGGGTCTGCGACCAAACTACCCCTCATTCAAACCACCCCTCATCACTGTCGAACGCTCCCTAAAACACTTCTGCGAGCAGGCCTTTCTAATTGACCTGTCTTGGGTATCCTGGAATGACATTGACCTCATCCCGTCAGTAGATGATGCCTGGCTATTCTTTAAAAGTGCCTTCCTCACCATCTTAAACAAGCATGCCCCATTCAAAAAATGTACAACTAGGAATAGATATAGTCCTTGGTTCACTCCAGACCTGTCTGCCCTTGACCAGCACAAAAACATCCTGTGGTGTTCAGCATCGAATAGCCCCCGTGATATGCAACTTTTATGGGAAGTTAGAAACAAATATACACAGGCAGTTAGGAAAGCTAAGGATAGCTTTTTCAAACAGAAATTTGCATCCTGTAATACTAACTCCAAAAAGTTCTGGGACACTGTAAAGTCCATGGAGTATAAGAGCACCTCCTCCCAGCTGTCCACTGCTCTGAGGCTAGGAAACACTGTCACCACCGATAAATCCGCTATAATTGAGAATTTCAATAAGCATTTCTCTGCGGCTTGCCATGCTTTCCACCTGGCTAACCCTACCCCGGTCAACTGCCCGGCACCCTCCACAGCAACCCGCCAAAGCCCCCACCATTTCTCCTTTACCCAAATCCAGATAGCTGATGTTCTGAAAGAGCTGCAAAATCTGGACCCCTACAAATCAGCCGGGCTAGACAATCTGGACCCTCTCAAAAATTATCTGCCGAAATTGTTGCAACACTCTTTCGTATTGTCTGAGATTCCCAAAGATTGGAAAGCTGCCGCGGTCATTCCCCTGTTCAAAGGGGGTGAAACTCTAGACCCAAACTGTTACAGACCTATATTTATCCTACCCTGCCTCTCTAAGGTCTCTGAAAGCCAAGTTAGCAAACAGATTACCGACCATTTCGAATCCCACCGTACCTTCTCCGCTATGCAATCTGGTTTCCGAGCTGGTCATGGGTGCACCTCAGCCACGCTCGAGGTCCTAAACGACATAATAACCGCCATCGATAAGATTTTGACGCCATTTCCGTTCACAACTTGCAGACTTGTTTACGTGTTGCTGTGCGTTTTGTTGCCAACCTTACTTTGCTACCTGACAACTTTACGGTTTTTACTTTTTAATTACTGTTTATATTTTTGGTTTTTCCCTCAACTTTGTTTTTTCATTCAACTTTTTCACTCTGGACGCTTTATCTGGACATGGTTGGTCAGGACCTCCAACAGCCGAAGCTAAGTAGTAACATTAACCTGTTGGATCTCTGGGGGCGCTATTTCATTTTTGGATAAAAAACGTTCCCGTTTTAAGCGCGATATTTTGTCACGAAAAGATGCTCGACTATGCATATTCTTGACCGTTTTGGAAAGAAAACACTCTGAAGTTTCAGAATCTGCAAAGATTTTGTCTGTAAGTGCCCCAGAACTCATTCTACAGGCGAAACCAAGATGATGCATCACCCAGGAATTAGCAGAATTTCTGAAGCTCTGTTTTCCATTGTCTCCTTATATGGCTGTGATTGCGCAAGGAATGAGCCTACACTTTCTGTCGTTCGCCCAAGGTCTTAGCAGCATTGTGACGTATTTGTAGGCATATCATTGGAAGATTGACCATAAGAGACTACATTTTCCAAGTGTCCGCCTGGTGTCCTGCGTCGAATTCGGTGCGCAATTGCCAGCTGCTTCCACTTTACCATTTGATTCAGGGGAGAAAGCATGTGTCCAAGAACGATGTATCAATGAAGAGATATGTGAAAAACACCTTGATGATTGATTCTAAACAGCGTTTGCCATGTTTTCAGTCGATATTATGGAGTTAATTTGGAAAAAAGTTCGCGTTTTGAGGACTGAATTTTCGGTTTTTTTTTGGTAGCCAAATGTGATGTATAAAACGGAGCTATTTCTAATACACAAAGAATCTTTTTGGAAAAACTGAGCATCTGCTATCCAACTGAGAGTATCCTCATTGAAAACATCAGAAGTTCTTCAAAGGTAAATGATTTTATTTGAAGGCTTTTATGTTTTTGTTGAAATGTTGCGTGCTGGATGCTAACGCTAATGCTAACGCTAAATCCTTTGTTTGCTAGCTACTGTTACACAAATTATTGTTTTCCTATGGTTGAGAAGCATATTTTGAAAATCTGAGATGACAGTTTTGTTTACAAAAGGCTAAGCTTGCGAGATGGCATATTTATTTCATTTCATTTGCGATTTTCATGAATAGTTAACGTTGCGTTATGGTAATGAGCTTGAGTCTGTATTCCTGATACCGGATCCGGTATGGGGAGTTCCAAGAGGTTAACTTCTAATTGCAGTCGCTGTACTCATAATATATAGGAGAACGATCACCTTACGGCGAGGATAGCTGTGCTACATGCCCAGCTTCAGACGCAATTGTTAGGCAAGGGTAATTTCAGTGTAGGAAAGGATGAAACAGCGTCTGTGCCACCAGTAAGTACAGATAGTAACGTTAGTATAAATCCCCTCGCAAGGTCCCCGCAGCCGGACAACTTTCTCACGGTTTCTGGAAGGAAATGCTGTAGGAACGCTCAACCGGTGTCGCTCATTCAGCCGACAGAAACTTTCAACTTGTTTTCCCCATTAAGCAACGAGTCGGAGTCAGAGGCCGAGCATTCTCTTGTCTCTACTCCTCCCGTTACGGGGTCTGAGACACCGAAGCTTCCCACCATTAGCTCTGACAAATTGAAAACTCTAGTCATTGGCGACTCCATTACCCGCAGTATTAGACTTAAAACGATTCATCCAGCGATTATACACTGTTTACCAGGGGGCAGGGCTACCGACGTTAAGGCTAATCTGAAGATGGTGCTGGCTAAAGCTAAAACTGCCGAGTGTGGAGAGTAAATAGATATTGTTATCCACGTCGGCACCAATGATGTTAGGATGAAACAGTCAGAGATCACCAAGCGCAACATAGCTCCAGCGTGTAAATCAGCTAGAAAGATGTGTCGTCATCGAATAATTGTCTCTGGCCCCCTCCCAGTTAGGGGGAGTGATGAGCTCTACAGCAGAGTCTCACAACTCAATCGCTGGTTGAAAACGGTTTTCTTCCCCTCCCAAAAGATTTGTAGGTAATTGGCCCTCTTTCTGGGACTCACCCACAAACAGGACCAAGCCTGACCTGCTGAGGAGTGACGGACTCCATCCTAGCTGGAGGGGTGCTCTCATCTTATCTACCAACATAGACAGGGGTCTAACTCCTCGAGCTCCACAATGAAATGGGGTGCAGGCCAGGCAGCAGGCTGTTAGCCAGCCTGCCAGCATAGTGGAGTCTGCCACTAGCACAGTCAGTGTAGTCAGCTCAGCTATCCCCATTGAGGCCGTGTCTGTGCCTCGACTTAGGTTGGGCAAAACTAAACATGGAGGTTTTTGCCTTAGCAATCTCACTAGGATAAAGTCCTCCTCCATTCCTGTCATTATTGAAAGAGATCATGATACCTCACATTTCAAAATAGGGCTACTTAATGTTAGATCCCTTACTTCAAAGGCAATTATAGTCAATGAACTAATCACTGATCATAATCTTGATGTGATTGGCCTGACTGAAACATGGCTTAAACCTGATGAATTTACTGTGTTAAATGAGGCCTCACCTCCTGGCTACACTAGTGACCATATCCCCCGTGCATCCCACAAAGGCGTAGGTGTTGCTAACATTTACGATAGCAAATTTCAATTTACAAAAGAAAATGACGTTTTCGTCTTTTGAGCTTCTAGTCATGAAATCTATGCAGCCTACTCAATCACTTTTTATAGCTACTGTTTACAGGCCTCCTGGGCCATATACATCGTTCCTCATTGAGTTCCCTGAATTCCTATCGGACCTTGTAGTCATAGCAGATAATATTCTAATCTTTGGTGACTTTAATATTCACATGGAAAAGTCCACAGAACCACTCCAAAAGGCTTTCGGAGCCATCATCGACTCAGTGGGTTTTGTCCAGAATGTCTCTGGACCTACTCACTGTCACAGTCATACTCTGGACCTAGTTTTGTCCCATGGAATAAATGTTGTGGATCTTAATGTTTTTCCTCATAATCCTGGACTATCAGATAACCATTTTATTACGTTTGCAATTGCAACAAGTAATCTGCTCAGACCCCAACCAAGGAACATCAAAAGTCGTGCTATAAATTCACAGACAACACAAAGATTCCTTGATGTCCTTCCAGACTCCCTCTGTCTACCCAAGGACGCCAGATGACAAAAATCAGTTAACCACCTAACTGAGGAACTCAATTTAACCTTGCGCAAGACCCTAGATGCAGTTGCATCCCTAAAAACTCAAAACATTTCTCATAAGAAACTAGCTCCTTGGTATACAGAAAATACCCGAGCTCTGAAGCAAGCTTCCAGAAAATTGGAACGGAAATGGCGCCACACCAAACTGGAAGTCTTCCGACTAGCTTGGAAAGACAGTACCGTGCAGTATCGAAGAGCCCTTACTGCTGCTCGATCATCCTATTTTTCCAACTTAATTGAGGAAAATAAGAACAATCCGAAATTCCTTTTTGATACTGCTTTGCGAAAAGCTAACTAAAAAGCAGCATTCCCCAAGAGAGGATGGCTTTCACTTCAGCAGTAATAAATTCATGAACTTCTTTGAGGAAAAGATCATGATTATTAGAAAGCTATTACGGACTCCTCTTTAAATCTGCGTATTCCTTCAAAGCTCAGTTGTCCTGAGTCTGCACAACTCGGCCAGGACCTAGGATCAAGAGAGACACTTAAGTGTTTTAGTACTATATCTCTTGACACAATGATGAAAATAATCATGGCCTCTAAACCTTCAAGCTGCATATTGGACCCCATTCCAACTAAACTACTGAAAGAGCTGCTTCCTGTGCTTGGCCCTCCTATGTTGAACATAAACGGCTCTCTATCCACCGGATGTGTACCAAACTCACTAAAAGTGACAGCAATAAAGCCTCTCTTGAAAAAGACAAACATTGACCCAGAAAATATAAAAAACTATCGGCCTATATCGAATCTTCCATTCCTCTCAAAAATTGTAGAAAAGGCTGTGGGCAGCAACTCACTGCCGTCCTGAAGACAAACAATATATACGAAATGCTTCAGTCTGGTTTTAGACCCAATCATAGCACTGAGACTGCATTTGTGAAGGTGGTAAATTACCTTTTAATGGCATCAAACCGAGGCTCTGCATCTGTCCTCGTGCTCCTAGACCTTAGTGCTGCTTTTGATACCATCGATCACCACATTATTTTGGAGAGATTGGAAACCCAAATTGGTCTGCACGGACAAGTTCTGGCCTGGTTTAGATCTTATCAGTCGGAAATATATCAGTTTGTCTCTGTGAATGGTTTGTCCTCTGACAAATCAACTGTACATTTCGGTGTTCCTCAAGACCTCTTGGGGATGTCATTCGAAAACATAATGTTAACTTTCACTGCTATGTGGATGACACGCAGCTGTACATTTCAATGAAACATGGTGAAGCCCCAAAATTGCCCTCGCTAGAAGCATGTGTTTCAGACATAAGGAAGTGGATGGCTGCAAACTTTCTACTTTTAAACTTGGACAAAACAGAGATGCTTGTTCTAGGTCCCAAGAAACAAAGAGATCTTCTGTTGAATCTGACAATTAATCTTACAGTCGTCTCAAAAAAAAACTGAAGGACCTCGGCGTTACTCTGGACCCTGATCTCTCTTTTGAAGAATATATCAAGACCGTTTCAAGGACAGCTTTTTTCATCTACGTAACATTGCAAAAATCAGAAACTTTCTGTCCAAAAATGACGCAGAAAAATGAATCCATGCTTTTGTGACTTCTAGGTTAGACTACTGAAATGCTCTACTTTCCGGCTACCCGGATAAAGCACTAAATAAACTTCAGTTAGTGCTAAATACATATTACTCCAGTGCAAGCCTCACTACACTTGCTTCCTGTCAAGGCAAGGGCTGATTTCAAGGTTTTACTGTTAACCTACAAAGCATTACATGGGCTTGCTCCTACCTATCTCTCTGATTTGGTCCTGCCATACATACCTACAAGTACGCTACGGTCACAAGACGCAGGCCTCCTAATTGTCCCTAGAATTTCTAAGCAAACAGCTGGAGGCAGGGCTTTCTCCTATAGAGCTCCATTTTTATGGAATGGTCTGCCTATCCATGTGAGAGACGCAGACTGTCTAGATCTTTAAGTCTAAGACTAATCTCTTCAGTGGGTCATATGATTGAGCGTAGTCTGGCCCAGGAGTGTGAAGGTGAGCGGAAAGGCTCTGGAGCAACGAACCACCCTTGCTGTCTCTGCCTGGCCGGTTCCCCTCTTTCCACTTGGATTCTCTGACTCTAACTCTATTACAGGGGCTGAGTCACTGGCTTACTAGGGCTCTTTCATACCGTCCCTAGGAGGGGTGCGTCACTTTAGTGGGTTGAGTCACTGATGTGATCTTCCTGTCTGGGTTGGCGCCCCCCCTTGGGTTGTGCCGTGACGGAGATCTTTGTGGGCTATACTCGGCCTTGTCTCAGGATGGTAAGTTGGTGGTTGAAGATATCCCTCTAGTGGTGTGGGGGCTGTGCTTTTGCAAAGTGGGTGGGGTGGGGCGTGCGGGTGGTGCGTGCGGCAGAGTATATCAGAATGTCATTAATATACACCACTCTTTTTGGAGAAAGCCATACCGAGAGCCATACCAGCATATACAGGGGGAATGCGCATGGTAGAGACCGGGTCTGGACTTTCCACCGTAGTAGAACCAACGGAAACCTCTAAAAACCTCCCCGAGCACTCTCGCTGTGAGAACCCTCTGTTGCCAAGAAACAGTGGGGTCATGACAAGCTAACCAGGGTAGGCCTAGCACCACGGGACACGCAGGAGAGTCAATGAGGAAGAGACTGATTCTCTCCTTGTGACCCCCCTGCGTCACCATACCCAGATGAGCGGTAGCCTCCCTAATCAACCTTGACCCTAATGGTCGACTGTCTAAGGCATGAACGGGGAAGGGCACATGAACGGGGAATGGGGATCCCTAAACTAAGGGCAAACGATCTGTCTATAAAATTCCCAGCCGCGCCTGAATCGACGAGCGCCTTATGCTGGGAATGCGGGGAAACTTCAGGAAAAGTAACATACAAAAACATGTGTGCAACAGAGGGCTCTGGGTGAGAATGGTGCCGGCTCACCTGGGATGACGCCAGAGTGCCCTGCCTGCTGCCTCGATCTCCAGAGTAACCAACCCGGCACCGACCGGCAGTGTGACCTCTGCGGCCACAGATGGTGCACGAGACGGAACCTCCTCCAGTCTCCCTACGCACAGCACCTGCCAGCTCCACGGGCACCGGAGCAGCGGTGCTGGGGGATGGAACCGACAGAACCCAATCTGGACGTCCGTGGGTAGCCAGCAGGTTATCCAGCCGAATGGACATGTCCACCAGCTGGTCGAAAGGTGAGGGTGGTGTCCCTGCAGGCCAACTCCCGACAGACATCCTCGCGCAGACTGCAGCGATAGTGGTCGATCAGGGCCCTATCATTCCATCCCGCGCCGGCGGCCAGGGTCCAAAAATTCAATGAAAACTCCTGGGCCCTCCTTGTCCCCTGGCTCAGATGGAAGAGATGTTCACTCTCGGGTGGGTGGACGAAGACTGTCCGGAAGCGGCGGGTGAAATCCTCAAAATGGTCCAGCGCCGCATCCCCTTCTCCCCACACGGCGTTAGCCCACTCCAAGGCTTTCCCAGAGAGGCACGAGATGAGGGACAGACACCTTCTCACGGCCTGAAGGAGCCGGGTGGACGGTTGCCAGGTAGAGGTCCAGCTGCAACAGGAAACCCTGGCAGCGTGCAGCAATCCCGTCGTACTCCCGGGGAAGGGCGAGACTAATCCCACTGGACCGGGTGAAGGGGCGGGCGACTAGTGGAGACCCCGGTTGTGCTGGTGGAGGAGCAGGAGGGACTCTGTCTCTCCCAGCGGTCCATGGTTTGGACAAAGCGGTCCATGGCAGCGCCGAGATGGTGGAGCATCGCTGCGTGCTCCCGGACGCTCTCATCCACCCCTATTCAAGGGGCACCTGCTCCTGCTGACTCCATATGTTGTGGTGTGGGATTCTGTAGCGTGGTGCGTAGTTGGCGGCAGAGATATCAGGCGCAGGAGAGCAGAACTTGGTAATATCCAAAGATTTATTAAACAAAACCAACGGCATCCAGAACAACGAGAATAAATGGGCACAAAATAACCCGTCATACGCTCCCGGGGAACGTGCACAAGCACTACAATAAATAATACCACACAAAGACATGGGGGGAACAGAGGGTTAAATACACAACAAGTAAATGAGGGAATTGAAACCAGGTGTGAGAAAAAACGAGACAAAACAAATGGAAATTGAAAAGTGGATCAACGATGGCTAGAAGACCGGCGATGCCGAGCGCCGCCCGAACGAGAGGACCCGACAGAAGTCGTGACACTTGTGCACTCTTTAGCCATGCAGTCTCTCCAGGTTTTGATAGGCTAGCCAGCCTGACCCACACTCTCCAAGGGAATAAATATTGCCTCTACCCAAATGTTTTTTTTCCAGTCTGTGAGCACGGGTGGACTTCTGCACATGGGATGCGTGAGAACATAACCATCGTCATGTACATTTCCATGTTCATCTTTGTCAGTGTGTGTAAATAAAGTTTCCTGTGTGTTAACTCTTGGGCTGCTTTTTTCCCCTCTAACCGGGGGCGATCAGTGGGTCACAGGTCAGCAAATGTGTAGAGCCGGGTCGCTATTTTTCAGGTATATCCCTCCCCATTTTGTTCCGTTTGCTCTGTTTGCTTCTAAAACTGTAAACGTTTTCCTTTTCAAGGCGTAATGATACACCCCAGATTTTAGAGAATGGTAATGAGGTGACCTATGATGGTTCCAACTGAGATCAGCTATGCGTGTGAATTTAGCAAGTATTGATGGTTTAACGAGAGATCAGCTCATGATAATCTGGTGGCCGAGCATGGCCTAGCTAACTAATTGATAATCTAGCCTACATTAGCAATGCTAATTTTATATACATATCTTCAGTAGTGGTTATAGCAAAGATAGCCCACTTAACTAACGCCTTTTCATTTTTGGTTCTAGCTGGCTTAATAACGTACAATGTGTGATTAGTGAGTGTGCCTTTGCAGCAACAGAAGGCCTATGTTAAAACAAATAATGGAGAATTTGGTTACAGGAGCAGTAGACGGGGGGACATCAAATAAACTAAGAGGGATCTGTCCCCATAAAGCCCTGGGCAGTGATTCGGTGAGAGAGGTGGCTGTGGCTGCTCTGCTCGCATTCTCATGCATAGTCATGGCATCCAGTTCACTGCAGCCTGCCTTATCAGGCCCCGTCGCCATATGCCTCATCCTTAATCATCGGCAGCACAGAAAGGTCATTACGCAAGTAAATGACCTCTTTAGCATTTTATTATTCCCCATTTCTGCTCTCTGGTGGGTATCAGTGTCAAAGAGATTACAGTTTATTTATATATCTATAATTGAATAATAAGGAAACAACTTACATGACATTGATGTTTTATAATGGAGACAAGATCAGATTCTTTTCCACAAAAAATGAATTCAAGTAACATTGAACAGTTCATATTTTTTACAATTTTTTCTTTAAGTTTCTGACTCTCTCACCATCTTTCCTCCCTGCCCTCGTATGTCCTGAGGGGAAAGACATGGAACGGAGATTCTGGCTGCGTATTTGCATTTATGGAAAAGGCGGGGTGATAAAGCACTCCGACAGTCCAGTGCACTTACACGCCTGTAAAACATCTGTTGAAAGTCAGGCATAATTCATCCCCCTCAAAGCTACTCGTACATTAACTCTCTCTCTCTCTCTCTCTCTCTCTCTCTCTCTCAAGTCCTATAAAGCAGAGGGCTGATTTAGATATGCTATAATGACAGAGATGCCAGTTGCTGCAGCGATGTGCACCATAATGCATTAGAAGACTGAGCACTAGATCCCCATGATCCATTCTGAAACACAGCCTTTTGCTTTCCACTTGGGTTCACAGGCACTTTCTGCATCTCTGTCACAACTTAATCACTGTAGTTCAAACACCGTGGTTCAAGCACACACATAAAAACACACCAGGGCAGAAGCTAGTCGGACAAAATCTGGTTTGATTGTGTGAGGTGTTTTTCCAAAATACTTCATTTTCAAATCAGTCTTTTATTTATTAAGGTTTGAAGGTTATTGAGCATTGCCAGCCGTTAGTCTCTCAAAAAGTTGTGCAGGAACTCTAAAATATCTTCTGAGCACATACTTTATCAGAGGAAGGCAGGCAGTAGCATGGGTTATCCTGTGAATGGATTACAGGTAACATTCGCACTGAGCTAAAGGGTAGAGCTTCCGCTTTCAAGGTGCGGGAATCCCGCTATGCCCTGCGACGAACCATCAAACAGGCAAAGCGTCAATACAGGGCTAAGATTGAATCATACTACACCAGCTCCGACGCTTGTTGGATGTGGCAGGGCTTGCAAACTATTACAGACTACAAAGGGAAGCACAGCCACAAGCTGCCCAGTGACACGAGCCTACCAGACGAGCTAAATCACTTCTATGCTCGCTTCGAGGCAAGCAACACTGAGGTATGCATGAGAGCATCAGCTGTTCCGGACGACTGTGTGATCACGCTCTCCATAGCCGACGTGAGTAAGACCTTTAAACAGGTCAACATTCACAAGGCTGCGGGGCCAGATGGATCACCAGGACATGTGCTCTGGGCATGTGCTGACCAACTGGCAGGTGTCTTCACTGACATTTTCAATGTCCCTGATTGAGTCTATAATACCAAAGTGCTTAAAGCAGACCACCATAGTCCCTGTGCCCAAGAGCACAAAGGCAAACTGCCTGAATGACTACAGACCCGTGGCACTCACGTCCGTAACCATGAAGTGCTTTGAAAGGCTGGTAATGGCTCACATCATCACCATTATCCCAGAAACCCTAGACCCACTCCAATTTGCATACTGCCCAAACAGATCCACAGATGATGTAATCTCTACTGCACTCCACACTGCCCTTTCCCACCTGGACAAAAGGAACACCTATGTGAGAATGCTATTCATTGACTACAGCACAGCGTTCAACAACATAGTACCCTCAAAGCTCATCGCTAAGCTAAGGAACCTGGGACTAAACACTTCCCTCTGCAACTAGATCCTGGACTTCCTGACGGGCCACCCCCAGGTGGTGAGGGTAGGTAGCAACACATCTGCCACGCTGATCCTCAACACTGGCGCTCCACAGGGGTGCCTGCTCAGTTCCCTCCTGTACTCCCTGTTCACCCACGACTGCATGGCCAGGCACGACTCCAACACCATCATTAAGCTTGCTGACGACACAACAGTGGTAGGCCTGATCACAAACAACGACGAGACGGCCTATAGGCAGGAGGTCAGAAACCTGGCCGGGTGGTGCAAGAACAACAACCTATCCCTCAATGTAACCAAGATTCAGGAGATGATTGTGGACTACAGGAAAAGGAGCACAGAGCACGTCCCCATTCTCATTGACGGGGCTGTTGTGGAGCAGGTTGAGAGCTTCAAAGTCCTTGGTGTCCACATCAACAACAAACTAGAGTGGTATAAAAACACCAAGACAGTGTTGAAGAGGGCACGACAAAGCCTATTCCCCCTCAGCAATACAAAATTGGGTTTCATTATTTATTTACTAAATACCTAACTAATCACACAGAATTAATCATACCTTGATTTCAAATTACGTCATAAAGGAAAACGTCCCTAGCAGGCGGAACAGATATGACAGATGGTTACACAAAAGGGCTGGGTTTGAGTGAAAGAGAGAGAAGACTGAGAGGAGGTTACAGGAGGTTACATTTTTGTCAAGGGCTTATATAGTGGAGGGAGAAAAGGGGTGTGTTTCATAGTTTACAACCTATGTCTCTTCACGTGGGCGGGCCACTGAGTCGGGCCTAATTCACTCATGAAAACCCAATTCTCACATTTTAGAAGCTAAAATCACAGTTCATCCCATCACGAATAATTTCATACTCAAACATTTAAATTGAACAACAATTCCATGTGAATCCGATAACTCTGATGTGTAGACTTTACACTGTAGAGTTTATGTCATCTTATCATTGATGAGAATGTCTCAGATGACAACCGAACTGACATCATACGGAACCCCCCCCCCCACCCAACATTCTGCTGAAAAGGCAGTGCGGGAAATTCAAAAATGTTTTTTTGAAATATTTAACTTTCACACAAGTCCTATACAGCAAATGAAAGATAAACATCTTGTTAATCTACCCATCGTGTCCAATTTTTTAAAAGTTTTACAGCGAAAACACAACATATTTTCATGTTAGATCACCACCAAATCCCCAAAAACACACAGCCATTTTTCCCAGCCAAAGATAGTCACAAAAGCAGAATTAGAGATAAAATGAATCACTAACCTTTGATAATCTTCATCAAATGACACTCATATGACATCATGTTACACAATTCATTTATGTTTTGTTCGAAAATATGCATATTTATATCCACAAATCTCAGTTTACATTGGCGCCATGTTCAGAAATGCCTCCAAAATATCCGGAGTAATTACAGAGAGCCTCGTCAGATAACAGAAATACTCATCATAAACCTTGACGAAAGATACATGTTTTACATATAATTAAAGATACACTGGTTCTTAATACAACCGCTGTGTCAGATTTAAAAAAAAAACGTTACGAAAAAAGCATACCATGCAATAATCTGAGACGGCGCTCAGAAGTAAATATTTTTCTCCGCCATGTTGGAGTTAACAGAAATACGAAATTACATCACAAATATTCCCTTACCTTTGATCTTTCATCAGAATGCAGTGCAAGGAATCCTAGTTCTGCAATACATTGTTGTTTTGTTCCATATTGTCCATTACTAGTGTCCAATTAGCTACTTTTGCTAGCAGGTTTAGTTCACTTGTCCAAAAGCTGGCGCTGGTTCAGGCGAACTCGGATAAAAATTTCAAAAAGTTATATTCCAGGTCGAATAAACTGGTCAAACTAAGTAGAGAATCAATCTTCAGGATGCTATTATAATATATATCCAATAACGTTCCAACCGGAGCATTCGTTTTTGTCTACAAAACGTTGAATGCAAGGTGATATAATGGCTACTGCGCGTAACCAGGAACTGGCATTCTGCCAGACCAGTGACTCAAATAGCTGCCATCCGGTCCCACATCACACTAGAGGCTTCATTCCACGTTCTACTGACTGTTGACATCTAGTGGAAGGCGTAGGATGTGAGAACAGATCCATCATATCTTATTTGGCTGTGAATAGGCGATGAGTTGAAAATCAACCAGCCCCAGAATTTCCACTTCCTGTTTGGAAGTTTGCCTGCCCTATGAGTTCTGTTATACTCACATAATTCAAAGAGTTTTAGAAACTTCAGAATGTTTTCTATCCAATAGTAATAATAATATGCATATATTAGCATCTGGGACAGAGTAGGAGGCAGTTCACTATGGGCACGCAATTCATCCAAAGTGAAAATGCTGCCCCCTATCCCTAACAGGTACCATTGCATATGTTCAATTGGTAAGATTTCCAGAATATAGTTAATTTCCCCCCACCTTCTGATGTTCCCAGAATCTCTATGTTAACCAACGGGTTTTCAAATGTAACATCAGTAGGGTAGAGAGAGGAAAAAGGGGGGAGAAGTATTTATGACTGTCATAAACCTACCCCCAGGCCAACGTCATGACACCAGGCTATCTGCATTGTGTCCCACCCACCAACTGTAACGGCGGACCAAAACGTAGCGTGGTTATAGTTCATGGTTCTTTAATAAGAGACACTTAACATGAACAAACTACAAAACAATAAATGTGAAAACAGTCCTATCTGGTGCATAGACACAAGACAAGAAACAACCACCCACAAATCCCAACACAAAACAGGCTACCTAAATATGGTTCCCAATCAGAGACAATGACTAACACCTGCCTCTGATTGAGAACAATATCAGGCCAAACATAGAAATAGACAAACCAGACACACAACATAGAATGCCCACCCAGCTCACGTCCTGACCAAAACTAAAACAAGGAAAACACAAAAGAACTATGGTCAGAACGTGACACCAACCCCTATTTTTACACTACTGCTACACTCTGTTCATCATATATGCATAGTCACTTTAACCATACCCACATGTACATACTACCTCAATAAGCCTGACTAACCGGTGTCTGTATATAGCCTTGCTACTCTTATTTTCACATGTCTTTTTACTGTTGTTTTATTTCTTTACTTACCTACACACACACACACACACACACACACACACACACACACACACACACACACACACACACACACACACACACACACACATACTTTTTTTCTCTGCACTATTGGTTAGTAAATAAGCATTTCACTCTAGGTTGTATTCGGCGCACGTGACAAATTAACTTTGATTTGATTTGAACCCTGCATTGCCAGGGACTTATGATTTTAGGATTGTTTCTAGGTCTGGTGATGATGTGATGTTTGCATGGTCTGATGTCTACCAGGACAAAGGTCTGGTCCATCAGAACACACTTAACTCCGGTCCTCTCTTTCTGCTGTTTTTCTGCTTTTCTTATGTGAGATTTGAAGTTAAAGTCATTGCACTAATATGGAGATCTAATAGATAGCATTGTAGTGGGGAAATAGTGAAATGTTAACATGATTGTAATATTTCCTGGGATTTTGTGGTGTCAACAGTGATAATGATCATCAATCACTTGCAAATCTGAGCGATCATTAGAATTTGCACAATTTGCACATTAGATGTGCGTCAATAAAAAATATTTTATGCATTGCTCTTTTTAAAGGTCGGAAACTACCCTAATTTGGCAGGTTATTCTGAGACTTTGATTTGTAAGTGTTTATACAGTCACGACTGCAAAATATGAATTGTGTGTGTTTGTGTCCCACTGGGCAAAAACAAGTTCACTCCTCCGGGATCGGTGTCCTGTCCACGGGACGGTTAAGCTAACGTGGGCTAATGCGATTAGCATGAGGTTGTAAGTAACAAGAAAATTTCCCAGGACATAGATATATCTGTTTTTGGCAGAAAGCTTAACCTCTTTGATCTCTAGGGGCGCTATTTCATTTTTGGATAAAAAACGTTCCCGTTTTAAGCGCAATATTTTGTCACGAAAAGATGCTCGACTATGCATATTCATAAAACACTCTGAAGTTTCAGAATCCGCAAAGATATTGTCTGTAAGTGCCCCAGAACTCATTCTACAGGCGAAACCAAGATGATGCGTCAACCAGGAAATGAGCAGAATCTCTGAAGCTCTGTTTTCCATTGTCTCCTTATATGGCTGTGATTGCGCAAGCAATGAGCCTACACTTTCTGTCGTTCCCCCAAGGTGTTAGCAGCATTGTGACGTATTTGTAGGCATATCATTGGAAGATTGACCATAAGAGACTACATTTTCCAAGTGTCCGCCTGGTGTCCTGCGTGGAATTCGGTGCGCAAACGCCAGCTGCTTGTACTTTTCCATTTGATTGAGGGGAGAAACCATGCTTCCACGAACGATATATCATTGAAGAGATATGTGAAAAACACCTTGAGGATTGATTCTAAACAACGTTTGCCATGTTTTCAGTCGATATTATGGAGTTAATTTGGAAAAAAGTTCGCGTTTTGAGGACTGAATTTTCGTTTTTTTTTTGGTAGCCAAATGTGATGTAGAAAACGGAGCTATTTCGAATTCACAAAGAATCTTTTTTTGGAAAAACTGAGCATCTGCTATCTAACTGAGAGTCTCCTCATTGAAAACATCCGAAGTTCTTCAAAGGTAAATGATTTTATTTGAAGGCTTTTATGTTTTTGTTGAAATCTTGCGTGCTGGATGCTAACGCTAAATGCTACGCTAGCTAGCCACTTTTACACAAATGATTGTTTTCCTATGGTTGAGAAGCATATTTTGAAAATCTGAGATGACAGTGTTGTTTACAAAAGGCTAAGCTTGAGAGATGGCATATTTATTTCATTTCATTTGCGATTTTCATGAATAGTTAACGTTGCGTTATGGTAATGAGCTTAGGTCTGTAAATAGAATCCCGGATCCGGGTTTGGTAGACGCAACAGGTTAAATTCTTGTTAATCTAACTGCACTGTCCAATTTACAGTAGCTATTACAGTGAAATAATGCCATGCTATTGTTTGAGGAGAGTGCACATAACAAGTTATTAATAATCAAATTAGGCACATTTGGGCAGTCTTGATATACGATTTTGAACAGAAATGCAATGGTTCATTGGATCAGTCAAAATGTTTGCACATACACTGCTGCCATCTAGTGACCAAAACCTAAATTGCACCTGGGCTTGAATAATACATTATGGCCTTTCTCTTACATTTCAAAGATGATGGTACAAAAAAATACAAAAGAACGGTTGTTTTTTTCTTTGTATTATCTTTTACCAGATCTACTGTTCCCCTACATTCCTTTCACATTTCCACAAACTTCAAAGTGTTTCCTTTCAAATAGTACCAATAATATGCATATCCTTGCTTCAGGACCTGAGTTACAGGCAGTTAGATTTGGGTATGTCATTTTAGGCGATGCGTGTGCATGTGCACATTTGTGTGCGTATACTTGTCTAATGTACACTTAAATGAGCAATTATTGCGTAACAGTCTTGTATAATTTATAGAAAACTGTTTTTGGTCTTGACTTGATATTCCATTGCAATTTAGCAAATCTCTGACTACAGTTATGGGAACTAAAAGCTGCGTGACATTGAAATGTAGTAAAATGGGTAACACTAATGATCATGTGATTGTTATTCTCACCTAGGTCTGGTATAAATTGATCCAGGATCAACTTTAACTCTAATCCTTTCCATACTGTACCTATTATTAAAAGAAACATACACTAAACAAATGCACATAAACTAAACAAATGCACACACACAAAAGCACTCACAAAATCACACACTTGACCCCAGTGGTAGGATCACTACAATTGTCCATTAAAACAGTGGTTTCCAACCTTTTCAGTTACTGTACCACCAACTGGATTTTGCTCTGCCCGGAGTACTCCTGAAGTACCCCCTCATGTGCATTTTACCAGTAAGCCTATGGTCTCATGGGTCTTTTCAAGCACCCAATGTGGATAGGCAAAGTACCCCCAGGGGTCCTGTACCCCTGGTTGGAGCCACTGCATTAAATACACTAGACTTATAATTATGTCATAGGGAGCTGGGGGAAACAGTGTTGCTTTGAATCAACAAATAGATTTACATTATTTGTTGCCTGCAGCTCAGATGGTCCCAGAACAATTGTTGAATGTATCAGTATACTGTAGGTAGTAAACCAGACATGCTACCCTGTCCCAGACATGCTGTTTCGACCCTCTCTCTCCTGCTGTATCGACCTCTGAATGCTCAACTATGAAAAACCAACTGACATTTACACAATAACATTACTCAAACTGACTGGCCATCTCAGCAAAAAATATGATTTGACATTTGTTAGTTTAGATTTGTTTGTTTATAATCACATATTTGTATTTGTAAAAGTAATATAAACACAACACATTTTATATGATCAGATATTTTTATTTTTAATCACAACATATTACACATTGAACAATTACGTTTTATTTATTTTCTTTTTAATTAGTAAACCTACACATTCTGGACAATTATAGTTTTAAGCAGTGCATTGGTAGTTGGTTAACTGATCAACAATTATAGGTACAAGATAAAAACATGGTATACATGCGATCTTATTGAACAAGCAACTTAACTCAAATAATGATGTGTGCGCTAGGCATCTCTCTCCAGCTCTCTCCAGGTTGTTGTGCTGCTTGGCTGGCTAGCTGCTCAATGGTTTCCTCCAGATATGGCCACTGTTCTCGCTCACACTGCAGTGCACACTGCCACCATTAGCTGTGTGTCTCTGCCAGTTCCAGAAAGTCCACTCCTTGCATGTGTACTGTAAATATGATGAATCATAGATTGGCAAGGAAATCCTCTTCATCTTCACTGTCCAACTGCATTTCACGGAGCTGGAACCAGCAGAAGAGGATGGAGTGGCCTTAAAGCTGTATGTAGCTGTGGTGCCACTGCTGTAGAACTTCACTTCGTAGTTTATGCTGGTAACAGGTATCACCAGCCAACTTCAGTCCCATACCGCACCAGAAGTAAGTATGTTGAGAGTGTGCAGTGACATTCTATTTCTTAACTTTGACTTGACCACACTCATTTGGCTGAACAGCCATTCAAACTGCGCATTTGAGTGTGGCAAGGAGAGGGCAGCGAGCGCAGCTTTGCACAGTCCTCCAATGGATTTGACCCGGAAGAGTCCGTGTAGTTCTTCACTTCACTCCAAAACTCGACTGTATTTTCAGTTGAGTCCCACCTAAACAGATGGATGTTTCTCCATTGGGAAACAATTTTATCAATTGTTTGGAGCTTATACCCCAGCAGCTCAGCTACTTTAATCATTTCAGTGGTGCCTTTATTGTGCTTTAGCGTTTCCTTAATACTGAACAAGGCCATGTTTTGCAAGGCTTCTAGGTTGTCTGGGAGCCTTGCTTGCAGCTCCTTGCTTAAAGCAGCAACGTAGTTGATGCACTGTCTTCGAATGACCTTTTCTTCCTCTGGCGCAAGACTGAGTTGGTACACAGTGGTCTTGAAAAGGTACCCAAGGTATGGTGATGGATTGAGATGTCCATCAATACCATCCTTCAAGACATTTTGCAGTTAGGGTTGACTATTCTGCTGCAAATTGATGTTAAGAGGTGTACCAGACTGTCCAAAAGCTTGACATGATCTGTTTGCTCTCCTTCAAATGACTTCACTGCAACTTGTACGTCAGACAGGATTGATTTCAAGAATGTCCGGTAGACATAGTTGGTCTTGTCCATATACATGGTGTGGAGCACATCCACCATGTAGCAATGCTCACTGGCCTTGGTCAACTCAAAGTGGAGTTTCAGTTCTTCCCACTGGCTCAATATACGAGTTACAGCAGGCTCAATCCATAGCCAACGTATGTTACACACTTTGGTGATCTGCAGGGGTTTCTGGCCACAATTAATGGTGGCATACACTGCTTTGTACGACTCGCGCCGTTTTGGGGAAATCGAAAACCAGTTGTAGGTTTCCCTGACTAAGTACTCAACACTCCTAGGGATGGTCTCTTTGGATGCTGCACTGACAGCCAATTGTAAAGAATGGCACACACAGCGGATTAGTACCAAATTGGGCAATGCACATTCTTCCTTTAAAATCTTGTTCACCCCGTTGTGTACCCCAGTCACCACGGACGCATTATCAGTGCCAATACCCTGAAGATTATATTTTTTAAGGTTCTCTTTTCATCACTTCTCAAGAAACTCAACTACCGCCTTTGCTATTAATCTGGCATCACCCCCCTCCAATTCAACCAGCCCGAGAAATGTGGACAAACCGAATCACCACACCCAGGTATTTTGAGACACTGACATCAGAAGACTCATCCAAAAGGAGACTGAACTTCTCATTCTCCACATCTGATGTTACCCTGTTGAGAAAATAAAGAGCCAGTACTCCCCTAATAATTACTGTGCACTTGGTGCGGTGCATTTGGAAGTTTGTTGCTGCCACAGAATCTGAAAAGGTAGCTTTACAAGCCATACCTCACATGCTAGCAGCGTACAATGTTCAGCAATGGCCATTGCCATAGTAGCTTCTGTGCTTTTGCAGTTATCCACTTTCTTAACCAACTGTGGTAATGTAGACTGCGTTGCAGGGTTGTTCGGTTTTGATTTATTTAAATGCTTCGCTGTAGCACAATGTTTTTTGATGTCATAAACTTTTGCAAGCATATCTGATTTGCAGTACTCACAGTATGCCCGACAATCATCCCCAATTACTGACTTCAGCCACCCTTATAAATCAGGTACAGACTCCCGCTCTGTTCTGTACTTTTGGCTGTACAATTTTGATTGAGACATGTTGATTGATGTTGTAAGTTCTGTTCAAGATGAAACATTCGTGACCAACTACATTCATTGGGTTTGTCTTGTCGAACGCGAAATGCGTGCATTATATCATTTGAGTCACTTTTCAAAAGTTGCTAAAAGCTCCAAATATATTTTTAAAAGTAGCTAAATTTGTTGCTAGGTTCTGTTTGAAAAACAAGTTGCCGGGGTAGTCTGAAAAGTTGCTAAATCTAGCAACAAAATTGCTAAGTTGGCATCACTGCCTGCAAGTCATCTATGAACGTTTGAACATCTTGAAAAACGATCTGACCTTAATGGCCATGTACTCTTATAATATCCACCAGGCACAGCCAGAAGAGGACAGGCCACCCCTCAGAGCCTGCTTCCTCGCTAGTTTTTTTGTTCCTGCCTTTCTAGGGAGTTTTTCCTAGCCACCATGCTTCTTCATTGCTTGCTCTTCAGGGTTTTAGGCTGGGTACCTGTATAGGCACTTTGTGACATCTGCTGATGTAAAAAGGGCTTTGTAAATAAATTTTATTGATTGCGTAAACAACACTTTAAACTGCACACAGTTTGCACACAAGGCCACACCATAGAAACAGAATAGTGTGTGTGTCTTGTGTGTGAGTGTGCCCAATTTGTATCTCCTCCTATTCGCTTACCTCCCTCTCCCTCCCCCTACTTTGAAATGGCAGCTATGAATCTTCATTGCATTTGGCGGCGTGGAAAGCATCCCATCCCTAAATGACTATTGATGACGACGTCACACTGTAAGGAGAGTGAATTCGGCATGGAAATGATAGTGAGTGAGGGAGCCAGAGAAAAATGAGAAGAGGGAGAGAGAGAGAACGAGAGAGAGAGAAAGGGGGGGAGACAGAGAGAGAGATAGACAGGGCCATTCCACTACAGCCTGAATCTAAAGTCACACCCCAAGGCACAGCAAATACTGTGGGTCTGATTTATCTGCATGTTCCCTCTGGATGGGGGTGCGGTGTTGGAGAATAAAATATGATGAGTTTCAAACTCATGGCGGGGAATAGGCTGAGGGAAGGAAGGGAAGCGGAGCAGAGGAGCTTCACATCGCACTGAGCAGAGCTGGTGTCTGCTCTGTTCAGAAATTAAACATACCATTCCCTGGGGGCCAGCTTTAGTCTGCTTGAGTCTTTAGCTTATTATTCCTCTGATTACAGTGCTGCAGACAAATGAAAGGGAAGGGATAATGTATGGTACACCAGTGAATAACTTTAGGATAATACAGATAACCTTACAAGGCCTCCATTTACTGCATTCAATCAAATGTTTGGAGCAAATGGTGAATCTTACAACTGTAATTTAGTTTACATTTTTCACTTGTCTGACCTTGGTGGATGCGTTGTTAAGTTGAGAGGGGGCTGGATGGTATCATCAAAGAAAACTGGATGAATGCTACCCAAGGTCTTTCTCTCTAGTTCTGAACACTCTGCTGCCCCCAACCTTATTCTTCCTCCTCGGCAGACAACAGGCTGAAAGCTCGTGAAGACGAATGGCTTATGGGGCTTGTGGGCATTGATGATATCCTCTGATAGATAAAAATTCCTCACACACCATTCACCCAAGGACTACAGAACTACACAACTCGCCCATGGAAAGGGGAGTTAAGAAATGTGAAGTTCTTCTGACAGAAAGAGAATCATAAATTCGAAGACCTTGGAAAACAGATGGATCGTTCCACTGATTCGGTGCCTTTTGAAAAGTGTAACTAAAGTAAGGGAATACCCCCCTGAATTCTACAAAAATGAATTGCAAGATATTGGCATTGGACAAACCATGTACACGATGTCCAATACCACCCAAAGCGGCGTTGATTCGTGCAAAGTATATGGCAAATGCCATATGGCAATTGTCAATTGTAACACCTCAAAAATCCAACAGGGGGCGAGTGCGCTCCACCGGGGTTTTTCATATTGGAAATGCAACCCAAGTCAACATCCAAAAGAAAAATTTTGAAAATAGGATATTTTTTTCAAAAACTTTTCACCCCTTAAAAAAGTGCTTTCTGGGCCTTTTTTCAAAATTCTTTCGCTTTTTTTGTCAATTTCACATGTGTAAGAACTGTATGAATATACTTTTGTCCAATTTTGATATCAATTTTTTTTTTTTTTAATTACATGCGCATAAGGCATATGTTTTGTCCATTTGCAATATGATTTCATAGGAAGTCAAAAGTCAAAAGTCAAAAATGTCAAAATTTGGTAAAAAAACTTCACACATCCTTAAAAAAGTGCTTTCTGGACCGTTTTTCAAAATTCTTTCAATTTTTATGTCAATTACACATGTATAAGAACTTTATCAACATACTTTAGTCATACTTTATTATCATTTTATTTTTATTTTTTACTTGTGCATAAGGCATATGTTTTGTCCATTTGCAATATGATTTAATAGGATGCCAAAAGTCGAAAATTTGATTTTTTTTTTAAACTTTAAAAACTAAAAAAAGTGCTTTCTGGACCGTTTTTCGAAATTGTTTCGATTTTAAGACAATTAATCATGTGTAAGAAGTGTATGAATATACTTTTGTAAAATGTTATTATCATATATTTTTTTTTTTACTTGTGCATAAGGAATATGATTTGTCCATTTGCAATATGATTTCATAGGAAGTCAAAAGTCAAAGTCAAAAGTCAATTTTTTTGGGGGCCAAAATTGACTGAACTGATGAACTCGGGACGGCCGGGCAGTGATAGTTGTTCATTTCCATCACTCGTTGTGTTGATTTCATCATGTCCATTTGCATTATGTTTTTTCACTATAGAATCATATTGCAAATGCGCGTGCAACTGGTAACCGGGAAAAAAAAAATGATGATTTCATTATGTCCATTTGTTTATGTTTCCTTACTTTTTCAAAGTCACTGTGCATTTGCAATATGTTTTACCATCACGAATTTGTCATGCTCAAAATTCAAACTATACTTTGCTCAAACTATACCTTTGTCAACTTGTATTATCATATTTTTTTTTTGTTTTACTTGTGCATAAGGCATATGTTTTGTCCATTTGCAATATGATGTCATAGGAAGTCAAAAGTCAAAGTCAAAAGTAACGATTTTCCTCCGTGCAACTGGTGATCTGAAATGTGCAACTGGTGATCTGAAATGTGCAACTGGTGATCTGAAATGTGCAACTGGTAACCCCCCAAAAAATAATTTGATTCTATGTTTCCTTACTTTTTCAAAGTCACTGTGCATTTGCAATATGTTTTAATGGGCAGGTACCATCACGAATTTGTCATGCTATAAAAATCCTGCAGGAATGTGAAATTGACTGGCCCGATGAACTCGGGATGGCTTTGCAGTGATTCTGGGTCATCTCAATCGCTCGTTTGGGTTGATTTCAGAATGTCGCTTTTGGTGATGTTTTTTCACTATAGAATCATATTGCAAATGCACGTGCAACTGGTCACCCAAAAAAAAAAAAAATTGATTTTTTTTGTTTATGTTTCCTTACTTTTTCAAAGTCACTGTGCATTTGCAATATGTTTTTTCACTATAGAATCATATTGCAAATGAACGTGCAACTGGTCACCCAAAAATAAAAAATTTGGATTTTTTTTGTTTATGTTTCCTTACTTTTTCAAAGTCACTGTGCATTTGCAATATGTTTTTTCACTTTAGAATCATATTGCAAATGCACGTGCAACTGGTCACTCAAAAATAAAAAAATGTTGTTTATGTTTCCTTACTTTTTCAATGGGCAGGTACCATCACGAATTGGTCATGCTATAAAAATCCTGCAGGAATGTGAAATTGACTATGGCTTTGCAGTGATTCTGGGTCATCTCAATGGCTCGTTTGGGTTGATTTCAGAATGTCGCTTTTGGTGATGTTTTTTCACTATAGAATCATATTGCAAATGCACCCAAAAATAAAAATTTTGGATTTTTTTTGTTTATGTTTCCTTACTTTTTCAAAGTCACTGTGCATTTGCAATATGTTTCAATGGGCAGGTACCATCACGAATTGGTCATGCTATAAAAATCCTGCAGGAATGTGAAATTGACTGGCCCGATGAACTCGGGATGGCTTTGCAGTGATTCTGGTTCATCTCAATCGCTCGTTAGGGTTGATTTCAGAATGTCGCTTTTGGTGATGGTACCTCACTGTTTAAACATATTGCAAATGTACAAGAGTCAAGTGGACAAGAGTCCATCAGTCAATTAGATATCATTCTGACACCAAACTGATACAAACTGACACCAAACCCACTTTTTCCAACTCGTTTAGTAGCCAACTATTACATACTTCAGAGCTGGCCCAAAATTCACAACGCCTTGGGTTCAAACCATAAAAAAACCATAAAACACGTAGTTACGTTCTAGCTGCGGGTCCATTTCTTAAGTTATGTGTTGGCCTAGCTGAGGCGACCCCGAATCCCAAGTTTCGGCTCGATAGGTCATTTGGTGTCCGAGAAAAACCCTAATTGGTGCTGAAAATCCACTATTTTCCATGACTTGCTACGGGGTCCTTGAACGAGCTATCGGACAGAAACGTCGGGGTCCGTCTCTATGGGCCGAGCCGGTTTCAATGCACCTAGCCTTGCGTCTCTGAGACTTTTCTAAACGTCGTCATTTTCGTGATGGTCAAAATGAATTGAAGGTATTGCAAATGTACGAGGCTGTTTCTCGGTCCGAGAACGTCTAGAGCCACGTAACTCACCACGGACCATCGACCGGAGGTCTAGAACAGGTTTCTAAAGTTTCGGAACTCTAGGTCTGACGGTTCTTTTTTAGCTCGAACAAAGCTAACTATTGCAGCCACTGTCTGTCTCTACGCACCCCAATACGTCCCTCCTTCCAAGTTGTGTTTTAGTGTAATTTTTTTTTCCTTTGAATTTTTTGGGGAAAAATGACTGATTTACAGTTCATGGGGGTTGCCTAATCACACATATGAAGTTTTGGACAGATCTGACTTTTTTAACCCTTCGAAACAGCCCCTGAGACACCAATTATGGCACTTCCGGTTGGCACAGGAAGCTACAAATCAACACATATCCTCATTGGGGTATGCTGTTACAGAATCCTGAGTTTTAAGTCCTTACGTTAAGAATTTACTGATTTACACAGGGTTGAATGCACTATGTCTATCAAACTGCAGGCAGGGTATGGGTAAACACTTTTAGGGGCATTTTAACCACTTCCGGTTGGTCCAGGAAGCTCAGAATCAACACAGGTAGACCTCATAGTGGCCTGATGGACTGGTACCGAAGACAGGTTCATACGGCATTCATAACCCATATAGACTTCAGGTTGAAATTAGGGGTGCAGGCAATGTATTCCTATGGGGAGAGATGACACTGTAATCTGTGAGATCAAAAAACACTGTTTTACTGTTAAGGGTTAATGCCACACGGTCAAGGTTAGGCTTGTACGGATCGGGAGGACCTTAGGAACATTCATGTGGTGGAATTTTTCTTCTCACCTAAACGGTTCTCTCACTGTCACTCAAAAGCAAATGACATTGTGGGGCAGGCTTCATTTTGGGCCTACTTTTCTAATGGTCGTTGCGCTTAGACCGAGCGAGCGAGCTACGGTCAAGCGGGATAGCTCGTTGAACTCAGCACAGTCTGGAGACTATGGTGATGCCATTTTTTGTGTTGATTTCAGAATGCCATTTTGGTGATGGTCCCTCTCCGTTTAAACATATTGCAAATGCACAAAAGTCAACTAGCAAGTCAGTGTCCATCAGTCAATTAGATGTCATTATGACACCAAACCCACTTTTTACTACTCATTTAGAAGCCAACTATCACATATGTCAGAGCAGTCCCATAATTCACAGCGCCTTTAGTTTAAAACATAATAAAAAGGTAAAACACATAGTTACGTTCTAGCTGCGGGTCCAGTTCGGACATTATGTGAAGTCCTATGTGAGGCGACCCCGAATCCCGAGTTTCGGCTCGATAGGTCATTTGGTGTCCGAGAAAAACCCTAATTGGTGCTGAAAATCCACTTTTTTCCATGCCTTGCTACGGGGTCCTTGAACGAGCTATCGGACAGAAACGTTGGGGTCCGTCTCTATGGGCCGAGCCGGTTTCAATGCACCTAGCCTTGCGTCTCTGAGACTTTTCTAAACGTCGTCATTTTTGTGATGGTCAAAATGAATTGAAGGTATTGCAAATGTACGAGGCTGTTTCTCGGTCCAAGAACCGTCTAGAGCCACGTAACTCACCACGCACCATCGACCGGAGGTCTAGAACAGGTTTCTAAAGTTTCGGAACTCTAGGTCTGACGGTTCTTTTTTAGCTCGAACAAAGCTAACTATTGCAGCCACTGTCTGTCTCTACGCACCCCAATACGTCCCTCCATACAAGTTGTGTTTTAGTGTGATTTTTTTTTCCTTTGATTTTTTTGGGGAAAAATGACTCATTTACAGTTCATGGGGGTTGCCTAATCACACATATGACGTTTTGGAAAGATCAGACTTTTTTAACCCCTCGAAACAGCCCCTGAGACACCAATTATGGCACTTCCGGTTGGCACAGGAAGCTATAAATCAACACATATCCTCATTGGGGTATGCTGTTACAGAATCCTGAGTTTTAAGTCCTTACGTTAAGAACTGACTGATTTACACAGGGTTGAATGCACTATGTCTGTCAAACTGCAGGCAGGGTATGGGTAAACACTTTTAGGGGCATTTTAACCACTTCCGGTTGGTCCAGGAAGCTCAGAATCAACACAGGTAGACCTCATAGTGGCCTGATGGACTGGTACCGAAGACAGGTTCATACGGCATTCATAACCCATATAGACTTCAGGTTGAAATTAGGGGTGCAGGCAATGTATTCCTATGGGGAGAGATGACACTGTAATCTGTGAGATCAAAAAACACTGTTTTACTGTTAAGGGTTAATGCCACACGGTCAAGGTTAGGCTTGTACGGATCGGGAGGACCTTAGGAACATTCATGTGGTGGAATTTTTCTTCTCACCTAAACGGTTCTCTCACTGTCACTCAAAAGCAAATGACATTGTGGGGCAGGCTTCATTTTGGGCCTACTTTTCTAATGGTCGTTGCGCTTAGACCGAGCGAGCGAGCTACGGTCAAGCGGGATAGCTCGTTGAACTCAGCACAGTCTGGAGACTATGGTGATGCCATTTTTTGTGTTGATTTCAGAATGCCATTTTGGTGATGGTCCCTCTCCGTTTAAACATATTGCAAATGCACAAAAGTCAACTAGCAAGTCAGTGTCCATCAGTCAATTAGATGTCATTATGACACCAAACCCACTTTTTACTACTCATTTAGAAGCCAACTATCACATATGTCAGAGCAGTCCCATAATTCACAGCGCCTTTAGTTTAAAACATAATAAAAAGGTAAAACACATAGTTACGTTCTAGCTGCGGGTCCAGTTCGGACATTATGTGAAGTCCTATGTGAGGCGACCCCGAATCCCGAGTTTCGGCTCGATAGGTCATTTGGTGTCCGAGAAAAACCCTAATTGGTGCTGAAAATCCACTTTTTTCCATGCCTTGCTACGGGGTCCTTGAACGAGCTATCGGACAGACACGTTGGGGTCCGTCTCTATGGGCCGAGCCGGTTTCAATGCACCTAGCCTTGCGTCTCTGAGACTTTTCTAAACGTCGTCATTTTCGTAATGGTCAAAATGAATTGAAGGTATTGCAAATGTACGAGGCTGTTTCTCGGTCCGAGAACTGTCTAGAGCCACGTAACTCACCACGCACCATCGACCGGAGGTCTAGAACAGGTTTCTAAAGTTTCGGAACTCTAGGTCTGACGGTTCTTTTTTAGCTCGAACAAAGCTAACTATTGCAGCCACTGTCTGTCTCTACGCACCCCAATACGTCCCTCCATCCAAGTTGTGTTTTAGTGTGATTTTTTTTTCCTTTGATTTTTTTGGGGAAAAATGACTGATTTACAGTCGTTGCCTAATCACATATATGAAGTTTTGGACAGATCTGACTTTTTTAACCCTTCGAAACAGCCCCTGAGACACCATTTAAGGCACTTCCGGTTGGCACAGGAAGCTATAATTCACCACATATCCTCATTGGGGTATGCTTTTACATAATCCTGAGTTTTAAGTCTTTACGTTAAGAACTGAGTTATTTACGGAGGGTTTAGTATGTGTGTGTTATTTCAGAAAATCATAGAAAATCACAGAAATCTCGCAGAGCTCCGCAGCACACTTTAAAAAGATTCGTATGAACACCCTGCAACTGGATCTGTAACCGTTGAAAAAAAAAAATGCCTATTTGTGACCATCGCCAAGTTGTCATTGTTCCGTTTCTCTTAAATGACGATAGATAAATGGCTGGTTCTTTTTTTATTGACACCGGAGGCTCCTTGACTTTGACCTGAAGTGGAAAAATAATTTCTCTATTTCCATTTTGGACCTTTAATCCCAGAAAAACGGCCATAACTCAAAAACCGTTGAGGCCTAGACGCCATCTTGTTCGGGGCCAACTGCCCATTATGCCAAACCTACGCTCACCAAGTTTCGGCTTCGAAATATTTTCCGTTTTCGAGATAAGGCCCCGTCGTGATTCGTGATGTTTTGCCAAATTGCCAAATGATTCCGTATGCCCTCTTGTGGGAATTTCCGGGATAGCGGAAAAATGGTCCCGACAAAGTTCATTTGATGACTTCCCGGTAGGTCTGGCCCTACCGCACGGCCCGACGCCGACCGCGAATTTTACAAATGTTTTCGGACGTCTAGTAAGGGACCGTACATTTGCAATATGGACTTTCTCACTGATCATACACGAAATGCCGAAATGTTCCCTTAAGGTATGTAAGAATTTTTCTAGGACAGTCTGGGAGTGGTCTGAATGGGAAGGGGCAAACGGAAAACCAGTTGTTATTGGCAGAGAGGTTTGCAACTCAGTCCGGTGCTTCCGGCGACTGTTCACGGTCCGGAACCTTCTGCTATGGTCCACGGTCCGGAACCTCCCGCGCCGGTGCATGGTCCGGAACCTCCAGCAACGGTCAACGGTCCGGAACCTCCAGCCAGGGTCAACGGTCCGGAGCTTCCCGGAAAGGCGTCCAGTCCAGCTCCAGGGCAGGAGCCTTCCTCTGTGCCGATGCCTAGTCCAGGCACGTGTCCAGTCCAGCTCCAGGGCAGGAGCCTTCCTCTGCACCGGTGGCCAGTCCAGGCACGGTGTCCAGTCCAGCTCCATGGCAGGAGCCTTCCTCTGTGCCGATGCCTAGTCCAGGCACGTGTCCAGTCCAGCTCCAGGGCAGGAGCCTTCCTCTGCACCGGTGGCCAGTCCAGGCACGGTGTCCAGTCCAGCTCCATGGCAGGAGCCTTCCTCTGTGCCGATGCCTAGTCCAGGCACGTGTCCAGTCCAGCTCCAGGGCAGGACCCTTCCTCTGCGCCGGCCACCAGTCCCGCTCCATGGCAGGAGCCTTCCTCTGCGCCGGTGCCCAGTCCAGGGGCCTTCCTCTGCGCCGGTGCCCAGTCCGGTGTCCAGGACTGAGGGGGAGTTAGGGGAGGGTGACTAGTGTCAATGGAGGCTCCGGTGCGGGGGGGTACTGTCACGCCCTGACCATAGAGAGCCCTTGTTTCTCTATGGTGTAGTAGGTCAGTGCGTGACTAAGGGGTATTCTAGCTTATAATTTCTATGTTGTGCTCTAGTTTATAATTTCTTTGTTGGTGTTTTGTATGATTCCCAATTAGAGGCAGATGCTGGTAATCGTTGTCTCTAATTGGGGATCATATTTTAAGTAGCTATTTTTCCCACCTGTGTTTGTGGGATATTATTTTGTGTTTGTGCACCACGTAGTCACGTTTCGTTGTTCGTTTATTGTTTTTGCTTTAAGTTTCACTTTTGAAATAAATATGTGGAACTCAACCTCCGCTACGCCTTGGTCCCGTTCTTATGACAGCCGTGACAGTTACTTTGTAAAACAAAGCTGTTACGGGGCTGTTTAATTTATTGTAACTCTGTTGCTGCTCAAATGTATTCTAAGGGAAACTAAAATAACATGCTACGTGTTGCAGTAGGCCTTTAGAATAATGCAAATGTCACATCCGTCATCGGAATAAGACCAAAGCGCAGCGTGGGAAATGTTCATCTTTCTTTATTTTTAGATGAACACCAAAAAACAACAAAAGATAAACGAATGTAACATTCTGCAGGCTACACAGTAACTGAACAAAAACAAGATCCCACAAACTCAGGTGGAAAACAGGCTGCCTAAGTTTGATTCCCAATCAGAGACAACGATAGAGAGCTGCCTATGATTGGGAACCATACCCGGCCAACAAAGAAATAGAAAACTAGAATGCCCACCCAAATTACATCCTGACCTAACCAAATAGAGAAATAATCAGGCTCTCTAAGGTCAGGGCGTGACAGCAAAACACATCCTTGACACTATCCAAGTTGATAAGCGGGAAACAAATGCTGCCAGTCAGCCTGCACAGCCGGCCCATCGAAACTACACATAAACTATGCTGAAACAAATTTCACAAATTATAAGTTAGCCTACAGACAAGATTAAATTGACAATTTGATGAGTGACAATATTAGGCCTATCAGTTGTCAAATTGTACATGAGGAGATTGGCACATCTCGTAATTGACAGATGCAGGGAAAGGAGCATCAATTTATCAAATCCTCATTCAGAGTCACCTGCAGGTAAAACGTTTGGATTTCTATATAGTATCAGAAAGAACATATTCTGCCGTTTCACTTACCTTTGTCAAATAACTCTCAAAATTCAAGAGGTCACTTTTTCCAAGAATATCATGCATTCAACCTATGACCCCTCACGTGGCAGCTTTGCTCTGGCTACTAAGCAAAAACTAGTAACAAAATAAACGTAACATTTAAATATACTATTCTGTTGTCAATGGATGAATGGGCGATAGAACCCAGATAGAAACTGATAATGGTGCATGTGCATTCAAATAACTGAATGATGAGGATGTTGACGAGGGGGTGAAGAGGGTGATTGAATTTGATTGGTCTGAATGATGAAGGTGAAGAGGATGATTGAAGTTAGAACAATAGTGAAATTATGATGAAAAATTGTAGCTGTTGTGTGCGATCTAATTATTTCATTATGAAAGGCTGGAAATGGTATATAATTTATCCTCCGAGAGTCAAACCACACACTGAGTACAACATACAATGTGTTTAGTTCACAATGTCAAGCTGATCCAAACAAATTGACACCTTGACAGCATTGCAAATGCTGCAGAATTTATATGAATTGGAGTCGGATGGAGGATTGGATATTGAGCTTGAAATCGACGTTGCTGATGAAGAGTCTTCATCTGATTCTGATGTTGACGTTGAGCCTCCGCCTCAGATGCCTGAGCCTTTCTGCAGAAAAACCTGAACAGAGCCAACTGAGACAGTCATCCCAACTGCCATGGTGAGACGGGTGTCTGGCTTTGTAGAAATGTACAAAACAGATTTTTTACTCAATCTTCAAGTTCCTTGGTGTCCACATCACCAACAAACTAACATGGTCCGAGCACACCAAGACAGTTGTGAAGAGGGTACAACAAAACCTATTCCTCAACAGCACACTAAAAAGATTTGGCATGGGTCCTCAGATCCTCAAAAGTTTCTACAGCTGCACAATTGAGAGCTGGTTGCATCACTGCCTGGTATGGCAACTGCTTGGCCTCTGACCGCAAGGCACTACAGAGGGTAGTGTGAATGGCCCAGTACATCACTGGGGCCAAGCTTCCCGCCCATCCCGGACCTCTATACCAGGCGGTGTCAAAGGACAGACCTAAAAATTGTCAGACTCCAGCCACACTAGTCATAGACTAAAACATTTTTTATTTGTATTTATTTATACATTTACACAAATATTTATTAATACAATTAATCCTTTACAATATGCACTATTTATCAAGCATTGGTGCTTATGTGGGTTGATATGCATCTGATACATACGCTAAAGGAGACACCTGGCAACATTCTCAATTTTTTTAAATGTGTACTTTATTGAACTAGGCAAGTCAATTAAGAACAAACTCTTGTTGACAATGATAGCCTACCCCAACAACACTGGGCCAATTGTGCACTGCCCTATGGAACTCCCAATCACAGCCTTGATTTGAACCAGGGTGTCTGTGGTGATGCCTCTTGCACTAAGATGCAGTGCATTAGACCACTGCGCCACTCGGGAGCTCTAGCAGGTACTTATATGCTGAATGGCAGTTCTCGTGCTAACTGCAGTGCTCTCCCACATCATATGAAGGAATGTGCTTACCTGATTTAGGGCACAGTGAACAGTTGGGAGTTGGGGCTTTTGTGAAACTTTTCCTTGGTGTTTAAATACAGTCTGTTACAGTCTGTTAAGCTAAAATTGTATAAATTGAGCGTTCGGATTACGGGATGCCAAGGTCATAGTTTTCCATATTCTGTTCCAGTTAAAGGGTTGTTCAGATTCACTTAGATCTGTGAACAATACCTTGTTAATGGCTATTTCAGAATATGAGATTTCCAAAAGTTATTTATATATTATAGAGATCAGTCCTTTTGTTAACCCAAATATTTTATTTATAAATCCCCTCCCATTTGATGGTTCGGTAGTTGGGTTTCCCAAGGGACTCCATAGGCCAGAGCAGGCAGATCACTAAGAGCAGGGTGGTATAATGAATTGTAACATCAATGCAACATCCATCCGCTCTGTGCACCAGTAGAGCCTAGGGCACCCATAGAGCTAAAGCAAGCGCCATTTATCGGCTACATGTTCAGTTGACATAGCTACATTTCTTGTACATTCCACTTTGGGATTCAGTTAATGAATTCATGTTGATATAATTGTCCAACAAAGAGCTGGAAATAATGTTTGAAAGGTGAATAGTTGTGCCCTTCATTAACGTTATTCATTTTACTTTCTGAGGGACAAAAAAAAAAGTACAATCGACTCGTGATGATATCATGTTGAACACATCGTGTTGTCTTGTTCACTTGTCAGTTTGTTACTGAAACAAATAGATTATTGCTGTAGCCTACTAATTAATGGGTTGTCATTTAGACTGCATAGCCAATAGTCATTAAAGTGTTATTCATTTAGACAGATAGCCTGGATGGTGCTGTGATTGTTTTTCAATAGGTGTGTGAGTGAAGGCATTAACATTTACATTTTACTAATTTAGCAGACACTCTTATACACAGTCAAATTAAATTGTATTTGTCACATGCGCCGAATACAACAGGTTACAACACCTTACTGTGAAATGCTTACTTACACGCCAACAACAACAATGCAGTTTTAAGAAAATATAGTTAAGAAAATATTTACTAAATAAACTAAAGCAAAAAAAAAATACAAATAAGTTACACAATTAAATAACAATAATGAGGCTATATACAGGGGGTACCAGTACTGAGTCAATGTGCTGGGGTACAGGTTAGTCGAGATCATTTGTACATGTAGGTAGAGGTAAAGTGACTATGCATAGATATCAAACAGCGAGCAGTAGCAGTGTAAAAACAAAGGGGGGGGGGGTCAATGCAAATAGTCCGGGTGGCCATTGGATTAATTGTTCAGCAATGTTATCGCTTGGGGGTAGCTCTAGCCTTTAGCTCTGTGCAGAGGTTGCCTGTATTCCATGGTTTCTCATTTGGATATGTATGCACGGTCACCGTGGGGATGACGTCATCGATGCACTTATTGATGAAGCCAGCGACTGAGGTGGTATACTCCTCAATGCCATTGGATGAATCCCGGAACATATTCTAGTCTGTGCTAACAAAACAGTTCTGTAGTGTTTCATCCAAGTCATCTGACCACACTTATTGAGCGAGTCACTGGTACTTCCTCCTTTAGTTTTTGATTGTCAGGAGGATAAAATTATGGTCAGATTTGCCAAATGGAGAGTGAGGGAGAACTGTGTACGCATCTCTGTGTATGGAGTAAAGGTGGTCTAGATTTTTTTTTTCTCTGGTTGCACATGTTACATTCTGGTAGAAATTAGGTAAAACGGATTTAAGTTTGCCTGCATTAAATTCCCCAGCCACTAGGAGCGCCGCTTCTGGATGAGCATTTTCTTGTTTGCTTATGGCCTTATACAGCTCATTGAGTGCGGTCTTAGTGCCAGCATCGGTTTGTGGTGGTAAATAGACGGCTACGAAAAATGTTGATGAAAACTCTTTTGGTAGATAGTGGGGTCTACCGCTTATCATGAGGTACTCTACCTTAGGCGAGCAATACCTCGAGACTACCTTGGTATTAGACATCATGCACCAACTGTTATTGACTAATAGACACCCACCCCTCGGATGTAGCTGTTCTGTCCTGCCGATGCACTCAAAACCCTGCCAACTGTATATTATCCATGTCGTCATTCAGCCACGACTATTGCAGTTTTTAATGTCCCTTTGGTAGGATAGTCTCGAACAGAGCTCATCCAGTTTATTCTCCAGTGATTGGACGTTGGCCAATAGAACGGACGGACGGTAGAGGTGGGTTACCCACTCGCCAACAAATTCTCTTTTTTTCTTCATGCGAATGACAGGAATTTGGGCCTTGTCCGGGATCAACACTATATCCTTCATGTCAGACTCATTAAAGAAAAAATCTTTGTTCAGTTTGAGGTGAGTAATCGCTGTTCTGATATCCAGAAGCGGTAGCATCAACATTATGTACAAAATAAATTACAAACAATGCGAAAAACACACAAAATAACACAATTGGTTAGGAGTCCATGAAACAGCAGCCATCCCCTCTGGCACCATTCTATACGTATTACAGTTAGTGCATTATTCTTAAAATACAGTAGCTAGGTGGGACAACAACATATCACAGGCATAGAAAGTACATTTTCCCTCAATAAAGTAGTTATTAGTAGTCAGAGCTAGAAAGGGGGGGGTGGGGGGGGGGGGTCAAGTGCAAATGCTGGTCCGTGTGTGTGTGTGGGTCGGGGGGGGGGGGGTCAAGGTGAAGAAGAGGATTATTTAAGATACTGTTTGTAGAGATGTGGTTTCAGATGTTTTCGAAGATGGGCAAGAACTCTGCTGACCTAGCTTCAGGGGAAAATGGTTCCACCATTGGGGTGCCAGGAGAGAGAAGAGCTTGGACTGGGATGAGTGGAAGCTACCCTCCAATGGGGTGGGAGTGCCAAGAGACCTCAGGTGGCAGAACGGACTGCTCAGGTTGGAGTAGGATTTGAGCATCGCCTGAAGGTAGGGAGTAACAGTTCTTCTTTCTGTTCCATAGGTAAACACCATGGTCTTCTAGTGGATGCGAGCTTTGACTGGAAGCCAGTGAATGTGCGGGGGAGCTGGGTCACATGAGAGAACTTGGGAAGGTTGAAAACCAGGCGTTCTTGATAAGTTGCAGGGGTTTGACGGCATAAGCGGGGAGCCCAGCCAACAGCGAGTTGCAGTAGTCCAGATGGGAGAGGACAAATATAAACATAACATGTAAAGTGTTGGTCCCTTGTTTCATGAGCTGAAATAAAATATCCCAGAAATGTTCCATACACACAAAAAGCTTATTTCTCTCAAATGTTGTGCACAAATTTGTTTAGATCCTTGTTAGTGAGCATTTCGCTAAGATAATTCATCCACCTGACATGTGTGGAATATCAAGAAGCTGATTTAACAGCATGAAGTTTGCAGTCAGTCCAACCTGCCTCAGAACAGCAGACCACCTGTAACAATGCCAGCCCAGGACCTCCACATCCTGCTTCTTCACCTACAGAATCGTCTGAGACCAGCCACCCAGACAGCTGATGAAACTGTGGGTTTGCACAACCGATTCATTTCTGCACAAACAGTCAGACACTGTCTCGGGGAAGCTCATCTGCGTCCCGTCATCCTCATCAGGGGTCTTGACCTGACCTGAAGGTGTAACCAACTTCGGTGGGGAAAACGCTCACCTTCAATGGCCACTGGCACACTGGAGAAGTGTGCCTTTCACAGATGAATCCCTGTTGGCGGACAGGTATGGCGTCATGTGGGCCAGCGGTTTGCTGATGTCAGCGTTGTGAACAGAGTGCCCCATGGTGGCGGTATATGGTATGGGCAGGCATAATCTACAGACAACAAATACAATTACATTTTATTGATAGCAATTTGAATGCACAGATGTACCGTGACTAGATCCTGAGGCCCATTGTCGTGCCATTCATACGCCGCGTCACCTCATGTTTCAGCAGGATAATGCATGGCCCCATGTTGCAGAGATCTATACCGGGACCAAAAGTATGGTCTTTATGAAAAGATATTATCAAGTACCTGTATTGTAATCAGAAACGGTTCTGTAGAGAAACTCGGGGTTGATCTAAATACGAGACCATTCTGCACTGTCTCCACACCACCCCATTCCTGGAAGCTGAAAATGTTCCAGTTCTTCCATGGCCTGCATGCACGTTTGGGATGCTCTGCATTGACCTCTACGACACCTAGTTCCAGTTCCTGCCAATATCCAGCTACTCCAGACACAGCCATTGAAGAGGAGTGGGACAACATTCCACAGGCCACAATCAACAGCCTGATCAACTCTATGGGACGGATATGTGTCGCGCAGAATTAGGCAAATGGGGGTCACACCAGATACTGACTGGTTTTCTGATTACGCCCTCCCTTTTTTTACAGTATCTGTGACGGAAAGATACTTATCTGTATTCCCAGTCATGTGAAATCCATAGTTTAATTTATTTAAATTGACAGATTTCCTTATGTATTTATATTTTTGTTCAGTGTACAGTTCTCTTTTGTATCTTTGATGTGATGGGGTGTTATAGTCCTCATTACAGTAGCTTAAACAGTTCAAAAGTACAGGCACCCCATCTGTCCTACAACATCTGTTGAGAAGCTATCCTGTAGTCTATACATTTCATTAACTGCCATTTCCAACTTGTCCAGATTATCCAGGAATTGCGTATTTTTTTTTGCTGATTTCAATGTGATGTCTCTTTCCTTCCATTATTTTTGTTCCCAAGAAAGCTAAAGTAACTGAGCTAAATGACTACCACTACTCACTTCCGTCATCATGAAGTGCTTTGAGAGACTAGTCAAGGACCATATCACCTCCACCCTACCTGACACCCTAGACCCACTCCAATTTGCTTGCCGCCCCAATAGGTCCACAGACAACGCAATCGCAACCACACTGCACACTGCCCTAACCCATCTGGACAAGAGGAATACCTATGTGAGAATGCTGTTCATCGACTACAGCTTAGCATTTAACACCATAGTACCCTCCAAACTCGTCATCAAGCTCGAGACCCTGGGTCTTGTCCCCCCCCTGTGTAACTGGGTACTGGACTTCCTGACGGGCCACCCCCAGGTGGTGAGGGTATGGAACAATACTGATCTTCAACACTGGGGCCCCACAAGGGTGCGTTCTGAGCCCTCTCCTGTACTCCCTGTTCACCCACGACTGCATGGCCATGCACACCTCCAACTCAATCATCAAGTTTGCGGACGACACTACAGTGGTAGGCTTGATTACCAACAATGACGAGACGGCCAACAGGGAGGAGGTGAGGGCCATCAGAGTGTGGTGTCAGGAAAATAACCTCACACTCAACGTCAACAAAACAAAGGAGATGATTGTGGACTTCAGGAAACAGCAGAGAGAGCACCCCCCTATCCACATCGACAGGACAGTAGTGGAGAGGCTAGTTAGTTTTAAGTTCCTCGGCGTACACATCACGGACAAACTGAATTGGCCCACCCACACAAACAGCGTTGTGAAGAAGGCGCAGCAGCACCTCAGGAGGCTGAAGAAATTCGGCTTGTCACCAAAAGCACTCACAAACTTCTACAGATGCACAATCGAGAGCATCCTGTCGGGCTGTATCAGCGCCTGGTACAGCAACTGCTCCGCCCACAACCGTAAGGCTCTCCAGAGGGTAGTGAGGTCTGCACAACGCATCACCGGGGGCAAACTACCTGCCCTCCAGGACACCTACACCAAGGACATCAAGGACACCACATCAAGGACAACAACCACCCGAACCACTGCCTGTTCACCCCGTTATCATCCAGAAGGCGAGGTCAGTACAGGTGCATCAATGCAGGGACCGAGAGACTGAAAAACAGCTTCTATCTCAGGGCCATCAGACTGTTAAACAGCCACCACTAACATTGAGTGGCTGCTGCCAACATACTGACTCAACTCCATCCACTTTAATAATGGACATTTATGGAAATGTATGTAAAAAATGGATCACTAGCCACTTTAAACAATGCCACTTAATATAATGTTTACATACCCTACATTACTCATCTCATATGTATATGTATATACTCCACTCTATATCATCTACTGCATCTTGCCATCTTTATGTAATACATCTATCACTAGCCACTTTAAACTATGCAACTTTATGTTTATATACCCTACATTACTCATCTCATATGTATATACTGTATTCTATACCATCTACTGCATCTTGCCTATGCCGTTCTGAACAATCACTCATTCATATATCTTTATGTACATATTCTTTATCCCTTTACACTTGTGTGTATAAGGTAGTAGTTGTGGAATTGTTAGGTTAGATTACTCGTTGGTTATTACTGCATTGTCGGAACTAGAAGCACAAGCATTTTGCTACACTCGCATTAACATCTGCTAACCATGTGTATGTGACAAATAAAATTTGATTTGATTTGACCGGTAGTTGTGCGGGGTACACCAAAGAGAACAGGATTATTTTTTCCTTAGCTTTTTCTTCATGTCTCTGCTCATGTCGTCGTTGATGTAGATCTGATGGCCCTAATACATTTAAGGTCTGACTCCCGCCTTCGGGCTTGGATGGCCAGTCGTAGAAATGTATATTTGTCCCTAAAGTTAAGGAACTTTGAGAAAATGCCCCTTGGTTTGCTGCTTGTGCCCTCTCTCGGGCCGTCTCTTCGATGTGCTCATTCAATTGTGGAAGCTCGTCTGAAGTTCTCCTGGCCCAGTAGTTGTGGTATTACCTTTTCCAGGAATTCTACCATTCTGGTTGTTCCACAGCTTTCGGGAAATCTACGAAATTAAGATTTTTGAGGAGAATGCACAATTTTGAACATTTTGAAAAAAAATAGGCGCATTTGGGCAGTGTTGATACAACATGAACAGTAATGCAATGGTTCGTTGGATCAGTCTAAAACTTTGCACATACACTGCTGCTATTTAGGGGCCAAAATCTAAATTGCACCTGGGCTGGAATAAAACATTATGCCTTTCTCTTGCATTTCAAAGATGATGGTTAAGAAAAATACGAAATAACTGTTGTTTTTTTCTTTGTATTATCTTCTACAATACCTATTGTGTTATATTATCCTACATTTCTTTCACATTTCCACAAACTTCATAGTGTTTCTTTTCAAACAGTACCAAGAATATGCATATCCTTGCTTCATGGCCTGAGCTACAGGCTGTTAGATTTGGGTATGTCATTTTAGGCAAAAATTGAAAAAAAGGGGCGGATCCTTAAAAGGTTTTAAGAGAGGTGTGTTTTCTGTTTCCCTTTGCAGTAGCTTGATTTCGGTTCCCTGTGTGTTCGTCCCAAGCGTTGGGTTTTCTAGTCCTAGTGTTTGTTGTTTTTCCAGTATCACTGTTATCCTTATGTTCCCGTTTTTCAAGTAAAGCATTTACATTTATCCCAAATCATTGATTCCTCGTCTAGTCCATTCTCTGCATCTGGGTTCAACCTCAGCCCCTCACTGATTTGAATGGCGACTGAAGACCTCCGTCCTTTTGTTTATCCATAGTTTTCTGGAGCTATTCTGGTGCAATTTTCTCTGGGGTTAGCCCAGTTTCGACTGCCCAGTTCAGTCATATCAGTTTAGATTTTTTTTTTACATCAGATATTTTCTTAATCTGCTTGTACAGTTTCTCATTGCCAGTGCCAATTTATTTTAGTAATGTCTCTAAACTCACTTTAGTCGAGTCGTCAGCTACTTGATCCATTGGTCGTGTTGTTTCGCTGTGTTTGATTGTCTCTAGTTCTTGGTGGCTCCCAAGTGGTGCAACAGTCTAAGGCACTGCATCTCTGTACACTCTCTGGTTCGAATCCAGGCTCAATCAAATCCGGTCGTGATTGGGAGTCCCATAGGGCGGTGCACAATTGGCCCAGCGTCGACCGGGTCAAATATGAGTTTGTTCTTTAACTGACTTGCCTAGTTAAATAAAGCTTTAGTAAAATACAAAAATCTAGTATTTGAAAAACATAAATTTCATTTATTTCTTAATGTGAGTTCCAAATATCTCTAATGGTCACCCCAGCGTGAGTTGTTTTATTCACGTGATGTCAGAAGGCACTCATTGTTCCAAAATGTGATTGTTACGCAACAGGACTATTAACACGTGCTGCCTGCTAATTATCTATATCTATTCAACTTGTCAATTTCAAAATATTTTCAAACTTGTTTTGTTTTCTAACAACAGTTTGAGTTGAGATGTGTTCTGCCTCCTTGTTAATTCACATAGAAGTAGCCCATTTCTGTGTTACAGACCATTTATGTTTGAGGCTTTACTGAGCCGGAAAAACTTCCAATTTGAGAAGAGTCCAAGCACTTCCCCCTTCAACATGCACAATATAAACAGACCAAACTCATCTTGTCTCCTCTCATTATCTTTGGTTGACACGAAAAAACAAACATGGCGGCGCGCACAAACTACCCATCGTCGGATTACTTTTGTTTTCTAGAAAGTGTTTTACTCAATTATTTCGATCAATGGTGAGCTCACCTGTGATGTGATGAATAATAAATAGTAATTGCTATTTGCAAATTCATATTGTAGTTTCTGTCAGCCGAGAGTTATCTAAATATGACGACTTGTGTTATGTAAATCTTTCCTCAGTTGGCGCTAGGACTAATGTAGCCTACATTTTCTGGTTTGGATGATTGTGTAAGCTGCCAATACTTCTGGGATCCAGATTCCAACAGTAGAGCTGAAAATCGGATGGAAACCCATTTAACTTGTTTGTTATTTGGTACATGGGAATTTAACCGCAAATTTAAACAACATTTTTTTAATGTGCTCTATATCATTACACACAGCCATTTACCCAGAACAAGTCAATTTGATAAACATTTTAGAATATTTGCATGAAAATCTGTCACCAATTGGATAGAAACCTCTCTACTAAGGGCGATTTATCTTTTGACAATTTTGTGCAACTGAAATAAACTATTTCCTTGTTTACCACGGGAAATCTACTGTGTTAATTTACCCGACACTTTGTATGAATGGAAAACGAATGTTGATGTAGCTTACTCTTATTTTATTTGTTTCCACTTTGTTTGCACTTCTCATTGTAATCCATTAAATACAACTGTGTTTAAAAGAAAATGGTCTGGTTGTCACGCCCTGTTTCACCCATCCTGTACCTTGACCTCTGCTCTGGATTATCGACCCCTGCCTGCCATTACCTGTCGTTTGCCTGTCCCTGCGGTTACAATAAACATTGTTACTCCACACAGTCTGCACTTGGGTCTTACCTTGATTCCTGATACTCATTTCTTATCAAGATCGGGGTTATTGCCCTGGACTATCCCTATTTGAAAAGTGTAAGTAAATCAAGGAAATCATGATTGAGTTACAGTACCAGTCAAAGGTTTGGACACACCTACTCATTCAAGAGTTTCTTTATTCTTACTATTTAATACATTGTAGAATAATAGTGAAGACATCAAAACTATGAAACAACACATGGAATCATGTAGTAACCAAAAAACTATTAAACAAATTAAAATATATTTTAAATTCTTCAAAGTAGCCACCCTTTGCCTTGATGACAGCTTTACACACCCTTGGCATTCTCTGTTCCAACAGTCTTGAAGGAGTTCCCACATGCTGAGCACTTGTTGGCTGCTTTTCCGTCACTTTGCGGTCCAACTCATCCCAAACCATCTCATTTGGGTTGAGGTCGGGTGATTGTGGAGGCCAGGTCATCTGATGCACCACTCCATCACTCTCCTTCTTGGTCAAATAGCCCTTACACCGCCTGGAGGTGTGTTGGGTCATTGTCCTATTGAAAACAAATGATTTTCCCACTAAGTGCAAACCTGATGGAATGGAGTATCGCTGCAGAATGCTGTGGTAGCCATGCTGGTTAAGTGTGATTGACTTCTAAATAAATCCCTGACAGTGTCACCAGCAAAGCACACCATCAATCTTCCTCCTCCATGCTTCACGGTGGGAACTACACATGCAGAAATAATCCGTTCACTTACTCTGCGTCTCACAAAGACACAGCGATTGGAACCCATAATCTCAAATTTGGAATCATCAGACGAAGAACAGATTTCCACCGGTCTAATGTCCATTGCTCATGTTTCTTAGCCCAAGCAATTCTCTTCTTCTTACTGGTGTCCATTAGTAGTGGTTTTGTTTATAGCAATTCAACAATGAAGGCCTGATTCACGCAGTCTCCTCTGAACAGTTGATGTTGAGATGTACATGTTACTTGAACTCTGTTAAGCATTTATTTGGGCTGCAATTTCTGAGGCTGGTAACTCCAATGAACCTATCCTCTGCAGCAGAGGTAACTCTGGGTCTTCCTTTCCTGTGGCGGTCCTCATGCAAGCCAGTTCCATCATAGCACTTGATGGTTTATGCGACTGAACTTGAAGAAACTTTAAAAGTTCTTTATTTTTCTGGTTGACTGACCTTCATGCCTTAAAGTCATAGTGGACTGTCATTTCTCTTTGCTTATTTGATCTGTTCTTGCCATAATATGGACTTTGTACTTGACTAAATAGGGCTATCTCCTGTATACCACCCCTACTTTGTCACAACTATTGATTGGCTCAAACACATTAAGAAGGAAAGAAATTCCACATTTGAACTTTTAACAAGGCACACCTGTTAGTTGAAATGCATTCCAGGTGTCACGTTCTTTCAAAATCAAACCCAGAAGCAGACCAGGACAAGGAGAGTAGGAAGAAGGTGAGTATTTATTTACAAGTGAATGTGAATGGGTAGATATATCCAGGTGGCGTAGCGGGCAGCGGTGGTGAGTTGATGGGAGTAAATAGGTGGATCCAATGGGGTAGCGTAATTCTCCGACGACCAGGCGGGAATGGGGTAAATGATCCGGGTGAGTAACTGAAGACAGAACAAACGGAGGTAAGTTTAAGGCAAGCAATACGTAAAAAACAACAAAACTAATTCTATCCAACTTGAGGCTGATACTATGGCACAACATACTGTTCATGGCTAACGATCCGGCAGGGAATGGATGTCAGGTCAGAGCTTTTGAAGGGGAGAGGTGATGATCAGGACAGGTGTGCAGATTACTGATGGGATACAGGTGCGGGTGAACATCGATCTCCCAACAAGCTAATTCGCCCGGCAACCAGACAGGGTGCGTTCCAGGACACCGGAAACACACTCCAGGACAGAAACACAGGCAAACACAGACTCAGGAAGCGGGATTCGTGACACCAGGTCTACCTCATGAAGCTGGTTGAGAGAATGCCAAGAGTGTGCAAAGCTATCATCAAGGCAAAGGGTGGATACTTTGAAGAATCTCAAATATAAAATATATTTTGATTTGTTTAACACTTTTTTGGTTACTATGAATCGATATGTGTAATTTTATAGTTTTGATGTCTTCACTATTATTCTACAATGTAGAAAATAGTACAAATTAAAAAAACACTTGAATGAGTAGGTGTGTCCAAATCTTTGACTGGATATACTGATATACTGTATATAATCTGTTTTTTTTATCAAATGAAAATTTAGTCTAATAATGTTACTTAAAATAGCATATTTTTTATACAGTATAAAGGCTCCAGCCATTACCATGAGCCCGTCCTCCCCAATTAAGGTGCCACCAGCCTCCTGTGATATATACATAAAGTAATACTTTTCAAAAAAGGGACCTTTTGTCATAGGAGGGTAAAAGGGCAGAAACTCCAGTGCCCCTAGGGCTCTATCTGTGCATGTGCCTGTGCTATTGCAAAAATAATTCCTCTGCCCTCGCTTTGACAGGAGGCTTCCATATTGTGCTGGTTGCAGCTCTCCAATAAAGCATTCAGTGAGGGTGCTCTAGTGGCTTGATTTGGTGCTTTGGCTCTATCAGGTATTGCATATCCCTGAGGATTATGGCTGAACCGGCCCTGCCCAACACCATAATCACTCCATACATCGCAAAACTCCCCATTAGAAAAACGCAGTTGAGATCAAATGCATGGGAAATGTGCCATTTAGAACATCTTACAACAATGGAAACGGAAGATAAGGGTCCCAGAACAATAACATCTGGTGTATTTTATCTGCCTGATAGAAATAAAGCAGTGTAATGAGCTGGCTTATTAATAGCTATAAATATCTAAAACACATCACTCACTAATGCTGTTAAAACATTGAAGATTTTGTGGATTTAATCAAGTGTAAATGAGATTCATGAGGAGCCCTTTGAAAACGTACAGACGTTATGCCAAAGGGTGAGAGATAAGGCAGTAGGGAGGGGAGTTTCATAGCTGGAGAGTAGGTGATGATGGTTCTCCGGGTCTGACAGTGGCTCCTGAACTGTGCTATGTCAACATTCCAGTCAGTTGCGCAACACTGAAACCATTGCCTGCCCCGCAGGGGCAGCTGGAAGGCTCATGTTTGACAGACTTGATTTGATTTTGTAAAAAGTGTTCTGCGGCCCCCAGCGAGACCAGGCCTGCTGCTGCTCTCTCCACTCACATTTTCGTGTTGTGATGGGTGAATGATGGGTTTAGCAGTGGCATCTGTCTGAGAGAGATGGGTTTATCATCCTTGGCGTCTCAATATGTGAGTGCTAATCTGGAGTCTCGCTCTCTCTCCAACCAGGGGTAGACGTAACATAGTAATAGTAAATCGTTCTCCCTCCATCTAGTATATGTTACATTTCTTATGGTATGTATTTATTTGTGGATGTCCATCATCCATTTCATATGACATTACGAATTACAATTCATACAATATTTAGCTAATTTGCAATACATATGATATGTTACGAATCCAATTTTTTGTGGCTAACTTTAGCTAGGTGGTTAGATTACTAACTCTAACATTAGCTAGGTGGCTAACATTAACTAGGCTAATGGTTAAAGGGCTACGGTTAGGGTTAAGGTTAGGGTTATAAGTTACGTTAAAGAGTTAGAGGAAGGGTTAGCTAACATTGCTAAGTAGCAAAGTATCTAAAAAGTAGTTGCTAATTAGCTAAAATGCTAAAGTTGTCCATGATGACATTCAAACACGCCACCTTTGTGATGCTAGACATTTGCGTTATCCGCCTACCCATCCACCCTGACCAATCACCCTCCTTACATTTTTTTCCTTAAGGAACCTTATCTCTTATGTAACCATACCAAACTTAACATATCATACTAATTTGAGTGTCCTGGACTTACGTTTATAATGTTGGTCTATGAGACCAGGCTGCTCTCTCCCTTTCTCTCTCTCTCTCTCTCTCTCTTTCTGTCTTTCCCACCCTCCCACTCAATCTCTCTTTCTCAGGCTCTGTTTCTGTTTCTCTTTTCTCAGATTGTGCCAGTTCATCTCAACTCCCCTGGACAGTCTAGCAGGAATATCAATGAATCCATTTCTATTAACGTCTTCTATGAAACTCTGAGTGATGTGGAACTATAGTTCCTAATGAGACTGATGTGCAATGCCACTGTTGAAGCATTGGTTGAAATCAGGCTGCTCCCCCCAGGCTATTCCCTTAAAAGACCTCTTGAAAAATAAAACAAAAAGCTGCAATGTTATTGTTTGTGCTTCTTGAGACGGCGTAGCAACAACATAGCCAGTATACACTTCTTCAAAATGGTCTGAATTAATCTATGATAAATCAAGAAATCTGTAATTCATTTTGAGGTTTTTGCCAAGGAGGTCTTAGTTGTGCAATTTTGCATCTAACTAAGATGTTTGGTGCAATATTTCTCAAGTGAGAAATTGCATAAAAACGAGTTGCCTCTTGTTGAATGACAACAAACACTTAATTGAAGAATCCCTTCCATAGTTCTTCCCACTCCTACTAGTAGTAGTACTGTTGACCAACCACCAATGAAGGGGTGTAGACTTCAGCTACCAAACTTCAACTTGCCTGAAGAAAACATTTTGTGTGCATGAACAGCCCCCCAAAAAACATCTGAACACCAAAACTAACAAAAACGGCAACAAATTGAGTCATAATATGTGCACAACCTGTTTCGACTGGGAAGCATGCGACATGCATGCGAGTGGCTAGGCATAAAGATGACAGGGGTGGGGGGAGGATAGTGCTGGGGGCGAAGGCAGACAGATCCAGATAAACATGAAGGATTCCAGATGTTTTATGGTTAGATTGGTGAATATAGTTACATGTTTCTATGGAGCGTTGCTATTCTATTGGCGGACCGGTCTGCTGGATGAGTTTTGTCTGTTGGTTGGACTCTGTCAAGAGGAAATACATCATGCTGTTTGACGCTGCCTGCTATTGACATGCCATGGCTGATATTTGCGTGATTTCAGGTAGTCATTTATCACCTAAGGCTTCAAACACACTCTTAACAGCTTCTTCAACTTCAGCTTTAAGCACCAGCTGTCAGAGCAGCTCACAGATCACTTCACCTGTACATAGCCCATCTGTAAATAGCCCTTCCAACTACCTCATCCCCATACTGTATTTATTTATTTATCTTGCTCCTTTGCACCCCAGTATCTCTACTTGCACATTCATCTTCTGCACACTCTACCATTCCAGTGTTTAATTGCTATATTGTAATTCCTTTGCCACCATGGCCTATTTATTGCCTTACCTCCCTTATCCTACCTCATATGCACATGCTGTTTATATACTTTTTCTACTGTATTATTGATTGTATGTTTGTTTATTCCACGTGTAACTCTGTGTTGTTGTATGTGTCAAACTGCTTCACTTTATCTTGGCCATGCCACAGTTGCAAATGAGAACTTGCTCTCAACTATCCTACCTGGTTAAATATAGGTGAAATATATATATATATATATATATATATATATATATATATATATAAAATCTTCTGGGTCAACAGTTCCCACAGACAAGTCAGTGGAAATGAGACATTGCCTATTGAATCCCTCTCAGTGGTTAAACATTTCATAACCCTGCATGGATGTTTATGAACCAGTTTCATAATAATCTTGATGTTGCCCCAGGGAAAATGCTACTTTTAGCTGCTTGTGAAATTCTTCAAGTAGTTGGACGGATTTCAGTTGAGGTTTCAGTAAAACTTCACATTAGGTGAAGTATGAGATGGTCATAACGTATGCATGCTAGTTTGCAATACCTACTAAGCCATGCTATAGCACTGTACAGCATACACAGTATTTCCATAAGCCACAGAAGACACTAGACCTGGCTATAACGTGGCTGCAGAGAAATCGACGTCACGGGACCAATAGCCAAACTGACAAATAACTGTCACTGTGTATGAAATACTGTTTTCCATATTATTAGACTCACTTAAGACTCACAAGTGGAGCACACTCACAGCACACATTTGCATATGACTTATGGGGAGTCATGGAACTGGGTATGGCCTCTAATTTGGTTGTTGGGATCACTGATTTATCGATTGGCTGTGGTAGAGATGTGCCTTCCCATATCCAAGTAAGCTGTAGTGTTATTGAGACTCATTAATCAGCATGACAGAAACTAAATGCGCAGAGGCATATTTTACTCACAACTTGGAGAGAAAGAGAGCGAGAAGAGGGGAAAAACAAGCTGTGGAGGCATGCTGATGTAAAGTATCAATGCCTGCCTCCTAAAATCCAATGAATATGGTTTAATCATGTCCATTTCAAAGATAGGATTATTTGAAAGAAGGCTATTGATCCTGAAGATGGTCAGATACTCATGTAGATGGCAACTGAGCATTAGCGGTTCAAATCAAATTTATTTATATATCCCTTTGTACATCAGCTGATATCTCAAAGTGCTGTACAGAAACCCAGCCTAAAACCCCAAACAGCAAGCAATGCAGGTGTTGAAGCACTTTGGCTAGGAAAAACTTCCTAGAAAAGGCCAAAACCTAGGAAGAAATCTAGAGAGGAACCAGGCTATGAGGGGTGGCCAGTCCTCTTCTGGCTGTGCCAGGTTGAGATTATATCAGAACATGGCCAAGATGTTAAATGACCAGCATGGTCAAATAATATGTCTGGGACAGGTAGCATGTCCGGTGAACAGGTCAGGACTCCATAGCCTCAGGCAGAACAGTTGAAACTGGAGCAGCAGCACTGACTGGGGACAGCAAGGAGTCATCATACCAGGTAGTCTTGAGGCATGGTCCTAAGGCTCAGGTCCTCTGAGAGAGGGAAAGAGAGAATTAGAGAGAGCATACTTAAATTCACATAGGACACCGGATAAGACAGGAGAAGTAATCCAGATATAACAAACTGACCCTAGCCCCCCCGACACAAACTACTGCAGCATAAATACCTCCCAATGGAGGCTGAGACAGGAGGGGTCAGGAGACACTGTGGCCCCATCCGATGATACCCCCAGACAGGTCCAAACAGGAAGGATATAACCCCACCCACTTTGCCAAAGCATAGCCCCCACACAACCAGAGGGATATCTTCAACCACCAACTTACCATCCTGAGACAAGGCCGAGTATAGCCCACAAAGATCTCCGCCACGGCACAACCCAAGGGGGGGCGCCAACCCAGACAGGAAGATCACATCAGTGACTCAACCCACTAAAGTGACGCACCCCTCCTAGGGACGGTATGAAAGAACACCAGTAAGCCAGTGACTCAGCCCCTGTAATAGGGTTAGATGCAGAGAATCCCGGTGTCATGACCGTCGTAAGAAGCGGACCAAAGCGCAGCGTGGTGTGAATGCATCATTTAATAGATGACAAAAAACACAAAGTAAACTGTACAAAAACAATCAACAAATAACAGCCGTGAAGCTATCATAAGAACTGTGCTGACACAAGCAACTAACATAGACAATCACCCACAAACAAACAGTGAAACCCAGGCTACCTAAGTATGATTCTCAATCAGAGACAACTAATGACACCTGCCTCTGATTGAGAACCATACTAGGCCGAAACATAGAAATCCCCAAATCATAGAAAAACAAACAGACTGCCCACCCCAACTCACGCCCTGACCATACTAAATAATGACAAAACAAAGGAAATAAAGGTCAGAACGTGACACCCGGTGGAAAGAAGGGAACCGGTTGTTGTCTATATGGATGTCTACTCTACCCTATACTGTAACTTTACATGGGGTCATTCAGTTTGAACATTTTGTGGAGTCAGCATTAATGAACACGATTCATATCAGTGCACTGGCAATGCTAATATTTCCCCCTGGCTGTTTTGTAAATAAGATCAAATAGATGGAGCTACAGTAAATACATCAGCATCATGTTAATTTACATGCCTCTGTTTACCCATACATTTATTTTGGGGAAAAAATATCACAACTTTGCCCAACTCCTGTTTTGGGAAGATAAATTTAGACAACTTTCAGGCATATTTATTCATGACCTTACCCGTTGAAATCTTTGAGGTGTTGTCAGGACTCCTTAGCTGAAACCCTCTCACTTTCTCTTTCTCTCTCTGTACTACACATAACAGATTATCAGCTGTTTTTGCCAGCAGCAAGCTCTGCTCTAGATTTCTGTGGTATGCGTTCACATTGGTGTTGTCAAGGGTTTGCGTGGCAATCTGTATATTGTGTGTTTCATTTACTTTCCCAATTCAATAGTTCTCGATGTTTTCAAACTTTTATTATTAAAAACAATGCTATGCTGTCCCGGTAATTATCGATGATTCTTGTTGGAGTGATATGGGAGGGAAGGATGCATTCGTCAATGTAGTCGTACGTAAAAATCTCAATTATCCTGGATTCACTTCAGAATGTTGGAATACAAATTCCTGGCTCTGCCCCTCCTCATCAGGGCTGATGCGATATGTGTTGTTTTTCTGCAAGGTTAATCACAGAGGTTGGGCTACAAAGGTGGAGAAATGGATGTGAAATCAACATAGCTCCATACGACTCCCCCTGGAGCACATCTGTGATCAATTATTTATGTATTTATCAGAACCAAGTAACTACATATACAGTAAGTACAATTTCCCCCCATCTTTCATGTTTTGCAATCTTTACAGGAAATACTGGTACTGAACAGTTGCGTTTCTGCCTCTGAAGAGTTCCCAAGGTGAGAAAAGAGCAGGATGAGAAAGGGTAAGGAGGGAAAAGTAAAGAGACAAAGATAGAGAAAGAGGTAAATGTGTGTGTTAATGTTTGAAGGATGGGAGGTTAACTTGATGCCATACTGACAGAGCGTGTTGTCTGTCCTCTCATCACTCTGCTCTTGCAGTTCCTCGCCTTACACTCACCCTCCTGTTAATCACACGCTGCCATGGCAACCTGGGGGAGGCGGCCTGATCATGTCGCCATGTTACACTTCAGTAAACCAATCAAAGACCAGCGTGACCCTGCGTGAGCCCCCTTACAGGCCAATGAGATGGTTTTGTGATAGATGATATAGTGATAGCACAATATCAGGTGTGTGTAGTCGCTGCAGTGTTGAAGGGAAATTAAGCCTTATTAATGTCCCCAGACACAAAAACAGTGGGAACAAAACATTTAAAACTGTCCTGTAATCAGTCAAACACCTGGTCTGTGATCATCTCCTGGGTAACACACTTTCTCTACTGTTTCTTTCTTTCAGTTGTCAGGTCAGAATTTTAATCATGGGTTTGTTGTGGTGCTACTTGCTCTCTGTTGCACACTGGTGAAACATGAAAACAAAACCATAATGTAGTAGCATTTTCCCACTCTTCTACAACTTCTCTTCTCCAACTTTTTCCTTTGTTCAGATGCAAGCCTCAAGGCTCTAAGTGACATCATGAAGGACAAAACTACAGGAGGATGGAAGAGAAAACAGACAAATTGAGATGGAGAGAACCTAGACAGCTGGAGACAGGCTCTATTCACTATGAGTTTTTTTGCGGGGGGGTCTCTCTGTATAGCACCTCTATTGTTTTATTTGAAGAGACTAACAATAGGTATCACACAGGCTACTGGTACCTCACACTCCAATATAACCTTGATGAGGGGATAATTCATCTTAGGCACTTGTCTAGCACATAATTTTCCTAAGCTAATTTTCAGTATACCCCATCCACCGCTCTTTCTTGTCCTTCACAAATGTCCACAAGGACCCAAACATCAATTACTGTACCTTATGAGTCCCCTCCTTCTGCAGAAGAACACACATTTGCATTTCTATCCCATATAATTCACTTTCTCGACACTCATAGCAGGGTTTTATTTCATAACTTTAGATTAGCCTCCTACAAACATAATTATTCCCTTTGGTTACAAAATGCATTTCAACTCCCTGAGCTGAAAATATTTATTCAGGTGCCTCTTTCTTGGTAACCCTGATCTGGTGTCACTCTTTCATCCCTCGTTTTCTTTCTCTTCTCTTAGAGGAAGTTCTTCATGTAGCCACACCACTCTGTCTGTCTGAAGGAGGGCAATGGCCTGGAGAGAGAGAGGTATGGCTTGGAGAGGGAGCGGTATGGCTTGGAGAGGGAGGTGTATGGCCTGGAGGGGGAGGTGTATGGCCTGGAGGGGGAGAGGTATGGCCTGGTGAGGGAGATGTTTGGCCTGGGGAGAGAGAGGTATGGCCTGTGGGGGTAGGTGTATGGCCTGGAGAAGGTAGGGTATGGCATGGAGAGGGTGGGGTATGGCCTAGAGAGGGAGGGGTATGGCCTGGGCAGGGACAGTATGGCTTCCTGTGATGTGAGTGAACTGTAATTGAAAAATGCTTCTCCGAAAAGGTGGGTGGTCCTGATGGGGTACTGTCAGTGAACTTGGTTGCTAGGGAGGTAGGACAATGAGGTTGTGTTTCTGAGCCCCAATGGCTGGGACTGAGGGGTAGAGTGTGTTCCCTACTTTTTTATTGACCCACACACTGTGATCAAGGCAATGATTAAAACTTCTGGCACTCACATGATAGGGAATGCGGATGACACACAGCTTTATTTACCATTCAGACCCAGTGACCAAGTTAGCCTAGCTACCCTTCACAAGTGTCTTGCTGATGTCAATGTTGGATGTCTGACAATTTTCTCCAGCTCAATGAAAATAAATCAGAGGTTGTATTTGGCCCCCACCTTGCTAGAACTCAGATTGTAATAACCTTGGTCATTAGTCCATCAAAGTAAAGTCTGAGGCCAGAAACCTTGGTGTCTTTGACCCTGACATAATTTTCAGAGCTGCATGTAAAGAAGGTGGTCCAGTTCTGATTTGATCATATAATAAATCAAGTATTTTATTTCAATCACGGATCTTCATAAAGTTATCCATTCTTTCATTTCCTCACACCTAGATTACTGTAAGTCTTTGTATACGTCTCAATCAGAAATCACTCCATCGTCTACAGTTAGTTCAAAATGCTGTAGCTCTGCTTTTAACAGGCATCAGAACATTTAACCATATCACACCTGTTTTAGCTTCTCTATCCTGTCTACCAGTCCCTTTTAGAATAGATGTTTAAATCGTATCAATCACATTTAAGGCTATACTTGGTTTAGCCCCATCTTTTATCTCCCTACGAGCCAGGATGCAGCCTGAAATCATTTGACATGGCACTGTTGACCATCTAAAGTCTAGGTTGAAACAAACAGAGACCAGGCATTTGCCATTAGGGCCCCTAGACTTTGGAATGGTCTGCCAGAGGAGATCAGGCTTGCAGATTCAGTGCCTCTTTTAAAAATCCCTGCTGAAGACACAGATTTCTAAAAAGGCTTGTAGTAATGTATGGTTTCAAGTTATGATTTTAATTAGCTATCTTTTTAATTCTCCTTCCTCCTGTCTTTGTTGCTGTACTTTTATTTATTTTATCATTCAGGATGCAGAGCACTTTGTTACTTGTATTGAAAAGCGCTCCATAAATAAAGTTATTATTATTATTATTAGAGAGTCTTTGAACTTGGCCATTCGTCCCATTGGCTTTCTGAAGGCCCACTCTTGGCTTATGTCTGATAAATGTGACTTGCTCTATCATAATCAGTCACATTGACCCCAGAACACATTTGGAGTTTTATACAGTGCTGGAAAGAGGAGAATGTTAGCTTTTCTACTCCAAATATCAAGTGAGTTACATGACATTACATGCTGAGTGTCACCAAACCAAAGTCAAAGTAACTTTTAAGACATTTATTCATATAATTTATCACAACTATTTACTTAATACAAACATCAATACAAGAAACACATTTGTACACATACAAACATAATTTATAGGCTACATTCACTTATTTTCAAACATGCACACACATGTACACATGTACAGTACATGCATATGTATGACAGAGAAATACTCTCACGCTGCACATGTTCACGCCATGATATGTGCTAGGACTAGATGCGGTGTGCATGTGTTTGTGCGCATGTGTACGTGCATACATGTACACGAGCGCACAAATGTGTGCACATCCCATGTAGTCCACAAACATGTCATGGTTGTGGCCCACAGATTTTCCGTGTTAGATTCAGAGATAAGGCTTGGGAGGAAAAATAATGAATTAAATAGCATCTCTTATAAATACGTCACAGAGAATGTGTATAGATGTGCTCAAGCAACCCAGGACCTGCATTTTTCTGACAGTCACACAGAGCAAACAGCATCTAAAAAGAGCTAAAAGAGATGGAGGGGTTGAAAGCTAAAAATGGTCAGAGTAAACTTTGGTCTCTAAGCAGCTAAAATGAAAAACGTTAAAGAAAATCTGACCACACATATGTGTCACCAGAGAGTAAAGACCGACAGTCTCTTTGGATCCGATTTGTGTGGGCTTTGGACTTTGCCGCTGGTCCACTGGCTGGAGCTAACAAACGTTTGATACAAATATAAGTATCAAGTTTTAGGAAAACACTAACCATGACCACGCATAAACATTTTTGTACTTGCGCCACACAGAGGACTTGGTCTCAAATGTCAGTAGCACCTGGATGTCTGCCCTCTTAAATCCAGGAATCTATCCTGGGAGCGGCATTGCCTGGACTTCAGCGAAGTTGTTGACTTGGTGGACGATTCACTGAATGTTCTCGTAGGACAGCACCTGTTTGCTGGCGAGATGACCACCACACCTCTTCTTCCTTGGAGCCACACCGTGTTCTTTGTAGAACTTCATCACTGCAGTCAAATTTTTGTAGAAATTCAGAAATGAGAAAATACATTATTTAAAACATGCCTTTAATATGTGCTGTAAGGCACAATATATTCTCAGCTATAGCTATTTTATTTATATTCGTGATACAGCCAACTACTCATTTTTTCTTAAATACCTTATGCACTTTTTAATACGTGTAAGAACTTATGCCTGTAAGAACTTGAATGTTACTCTTCAGATTTGCTGGCTATCAAGGAAATAGGATATCCTCTGATGTTTCCTTTTTGTTTGTTTGCTCCTTTTCGAGCTGATGGTTTCCTTGGAGAGGTTCGTGGAACCAGCGATCTTGCCAATGAGCACTAGATGTTTTTCATCCGAAAAATAAGACAAATACTATATTAATTTAACATTCAGTCATCCTCATAATCTATTCTATCAACACTCTTTCAATAACACACACTAACTACACATAACCTGCACTTATTGAAATGCATGCATGAATCCCACACACACCAACAACAGCACACACACACACACACACAGGTCCCATAAAATATCAGATACATACACACACACTCACTAAATACACTGCCTTTAATACACTAGCTAGCTAGTCAGTCTACTTGTGTCTCATCACACACACACAAACATAGACACTGACAGATAGACAGACACAGAAACATGCACACATTACACACTCACAGCCAACTGAACTTGACTAATTGTTGAATGGCAAGCACTTACCATTGGTTAGTTAATTCATTTGGTCAAGTCTCTTACCTTCTCGGGGGCAAACAGCAAATAGCAGGGTTTCCCTTCTTTGGACTTGCAAGTGCACCTGAACACGCAAGCCTTTTCAATTTCTTGCCCAGCATCACTGACATATTTCCCCTCGGCCGACTGAAGAGCCGTAATTGACAGATCCACCATTTAATTTTAAATTTTAAATTTATGTAAATTTTACCCCCTTTTTCTCCCCAATTTTGTGGTATCCAATTGTTAGTAATTACTATCTTGTCCCCTGAAACGCAACCCAACCAAGCCGCACTGCTTCTTAACACAGCGCACATCCAACCCGGAAGCCAGCCACACCAATGCGTCGGAGGAAACACCGTGCACCTGGCGACCTTGGTTAGCGTGCACAGCGCCCGGCCCGCCACAGGAGTCACTGGTGCGCGATGAGACAAGGATATCCCTACCGGCCAAACCCTCCCTAACCCGGACGACGCTAGGCCAATTATGCGTTGCCTCATGGACCTCCCGGTCGCGGCTGGCACAGCTAGCACTGCGATGCGACAGATCCACCAATAACGGGTGGTCTTCCTCGGTGTCTGTGCTTTTGTGGAGTTGCTCATGGCGACGCTCTCCAGCTCAGGTCAAAAAGTAGTAGCCAATAAGTTGACGCGACTGATTGTCCGAACCAACATCATTACTATTTAAAAATCTAGCGATTTCTCTCCCCCGGGAATCCGTCGATACAGTAGAAAGCTAAGCTAGCTAGTGACAGTGACTATGTATGATGGGATTTGAAATGCGAGTGTAGCCTGAAGTACACTTTTTGTTTTTTCGTGGATGATACGCTACTGTAATTTTCACAAACTTTGGGAAAACAGGAAAATCCTCAGATTGAATATCCTATTTCAGCTTGATTCACAATATATAGCTAGCTAGCTAGTTTGTAATTCATTCATTATTTTGGGGAGTGTTTTAATAGTGCAGATACTGTCCCGCGAAAGCCTGGCGCGATTACAAGCTAGCATCCACCAAACCGATGTGAAAGTGCTCCGTTGTTATGTTTCATACCACATGTATGAGAATAAAAACTATATTTATTCTCTGAATTTGGTAATAATAAATACAGATTATGAAAGCAAAGACATTGTTTTGTTAAAACCAGATGAAACCCCCAAACAGCAAACAACCCACATTTTGACAAAAACACTATTTATATGCAAATTAGCCATTGTGACTCCTGAATGATTACGATAGAGCACGTCACAAATATTATCAGCACTACAAAAACCCTAATTACGGATCCATAACATCGGCTATCCCTCATCATTGGCTGCCTGTAGTCAATAGTTTGATATTGACAGGATTCACAGTGTTTACTCACTAATGTGTTTACTTATAAATAATAAAATAAAATAAACTTTCTACTCATTAATTTGTCTTACTCAATAAATGTACCATCGTTTGTTTGAAAAACAAACAGTACCATACTACAGTACCATACTAGGTTTTGAAATCAGCTGAAACGTTTTTTTTTATCATAAAAATTTGTTTTAGTAGATTATTTTAATTTGACTTTTGATTAGTAGATTATTAAAATGTTATTTCATGAAGACCTTTCAAGGTGTGTGTCTGAGGGAGGAATGGAACAAACGTTCATGTCGCTTATTTTCCCATGTTTAATCATTCTCTCGGCTTAATCTTGATACTACCCATCCCGGGTCCGGGAGCGTAATCATCAACTGACACTAATTAGCATAACGCAACGAACATAAAAATTACTAGAAAATATTCCTATTCATGAAATCACAAATGAAATATATTGAAACACAGTTTAGCCTTTTGTTAATCACCTCCCTGTCATCTCAGATTTTGAAAATATGCTTTACAGCCAAAGCAAGACAAGCATTTGTGTAAGTTTATCGATAGCCTAGCATAGCATTATGACTAGCTAGCAGCAGGCAACCTGGTCACGAAAATCAGAAAAGCAATCAAATTAAATCGTTTAACTTTGATGAGCTTCGGATGTTTTCACTCACGAGACTCCCAGTTAGATAGAAAATGTTCCTTTTTTCCCAAAATATTATTTTTGTAGGCTTAATAGCTCTGTTTTGTTCTTCACGTTTGGCTGAGAAATCGACAGGAAATTGTGGTCACTACAACGCCGAAAAATATTCCAAATTAGCTCCATAATATCAACAGAAACACGTTGTTTATAATCAATCCTCAAGGTGTTTTTTAAATATCATTTTGATAATATATCAACCGGGACAGATGGCTTCTTAATAAGAAAGAGAGAAACAATGGCCGCATTTGTCCTTTACGCACAAAACACTCTGAGAGACTTCAGCTGACCACTGACGCAATGTTGACGTTCAGGCTCATTTTTCAAAATAAAAGCCCGAAACTATGTATTGTGACACTAGACACATTAGGGAAGCCATAGAAAAAGGAATCTGGTTGATATCTCATTCACTGCTCAATAGGGACGCATAGGAACGCAGAGCTTTCTAAATAAGAGCCCCTTCCTGATTGGATTTTTCTCAGGCTTTCGCCTACAATATCAGTTCTGTTATACTCACAGACAATATTTTTACAGTTTTGGAAACTTTAGCATGTTTTCTATCCTAAGCTGTCAATTATATGCATATCTAGCATCTTGTCCTGACAAAATAGCCGTTTACTTTGGGGACGTTTTTTTTCCAAAAATGAAAATAGTGCCCCCTAGATTCAAGAGGTTAAAGATCTGTCAAAATGCCAGGCATACACCAGAGCACATGCACATGGATACATGTGAGCACACCTACTGAACTGAACTCAGTTCACACAGAAACTCAGTCATGAAAGCAAATAAAAGGCATGAAAGCACACGTAAATATTCATACCTACATGAATATGGATCAGATACACATGCACACACACACGTACGTCTATCAGGCATCTCACTCATTCTTCACTTTCCCAGCTTCTCTCTAACTGTATCCCATATGAAAAAAAATAAATGTCAATATATTTAACATCATGTAAAATGTATTTAAAATACATTTTCATCTTTGATAAAATACATGTCATGCATTGTATGCCAGAGATGCATGTACAGTGTCTTCAGAAAGTATTCATACCACTTGACTTATTCCACAAACTGATTAAATACAAATAAAAAATCTCACCCATCTACACATTATACCCCATAATGACACATTGAAATGACAAATTGAAATTTTGCAAATATATTGCAAATGAAATGCAGTTCTGCAGTAGATGGTTATTGATGTTATGGTGTGTTCGTAACCAAGTGGGAAGTGGGAATTTACCACATCTGGGAAAAATTCACTTCAATGGTCCTCCAACTGGTAATTACTTGTCAGCCATGAATCCCGTTGCGACCGGGGGAATTGAATGCAAAAAATATACAAATATTTCTAGCTTGTATAATTATTGGTAACAAGGTTGACGTGTTATGCTCGACCCACTCAGTTTTTCACCACAAAACACCAGAAAATAGCACAAAAGAACCAGCTCACCTGCTTTTATACTATGATTTGACTATTAGAAGTTCAATGTTTCTTTTGAAATCAACATATAAAAAGGAATACTTTCACCACATTAAAATGAGAGTTCAGTACACGTAACAGGAATGACCATAAAAATCGGGGTCAGATGTAAATTAATCACTATTCATATGAAATAAAACAATTATCTTAAGAAATAACTTTTTCAAATCAACGAAATAACTAGGGTTTTACAATGATGGTGAAAACGTTGAGTATTTTTCGGGGTTAGTATGTTCAAATCTTCCTAGAAGTCACAGAGGGTGCATGGAAGGACATATCAAAATGATGAATTTTGGCACTTTAGCAAGTCTTTATTCATATTGAAAATCTGATTTTTTGGAATTCTCCATGTGGATTTTATTAAAGGGCACATCTTAGCGTCTCTCCTGGCCAATAATCTGCGGAAATGCGCAACGCCAAATGCTAATCGTACTCGATAAAACTCAAACTTCCATTAAAACACACATGCAGGATACTCAATTAAAGCTACACTCGTTGTGAATCTAGCCAACATGTCAGATTTTTAAAATGCTTTTCGGCGAAAGCATGAGAAGCTATTATCTGATAGCATGCAACACCCCAAAATACCTGAAGGGAACGTAAACAAAATAATTAGCGTAGCCGGCGCTACACAAAACGCAGAAATAAAATATAAAACATTCATTACCTTTGACGAGCTTCTTTGTTGGCACTCCTATATGTCCCATAAACATCACAATTGGGTCTTTTTCCCGATTAAATCCGTCCATGTATACCCAAAATGTCAATTTATATAGCCCGTCTGATCCATGGAAAATCTCCGTTCCAAAACGCAACGTCATTTTTTTAAATTAAAAAAGTTGCCTATAAACTTTTACAAAACACTTCAAACTACGTTTGTAACCCAACTTTAGGTATTTGTAAACGTTAATAATCGATCAAATTGATCACTGGGCGATCTGTATTCAATAGCAGCTACTCTTGAAATCATGGTCCTTTGTCTCTCTCCCATAAGTCTCTTCCTGTTCCTGGAGGACAGGAAAGGCCTATTTCTTATTCCACCAAGGATTTAAACATGAATGAATGAAAATGCCAGTGCTGGCGACATCGTGTGGAAGTTGTAGGAACTGCAACCTCACCGTTATCTATTTTTGCTTGCAATAAACAATTCAGAGACTGGCGGATGAATACTTTTCTGTGGTTTTTGTGACCAGGTTTTTCTTGGGATTTCGCTTGCTGTTCACGTTCTGTTATAGTCACAGACATTATTTAACCAGTTTTAGAAACTTCAGAGTGTTTTCTATCCACACATACATAATCATGTGCATATACTATATTCCTGGCATGAGGAGCAGGACGTTGAAATGTTGCGTGATTTTTAACAAAATGTTGAAATAATTCAGGGGAGCTTTAAGAGGTTTTAAGATGCAATATTGTTGCATCATTTCTATTTAACATATCAACACCCAGAAGACGCTAAGTTCTGCCAGGTGGACATTGGTTGCAATGCACTCATCAAGTTTGTTTGTTAAATGCATTTAAATGCATGTTAGTGCTTTTTGGTGTGTCAATTACAATGAAAATGCAATTTGACAAAATATATTGTATCGGCGACAGCCGATAAAAATACTTGGAAACGTGGCTTTTGGGGGGCTTTGTCTTGGTGATTTTTGACCTCCCATGAGATGGATTGTTATGTTGTGTTCTGTGATGAAAGATTACGCTTGTACACTGCCAGTTCTGCACTCTGAGTCAGCATGGCATCACATTAAACCTACCATCCTTCAAACATTAAAACTCACATTTATTGACATGTACTGTACATATGATACCAAAATACATACCAACAGACTGACATAATGCATGTGATACCAAAGAGCTGAACAATTCATGTTGAGAGGTATCTGTTACTTGAACTGATGCAATCTGAGGTGCAGTTAACTGCCAATTTCTGAGGCTGGTAACTCTAATGAACTTATCCTTTGCAGCAGAGGTAACTCTGGGTCTTCCTTTCCTAATGAGAGCCAGTTTCATCATAGCGCTTGATGGTTTTTGCGACTGCACTTGAAGAAACTTTCAAAGTTTCTGAAATTTTCCGGGTTGACACCTTCATCATAAAGTAATAATGGACTGTCGTTTCTCTTTGCTTATTTGAGCTGTTCTTGCCATAATATGGACTTGGTCTTTTACCGAATAGGGTTATCTTTTGTATACCACTCCAGATGTGTTACTGCTGTGTGAATAGCGATGGAAATGGCATCTTCTGTGGATCTGTTGGAGAGGTAGGCAAATTGGATTGGTTCTAGTGTGCCTGCGATGCTGGCCTTGATGAGGGCCATGACCAGCCTTTCGAAGCACTTTATGATGACCGAGTTGACCGCGACTGAGCGATAATCATTTGGGCATGTCACCTTGTTTTTCTTGGGCACTGAGACGATGGTGATCTCCTTAACCTCTAGCGTCGAGCAATCCCGTCTCCGGGAGCGTAATCATAGCCTCAAGCTCATTACCATAACGCAACGTTTCCTGTTCATGAAAATCGCAAATGAAATGAAATAAATATATTGAAACACAAGCTTAGCCTTTTGTTAACAACACTGTCATCTCAGATTTTCAAAATATGCTTTAACCAAAGCTACACAAGCATTTGTGTAAGAGTATTGATAGCCTAGCATAGCATTAAGCCTAGCATTCAGCAGGCAACATTTTCACAAAAACAAGAAAAGCATTCAAATAAAATCATTTACCTTTGAAAAACTTTGGATGTTTTCAATGACGAGACTCTCAGTTAGATAGCAAATGTTCATTTTTTCCAAAAATATTATTTGTGTAAGAGAAATAGCTCTGTTTTGTTCATCACGTTTGGCTAAGAAAAAAAAACGAAAATGCAGTCACTTACAACGCAAAACTTTTTTCCATATTAGCTCCATAATATCGACAGAAACATGGCAAACGTTATTTAGAATTAATCCTCAAGGTGTTTTTCGCATATCTATTCGATAATCTATCAGTGGTGGCAGCTGGCTTCTCATCAGAAGAAAATGGAAAAATACTGCAGCTGGAGATTACGCAATAATTGCGACGGAGGACACCAAGCGACCACCAAGCTCCTCCACAGCCATATAAGGAGTCATTGCCATGAGGCGGTTTAAAAAAATGCGGCACTTCCTGATTGTATTTTGTCTGTTTTTTTTCTGTAACATCAGTTCTGTGGCACTCACAGACAATATCTTTGCAGTTTTGGAAACGTCAGAGTGTTTTCTTTCCAAAGCTGTCAATTATATGCATAGTCGAGCATCTTTTCGTGACAAAATATCTTAAAATATCTTAAATAAAATAACGTTTTTCATCCAAAAATTAAAAGAGCGCCCCCTATATCGAAGAAGCTAAACCAGCAGGATAAACACAGTGTGGTCTGCGGCACTCTGTGGTTGGGCTATGATGCCACCACACCGGAAAGCATGTAATAGATAGACATAAGCAACAGCTCCTGAAGAGGCCTCGGCTACAGAAGTCATATACAGATAAAAAACATGGTAGGATGTTATTTCTCAGTAAATACCTGGTGTTTTACTTCCCAGTCAATACCAGGTCATATGCACCGTAACATACAGTGCTATAATCGCCATTATGGGTCAAAATAACAATACGGCATCAACTGAAAAGCCAGGTAACGTGAGCATGCCTGCCCTTTGCTGTTGGCTCTCACCCGTTAGGTCCTATTGGCTGGCTACTTATTGAAATACTGAAGATGAGTGACACTTCCTCACACACTGGTCTTTGATTGGTTAACTGATGAGTGACGTAGCGACATGATCAGGCGGACTCCGCCAGGTTGCCATGGCGGTTTGTGATTGATAGGGGGGTGAGGTGAGTTTAAGTCGAATAGCGGTAGGAGCAGAGTGCAGAGAGGACAGACAGAACACGCTCAGTCAGCATGGCATCAAATTAACCTCCCATCCTTCAAACATTAACACACACATTTACCTCTCTTTACTTCCCTCTCACAGACCTCTGTCTCGCTCTCTTCTCTCTCTTTCTCTTTCCCTTTCTCCATTTAAGGCACATTTTAAGAATCATTTTATTTTGTCCAAAGAAGGTCCAAAGAAAATGCCGGTATGTACTTGAGTGATCATTAAGTAGTGAAAGAGGTGAGAGGTAGTGTAAATAGTAACTGGGTGCAAATTTCCTGATGATTAGAACTAATGTATACATTGTGAAATTAGAGTTTGCTTGTTGTTACAGTGATGAGCTGAAGGAAGAATAGCAGATGGTAAAATTACCCGGGCATGGACTGCTGTTTTTTTCACTTCATTATTTTTTATTTTTTTGTCTACCATTTTCCCTCATAGACAGGACATTGGATCCATGCAACAAACAATTCCTACTACTACCAACTGCCTCTCATGCACAACTGTTGGCCCAGATGGTTTTAAACCCTGACATATCATTGGAGGCATTTGGCGATTTTCATGGAATTGCGATGCACATAGAGCCAGTCTTCAGTCCGGATGCATCTTCTGGAGCAGGAGATGAGGTTTGTCTGTGAGTGTAAGTGTGGGCTGTGAGCGAGCGATAGATCAGAGCGGCCTGTGTCGGTCTACCACACTGATGTGCTGACGCGCTCGCTGCCGTGCTCAGGTAATTACAGCATCTGTTAAGAGCTCTGCTGATTGTTTTTCATCTCCACATGGTCGCCACTCCAGAAAACCAATTACCTCAGGGAACGCTAAATCACTAGGCTCCCTTTTGTTATTTTCCTCTGCTTTTACAAAAGACACACTAAAACTTGGAAAGCAAATGGTTTTGTTGTGTGGTTTTGTATCTCAAAAACAGTAATGGTATCTAACGCTCAGTGGTTCTGCTAAATACAACCTTCTTTTTATTGTAGTTGTGAATCTCACTGACAACCACTGTGTTAACTGTCAAGTGCTAATGATGCTAGAAGTAGTTTATAATTGCTGTTGCATGCAGTGAGTTGCATGCAGTGAAGAGTCTACTAAAACTTTACATATTATAGGAAGATAAAAATGATGGATCGCAAGCATTGTCCCATGTAAATGCTTATGATGTGTGACACATTTGCTTCACAAATCAAGTTCAAACATCATGAATGAATCAAGTGGAATACATTCACACAGGTGGAGAAATATGTACTTATTTATTAGCTTTGTCTGAAAAATAGTGTGAACAATTTCAAGCAAGTACCGTTCCTCAAGGATAGGATAGATTGTAACGCAGTGCTACCTCTACTGCTGAGATGGACTGGTTCTCTAACCTGACAGGCAGACAGGTAGGGTCATTCCCTTTCTCCATAGAGCATCAGAGGTCAGATATGAGTCGACTCCTTTATTTATAAAAATAGATCAGATAAGTGGTGTAATTCAGGTTAACTGTTGATTTGATTTAAATAATGTGTACAAATACGTTTTTCTTACCCTCTGACCTCAATCTCTGATGTCCTTTGTAGCCATGGCAATTACTTCTATTTTTTCATCCTCTGCTCCTCTCTTACTCCAACCCGACAATGTTTCTGTGAAACCTCTAAGCCGATTTTGGTTTCACAAAAAAAAGGCCACAATGAGCAAATTGAAAGGCTTTATTCTCCTGGAGCTCTGGCGGATCAGTTTTATAGTGCTGCCTCAACTCTTTTTATTTCTGCACTCCTTTAAACTACCGTGTCTAATTGCGATGGCATTTTTAATTAAAACTCAAGGATATGTGGTTGTTTGTGAGGAGAGACTAATCTTCCTGTGTCCCCGCCTTTCCCCGTCCCTGCTATCTGCCATCTATCTGCCTAATGAGAAATTGGAACAGCCAGCGGAGGACTTGTTGATATTTGTCCTTCTCTAAGTGGCTTTCTGCACTTTCCCGATTAGCAACCGGGTCCCAGAAGCCAGCTAGCACATCTGCAGCTCCAGGATACATCAAGCTACAGTAGCTAGCGCTCCTGGATTATTCATGATAACCATGCAGAGACAGGTCTTCATTTGACTTGGTGTCGTGCAGAAACTTTGAAAAAAGTGTCTGAATTACATTGTGTTCTAGTTACTTCCTTCCTATTTTTTCTGTTTGTGTTGGATCTGGGTACAACACATACAATGGATACTATGGTTACAATGGGTATTGTATTAACATAAACTTGGCAAAAAAAGAAACGTCCCTTTTTCAGGACCCTGTCTTTCAAAGATTGTTCGTAAAAATCCAAATAACTTCACAGATCTTCATTGTAAAGGGTTTAAACACTGTTTCCCATGCTTGTTCAATGAACCATAAGCAATTAATGAACATGCACCTGTGGAACGGTGTTAGTGTTCAAATACTGGAGAGTTGAGACCAAATCACGGACGCTGGACAGAGTGGATTTCAGTTGTAACGAAAGACAGTTTTAATGAGTCAGAGATATCTTGTCCCGCAGTTTTACGTGCACGGACCTAGTTCACATAACTCGGCAAGGAGCCAGGTGAAAAAGAGGCCTATACAATGGTTACATACATTTTTATACATAGAATAAAGTAGGTGGAGTCTTGTCGTTTCGGTCTTCTTGACTGGTCGGAGGGTTGGAGGCGGGCCTTGCTCTAGCCAGAGCGGGCCCCATTGGTGCACAGCAAAAGTTCTTTGCTCTTGGGACCGGCCAGTTAGAGGGAGATGAGATGTGTGTTTATATAAGGAAGAGGGGGTCAGTCTTATGGCTGGGTGTATGTGTTCTTACGACGGAATGTCTTTGTTTATATGAGCTATGTGTATGAATATTTATATAACAAATCCCCCTCTTCACGTCTATTAGACGTGAAAACTATAGCAGAAAGGTGGCGGTTGCAATCGTGGGTATACATAAGGTGGTGCTCCTAACCTTGTCTGGTTTGCATGGTGGGTCTGTAGGTGTAGTGCTACGTTTGGGACGGGAGTGATTGGAGGGAGTGATATCAGGAAAGGAGTTAGGGACATGTGTAGGGGTTGGTGTATGTGATGTGGCAGGGTGAAATAGTTGTTCAATTAACCATGTGAGAGTCCTAGGGTTACTCCAAATATCAGTATGAATATCACAAATAAGGGACCAGATATCCCCAGCCTCACCCAGAGAGGGAGAAATTTCCCTCTAACTGGGCGAGGTTCCCTTCTCAGGGGAGGCGGAGTTTGATGCCGCATCACCTGAGGAAGGAGTGTCTTCATTTGGAATCGAATTTAGGCCGCTCAAATCAGCTCTGACTTCAGTCAGTGTTCTAGAAGGAATTGGGGCTGGGGTGCAATGTGTAAGGCGGTGTCAAGGTGTGCCTGATTTACCTTTGACCTGGACTGAGTGTGAAGTAACCTCCTTCACTTCGTACGGTCCAGTCCACCTGGGTTCCAGCCACTTTCTCTTGTGGACTGTAACCCTCACCCCGTCACCAACCTTTACCTTCAGTAGTGGCGTGTCCCCCGGCAGCTCCCCCTCCTGGACCTTGTGAACCTGGGTAGAGAGTGCTGCAGAGAGAACCGTCAGTTTTTTCACATAATTAGACATTACAATTTGTTGTACATCAAGGGCGGGCATATGACCTCCCTCCCTTGGTGGACCATGCATGACTCTACCAGTCATTATCCCAAAGCTATCTTAGCTTTTGGTTTGACGTTCCACCAGATTTTGGGATTGGGGCCTGTACACAGATCCAAATCTGTGGGTTATGCCAAATCTTTCTTCCACCTGTCTCAGGTGTTTGTTAAATGTGAGCCATTTGTCAAATTTGATTTGTCTTGGGATGCCATACCTGGGTATTAGTTTGGTTTGTAGCCACTTAAAGACTGACCTAGCATCCTCCCCTTTTGTTATTATTGCCTCTACCCATTTGGAGAACCTATCTACTATGACTAGGAGATAGAGTTTGCCTTTAGATAAATTTTCGGGGCCCATGTCGGTGTAGTCTATACTAATATCCTGAAAACATGCATTAGGTATTACGTATGAGCCCATTGGTGTTTGATATGGTTTCTTTGGGTTGTGTCTGTCACAACCATTGCATTCGTCACAAAATAAATCATCGTCATAAAATAAGTCAGTCATATTTTTTATGTGAGGGTGCCACCAGATGTGCGAGGCCTTTTTGGAGGGTCTTTAGTTTGCCTTCGTGTGTGGGGCCATGTGTTTCTCATAAAAGTTCTGGGTCCATCAGTGTGGCCTGCTTCATGGGCATGGGCTGAGTCTGTATAGATATTCAGTCTTTCCTTTTCCTCTGATGAGGACCTGCGTCAATCCGATGATTTCAGCTAATTTGGCCGATGCTGGTTGAGGGTTGATGGCTGATTGAAGGGTGACATGTGAACCGTCTGGGAGTTGCTGTTTCCTTCTTCTGCCGTGGGTGGTGGGCATTTTTATGACCAGGGGATGGTGCTCCCAGTCATTCCCTGGAACTGCGGTTGGTTGTATGCGGGTTGCTGATGCATGGGTGTGGGTCCTGGTTGCTGATGTTCGTACTGTTGAGGTCTATTTCCACCCCTTTCCTTCCCATATGGACCTCTCGTAGAGTTCCACTGGCGTTGTTGTGGTGTGAGTGGGTATGGACACTCGTGAGTAGTGCCCTGGAGTTCTACAGTTGAAACAAACCCCTCTTTTTGGATGGCCTGGTATCCATTGCGGCTGGTATGCAAATTGTGGTTGCGGGGGATACCAAGGCCCCGGGTTGGCTGGTTGAGGACCGGCCTGCTGTTGAATCATCTGGGAGATAGTCTGGGCCACTATTTGAGAGATGTCTGTTTTGGTGCCCGTCTCCTTCGTTTCTTCCGCCACCATCTGTTTCTTAGGTTTTTCTCCTTGTTGTGCTTCCTTCAATTGGAGTTTCAGGAGTTGTACCTGGAGGGACTGCACCTGGCTCTCAGCACCCCCTCTTTCCTTGTTGTGCTGGGTCACATGGTGGTGCACATGAGTGTTGAATTGGGTCAGAGGAAGTGCAAACAACCCTACCGTTCCTCTGAGTTTGGTTTTAACATCTCCGGGACACCCGTTGACCACCATTTCCTTCCACATGCTGAGTGTGGTATCAGTGTGATCGAATGGTTCTTCGTGGACCGATCTCCATGTGGTCTTAGCCCTGTCCAGGTATGCTGCAGGTTGCTCACCTGGGTTGATTGTAAAGGAGGATAAGGTGGCATGGTTTCTTTCTGTAGGGTATGCTCTCCGTAGAACTTCCCATAATCTGGTACGGAAGTGGTCTATGGGCAGTGTTGGGGCCCGCCATCCAAGGTCAGCTGCTGTCATGAGGGCCTCCATGGTTCCGTGGTCGGTGGCTCTTGCTAGAAGTGCTTTCATGTCTCCTAGGCAGAGTTGCAGGCCTGACGTAAGTGTCTGCAGTTGATGTAGCCACGCTGAAGCTCCTCCATGTAGGCTAGGCATCTGTCCCATCAGTGTTGTTAAATCAGTCATTTTCCAGGGCTGGTACTCCACAGTGTGTGCTTCACCTGGTGTCGGTCGCAGGGGGTACTGTCCTGCCATCTCCTGCTCTCGCTCTCTTCTATCAGCAATTCTGGAGGACCGACGGAGTGTTTCGGACCCCATTGATTCGGTAACTTTGGTTACTGTTCCTCTCATTATGCCTTCCACACGGTAGGCTCCCTCTCTGTTGTTATCTTGGTTAGCTATTAGCTCCCTGAGCTCGAGCTATTGATGATTTCAGCAGCTCCTGCATCTTAGTCACGTTTGGAGCTCCCATCGGAGCTGGGGTGAGCACCATGTCAATTTCTTCTTCGTTTTCGATATCCATGTTCTGATGACAGTCCTCCCTATCCGTCTGATAGAAGTGGTTTGAATCTAATCTTGTTTGTAGGTGTCCTCTGGTTTCAGAGGTGAGAGAGTTCACAGAGGAGCATTGCGGCCTCCGTTCCTGGGGGAGGTCTCCTGCTCCTGGAATCCCAGTTTCGAACTGTTCACATACCATATGGCCAGCCGTTATCCCCAGGGTAATTTCCCCTTTTAACTCCCCTTGGTCTATTCTCAGAACTGGAGCCTGTATTGTGGGAGGTGCCCTGGGCAGGAATGGGTTGTGTGACGGGCTCCGGTGATTTTGTCCCTTTGAGTATGGCGGGGGCTGAACTGCCTCCATTGTCAATTGTGGATATAGTGAGGGAGAAACGGCCACAGGGGGAGCCGTGGGCAAGTTCTCAGGCGGAGCTTTAACATCCCCCGACGCCACAATAGCCACGCCCATCATGTCTGGTGTGTTTTTGGGCAGCACCCTCCTACTCTCCTGTATGGCCCATGTACCTATCTTGAGCTCCCCCTCTGCTCTCTCTCTCTCTCTTGTACCTACTTTTTTGAACCTGTGTATGTTGTTTCTCTCCGCCTCACTCGCTTTTGCATGCTCTACTGCGTCCTCTAATTCTGTCTGCATATCTTGGAGTTTCCCCCCTGTAGGTGGTCCTCCGCTAAAATAACCTGCTTGTGTCCATCTTATCCGTAATCCTTTCCACACTTTCTCCACTTTCCCATACTGTTTTTTACCTCCCGCTCTATCAATCATACTCTGATCTAAATAATCATTGAATTTTAGTTTGGGCGTGGTAGCTGCAGACATTTTATCTAGTTCGTCTGATAATGTGTATAATGCGTTATTTAGGTATATTCAATTCTTACTATGTGGTGTTTATTTCTATCGTTGTATGCTTAGCCTGTCCCTGGTCGAGACAAAGGGGGTTATCAGTATGTGACGCCCGCCACGTGTGTATTTCACCGGTATTTTATTTGAATTTGTTCAGCGATTCGTTTAGGTATTTTCTATAAATGATTCTGCGATTTCCTTTTGGAACAATATATCAGTGAATATATGCGGTTCTATAACAATTTTCACAGTAATTCTAGCTCTTTAGGAAATATAGATAGAATTTCTAGACAACTAAGAGTTGTTCAGTGAATTATTTAAATACTTTCTGTAAACAATTCAGTAAATTCCTTTATGAACTTATATCAGTAAATTCGAGCGATTCTATAGCAATTGTCAGAATAATTCTATATATTTAGGAAATATGGATAGAATAGAAAAACCCCAAAATCAGTGTGTAGCTTTTAGCGTCTGTAAAACAAAGTCTGTACTAAGCTCGGCGGCTTATTTAAATACTTTCTAGAAACAATTCAGTAAGTTCCTTTATGAACTTATATCAGTAAATTCCAGCGATTCTATAGCAATTGTCAGAATAATTTTAAACTTTAGGCAATATCAACAGGAATGAAAAAAACGAAAATCAGTATTCCGGGCCGGCTGCTGTCAATCAAAATTGCACGGCCATTCGATACTAAGGTGGCTTTGTCTACCAGCACGTGTGCATAATAGCCCAGTTACGTATCCCAACCTACTCCGCGACAAACGTTTCTTTCAATTTAATTTCCCCCATCTCCAAATCATGGAATGTCAACTCTGGTTCATCTTATGTTTATTGTTTGATGTGCAATAGCCACATCATTCCCGATCTCTGTCTAGTGGAAGGCCAAACTTACATATCCTATATCTATTTTTTTTCACCTTTATTTAACCAGGTAGGCTAGTTGAGAACAAGTTCTCATTTGCAACTGCGACCTGGCCAAGATAAGGCATAGCAGTGTGAACAGACAACACAGAGTTACACATGGAGTAAACAATTAACAAGTCAATAACACAGTAGAAAAAAGGGGAGTCTATATATACATTGTGTGCAAAAGGCATGAGAAGGTAGGCAAATAATTACAATTATGCAGATTAACACTGGAGTGATAAATGATCAGATGGTTATGTAAAGGTAGAGATATTGGTGTGCAAAAGAGCAGAAAAATAAATAAATAAAAACAGTATGGGGATGAGGTAGGTGAAAATGGGTGGGCTATTTACCAATAGACTATGTACAGCTGCAGCGATCGGTTAGCTGCTCAGATAGCAGATGTTTGAAGTTGGTGAGGGAGATAAAAGTCTCCAACTTCAGTGATTTTTGCAATTCGTTCCAATCACAGGCAGCAGAGAACTGGAACGAAAGGCGGCCAAATGAGGTGTTGGCTTTAGGGATGATCAGTGAGATACACCTGCTGGAGCGCGTGCTACGGATGGGTGTTGCCATCGTAACCAGTGAACTGAGATAAGGCGGAGCTTTACCTAGCATGGACTTGTAGATGAGCTGGAGCCAGTGGGTCTGGCGACGAATATGTAGCGAGGGCCAGCCGATTAGAGCATACAAGTCGCAGTGGTGGGTGGTATAAGGTGCTTTAGTGACAAAACGGATGGCACTGTGATAAACTGCATCCAGTTTGCTGAGTAGAGTGTTGGAAGCAATTTTGTAGATGACATCGCCGTAGTCGAGGATCGGTAGGATAGTCAGTTTTACTAGGGTAAGTTTGGCGGCGTGAGTGAAGGAGGCTTTGTTGCGGAATAGAAAGCCGACTCTTGATTTGATTTTCGATTGGAGATGTTTGATATGGGTCTGGAAGGAGAGTTTAGAGTCTAGCCAGACACCTAGGTACTTATAGATGTCCACATATTCAAGGTCGGAACCATCCAGGGTGGTGATGCTGGTCAGGCGTGCGGGTGCAGGCAGCGAACGGTTGAAAAGCATGCATTTGGTTTTACTAGCGTTTAAGAGCAGTTGGAGGCCACGGAAGGAGTGCTGTATGGCATTGAAGCTCGTTTGGAGGTTAGATAGCACAGTGTCCAAGGACGGGCCGGAAGTATATAGAATGGTGTCGTCTGCGTAGAGGTGGATCAGGGAATCGCCCGCAGCATGAGAAACATCATTGATATATACAGAGAAAAGAGTCGGCCCGAGAATTGAACCCTGTGGCACCCCCATAGAGACTGCCAGAGGACCGGACAGCATGCCCTCCGATTTGACACACTGAACTCTGTCTGCAAAGTAATTGGTGAACCAGGCAAGGCAGTCATCCGAAAAACCGAGGCTACTGAGTCTGCCAATAAGAATACGGTGATTGACAGAGTCGAAAGCCTTGGCAAGGTCTATGAAGACGGCTGCACAGTACTGTCTTTTATCGATGGCGGTTATGATATCGTTTAGTACCTTGAGCGTGGCTGAGGTACACCCGTGACCAGCTCGGAAACCAGATTGCACAGCGGAGAAGGTACGGCGGGATTCAAGATGGTCAGTGATCTGTTTGTTGACTTGGCTTTCGAAGACCTTAGATAGGCAGGGCAGGATGGATATTGGTCTGTAACAGTTTGGGTCCAGGGTGTCGCCCCCTTTGAAGAGGGGGATGACTGCGGCAGCTTTCCAATCCTTGGGGATCTCAGACGATATGAAAGAGAGGTTGAACAGGCTGGTAATAGGGGTTGCGACAATGGCGGCGGATAGTTTCAGGAATAGAGGGTCCAGGTTGTCAAGCCCAGCTGATTTGTACGGGTCCAGGTTTTGCAGCTCTTTCAGAACATCTGCTATCTGGATTTGGGTAAAGGAGAACCTGGAGAGGCTTGGGCGAGTAGCTGCGGGGGGGGGGGGGGGCTGTTGGACGAGGTTGGAGTAGCCAGGCGGAAGGCATGGCCAGCCGTTGAGAAATGCTTGTTGAAGTTTTCGATAATCATGGATTTATCGGTGGTGACCGTGTTACCTAGCCTCAGTGCAGTGGGCAGCTGGGAGGAGGTGCTCTTGTTCTCCATGGACTTCACAGTGTCCCAGAACTTTTTGGAGTTGGAGCTACAGGATGCAAACTTCTGCCTGAAGAAGTTGGCTTTAGCTTTCCTGACTGACTGTGTGTATTGGTTCCTGACTTCCCTGAACAGTTGCATATCGCGGGGACTGTTCGATGTTAGTGCAGTCCGCCACAGGATGTTTTTGTGCTGGTCGAGGGCAGTCAGGTCTGGAGTGAACCAGGGGCTATATCTGTTCTTAGTTCTGCATTTTTTGAACGGAGCATGCTTATCTAAAATGGTGAGGAAGTTACTTTTAAAGAAAGACCAGGCATCCTCAACTGACGGGATGAGGTCAATGTCCTTCCAGGATACCCGGGCCAGGTCGATTAGAAAGGCCTGCTCACAGAAGTGTTTTAGGGAGCGTTTGACAGTGATGAGGGGTGGTCGTTTGACTGCGGCTCCGTAGCGGATACAGGCAATGAGGCAGTGATCGCTGAGATCCTGGTTGAAGACAGCGGAGGTGTATTTGGAGGGCCAGTTGGTCAGGATGACGTCAATGAGGGTGCCCTTGTTTACAGAGTTAGGGTTGTACCTGGTGGGTTCCTTGATGATTTGAGTGAGATTGAGGACATCTAGCTTAGATTGTAGGACTGCCGGGGTGTTAAGCATATCCCAGTTTAGGTCACCTAACAGAACAAACTCTGAAGCTAGATGGGGGGCGATCAATTCACAAATGGTGTCCAGGGCACAGCTGGGAGCTGAGGGGGGTCGGTAGCAGGCGGCAACAGTGAGAGACTTATTTCTGGAGAGAGTAATTTTCAAAATTAGTAGTTCGAACTGTTTGGGTATGGACCTGGAAAGTATGACATTACTTTGCAGGCTCTCTCTGCAGTAGACTGCAACTCCTCCTCCTTTGGCAGTTCTATCTTGACGGAAGATGTTATAGTTGGGTATGGAAATCTCCGAATTTTTGGTGGCCTTCCTGAGCCAGGATTCAGACACGGCAAGGACATCAGGGTTAGCAGAGTGTGCTAGAGCAGTGAGTAAGACAAACTTAGGGAGGAGGCTTCTGATGTTGACATGCATGAAACCAAGGCTTTTTCGATCACAGAAGTCAACAAATGAGGGTGCCTGGGGACATGCAGGGCCTGGGTTTACCTCCACATCACCCGCGGAACAGAGAAGGAGTAGTATGAGGGTGCGGCTGAAGGCTATCAAAACTGGTCGCCTAGGGCGTTGGGGACAGAGAATAAGAGGAGCAGGTTTCTGGGCATGGTAGAATATATTCAGGGCATAATGCGCAAACAGGGGTATGGTGGGGTGCGGGTACAGCGGAGGTAAGCCCAGGCACTGGGTGATGATGAGAGAGGTTGTATCTCTGGACATGCTGGTTGTAATGGGTGAGGTCACCGCATGTGTGGGGGGTGGGACAAAGGAGGTAACAGGGGTATAAAGAGTGGAACTAGGGGCTCCATTGTAAACTAAAACAATGATAACTAACCTGCACAACAGTATACAAGGCATATTGACATTTGAGAGAGACATACAGCGAGGCATACAGTAATCACAGGTGTTGAATTGGGAGAGCTAGCTAAAACAGTAGGTGAGACAACAGCTAATCAGCTAGCACAACAACAGCAGGTAGAATGGCGATTGATTAGGCAGAGAGGGTCGGATTAACTACACACAGAGCCTAAGTGCGGCTGGGGCCGACAGATAAAACATAAACAAGCAGAATGGATTACCGTGATTAATGGACAGTCCAGCATGCATCAGCTATGTAGCCAAGTGATCAGTGTCCAAGGGGCAGCGGTGGATGGGGCAGGGAAGCTGGACTGGCGAGTGTTATCCAGGTTAGAAAACTAACAATGACCAAATAGCTTGTAGCCAGTTAGCTGGTTAGCTTCTGGAGGTTCTTGAGTGTGTTCTAAAAATGTAAAGATAATAGCGGTTCCGTATCACATTGGGTGAGGCAGGTTACCGGAAGGTATAAACAAATTAAAAAATCGAAAAGGGATAGAAAGTAAATATGGGTTCAGTGAGTGTTTGGGACGCGGCGATTCAGACGGTTAGCAGGCCTGTGCTAACAAGCTAACAGTTAGTAGACGGTGCTAAACACGGTAGCAGTTAGCGGACCGGGCTAAACAAGCTAGCAGTTAGCAGGCCGAATTTGCAAGCAAGGAGATAGCAAGGGCTAGAGAGTTAGCCTTTGGGGACGTCGCGATGGGGGTATCTGTTTATTCCTCTTCATGCAGTGACATCGATGGACCGGTCGTGGGTCTGGATATTGTAGCCCAGGAGCTCAAACTGTTCCGTTTGCGATGGGAATCCGGGGATGAAAAATAAAATAAAATAATAAATAGGTCCGTTATGCTCTGGTTAGAGTCGCGTTGTTCGAACTGGCGAGAGCTTTCCGAGCTAAAGGTTAGCTGATGACCGGTTAGCTGAAGACCGCTAGCAATGTTTTGCTGAAGCTGGTAGTTCGTTGGCTAGCTTCAGTTGAGGGGTTCCAGGTCCGAAGTAAATATAAATACTTTAGGAAAAATAGCTACGTTGGGTGAGGCGGGTTGCAGGAGAGTATTTAGAAGAAGTTGAGGTTCAGCAAAAAGTTTTAAAGATATGTGAAGAAAAAAACGAAAACAAACGATATATACAAGGGACACTACACGACAATACGTCCTACTGCTACGCCATCTCGACTACACCTCTAACATAACCAATTAAACAGTTTACAACTCATTCAATAGGATCTTTTACATGCAGATTCAGTCGATCTATTAATTAACTAAATCTCTAAACACAACCAATTAAACAGTTTAGAACTTATTCAATAGGAACTTCTACGTGCATACTACACTTCTAAACACAACCAATTAAACAGTAAGCACTTATTTAATAGGAACTTTTACATGCTTTTACATACTACACTTCTAATAATAGGCCAATTGATAAAAAATAAAAATACAAATAAAAAATAAAAACGAGCAAAACAAGATCTCCCCGATCAATGTCTTAGGTTCTTATGTAAAAAATTTGGGCACCGATTCATACTCACGCCCAGTACTTTCTGATCAAAATTTGGTTTAGGCTATAATACAATATGCAGATTTCGATATAACGGGCTCTGCTCACCTTTATATAGAGCGCTCCGATCAGATTTCCTGAGGCAAGATGAATGGCTGGGGAAGTCACTCTTCCGTCTGATTTTTTAGCCGTGATCAGTCTCGTCCTCTCACACTAACTTATAATAGATCGAATTCAAGAACAACCAAACTCTGCTACCAATTCTGTTAGTGTTCAAATACTGGAGAGTTGAGACCAAATCACGGACGCTGGACAGAGTGGATTTCAGTTGTAACGAAAGACAGTTTTAATGAGTCAGAGATATCTTGTCCCGCAGTTTTACGTGCACGGACCTAGTTCACATAACTCGGCAAGGAGCCAGGTGAAAAAGAGGCCTATACAATGGTTACATACATTTTTATACATAGAATAAAGTAGGTGGAGTCTTGTCGTTTCGGTCTTCTTGACTGGTCGGAGGGTTGGAGGCGGGCCTTGCTCTAGCCAGAGCGGGCCCCATTGGTGCACAGCAAAAGTTCTTTGCTCTTGGGACCGGCCAGTTAGAGGGAGATGAGATGTGTGTTTATATAAGGAAGAGGGGGTCAGTCTTATGGCTGGGTGTATGTGTTCTTACGACGGAATGTCTTTGTTTATATGAGCTATGTGTATGAATATTTATATAACAATGGTCAATAAGACACAAACAGCTTACAAACGGTAGGCAATTAAGGTAACAGTTATGAAAACTTAGGACGCTAAAGAGGCCTTTCTACTGAAAGGCAAAGGGAAGATGCCCAGGGTCCCTGCTCATCTGCACGAATGTGACTTAGGAATGCTACAAGGAGGCATGAGGACTGCAGATGTGGCCAGGGGAATAAATTTCAATGTCCGTACTGTGAGACGCCTAAGACAGCGCTACAGGGAGACAGGACGGACAGCTGACTGTCCTCGCTGTGGCAGACCACGTGTAACAACACCTGCACATGATTGGTACATCCGAACATCACACTTGCAGGACAGGTACAGGATGGCAACAACAACTGCCCGAGTTACACCAGGAACAAACAATCCCTCCATCAGTGCTCAGACTGGACTGTCCACAATAAGCTGAGAAAGGCTGGACTGAGGGCTTGTAGGCCTGTTGAAAGGCAGGTCCTCACCGGACATCCCCGGCAACAACGGGAACAAACCCACCATTGCTGGACCAGACAAGACTGGCAAAAAGTGCTCTTCACTAACGAGTCTAGGTTTTGTCTCACCAGTGGTGATGGTCGGATTCGCATTTATCGTCAAAGGAATGAACGTTACACCGAGGCCTGTACTCTGGAGCGGGATCGATTTGGAGTTGGAGGGTCTGTCATGGTCTGGGGCAGTGTGTCACAGCATCATCGGACTGAGCTTGTTATAATTGCAGGCAATGTCATTGCATTCCATCTCAACGCTGTGCGTTACAGGGAAGACATCCACCTCCCTCATGTGGTACCCTTCCTGCAGGCTCATCCTGATATGTCCCTCCAGTATGACAATGCTACTAGCCATATTGCTCGTTCTGTGCGCGATTTCCTGCAAGACAGGAATGTCAGTGTTCTGCCATGGCCAGTGAAGAGCCCAGATCTCAATCCCATTGAGCACGTCTGGGACCTGTTGGATCGGAGGGTGAGGGCTAGGGCCATTCCCCCCAGAAATGTCTGGGAACTTGCTTGTGCCTTGGTGGAAGAGTAAGGTAGCATCTCACAGCAAGAACTGACACATCTGGTGCAGTCCATGAGGAGGAGATGCACTGCAGTACTGCAGCTGGTGGTCACACCAGATACTGACTGTTACTTTTGATTTTGACCCCCCCCCTTTGTTCATGGACACATTATTCCTTTTCTGTTAGTCACATGTCTGTGGAACTTGCTCAGTTTATGTCTCTGTTAAATCGTGTTATGTTCATACAAATATTTACTGAAAGTAAACTCAGTTGACAGGGTTTGAGTTTACCTACTTGTCACATTTTCATTGTATTCATCATTCAATTGTTATCAATGGATGAATCTCCCATCTATGATGATCTTGAATCTTCGTATGTGAGTTTTTTCCCCACCTACAATAGACCAACATAGCTACTGTAGTAGATGAAAAATGTGTGCTGGAAAACTTTGGTTGAGTATGGGTGGAGTGAGCATTGTGGTGCTCGTGTGAATTTCCTTTATTTTTCAGCGTCAGACCAATGCCTACTTCTCACTTAACACTTTGTTTTTGAATTCCCATGGTTTTCACACCGGAAGGTGATCTTCTTTTAAAAATGCATTATACAACCTTTCCACATGCAAAACCAGATTTATTTTGAGCAACCAAGTATGCCAAAAGGTCTGGGCCTTCATGACGCAAGTGGTATGCTTACATAACTGCAAGGATTGCTGCTTTCAACCCTGGTCTGCTGTTATCCTCAAATAGCTAAAATCAGTTTTAAACTGTTGAAGTATGTTTAGAATTTCCATGGATAGTTAAAAGTCATTGTCTGCAGTTTTCAGAAGGTGAATAGCTCAATTGATTGTGACAGTCACATTGTAAAATATGACACAATACCCATTGAAAACAAAGTAATGTAAAATGGTTTTAAGTCATTGACTTTTGAAGGTAGTTTAATCAACTCAGCCATAGAGACTAAACAAAGATATCCCCATGTACACTAGAGCCACGTCTTTTGTGTGCCTTTTAGAGCTTGTTTCTAGACTAAAGCAGTGCAGTTATGCATCCTATACATTTATTTAATCCGGGTTGGTGGAGGCATTAACCCTTTTCCCCCATCCCTATCGGTGTGCCACTGGAGTGGCCATGCATGACAGAGTTGTTGACAAATATCCAACACAGAGCTGTAAATACAATCAAGAGTGTAAAATTGCAGAGTTGTTAGTTTGGCACTGTTGATCAACACAGATTTAGAATAAAATGTCAAGAAGACAGGAGAAGGAGCGTACTGGAATATATTCTGGACGCTCGAAACTGGTGAGTTTAGCTAATTCTAGCAAACATGCATTTGCACACCGGAGTGCATAACCATACTATTTACATGTGCATTTGTTTTTTCAGCTACAGTTTGAGTTGTGTCCTGCCTGACAGTGAAATATGGCTAGCTCTTACTGTAGCTTGGACTATAGAGTAGCTACCTAGCCAGTGTTCTAAAAGTGCATTGTATGCACTGTAAAGTAGCAAAGTGACAATTTTCCCAACATTTGGTGTTGGTTTTGAACTGATCTAGCTAGCTAGCTATGCTTTGTGGACAATTTGGGACTGGACGTGAGCTAGCTATCATTAACTAGCTTCTGTGTCAAGGTCAGCTGTTGTTGTCTGGCTCAAGCTAGCTAGCTAAAGGCTGAAGTTATTTGTTTAAACCCCTCCAATAAGAAATATAGCTAGCTACCTGTTTTTGCCTATTCGTTAGCTAGCTATCTTTCGGGTTGCTGTTGTTAGCTAGCTGCTGGACATTGGACAAACAAGCTAATGTTAGCAAACAGTAACGTTAGCTAGCTAGCTAGTTAATCAAAATATCTGTTTGCATGTAGTGATTAACCGTAGCTTGATTACACCCTATATAGCTATCTATCTACAGTAGCCTAGGTTTGTTCTCAGTCACTTCTTATGACTGAACAATCAAGTTGCTCGACCCGTTTAGATAGAACTCTGAGATTTGGCTGAAAATATGTTTGCATTGTCAGAAATGTTACAAAAATGCAGCACATAATTGGTTCTTAATGGATGGAAATGTGCACCTGAGAGCAATTAAATTATACATTTAGTAAAAACTGTTTCACCTAAAAATGTAGTAAATCAAAGTCCAATGGTCACTTTATGGATATTACAGTCTCATTTTAATCCAACATCTAGAATTTTTGCTAGGTCGCCACAGGAAATACTCTGAAAATGAAATTGCTAACAATCCTGATATGTGATTCACGTTAACGACCGACGGTTCATTTTATTTTATGAAAGCATACAGTAAAACGCTGTGTGTCTCCATACTCTCAATACATTTGAGGCAGATTAAATAGAACAAGGATTAACAAAGAGAGAGATATTTTACATACATACCCACTCCTGTCTAGGTTAATTTGCACAAGGCAAATGTGCATATCACCCAAACATTGATCAAACACATAACTGCTCCCTGTGTGGGGCTTGGACATGGGGATGGCAGAAGACCATTGTCCTGACTGCCTGTCAGGCCCAGCAGGCCTCGTAGAGCTAGCCACAGCTGGGGTTCAGTGTACTGAGGACATTAGTAGTGTGCTCCATTGCTCCACTTCATGGAGGGGGCCAAGTGCCCAGTAGACCAGCTGAGGCCATGTCTGGCAATGCCTGGACACTAGCTGGCTAGCCCAAGAGGTAGATGACAACCAGAGCATGAATCAAACAACTCAGCCAAGCTCACACACCGAACAAGCTTTCAGCTTGGGTGGTTTGCCATAAGAGTGTTTGTGGTCGGTCTTGGGTTGACAAACAAAGTACTGTTAATGTTTTTGTTGGTAAGTGCCAGATCTTATCAACTCACTCTGGCATCAGAGAACATGCTTGTCTGAAGATCCAAGATGTTCAAAACACATATCTTGTCAGATGTCATGTACCAAGCTAACTTGCATAAGTAGGCTAGAATTGTATGTAAACATAACTGTGTATTTTTCTGAATGTATGTTCTGAATATAAAACAAATTGCCCAACAAGGCAAGGTAGTCTGATGAAATTAAGAAGTTTGGTCTGAGGTTTTTAGTGTGCTCTATTATAATGCCTCATCCATGTTACACTCATATGATCCAGAATAGACACACCTAGTTTTGCCCTGGTCTTATCATCTCAGCAAAACATAATCAGATAACCTGCACTACCATGACGATTCACACCCTCATCGTCTGATCTCGTCTGCCCCATGTTGTTGTGTCTTGCCTGGTCCTTGCTCTGTGTTGAGTGTGCAAACACTCTAGCTGGCTTTACAGGCCTAAACTGCATGTAGGAAGTCAGGCGGGGTTCCCAGCAGGAGGCTTAGGGGCAACAGAGCCTGTTCTGTCCTGAACTCCCTGTGGCCAGTCTGTTGTTGTGGGCTCAGCATGAGGAGGGTGGTGTAGCAGCCAGGTCGTTCAAGATTAACAAGATTGGACATCTATCCATGTCCTGAGGACGTTCGGAAATCCCTTCAAAACCAGCCACTGGTGGCAACAGTAGGCTTGAGTTTAGCTAAGGTGTTGTAATCCCATGACTCTGGAGCCGAAGTTTGTGTGCTCGATCCCAGTCGCAGACACAGTTTTTTTTATTTGAGGTTTTCAACCATTTGGAATGAGTGTCTAAACTTAATATTTTAATACTATCCAAACCTTAACCCTTACCTTAACCAATCGAAATGACTGCCTAAACTTAATCCCTAACTTAAAAATTTGACGTTTGGAGAAATGGAACGATACAGAGCAGCAGGATGAACAAAAACACTTTGAAATTTGACATTTGACGCAATTCCTAAATTTGTCATTTGGAGAACGTGGATGAATTCTGCAGTGAGACTGTGAGAGTTTATTGTGTGTAGAGATTCCTGGTTCATCCAGTTGAGCTGTCTGGCTGGGTCTCCTTGGGCCTCGCTGGGCTAGCTCGCTAGGTCTCTGGAAGGGTGAGGGGGACCAGGTGTCAGTTCTCTCCTACAAAGACCTTTGACGCCAGAGTGCAGCTTGACCCAGTCAGATCTGGAAAGACCACTTCAGTCATAGTTCTACTCTTGGAGCAAATCTATTAGCATTGAACTTGTTTTATAATCGCTGCCTAAGCATCAAATCAAATTTTATTTGTCACATGCGCCGAATACAACAGGTTTAGTATCACCTTACCATGAAGTGCTTACTTACAAGCCCTTAACCAACAATGCAAGAAGGAATTAATTTAATATTTACTAAATGAACTAAAGTAGTTGTACATCAGACTTGGTACATAGCTGTTCGCCTGGCACTCCCTCATTGACCTAACATGTTTTTGCAGACTCCTTCCATAGAGGTTGAGTCTATGTTGAGCATCGGAATGAGACTATTTCTGTTACAGGTCAACAATACAGTGGTGAGTTTATAATAACCAGGATGTGTAGATCCTAGTTTTAAAGTTAGAAAATGTAACAAAAGTGATTTAACTGTCCCTCCGCATAATACAATAATACAAAATGAAACATTATGGACCACTGAAATTGAGTTTATGAGACACTAAAAGCAATCATTGGAAAACATGGTACTTTACATCATCTAAACACATAAAAAAGTACCTGTTTTGTGTGTCTACTTGATGCCTTCATCAGAGTGCCCTTGAGAAGAGATTCATGATCATTATGGATTGTCACGACATGGGAGAATCAAAGGGAAAATGCGATATGCATATGAAAGGTGAAGGATTAATGGATTATATTTTAATTGGTCTGTTATTATTAGTGGTTGATTGGATTGTTCTTTGCAGTTTATTAATCTTGGGGTTGCGGTTGATTAAGAAATGGGCTAAACTATGGTGGATGAGGGGAAACACACAGCAGAACAACATGGAGAGGAGAACAGATATGTAAGGAATTGCTTCTAATAGTTTAGCTGAGCTGAGCGAGCTGAAATGTTGAAAAGTTATTTTCAGCCAACTAGCTGTTGGAGAGTAAAAGAACAACATGTAAAATTAGAGATAAGCAAAAATGGGCAACACACCAAATCTTTTCTAGAGATTGATTTGAGTAAATTCATTGTATCTGGAATGAAGTCTCTCTTGAAAAGAAAGGGAACACTGAACTAACCAACTTAAAACCACACTGGGTTAAAAGATTATCTCATAAGATTAAAATGTAGTTATTATATGGAAATGTTTGCGAGGCTGCATACAAAATCCAAATGTTTCTGAGAACAATGGTTCCAGAAACTAACAGTGCCTCCTGCCTTATCGTGAACCAGATGGTTCTCAGAGGGAGTGTGGGTCCATGTGGCTGTATAGGTGAAAGGGCAATGTCTATCTGTGACTGGGGGTCGCCCTGTCCAGACTGCCCGTGTGACAGAAATGTCCTGTTCCTGTCAATACAGTCTGTGCAGGCCACACTAACAAACATAACCCTCTGTGGAGATACATTATAGTCATGCCCTGTCCATGGTCCTGATTCAAAATACAAAAGCCCTGTTCATGGTGCAGATTCAGGATACAAAAGCTCTGTGCAGGTCATGTTGTTCTTCACATTCACTTTTCTGGTAAATACACACTATATCAAATCAAATCTAAGTTTAATTCTCACATGGACAGGATACAGAACATGTAAACTGTACAGTGAAATGGTTACTTGCATAGTAGCAATATCAAAAACAGAAGGTGTCCAGATTAAAATATTTTACAAATATTTTAAATTATTAGATGACGCTTACCCGACACACTTCTCTAAATTGATGGAATATGAAGGAAATGCTATAACCACCCCCCAGCCACATCTAGCTAAGTGGATGGGTCACTATGTCTAGACATGTACACATGTTTATGAAATACAATTGATGTCCGTAATCACACCCAGACACACCTGGCTAACTTGATGGGTCTTTTGTTTAGACATGTAAGTAGATACCTAGCTGGCTAGCTAAACAATGAACCGGCATAATCCCAACTCATACTACTACCAATACAAATATTGTCATAGCTGTAATATGAATCTGCAGGTAGCTAAAGAGCTAACCAACTAGGTTCAATTTTAGCTAGCTAACATTAGGCTATGACTAGCAATGCAAATGGTTTTCTGATTAGAATAATATTTCTACAAAGAGCATACACATAACGTTAGCTAGTGAGCCAGCAAGCTAATGTTTGCTAGCTAGCGAACAGTACGCTTTAACTTGCAATGAAGACGACTTTCTTACAAAATTAGAAACGTATATTATCTGAAAATGTATCTAGCCTCTTACCCTCATACATGGATGAATGCTTCACGACAGACTGGAATCATTTAACTCTGTTTTGTTTGTAGCAACATCTTGTTGGGCGAACATTGTTTCAAGTCACTCCGGTTTACACTGACCATCAAATCAAATCAAATTTTATTGGTCACAAACACATGGTTAGCAGATGTTAATGCAAGTGTAGGGAAATGCTTGTGCCTCTAGTTCCAACAGTGGAGAAAAAAACTAAGGACTCGAAGCGAGGCGACTATCTCTGTTGGCGCCATCTTGTTTATGTGGCATGTGCAGAGAGTAGCCCATCTTTTTTTCCAACTGATCTATCTATAGCGCTTGCTAAATTCAGGTCATCACTGTTGTTTAGAAAAGTAGCAAAACTTTTAGCAACATCTTGTTTGGTATTCCATCCGTATTTACAGATGGAATACACGTGTTATTAAAGCACATGAAAGTTCACATGTTCCAGAAGGCATTTCTGCCCCCACAAAAAATTGGGATAAAAAAGTAACTGTTAACGTTCAAATGACTCTCCTGTGAAGTAGTGATGTGTGACATACGCTGAGTTTCCTGATATGAGTCACATTTATCAAAATAAAAACATGTAAAAGATCATACCAAGGATCCTTTAGCTATTTGATTTTGAAGTATCAAAAAAAAATATGGCCTTACTGCTATTAGCCCATACAAATTAATTGACCCAACAGGGTTCCTCTTTAAATGATGTTCAGCTTATAATGGCTTCATAAAGCCTTCATAATGCCTTCATAAGCACTGCATAAATGTGCTACAAAGCATCTATAACCATATGCCATGCTTTATAAAGGGTTCATAAATGTGGCATAACTGTGTGACACAATCACCAATGTGAAATGTGACATAACCCACTATGTTGAATATGACATAAGCATGTGCTTTATAAAGGGTGACATGTTACGCTGAAGGATGGCATACGCTTTAAAATGACGTCAGGTTAGTCACATTACACCAAATCTTGTTCCCAGACACTTCCACAGATCTGGTGGACCAACGCATCAAACTTGCCCTTCATTACTTGTGGTTAGATTTAAAATCAAATTTCAAGAAGATACATTGTGTAAATGGGCAGGGTTTAGCCATAATTATGACTTTTTGACTGTGTTTAGTGACGATGACAAATACTTTACTCAGTGAGGTCACTCCTATAGAATTCTATGGTTAGTCCCACTAAGGCCAACTTCGAATGGTTAATATCCAAGCCTTATATGTGCTGTGTGTGCAATAGTCTGGGGACAACGTCACAGCAAGAAACACTTAACTTGATGAAAGCCCCCAACCTAAAGAAATTGAATGTGTCTGTCTTCTGGAACCAAATTACATTTTCCTCAGTACACAAACAAGCTTTGCAGGTCCATCAACCCATTTAAATACCTCTCACACCCTACAGTAACCCGTGGATCCTGAGAGAACCTTCATAAATCAGCAGAATGTTAATAACCTATTTATTGACAATACATGTAGTGTCCGGTAATACTTAGTTTGAAGTGAGATACTTTCGGTCATTCATAACACATCCAGAAAGACTCTATATCACATGACGCTTTACTTCATTTAAAGTCAGACCCCTTTGATATTTATATCATATGACCCTGTATTTACTATTAGGTCAGACACCTTTGGTCATTCATAACACATACATAAATGCCTTGTCTCATATGACACTGTACTTACTATGAAGTCAGACATCTTTGGTCATTCATAACACATACATAAAGGCTTCCTTATGTAAACACAAATGTATTAACACTTAGGGAATTATCACCAACAGCTAAAACAAATAAACATTAAAGACATGTTTAAACCATACATTTCATTTTATTTGTACATGTTTAAAACAATACAAATACATTAAGTTTCAAAAGTACAGCAATGCAGTTACGTTGAACAAAAATATAAACGCGACATGCAACAATTTCAAGGATTTTATTGAGTTACAGTTAATGTAAGGAAATCAGTCAGTTGAAATAAATTAATTTGGCTAATTTCACATGACTGGGAATACAGATACAGAGGTGTGGATAAAAAAAGAGTCAGTATCTGGTGTGACCACAATTTTCCCAATGCAGTGTGAAACATCTCCTTCACGTAGAGCTGATCAGGCTGTTGTCTGTGGCCTGTGGAATGTTGTCCCACTCCTCTTCAATGGCTGTGTAAAGTTGCTGGATATTGGTGGGAACTGGACCACGCGGTCATACACGTTGATGCAGAGCAGACCAATCATGCTCTGTGGGTGACATGTGTGGCGAGTATGCAGGCCATGGAAAAATTGGGACATGTTCAGCTTCCAGGAATTGTGTACAGATCCTTATGACATTTGGCCGTGCATTATCATGTTGAAACATGAGGTGATAGCGGTGGATGAATGGCATGACAATGGGCCTCAGGATCTCATCACGGTATCTCACAGCACTCAAATTGTCATCAATAAAATACAATTGTATTTCTTGTCCGTAGCTTATGCCTGCCTGTCCATACCATAACCCCACCGCCACCATGGGGCACTCTGTTCACAACATTGACATCAGGAAAACGCTCGCCCACACAACACCATACACGCTGTCTGCCATCTGCCTGATAGAGCACACTTCTCCTGTCACGCCCTGACCTTAGAGATCCTTTTTATGTCTTTATTTTGGTTTGGTCAGGGCGTGAGTTGGGGTGGGCATTCTATGTTTTGTGTTCTATGTTTTCTATTTATTTGTGTTTGGCCGGGTATGGTTCTCAATCAGGGACAGCTGTCTATCGTTGTCTCTGATTGGTAACCATACTTAGGTACCCTTTTTCCCACCTGAGTTTGTGGGAAGTCAACTCTGTTTAGAGCACTTCACGGTTTGTTTTTGTAGTTTTTAGTGTTTTGTTTGGCGCCATTTAGATTAAAATAAAGAAAATGTATGCTCACCATGCTGCACCTTGGTCCTCTCTTTTGAACAACCGTGACATCTCCAGCATGCCAGTGGCCATCGAAGGTTGGAGGCAGCTTATGGTAAAGAAATTAACATAAAATTATCTGGCAACAGCTCTGGTGGACATTTCTGCATTCAGCATGCCAATTGCACACTCCCTCAAAACTCTAGACATCTGTGGCATTGTGTTGTGTGACAAAACACCATAATTTGCAAATAAATTCATTAAAAATCCTACAATGTGATTTTCAGGATTTTTTTCTCATTTTGTCTGTCATCGTTGAAGTGTACCTATGATGAAAATTACAGGCCTCTCTCATCTTTTTAAGTGTGAGAACTCGCACAATTGGTGGCTGACTAAATACTTTTTTGCCTCACTGTATTTGCCTATAGTAATAACTATTCTGGGTGCCTCAGTTAAAGTATAGTAGGGAATACACAGGAGGGTCTGTAGAATGTATATGGTGTCATTTCATGGGGTTCTGAATAATACTGCTGACCTTTTACTCCACCCATTACGGCCCAAATCACATATGTGAGCTCACTGCACTACAGAAAACCAGATAACCAAACAACAGTGCAGGGCATGCTCACTGAATTAAAGAGCAAATACACACACACACACACACACACAAAAAATTATTAGATTTTTCCCAGACCTCAAAAGTTGTTGTTGTGAACACAGCAAATCCAATGTTTTTGTTTTATATATAAAAAAGAGTGAAAAACTGGTGTAAAACAGAAGAAATCTGAAACCTGTAAAAACAAAACCAATATTGTTTTTTTTTAAATAAACAGAAGTAGGCAAAATATTTAAACTGATTTTAAAAGGCACTACCAATGTTTTTTTTCTTCCTGTGCGTGCTGACACTTAAGAGTGTGTCATCCTGCAGTACAGCATTTTGGGGGAAGTTGAGGTCAGGTACAATATTGACTATGCACCCAAGAGGGAAAGAGGTTGGGCCATCCTAGAAATGTTTTAGTGAAATATAATATAATATATACAATTTAGCAGACACTTTTATCCAAAGCTAATAACAGTCATGCAAGAATACATTTTTACGTACTGGGAATTGAAACTAATATCCTGGCGTTGCAATGCTCTACCAAGATGCATGCCAGGGTTATAAATGCTTTGTGAAGCCTCAATTTAATAAATCAAATCAAATCAAATCAAATTTTATTTGTCACATACACATGGTTAGCAGATGTTAATGCGAGTGTAGCGAAATGCTTGTGCTTCTAGTTCCGACAATGCAGTAATAACAAGTAATCTAACTAACAATTCCAAAACTACTGTCTTGTACACAGTGTAAGGGGATAAAGAATATGTACATAAGGATATATGAATGAGTGATGGTACAGAGCAGCATAGGCAAGATACAGTAGATGGTATCGAGTACAGTATGTACAAATTAGATGAGTATGTAAACAAAGTGGCATAGTTTAAAGTGGCTAGTGATACATGTATTACATAAGGATACAGTCGATGATATAGAGTACAGTATATACGTATGCATATGAGATGAATAATGTAGGGTAAGTAAGATTATATAAGGTAGCATTGTTTAAAGTGGCTAGTGATATATTTACATCATTTCCCATCAATTCCCATTATTAAAGTGGCTGGAGTTGAGTCAGTGTCAGTGTGTTGGCAGCAGCCACTCAGTGTTAGTGGTGGCTGTTTAACAGTCTGATGGCCTTGAGATAGAAGCTGTTTTTCAGTCTCTCGGTCCCAGCTTTGATGCACCTGTACTGACCTCGCCTTCTGGATGATAGCGGGGTGAACAGGCAGTGGCTCGGGTGGTTGATGTCCTTGAAGATCTTTATGGCCTTCCTGTGACATCGGGTGGTGTTTGCCCCCGGTGATGCGTTGTGCAGACCTCACTACCCTCTGGAGAGCCTTACGGTTGAGGGCGGTGCAGTTGCCATACCAGGCGGTGATACAGCCCGCCAGGATGCTCTCGATTGTGCATCTGTAGAAGTTTGTGAGTGCTTTTGGTGACAAGCCGAATTTCTTCAGCCTCCTGAGGTTGAAGAGGCGCTGCTGCGCCTTCTTCACGATGCTGTCTGTGTGAGTGGACCAATTCAGTTTGTCTGTGATGTGTATGCCGAGGAACTTAAAACTTGCTACCCTCTCCACTACTGTTCCATCGATGTGTTCCCTCTGCTGTTTCCTGAAGTCCACAATCATCTCCTTAGTTTTGTTGACGTTGAGTGTGAGGTTATTTTCCTGACACCACACTCCGAGGGCCCTCACCTCCTCCCTGTTGGCCGTCTCGTCGTTGTTGGTAATCAAGCCTACCACTGTTGTGTCGTCCGCAAACTTGATGATTGAGTTGGAGGCGTGCGTGGCCACGCAGTCGTGGGTGAACAGGGAGTACAGGAGAGGGCTCAGAACGCACCCTTGTGGGGCCCCAGTGTTGAGGATCAGCGGGGAGGAGATGTTGTTGCCTACCCTCACCACCTGGGGGCGGCCCGTCAGGAAGTCCAGTACCCAGTTGCACAGGGCGGGGTCGAGACCCAGGGTCTCGAGCTTGATGACGAGCTTGGAGGGTACTATGGTGTTGAATGCCGAGCTGTAGTCGATGAACAGCATTCTCACATAGGTATTCCTCTTGTCCAGATGGGTTAGGGCAGTGTGCAGTGTGGTTGAGATTGCATCGTCTGTGGACCTATTTGGGCGGTAAGCAAATTGGAGTGGGTCTAGGGTGTCAGGTAGGGTGGAGGTGATATGGTCCTTGACTAGTCTCTCAAAGCACTTCATGATGACGGATGTGAGTGCTACGGGGCGGTAGTCGTTTAGCTCAGTTACCTTAGCTTTCTTGGGAACAGGAACAATGGTGGCCCTCTTGAAGCATGTGGGAACAGCAGACTGGTATAGGGATTGATTGAATATGTCCGTAAACACACCGGCCAGCTGGTCTGCGCATGCTCTGAGGGCGCGGCTGGGGATGCCGTCTGGGCCTGCAGCCTTGCGAGGGTTAACACGTTTAAATGTCTTACTCACCTCGGCTGCAGTGAAGGAGAGACCGCATGTTTTCGTTGCAGGCCGTGTCAGTGGCACTGTATTGTCCTCAAAGCGGGCAAAAAAGTTATTTAGTCTGCCTGGGAGCAAGACATCCTATAGTCCGTGATTGACTGTAGACCCTGCCACATGCCTCTTGTGTCTGAGCCGTTGAATTGAGATTCTACTTTGTCTCTGTACTGGCGCTTAGCTTGTTTGATAGCCTTGCGGAGGGAATAGCTGCACTGTTTGTATTCGGTCATGTTACCAGACACCTTGCCCTGATTAAAAGCAGTGGTTCGCGCTTTCAGTTTCACACGAATGCTGCCATCAATCCACGGTTTCTGGTTAGGGAATGTTTTAATCGTTGCTATGGGAACGACATCTTCAACCCACGTTCTAATGAACTCGCACACCGAATCAGCGTATTCGTCAATGTTGTTATCTGACGCAATACGAAACATCTCCCAGTCCACGTGATGGAAGCAGTCTTGGAGTGTGGAGTCAGCTTGGTCGGACCAGCGTTGGACAGACCTCAGCGTGGGAGCCTCTTGTTTTAGTTTCTGTCTGTAGGCAGGGATCAACAAAATGGAGTCGTGGTCAGCTTTTCCGAAAGGGGGGCGGGGCACGTCGCGGAAGTTAGAGTAACAATGATCCAAGGTCTTTCCACCCCTGGTTGCGCAATCGATATGCTGATAAAATTTAGGGAGTCTTGTTTTCAGATTAGCCTTGTTAAAATCCCCAGCTACAATGAATGCAGCCTCCGGATAAATCGTTTCCAGTTTGCAGAGAGTTAAATAAAGTTCGTTCAGAGCCATCGATGTGTCTGCTTGGGGGGGGATATATACGGCTGTGATTATAATCTAAGAGAATTCTCTTGGTAGATAATGCGGTCTACATTTGATTGTGAGGAATTCTAAATCAGGTGAACAGAAGGATTTGAGTTCCTGTATGTTTCTTTCATCACACCATGTCACGTTGGCCATGAGGCATACGCCCCCGCCCCTCTTCTTACCAGAAAGATGTTTGTTTCTGTCAGCGTGATGCGTGGAGAAACCCGTTGGCTGCACCGCTTCGGATAGAGTCTCTCCAGTGAGCCATGTTTCAGTGAAGCAAAGGACGTTACAGTCTCTGATGTCCCTCTGGAATGCTACCCTTGCTCGGATTTCATCAACCTTGTTGTCAAGAGACTGGACATTGGCAAGAAGAATGCTAGGGAGTGGTGCACGGTGTGCCCGTCTCTGGAGTCTGACCAGAAGACTGCCTCGTTTCCCTCTCTTTCGGAGTCGTTTTTTTGGGTCGCTGCATAGGATCCACTCCGTTGTCCTGTTTGTAAGGCAGAACACAGGATCCGCGTCGCGAAAAACATATTCTTGGTCGTACTGATGGTGAGTTGACGCTGATCTTATATTCAGTAGTTCTTCTCGACTGTATGTAATGAAACCTAAGATGACCTGGGGTACTAATGTAAGAAATAACACGTAGGAATAATAGGATTTGCTTATGCCACCATTTGTAAAGCATAGGTTTATGTAATATTGACAAAGTAGGTTATGCCACATTTGACATTGGTGGTTATGCCACACAGTTATGACACAATTATGAACCACTTATAAAGCATGACATGAGGATATAGATGAATTGTAACACATTTATGTTGTGTTGTTGAGTGCTTTATGAAAGCTTTATGAAGCCTTTATAATTTGTATGTCATTAAAAGCGGTACCAATAACAGATTCTCTACCTGGAACAACGTATTGTCCCACATTTTTTTTTCAAAATTAAGCTTATTCTGAAGTGTCTGTCCTATATCTGAGAGATATAATAAAGATGAGGAAACATATTTTGTTATTTGACATGTTTTTGGCACTAAACAGTCTCCATATAGGCCTATAAATTTTTTCAACTGGTACCCGGGGGGACCTTCAGACATGTATGTGTTCGAGAGAGTCTCACCTTTCCGCAGAGGGGTCATATTAGTTTGTAGCCCAAACAGACGATTTTGTGAGAAGACCGACTTTCGGGATGTCTCATGGTCTGACAAACACATATCTCTAGCTTAAACTGACTGATTTATTATGATGCTAATTAGATATAGACTCTAGGGGGGTTTCATTGGTAACCAGTTGTAGAAAAGCAATTGTACACTTGAGGTTGTGCAAAACAACTTTATTAGCACACCCTCTGGTGTTCAACTGCATTAACAAAAAGCTGAAAACAATTTAGCAACATTTTAAAAACTCAAATTATCTCTCTGTATTTCTGTTTAATTAACAGTATTTTGGCACAGTATTAGCTTTCTAAAGCAATCCAAGTCTAATGCCTATTCCGTTCTCCTATTCTAACATACTGGGAAACTTAAATTCCCTAAAACATCTTATTCTTTGCATTTCTGTATGCAATATAAAAGCTTCCAGTAACCGTTTACATTAATGCTTTATGTACCTAAGGGAAACACAGACAATATGCCTTTTTCTTCTCTCTCCCCCAACGTTTCTTTCACCCACACTCAAAATGAGCTTCATACAATCCCGGACATTCTTTAACAGGCTCAGTTTAGCAGCACATCCATGTCAAGGTCAAGGACAGCCAAGGAGGAACTGTGTGACTACTGAGGGAACAGTAACAGCAGGCGGTAGGAACAGAGATAGGCCTACCGGCTAGGGAGATGAGAGGGGGAACATGAGAGAAGGGGATGGGTTTGTTTAGCAGCCTGAGGAATGCTCGAGATGCTTGCAATCTGAATGCCTCTCACTGACAGCAAATTAAAACACTTGCATAAATCACAACAATCAGGACCTTGTCACATCACCAGAGGCATTTGTGTAAGAGAAGGTGAGGGAGAGACAGGCGCAATAAAACAAATCGAATAACTAATTACATTGTTTCTTCCTCTTGCTATAAACACAGGATCGCCATTGGGGAAACTGTTATCATTTTTATTTGAAGGAGAAGAAGAGGAAGGGATGGAAAAAACGGTGGCAGAAATAATTAAAAGTGTCCTTATCATCCCCTATTTTCTGTGAGGTGCACAGGAGAGGCAGCGTTAAATGTCACTGGAGAGGAAAGCTCTTTGAAATGTATGTGTCACACTGTTTATGAATCCATTTATTGGTCTGGCTCTGTCTCTCTGATAGCAGTGTGTTCAGTAATTTGTCTGTAGAAGACAGAATCTAGGACTTTCTGTGTTCATTTTGGTGGATGTTTTCCATTGTAAATCTTCTGAAGTTACATGTTCAACATTTTGAGTGGGTGTTCAACAAGTGAGTGAGCTCATTAGAAGTCATTTTGGAGAAAACGCAATATGTGGCTGTAATTTTATTAAATTGTATCTGTAAATGAAAGAAGGAACACTTTCCGATTGTGTTTAATAATTGAATCAGAGCAAATAAAAAACTTGCAAATCCTGCAATGAATTGAATGAACATTTCCTGTTTCATAAAAGGGATGTTCTTGGAGAGCAGGGACCATGCCAGCTTCTTATTCAGATGGTTGTTGGAAGACATGAATACTGTACTGGTGCCCCCAAAAATTGCTTTTGATGGAATAATCATCATCTAAATGCTTAAAATAGTGTCTTTATCTCTGGAATGTGGATTATGAGAGGTTGATTATTCATTGGTGGGCCTAGATGAATCTACCATGCTGGAGAACTTTGAGGGCTCAATCTGGGTGCACCATCAGTGGGACTTTGTCTCGCTGCGAATTAAAGTGATGAGTGGATGCAGCTATTAGTGTGTTCATTACATTATGCTACCGCTCTGTGCTTCATCAGGAAACCGAGAGCTAACAGTATAGGCCCCTGTCAAATCCTGAAAGTATGAAGGCTGTTTTATGTAAGTAGCCTTGCACATGCCTTGGTGTGAGGCAGCTTGATGTACAAGTACACTACCTCGCAGGGCCTCACGCCCAATATATCTTCTTAAGGGCAAAAAATCTGTCCACAAGGGTATACAGCGATAAGCAGAATGCCTGCCTTCCAAAACAACTCCCATTGTTTGGGCCAGAAAATGACCATCTCATCATTATATACAGTATACAGTGGGGAGAACAAGTATTTGATACACTGCCGATTTGGCAGGTTTTCCTACTTACAAAGCATGTAGAGGTCTGTACTTTTTTTTATCATAGGTACACTTCAACTGTGAGAGACGGAATCTAAAACAAAAAATCACATTGTATGATTTTAAGTAATTATTTAGCATTTTATTGCATGACATAAGTATTTGATCACCTACCAACCAGTAAGAATTCCGGCTCTCACAGACCTGTTCGTTTTTCTTTAAGAAGCCCTCCTGTTCTCTACACTTTTACCTGTATTAACTGCACCTGTTTGAACTCGTTACCTGTATAAAAGACACCTGTCCACACACTCAATCAAACAGACTCCAACCTTTCCACAATGGCCAAGACCAGAGAGCTGTGTAAGGACATCAGGGTTAAATTGTAGACCTGCACAAGGCTGTGATGGGCTACAGGACAATAGGCAAACAGCGTGGTGAGAAGGCAACAACTGTTGGCACAATTATTAGAAAATGGAAGAAGTTCAAGATGACGGTCAATCACCCGCAGTCTGGGGCTCCATGCAAGATCTCATCTCGTGGGGCATCAATGATCATGAGGAAGGTGAGGGATCAGCCCAGAACTACACGACAGGACCTGGTCAATGACCTGAAGAGAGCTGGAACCACAGTCTCAAAGAAAACCATTAGTAACACACTACGCCGTCATGGATTAAAATCCTACAGCGCATGCAAGGTCCCCCTGCTCAAGCCAGTGCATGTCCAGGCCCGTCTGAAGTTTGCCAATGACCATCTGGATGATCCAGAGGAGTAATGGGAGAAGGTCATGTGGTCTGATGAGACCGTATTGAGGGGAGGATGGATGGGGCCATGTATCGCGAGATCTTGGCCAACAACCTCCTTCCCTCATTAAGAGCATTGAAGATGGGTCGTGGCTGGGTCTTCCAGCATGACAACGACCCGAAACACACAGCCAGGGCAACTAAGGAGTGGCTCCGTAAGAAGCATCTCAAGGTCCTGGAGTGGCCTAGCCAGTCTCCAGACCTGAACCCAATAGAAAATCTTTGGAGGGAGCTGAAAGTCCGTATTGCCCAGCAACAGCCCCGAAACCTGAAGGATCTGGAGGAGTTGGCCAAAATCCCTGCTACAGTGTGTGCAAACGTGGTCAAGAACTACAGGAAACGTATGATCTCTGTAATTGCAAACAAAGGTTTCTGTACCAAATATTAAGTTCTGCTTTTCTGATGTATCAAATACTTATGTCATGCAATAAAATGCAAATTAATTACTTAAAAATCATACAATATGATTTTCTGGATTTTTGTTTAAGATTCCGTCTCTCACAGTTGAAGTGTACCTATGATAAAAATTACAGACCTCTACATGCTTTGTAAGTGGGAAAACATGCAAAATCGGCAGTGTATCAAATACTTGTTCTCCCCACTGTATCCGTTAACGTTAAGTGCCAAGCAGAGTGGCATTGTGTCAAATTTTTACAGTGTTTGGTATGACTCGGCCGGGGATCAAACTCCCAACATTCCAATCTCATGGCGGACACTCTAACCACATCTGTTTATGTTCCTGGCATGTATAGAAGTCAATGCTATAATTGTTTCAGAGAAGGGTTTAAGCTAGACAGCGTTATGACATAGCATCAGGTAATGCGATGACTTTGCTGTCACACGGTCACGCATAGTAACTGTGCATGTGCATGGGTACGCGTCACACTGATACAACGTAGTGGCTACTGGAGTTTAACCTTTCACTTTAACGCTCTTAGTTTTTGCGGAAATTGACCACTAATTCTGTTGACTTTGTGCATCGCTGAGTCATCCTTCAAGTAGCATAAACAGATTGACACACAGGCTACTGTTTATGGATTAATTTATCTCTCCATTTAGCCTACTGTTGGGCAGGGGACTCTACTCCACTGTACTCCATCCAATCAGTAGCCCTCTCAGCACAAGCTGGTAACATTTGCCATTATTTTCTAGGAGAAATGCTTAACCACATGGGTTACTGTAAACAGGTTAAACACAGAATGTTTCTCTGTCAAAATATATTCACTGAGCTATGATTTGCAGTGACCCAAAACGGCATTCAAAATGATCATAAGCTTGTCCCACTGACAGGCGATGAAGATAAACAAGAATGACATTAGTGAGGCACTGCATTACACTGTCAAGGCTGAGACGTAGTACTTAGTACGAGGTGAAGCAACAATTAAAATGATCTCCCCACTGGACTTCAGCCTGAGAATTGGTTGTCAGTCAGGCAATACAAATCATGATAGGTTAATGACCATGGAAAGGTTACAGTACCAGTCAAATACCAGTACCAGGTCTTCCTTTATTCTAAACAATTTTCTATATTGTACAATAATAGTGAAGACATCTAAACTATGAAATAACACATATGGAATCAAGTAGTAACCAAAAAGTGTTAAACAAATCAAAATATATGTTATATTTGAGATTCCTTTGCCTTGACGACAGCTTTGCACACTCGAGGCATTCTCTCAACCAGATTCATGAGGTAGTCACCTGGAATGCATTTCAATTAACAGGTGTGCCCTGTTAAAAGTTCATTTGTAGAATTTCTTTCCTTCTTAATGCTTTTGAGCCAGTCAGTTGTGTTGTGCCAAGGTAGGGGTGGTATATAGAAGATAACCCTATTAGGTAAAAGACTAAGTCCATATTAAGGCAAGAACAGCTCAAATAAGCAAAGAGAAACTACAGTCCATCATTACTTTAAGGCATGAAGGTCAGTCAATGCGGAGAATTTTAAGAACTTTGAAAGTTTCTTCAAGTGCAGTCGCAAAAACCATGAAGTGCTATGATGAAACTGGCTCTCATGAGGACCGTCACAGAACTCAGAGTTACCTCTGTTGCAGAGGATAAGTTCATTAGAGTTACAAGCCTCAGAAATTGAACCCCAAATAAATGCTTCACGGAGTTCAATTAACAGACACATCTCAACATCAACTGTTCAGAGGAGACTGCGTGAATCATGCCTTCATGGTCGAATTTCTGCAAAGAAACCACTACTATGGACACCAATAATAAGAAGAGACTTGCTTCGGCCAAGAAACATGAGGAATGGATATTAGACTGGTGGAAATCTGTCCTTTGGTCTGATAAGTACACATTTGAAATGTTCTGTTTCCAAACGCTGTGTCTTTGAGACGTAGAGTAGATAAGTGGACGATCTCCGCATGTGTGGTTCCCACCGTGAAGCATGGAGGAGGAGGTGTGATGGTGTGGGGTGCTTTGCTGGTGACACTGTCATTGATTTATTTAGAACTCAAGGCACACTTAATCAGCATGGCTACCATAGTATTCTGCAGCTATAAGCCATCCCATCTCGTTTGCGCTTAGTGGGACTATCATTTTGTTTTTCTACTAGACAATGACCCACACAACTATGTTATTTTGTAGTTTTGATGTCTTCAATATTTTTCTACAATGTAGAAAATAGTAAAAATAAAGAAAAACCCTTGATTAAGTAGATGTGTCCAAACTTTTGACTGGTACTGTATGTACCATCCCTCAGCAAAGTCATGTTCCTTCAGACGGCCCACATGTTCATGCTTCAATGTTTCACTACTTACTGTAAATACTGTAGGTCTTGCAATTAATATTGAGGGCTCCATTTTACATGTGCAGCTTTATCTAAAGCCATCCCTTTAAATGTGGTGCACCTTTAATAAGAATTAATAAGAATATATGAGGATATGGAGACAACAATTCAGAATATTAGTGATCAATGAAAGAAAGCCATGTAAATACATGCATATTCGTCTTCTTTTCAGCACCAATTGGTAGATTGAAAAATACTCAGATATTTTATGTTATATAGGGTTAGGAATTTTTTAATGAGTAAAACAGGTTCTTTAAGCACAAAATATAATGTGATTCAAACATTCAGTGGTTTGATTCATAATGAAAGTTGCCATATTCAGTTGTTCGGTCAATGAACTATTGGAAAGTGAGAAAAGTGTACAATAGAGGTTGAACAATAGTTATAAATCTACTCTAATATTCCTCTAATTATGGAACTGTAATGGAAACGGTCCAGTCGTCATGTCGTGAACCGCGCGCCAGGCTCCAGGTTTAAACTGCTACGTATGGTCTGCGTTCCATAATGATTAAAATTATAAGGGCACAAGGCAAGACCCAAACGCAGACACAGGAGGCAGATGGCTGAACTCCGATATTTATTATAACAAAAGGGGTAGGCAAAAGGCAGGTCGGGGACAGGCGAGAGTTCATAAACCAGGTCAGAGTCCAAACAGTAACAGGCGATAGGCAGGGTCGAGGTCAGGACAGTCAGGGGTTCAGTGATCAGGTCCGAGTCCAAACAGTACAAGGGGATAGGCAGGCTCGAGGTCAGAACAGACAGAGTGGTCAGGCAGGTGGATTCGGCATCAGGATGGGCAAGGTTCAAAACCAGGAAGGCTAGGAAAACACAGAGGCTGGATAAAACAGGAGCTAGGAAAACCGCTGGTTGACTTGGCAAAACAAGACAAACTGGCACAGAGAGACAGGAAACACAGGGATAAATACACCGGGGATAATAAGCGACACCTGGAAGGGGGTGGAGACAAGCACAAGGACAGGTGAAACAGATCAGGGCGTTACACAAATGTCCTAAATTATTGCACTACTTGTAATATGTTAACCTAATATGATCCGCTAATGCTAGCGATCCTCAGGAACAACCACAGACAAAGTAAACTAATGATGTAATGGAATGATGCAAAATGTAAGGAAACTAACAGTTATAACTGACGGTGCCTACCGATAGTGGCTAATATTTAACACGATACAAATTATAAAAAAATACAGAGAAAATTCTGGACGTATAATCAATACTGTACATTCTAGAAATCATAAATCAACTCGGTAGGTTATACTGTCATTTGCGCTTGGCTACAGAAGCCTATAGTTGGGTCTACAAATGTCCTCCCTGCAAGTTATAAGCCTAGCATTTCATGAACTTCATTCGTAAAAATCCAAATAACTTCACAGATCTTCATTGTAAAGGGTTTAAACACTGTTTCTCATGCTTGTTCAATGAACCACAAACAATTAATGACCATGCACCTGTGGAACAGTCGTTAAGACACTAACAGTTTACAGACGGTAGGCAATTAGGTCACAGTTATGAAAACTTAGGACACTAAAAGAGGCATTTCTACTGACTCTAAAAAACTAAAAGAAAGATGCCCATGATCCCTGCTCATCTATGTGAACATGCCATAGGCATGCTACAAGGAGGCATGAGGACTGCAGATGTGGCCAGGGCAATAAATTGAAATGTCCTTACTGTAAAACGCCTAAGACTGCGCTAAAGGGAGACACACCTTCATTTATGTTTTAACTCCACCCCAAACGAATAGTGGGTGAATAGCATGCCATTCTCATGCTTAAGTTCAAGTTCAGAATACACATAGAGAAAAAAGTGCATAAAAAGTTACATTTGCTTGCGCTTAACTCGGGTCGGAATTCCCCCATATGTGCCTGGTTTAAGAAGACTAAAATGAATCTTGGACACTGAGAACTAAGTGGTGGACAGACAGCCAACAGCACTTGGTGATTGTCACCTAAGCTGTAGTGTGCTATGGCAATGGATAGATAGCAGTGTGAACTCTAAAGGTGTTAAGAAGGACTGCATGGAGCCCCTGACCTTTTACCCCTACTGGTTCCATGCTTTTTAAAGTCATTTACAAGACACCACAGTGGTATGTAGGGGATGTGAGTCAGTGTTACTGTGGAGTCTATGTACAACCCTGCAAAGTCCCCCTTAAGCAAATCCAATTTGACTCTTGAAAAGATGATGTCACTCTCCCTCTCACTATCTCTGCCTGTCTCGCTTCACCACTGCAGTGTGAGTGAAAAGGTGTCAGCTCAACCGCTTGATTGGTCAAGTCACCCACCAGAGACACTTAACAGCATCAGTCTCCCAGCTCAAATATTTGTAGTTGTTGTTTTCTTTCACTCAAATGGAATAAAACGCAAAAGATAATGGGTATCGATATCCTCTGTGGGTTTGATATACAATTGCATTGCCAAGCAAAATGAGAATAAATTGAGCTGGAGTCCAATGCTGGAGAGAGAGAAAAAACAAACTAAGATTGCAGAGTTTTATTTAAAGAAGATAGAACAGGGAGTGCTCCAGAATGCTCCCTGTGGAGCCGTGTGGTCAGAGTTTTATGCCAGAGTGACCTCTCACCCCCTGTGCACTACTGACTACTTCATGTACAGACACCAGATCACAGAGGGGCCAACCCGCAGAGTTTGGACCCACCAAGAATTCATTACTTGGGACTGGGCTACGTTGAATAGGAAATTATGTCCCTAATAAGCAGGAATTAAAAGAGCATGGTTGGGAATGTGCTATCTTCAGAACCTCTTTTGGGCTGCCACAGGTTAACTCTTAGCATTTTCCTTGGGCTGTGGCGGTGCAGTCTGGGATGCAACGTCAGGCATACTTGATGCCAATCTGTGAGTGGCGACAGAGTGTTCCTTATGATGTCAGTGGCTGGGGAAATTGGAATCTTTATCTCTCTCTCTGTGCACCGAATGCCAGGTTCTTGGCGTTCCAAACACGTCTGACTTTGTTAATTACACACACACACAGTGAGAGAGAGAGAGAGAGAGAGAGCGAGAGAGATAGAGAGAGAGAGAGAGAGAGAGAGAGAGAGCTCCCAATGCACCTCCTTGCACCTCTACACCACTTCTCTCTGTCTACTTCCTCCATCCCGCATTCCCTCTCTTTCCTTTCCACCCTCTTAATTTCTCTCTCGTTCATTCTCTTCCTATCTTCCCCCCTCTCTCTGTCCCCACCCTCTCCCCTATGCTCCAGGGGTGGGAGGGAGGCCCGGGGATATGTGTATATTAATAATGCAGTGCTGCCTGGAAACCAAACACGCTGCAGAGGAGTGCTGTGTAGAATGCTAAAGAGGTATTTGTTTGTGCATCGCTGCCCCCTTTCCTCTCTCCCCCCATCCGTCCTCCCGTCACTACACTGCAGCCCCCTGCTTCAATCGTCTTCCAGAAGCACTGTTTGGATCAGTCTGCCTCCTGTTTGTACTTTGTAGGGACCAGGTATGGTCGTCGTAACTGTTACATTGGTCCTATAATGAGAGGGAGAGTTTTTATGTGCTGTGATTTTTTTTGAACTTACTTTTCTGTTTGAATGTAGATTTTAATGATGTAAGAAGCAAGATGCTGCAGTTCCAAAGTTGAAGTGATTTCAACTACTACATCAAAAGAGATGGGAGGAAAATACATTTCCTTGAGAAAGATGGGAGAGTTCTGACAGTCAGACAAACAATTCTTCAATTTTCAAGTCTTTGGAAGTCTGTAGTCAAGTATTGTGGTCTTTGAGTGAAACACTATTTTACATTGGCTGTGGAAAGCTGGATTCTTTACAGGATAGTTAGCAGAAGTTGGCAGCTGGCACTGTTTGTCAAATCAAATCCAAATCAAATCCTATGTATCACATGCCGCTGAATACAATAGACTTTACCGTGAAATTCTTACTTACAAGCCCCTAACCAACAATCCAGTTCAAGAAACAGAAATAAGAAAATATTTACTAAATAAAAATAAAAACACGATTCTAAAAGTAACACAAGAAACGTACATAACAATAACTATATACGTACAGGGGGTACTGGTACCGAGTCAATGTGAAGGGGGTACAGGTTAGTAGAGGTAATTTGTAAAGTGTTTATGCATAGATAATACACAGCGAGTAGCAGCAGTGTAAAAACAAGGTGGGGGGGGGGGGGGGGTCAATGTAAATAGTCCGGTTGGCCATTTAAGGTGCTTGGGGCTTGGGGGTCGTAGCTGTTAATGAGCCTTTTGGTCCAAGACTTGGCGCTCTAGTACCACTTGCCATGCTATAGCAGGGAGAACAGTATATGACTTGGGTGACTGGAGTCTTTGACAATTTTCTGGGGTCCTTCCTGACACCGCCAAGTACATAGATCCTGGATGTCAGGATGCTTGGCCCCAGTGATGTACTGGGCCATACGCACTACCCTCTGTAGCGCCTTACGGTGAGATGACAAGCAGTTGCCCTAGTTGGTTGGAGTCAGAGTTTCACTACTGCTGCTAGCACTCCTGTAAAGACAAAGTGCAGCTCAAACAATGTATCATCCTCCAATTACATTACATATCAATGAAGCTGTGTTCCATAGCTGCATCGGTTATATTTTTGGGGGGCAGTAGCGGACAAGCATCAATCTGTCACAATGAGTCTGGCCAAAAGTGTCATTTGGGAAAGCCCAAGAGTCCGGCTGAGTGAACTATCATCCAGAGAGGCTCCAAAATCACCCCCAGAGCCTCTCCACTGTCCCGTTGTCCTCTCAGACACAGGCTAGTTGTGACTCATTGATCCACAGGATCATAGGGTCATAGGATTACAGGGTACATGCACAGCACTCTGTCAGACCCATCACACCACTGACAAGACCGCTTTAGTTTGGCTATGATTGCCTATGTCTTTCATTATTTGTGCCATATGGTTACACTTTTTTTCTATTGCTTTCACAGTTCAATTGCCATTGATTCAAATCAGTGTTTGGCCATATCACAGGGTTGATCCTCAAGCAAAAATAAGCTTTGATACATACAGAACACACTAAGAGGTCTGGAGATCACATGATATAAGCAGGGGATTTTCATAATGTAACTATGGGTTTGACCTTATAGCTTCTATGCGCAAGTAAATAGTAGTCCAGGTTTATGCCGGAATCATTATCATAAATATGATAAAGTGGGATGCATGATGAAGAGTGAAATTGACATCATCAACAAAAAATATAAATATGTGACTTATGGCTAGCCAATAAATATGTATCTGAATGATTATCATATGTTGTTGTAAAAAACATGAATTCAATCAAATGCAAATACAGTATTTGACAAACACAGACAGACAGGGTCTTTGTCAATGTAACTTGATAAAGTCTTGTGCATCCGACTAATGTCTCCTCTTGGGGTGGTATTTAGGTGTTTGGCCTAAATAAAGACAAATCTGGGCAGATTTTTAAGATCATTCGCAGCGCTGGGATTAGTTCCTTCATTACTCAGGCCTGTTTTAAAACTGTGGTTTTATTAAGTGTGTTAGAATTCTCCTTCTTTTAATGTACTGAAAAGATATAGACCTTTAGAAAATCCCTTTAAGCCCAAGCATGGTTGGATGATATATACCAGTGTTCTTTTTATTCATGTTATTTGTTGACACAGGGACCAGACAATAAGCATGCGGTAACACTTACTATGATCAACTACCCCGCGGGACAGTTATATAATGCTGCATTGCTTGTTTCTTATTCAATTGAAATGTTACACCATTTACAATGAACGTCTTCTCAGAGTTATGTTTTTTAAGTGTTTATAAATTATACATTGAAATGAATTTATGCAGTATAAATGTAGGGTGTAAAATTAAAGCCATAGATGCTATTGTAGGTAATAAATTCAGGTTGCCTTGGCCTCTTGGCTTACCACTGGGTCTGTTTAGAGAGCGCATTATGGTTGCTGTGTGTATTTTGTAGGGAGGGTTGGTTTCTGTAGGGAGCGTTGGTTTGGCTGCTTATTAATGAATAGTGCATGAACACATGCTGCGATTTAGACTTAAAGAGTTAGTTCCATGGATTGCTGTCATACCTTGTCCATAGACTGCTTACAGGGTAAGGAAACCAGTGTGTAATTTTGCAATTTGGGGGAGCTATTCTTTTAACATACAGAATCTTAGCATGCACAATAAGCTATGATGGGTACAATTTGTGTATTTTTTAACAGATGTCAAAATGCTTTTAATATACATATTACATATACAGTATATGTTTAATTCAGAGGCATGGATGTAATACATTGACAAGACACGACATTCAAAATATTGTCCCTTTTTCCGTATCCATCCATCAGTAACAAGTGGCAGGCATTGAATGGTGTCATTAGTGACTTAGCATCTCCTTACATGGAGCTGGGCTGTTCTACATTCAGGCTGTGGTGCTGTGGTGAAATGGTGCTCGGCCCAGCCCAAAATAAATGTCAAGACCACTGGAAGGAATTCTTAACTTCTGTCACATATTGATCCTGTCTGATAGAGTTTTCAAACAGAGATTAATTAATGAGAGGGGATTGAGTCTGTTTCCTCCATTCAAGCATTTTCCCCTGACTTTTTTGGTCTCTGTAAATCAAACAAGGTGCATGCCTATATTTAATAATATCCCAACCAGTTATAAATGAAATAAAACACTTCTGAGTACTGATGGACAATCATCAAATATGTAATGGTTGACATCCACAAAGCATTCAGGGTAAAATGTCCCCAACTCCTTAATTTATGTAATTGGTCACAAACCATTTGCGCCAGTATACTGTGCTATAGCTAAACCAATGAGGAGGTCCTTTGTATAGGTCAGGTGTACCCAAATACTATTTGAGAAGATCTGGTCACACACTATATGGCCAAAAGTATGTGGAAACCACTTCAAATTCGTGGATTCAGCCATTTCAGCCACACCTGTTGCTGACAGGTGTATAAAATCGAGCACACAGCAATGCATTCTCCATAGACAAACATTGGCAATACTATGGCCCTTACTTAAGAGCTCAGTGACTTTCAATATGGCACCGTCATAGGATGCCACCATTTCAACAAGTCAGTTAGTCAAATTTATACCCTGCTAGAGCTACCCCAGTCAACTATAAGTGCTATTATTGTGAAGTGGAAACGTCCTGGAGCAACAACTGCTCAACCGCGAAGTGGTAGGCCACAAAAGCTCACAGAACGGAACCTTGGATTGCTGAATCGTCTGACCTCACTACCTAGTTCCAAACTTCCTCTGGAAGCGAAGTCAGCACAAGAACTGTTAGTCGGTAGCTTCATGATTTGGGTTTCCATGGCCGAGCAGCCTTACACAAGCCTAAGATTATCATTCGCAATGCCAAGCATTGGCTGGAGTGGTGTAAAGGTTACTGCCACTGGACTCTGGAGAAGAAGTCCGACAGACATCTGGCAGTCCGATTGACATAATTGGGTTTGGCAGATGCAAGGATACGCTACCTTCCCGAATGCATAGTGCCAACTGTAAAGTTTGGTGGGGGAAGAATAATGGTCTGGGGCTGTTTTTCATGGATCTGTCTAGGCCCCTTAGTTCCAGTGAAGGGAAATCCTATGACGCTATAGCATATAGGGACATTCTAGACGATTCTGTTCTTCCAACTTTGTGGCAACAGTTTGGGGAAGGCCCTTTCCTGTTTCAGCATGGCAATGCCCCTGTGTACAAAGCGAGGTCCATACAGAAATAGTTTGTTTTTGTGGAAGAACTTGACTGGCCTGCACTCCATCGAACAACTTTGGAATGAATTGGAAAGCTGACTGAGTGCCAGGCCTAATCGGCAAACATCAGTGAATGGAATCTTGTTCCAACATCTAGTGGAAAGCCTGTTATAGCAGCAAAGGGGTGACCAGCTCCATATTAACCTCTTTATCCTACCCCCTCCTTTTTCGAACATTCTGTTAAAAATCGCGCAACTTTTCAGCGTCCTGCTACTCATGCCAGGAATATAGTATATGCATATGATTAGTATGTGTGGATAGAAAACACTCTGAAGTTTCTAAAACTGGTTAAATCACGGCTGTGACTATAACAGAGCGTGTGTTTCATCGAAAAGCGCAAGAAAAACTGCTCACTGAAATCTGAAAAAAGTATCCATGCGCCCCTTTCATGGATTATTTAAAGGAAACCAAATTTAATATGGAGACGGATGCAATTCATACAGCTTCCAAAAATGTCATTTTCATTGACAAAAATCCATTGAGGCATTACGAATAGATCCTTGATTCCATCCAGCCTACCTCAATAGATTTTGGAAGATTGAAAAATGGACACTGTTTTCTTTTGTAGCTGCTATTGAATACAGATCGCCCAGTGATCAATTTGATCGCTTATTAACGTTTACAAATACCTAAAGTTGGGTTATAAAAGTAGGTTGAAGTTTTTTGTCAAAGAATATAGGCAACTTATATCATTTTTAAACATGACGTTGCGTCTTGGAAAATAGCTTTTTTCGTGATGCAGACAGGCCATACAAATGGATATTTTGGGCATTCATGGACGGATTTAATCGGGAAAAAGACCAATTTGTGATGTTTATGGGACATATAGGAGTGCCAACAAAGAATATCATCAAAGGTAATGAATGTTTTATATTTTATTTCTGCGTTTTGGGTAGCGCCGGCTACCGCAAAATCTGTTGTTTACGTGTCGTGCTGGTATTTTGGGGGGTGCATGCTATCAGATAATAGCTTCTCATGCTTTCGCCGAAAAGCATTTTAAAAATCTGACTTGTTGGCTAGATTCACAACGAGTGTAGCTTTAATTCAATACCCTACATGTCTATTTTAATGAACGTTTGAGTTTTAACAAGTACATTTAGCATTTAGCGTAGCGCATTTGCATTTCCAGGTGCCTACTTGAGACGCAGACGTCTCAAGTAGGACCAAGAAGTTTTAAATATACTTATGTATTAAAAGAAAAAAAGTATAAATCATTTCAAATTCCTTATATTAACCAGATGGCACAATTTTCATTTTGTTATTTACGGATCGCCAGGGACACACTCCAACACTCAGACATAATTTACAAACAAAGCATTTGTGTTTAGTGAATCCTCCAGATCAGAGGCAGGGGATGACCAGGGATATCCTCTTGATAAGAGCATGAATTGGACCATTTTCCTGTCCTGCTAAGCATTCCAAATGTAATGATTACTTTTGGGTATCAGGGAAAATGTATGGAGTAAAAAGTACACTACATGGCCATAAGTATGTGGAAACCTGCTTGTTGAACTTCTCATTCCAATATCACGGGCATTAAAGCCAAATACTTTTGGACATTTAAAAAAATAAAATACTGGGTGACATTCACTTTTACTTGAATCATTTTCTATGAAGGCATCTTTACTTTTACTGAAGTATGACAATTAGGTACTTTTTCAATCACTGCCTATACATTTTGTGTGGGTAAACCTGGGGTATGCTTTGCACAGACAACCACCATGACAACATCTCCCTCACTGCTAGCTGTTGGGCAGGCAAAGAGAGTGAGTACTGCTGTCTACTTGTTTGAAATGTCATTACTAATTAATACTTTTTACCCAGACTTTATACATCTTAGACACTTACTTTTGCTTTGTGGACATAAGGAATGGGAATTACTTTTTGTGTCAGTGTCATGAGTGAACCACGTATTTGCGTTCACAAAGTGGAGAGAGCTTAAGGGATTTGAAACCGACCTTCTGATAAGGTAAGATATAGCTAATATATCTTGCTAGATATAAAGTGATATGTTATAACTATGTTACAGCTATAACTATATGTATCCTTGACGTTGTGTTATATTTCTGATGTCAGTGATTTGAAAGTTACTAATCTGATTAGCTTGCCAGCTACTTCACACTAGTGGCTCGGAATAGCCATGATCATTGTAAGAATTTCTAAATCCATTGTGAAAAGCTATGGAGTTTGCGTTGCAAACTATTCGGATGAAATGTGTCCATGTATTGGTCTTTTAGTGCCACCTATCACGTGTAACTGTGGATACTACATCATTTTAAGGCTAAGCTCAGTTGAGCAGTGTGTCATTTTGTCAGATGATAGCTATGAAATATGCTGCCATCAGAGGCTGTTGCTTGTGTATCTTGGCTACATTGGTAATTACATTTGGTGACAACTGTTTGTCAATTTTCAGTTAATAGCCTGTGTCACTCTGGTTGTTGGAGCTATCTGTTGTATGGTGAACTTGGACTTCATCAAGGTTTATTTGTGAGTAAATCTGCCTTTTTTGATAATAACCATTGCTTACCCAGCCACCGACCTCACCGTATCCATCAACTGAAGCTGCAAATGAGGCCCCTTGTGCAATTACTGGACCTTTCAACAACAGCCACCCCAGGACATCCCCTCTGGGCCCTGCTGATCACAGCATAGCAAGGCTGCAAAATGTAACAGCACTTGAATGACACATCTCTCCTCCCACGCTCTCTCTCTTTTTTCCTTTCCTTCTCTCCCTCTCCCTCTCCCTCCAGTCTCTCTCTCCCAGTGTCCGCTCAACAGCAGCAAGCAGCTAGCTGTTCCAGTATGTTTGTTTTCTCAGTATTCCCCAGTTGACTCCTAACCTTTAGTGCTTTTTAATGTGCCGCCTCCCCTCCTACTCATTGGCAGACAGAATGTCAGTCCCAATCTCTCCTGACATTTGTGCTGGTGATGTTCTATTATGTGACAAAATAAAACACAGGTCTCAACCCCCCCCTCCAGAAGTCAAAGTCCCAGGAGATAAGCAACAGCAAACAACAAGGTTTCAGTGTCATACAAAGTGCTATGACTGAGATGTTATGACTCAGTCCATCTGGAATGGATTTGTTTATTTGTCGACTCAAGGGCAACAAGAAAATTACAGGCATATTCTGAGCTGGAAAACTTTCTGAAAACTGAAATTGGATATCAACTAACATTTAAATGACTGCAGACAAAATAAAATATTACTGTAATTGCCAATTTCCAAATGTACACTTCAATTTAGAACGGAATGCACAGCCTTAGACATACTGTACACAGTGATGCCAACTTAACAATTTTGTTGCTAGATTTAGCAACTCTTTGGACTACCCAGGCAACTTGTTTTTCAAACAGCACCTAGCAACAAATTTAGCTACTTTTAAAAATGTATTTGGATGCTTTTAGCAACTTTTGAAAAGTGACTCAAATGCTAAAATGCATGCATTTTCCCTCTAAATGACACAAAAACGATTTTCTCTTTCACACACTAAGTCACAACACACGTGCCTGGCTGCAAATGTGCATTGTGAGTGACTTCTGTAGCAGGCACTCAGCTCGTGCACAGGCAGCAGCAGGCTAGCAGCAATTTCAGCAAACTGCAAATCATTGTTGGCTGACTGCAGCAGCAGTAGTATGCCTTCGACGAGACAAACCCAATGAATGTAGTTGGTCAAGAATGTTTGATCTTGAACAGAACTTACAACATCCATCAACATGTCTAAATCAAAATTGTACAGCCAGAAGTACAGAAAAGAGTGTGAGTCTGTACCTGAATTGAAAGGGTGGCTGATGCCAGTAATTGGGGGTGATTGTCGGGTACTCTGAGTACTGCAAATCAGATATGCTTGCAAAAATATATGACTTCAAAAAACATTATGCTACAGCGAAGCATATAAATACATGAAAACCGTACAACCCTGCAACGCAGTCTACATTGCCACAGTTGGAAAGTGGATAACTGCAAAACCGCAGAAGCTAATATGGCAATGGCCATTGAGGAGCATTGTTCGCTGCTAGCATGCGACCATATGGCTTGCAAAGCTGCCTTTTCAGAATCTGTGGCAGCAACAAACTTCCAAATGCACTGCACCAACTGCACAGAAATTACTGGCTCCTTATTTTCTCAAAAGGGTAACATCAGATGTGGAGGATGAGAAGTTCAGTCTCCTTTTGGATGAGTCTACTGATGTCAGTGTCTCGAAATACCTGGGTGTGTTGATTCGGTATTTCAGTGCTAAAACAATAACCGTTGTGTCCACATTTCTCGGGCTGGTTGAATTGGTGGGGGGCGATGACAGATCAATAGCACAGGCGGTAGTTGAGTTTCTTGAGAAGTGTAACCTTAAAAAGAGAATCTTCAGGGTATTGGCACTGATAATGCATTCGTGATGGCTGGGGTGCACAACGGGGTGAACAAGATTTTAAAGGAAGAATGTGCATTGCCCAATTTGATACTAATCCACTGTGTGTGCCATTCTTTACAATTGGCTGTCAGTGCAGCATCCAAAGAGACCATCCCTAGGAGTGTTGAGTACTTAGTCAGGGAAACCTACAACTGGTTTTCGATTTCCCCAAAACGGCGCAAGTCGTACAAAGCAGTGTATGCCACCATTACTTGTGGCCAGAAACCCCTGCAGATCACCAAAGTGTGTAACATACGTTGGCTATGGATTGAGCCTGCTGTAACTCGTATATTGAGCCAGTGGGAAGAACTGAAACTCCACTTTGAGTTGACCAAGGCCAGTGAGCATCGCTACATGGTGGATGTGCTCCACACCATGTATATGGACAAGACCAACTATGTCTACCGGACATTCTTGAAATCAATCCTGTTGCAGTGAAGTCATTTGAAGGAGAGCAAACAGATCATGTCAAGCTTTTGGACAATCTGGTACACCTCTTAACATCAATTTGCAGCAGAGTAGTCAACCCTAACTGCAAAATGTCTTGAAGGATGGTATTGATGGACATCTCAATCCATCACCATACCTTGGGTGCCTTTTCAAGACCACTGTGTACCAACTCAGTCTTGCGCCAGAGGAAGAAAAGGTCATTCGAAGACAGTGCATCAACTACATTGTTGCTTTAAGCAAGGAGCTGCAAGCAAGGCTCCCAGACAACCTAGAAGCCTTGCAAAACATGGCCTTGTTCAGTATTAAGGAAACGCTAAAGCACAATAAAGGCACCACTGAAATGATTAAAGTAGCTGAGCTGCTGGGGTATAAGCTCCAAACAATTGATAAAATTGTTTCCCAATGGAGAAACATTCATCTGTTTAGGTGGGACTCAACTGAAAATACAGTCGAGTTTTGGAGTGACGTGAATAACTACACGGACTCTTCCGGGTCAAATCCATTTGAAGAACTGTGCAAAGCTGCATTCACTGCCCTCTCCTTGCCAAACTCAAATGCGGAGGTTGAACGGCTGTTCTGCCAAATGAGTGTGGTCAAGTCAAAGTTAAGAAATAGAATATCACTGCACACTCTCAACTCCACACTCCTGGTGTGGTATGTCAGTGTTCTGCCATTTCTGGGGGGAATGGCCCTAGCCCTCACCCTCCGTTCCAACAGGTCCCAGATGTGCTCAATGGGATTGAGATCCGAGCTTTTCGCTGGCCATGGCAGAACGCTGACATTCCTGTCTTGCAGGAAATCACGCATAGAACGAACAATATGGCTGGTGGCATTGTCATGCTGGAGGGTCATGTCAGGATGAGCCTGCAGGAAGGGTACCACATGAGGGAGGAGGATGTCTTCCCTGTAATGCACAGCATTGAGATTGCCTGCAATGACAACCAGCACAGCCCGATGAGGCTGTGACACACCGCCCCAGACCATGACAGACCCTCCACCTGCAAATCGATCCCGCTCCAGAGTACAGGCCTATTCGGCGCATGTAACTAATCAAATTTGATTTGATTTGAGCTGCAGTCTGGGATCAAGAAAATCATCAGTGCAAATAAAAACATGTTGCTCTCACAAGTTGTAATATATTATTTGTAATTGAAAGGAAAATATGCTAATTAAATTAAATGAATAAAGCATAATGGGCTACTCTATCCACTCTATGCATCTCTCCAGCTATGAATGACATCTCCTCAGCGGGGCTTCTCAAAATTGTCCTTATACTATCGTTACACATGCTTTTAATTAGCCTTTTTAAAAATGCACAGTCACAATGATAATTCATACATGTACATTCAGAATTCTCCAGATAAGGCAGCATAGTGTAATCAAGTGTTTTGACGATGTGTCCTGTCTTATTCATGAACATTGCTTTCAGGATAAACATAACACTTTCTCAAAATCATACATTTGGACACGTCCTATAAATAGTAAGAAAACGTTTTGTCTACATACTTTTGAAAATTACAAATGCAGCTGCATTTCTGTGGAGTCTGGCTGTTTACCACAAACCAGTCTTTTCTTTCCTCCATCAGGCTCATTACAGTCATTATAATGATCACCTCACTGTCCCTCTCCTCCTAAACCATTATCTCCACAGTGTGCCTGTAATTGTGTTTGCAGCCATTACAACTGCTCCTATTATAATGCTCTTACTGTACTCCCCATCTAGCTTCTCATATCTGGATACCTTAACGTACCTCACCACAAGCCACTCCTTACCTCTTTCCTCCTTTGGAGCTCTGACTCTCACCTTTCTCTCCTCTTTCCCCTCTAAATGTTCTCTCACTCCCACTTCTTTCTTCACATGCTGAGTTCTCCCTCCTCTAGAACAACATTTCTCCCTCTATTCTCTCTCTCCCATGTTTAGACTCCTTCATTTATCCCTCTCACCTCTTTCCTTTCCTTTGCACTAGCTTTCCCTCCCATTTCCCCCTCTTCCTCTCTCTCTTCTTTTACATTCTTTGGAGTGCAAACTTTCTCATAGCCCCTCTGTTTCCTCTCCTCATCTCCCTCTTTCTGAGATTCCCCTCTTCTTTCTCTCTCCACCCTCAGCTCAGCTCCGCTTCCATCTACCTCGCCTCCCTCCTATTGGAATCTGTCCTGCTGTAGCCCACTGTGGTGCGTCGGTGTGGCCTGTGCACTACAGTACACCCTGTGTATATGAAGCATCCCGTGCCTCATCACTCCCAGCTGTGTGTGAGTTCAGCTGGCTCAGTTCGACCCATCTGTGTGATCAGCTGCCAGATATCTGGGGCTTGGCACCACACGGCCCACCCCTTTCCAAATCTCTCACCAGGAGAGGGAGGGGAAGGGGGGGAAGGGAGAAGAGATGGTGGGAGGGAGTGGCACAGGTCGGTTACAGGACCTAGAGCACCGCCTCATCTAGCTACATTAAAGAAGCACCGTGAAGACCTGGCTAACAATCTAATTTTTGTGTCCAAGCTGGTAACGTTAACTAACTCACTTTTGTACATTGCGCTGTTCCGTACAATTGACCTTATTTTAGCGGCCAAAAAACAATCAACCAGATCAACTGTAATATTAATATTATTGCAAAGCACAATTTCTAACCTTTCCAACAAAATCAATGATGAGACCTTCATGATGCCCATCTCTGCATGATTCAAGCAGGCAATGAGCTCTGTCGGGTCTTTTTTTAAATGACGGGTGGGGAAGAGAAACCTATTGTGTGATAGTGAAAATGAGAGATATGTCGTGTGGGGAAACTGCTTTTTTCACCCGATCTGTCCAACCGATCACCTCTAAAATGTAAATAAAACACTACAAGGAGTTTATATAATGTGTTATTACATACCTATTTGAATGTTTGTGTCGAATTTGAATCAGGTTTTTAGGGTGCCGCTAAAGTTATCTTCAGAAGTAAAGAGCGGCTTTTGAGTCATGATGGCTTGCAGTGATGACGCAAAAAATGACTAGCCTGTCCGTGTCCCTTTCATGTTTTTAAACGGTGAGAGAAGCGCTACACCTGGTGGAGAGAGACTGTAAGACACAGAATTAGTTGCTTTATGCGTGCTGTACGTTACGTCATGACACGTCACAATTTAACGTACAGCGTCGGAAGGGTCCGTTTTTTTCAACTTTTCTCTAATATTATTGAGCCATTACCATGTCAATCAAATCTCAGATGTTCTAAGGAAAATCTAATAAAAAGCACACTCTAACATACCGGGTAAGAACTTTCGATCAATAATTATGGTCAATTAAGGCTTCTCTCTGAAGTGTTACACTATGGCTATGGGCCTTGGAGTGTGAATATGGCTTCCCATGGAGGTCGTATTGCTCAGAGCCCCATAGCTTTCATGGAGTACATACAGTACAGACTTGCTAGATTTGCTGTTGAGTTGAATCCAAGCTCACAGTTAATGCCAGGAGATGAAGAAGGAGTTGAACACTCATGCACTCATATATAAATTCATATGCAGGCACACACACACCCACACACAGGCACGTATGCATGCACACACTTTCTACATTTTGAATGGCAAGAATCCCATCTAGACAAATTCATAATTTCTCTTCTTTTATTTTCTTCCAGCTAATTAATGTTAGTGATTTAACCTATAACCTATAATGACATTTTGGAGATATAACAATGCATTCTCCATAGCTGAATCATTTTATATCACCGTGAATTATCCTCATAAAAGTCAATCAACTCCCACAGAGCTGTATCACACCATTGAAAAGAAGAAACTAGCCGATGATATTGTCTGTCAATGATAGGACAGTTGTTATCTTCCAGAGGTCAAACTGGTCTTAAAGAGGATTTAATTAAGCTATTACATTTTCCATGCTAGACATGAGATGGTCACAAGACTGTAATATTTAGGGGAAATAATTACCATGTGCGAGGAAGCGTTCCCCACTTTCTTAACACTCTCCCAGGGGAACGTTTCAATGGTAAGCTTCTCACAATCATTGCGGTCTGTCTCTCTTTAGCTAATTATCCAAATGAGGCTTAGAAAACAAAGCCTTCTTCATTCAGAGTTTCGCCCACGTTTGTTTCACGTTTCCTCACCATTGCCTTTTAATAGGCGCTACAACATTGTACAAGATGTCAAGTTAATGGAACACATTTGATGTCATGTAAGAGGGGCTGGGGCTGGACTTTAATAAGGCAGTTAAGTGCTAATAAGTCTGAGTATCGTTCTGTGAGGCCTCAGAGAGTGTTTAAACACTCACCGCCGCCTCGGTCGTGGCGAAGGCCCAGGTACTCCCCAAGGGAACAGACACCCCAGTACTAACTGGATTACCCTCCACATTCTCTTTGAGAGAAACATAATCCTCTGTTGCAGAGGTTGAACTGCCTTTTCCAGGTCTGTGAGCAGGGTCATTGAGAAATCCACAACAATAAATATCAATTTTCTTCTCTCTCCCACCATGACAACAATGGGTGGAGCTGGATGATGAGGGGTAGAAGCTTGCGTGATGAGTGACCTTGTTTTGAGAAGATATTTGTTTGCTTTTCAGGCTCATGTCTAGACATTAATTCAAAGGGGTTAACACAGTCTTTTGGCATGCAAGGGACCAGGGTTCAAACCCAGTCAGATGACAGGATATCATTTAGTTTCTTCTTTCCCTCTTTGTGATGTGCATGTCTTCCAGGCATGTGCACTACATCTCTCATCTACCTGCTGGACACGTATCGATTCCTAACTTATGGGGATGGGTGGGAACATGCTACAGCATTGGTTGACAACAGCCAACCAATGCTGATACACGTGATGCACTTCCACAGATGATTGCTGATTCCTCGCAGCCCATGGTCAGGTTATTTCCTAACCCGGTCTGGCTCTGTTTTTTCTGTTTGATCCTAGTGTTCAGTCACCTGTCAGCCACACCAACCATAAGCACTGGGGCTGTTTTTACATTACATAAACATTATTATTATTTCTCTCCTCTCAGTCCTGATTGATAGCATCCCCTCCAGCCACACAAAACAAATACAACATGAGTGATCTGATGTTGCAAACTCTGCACCCCATGGGCAGAGTGCAGCTTTCAAACCACACCACATAATTCCCTCCGTTTTTAAATAAAAGCAGAGCTGGGAGAGAGGAGTGCAGGGCAAACAGAGCTCCAGGACATAAGTCTAGCATGGTGCTGTTGAAAAGACACATTTCTCTGGGCCAACAACTGTACCGCTAACATTTAGCCTTTTAAAATAATGACCCTATTCCTCCTGAGGTCTATTTATAATTTTGAAACCAATTAGGTCCACCGTTACTTGAAATGATTAACACAGCCGTTCACAAAGGTTCATTTGGAAGTGAATAGAGCACTAATTTCGCTTTTATAAAAAAATGTATTGATACCACCCAGTGCTCTCACTATTGATAAACACAGATATCCTCAGATAACCTCTGCCATCTTTAACTTACATGCTTCATCAGAAACCAAAGAAAATATTTTTGGTCGATTTTGGAAAATGTCGGACTTGGCTCCAATTTAATTCATAAGATTAAAATACTGTATGCCAATCCTTCAGCCTTAGTAATAACAGGAAATACCTGCTCTGTTCCGTTCAGAATACCTGCTCTGTTCCGTTCAGGTGATCTCACCTCTGCTATTTTTATTGTCCATGGAGCACCTGTCCTAGGCAATTTTGACAATTGAAAGAAATTACATCAATTTCTCTCAATTCTAGGGATCACGTCATATGCCGATGATATCTTACCTTTTCTAGACAATGTATATCAATTTCTCCCAAAAGCTTTGAATATCATAGACAAATTCAACTCAATCTCAAGTTATTGGGATAAAATCCAGAGTGCAGTTTCAAAATGTACTGGGCAAGGTAAGCGAGGCCAGATAAAATTACCAAATTTGTAAAGAGGGAAAGACGTAGGAGGACTATCTGTAAAAAAATGTTTTATATCCAGGCACTAGCATATCGTCTCATTCTAAATTGGTATAGACATGATTCTTCCACCCCCTGGCTGAGTATAGAGAGAAATATGATGTCTCCAATTACCCTGGAAGAGGTGGTCTTCACTGATATATCCCTTTACACTAGAACCGCTGAGCCTTGACGGACCCCTCTTCAAGCTAATGAGCAGTCATTCTGACTGCAACATCCTAATGGTGTAATTAATAAATGTCACATACACTATCGTAAAAATACTAATTTGGTTGTGTTTATGAAGGCCTTGGGTAACATTAGAATACTATTTAAACATGAAACAGAAAGTATATGTGTTGGAACACAATAACAGGTAATTTCTATGATGACCAAATAAATTAAATATACCCCAACCAACAAGATGCACGGTTAAGACACATGAAAACATCAGTAGCCTAAACATAATTGTAAGCGCCAAGTGGCCTTGATAAATATTGAAACTCAGCACAAGTGGCCAGGTGGGATAAGGCTACCTAAGTATGATTCTCAATCAGAGACAACGAACGACACCTGCCTCTGATTGAGAACCATACCAGGTTAGATTTAGAGTTATTTGGCAACTTTATTTATGAATTTACAAACCATAGAATGTCTTAGAAATCAAAACATATATGGCCTGCATGAAGTTGCAAAAAATGCATGTGCTCTGTTCTTTGACTCATGTGCTCTGTTCTTTGACTCATGTGCTCTGTTCTTTTTCTCATGTGCTCTGTTCTTTGACTCATGTGCTCTGTTCTTTTTCTCATGTGCTCTGTTCTTTGACTCATGTGCTCTGTTCCCTGACTCATGTGCTCTGTTATTTGACTCATGTGCTCTGTTCTTTGACTCATGTGCTCTGTTCTTTGACTCATGTGCTCTGTTCTTTGACTCATGTGCTCTGTTCTCAAAAAGTGGTAATATTTTCATCCATCAGACTATTCTCAATTTAGTCTTGTGTTCACTAAAATGTAAAAATAGTTTTGATTTAGAATGGCCCATTATGAAATGGGCAGGAACAGGGTCAGGGGAAAAATATGTAATCTGTATGCACACGAATAGCGAATGGAGGCTGCTTTCCCGACCGTTTCTTTTTTCAATCACACAGAATAGGCTACTCCAGTTATTTCACTCCAGGCATCAACCACTGTTTGAGGAGCATGCAGACTCTTCCTGAGCGACAGGTGATATTCTACCTAAACTCTATATGCCATGGGCTCTCCAACCCTGTTCCTGTAGTTACCCTGTGCCTAATTTGGGAAATCAAGTGATATCTGTTCAGGAAATTCTATAGTAACATGGTTTCAAAACAAAACATATTTCATTAAACTGTTGACAGTACCTTTCTGCTCGATTGAGAAAGGAATGAAGGAGAGAGAGAAGGAGATGGAAATGCACGTTGGTGAGATGCACATCTGCAGGTTTCCTCCAGACGTGACGCTTGCCAATCAGACCAAAGAGTTCAATCTTAGTTTCATCAGACCAGAGAATCTTGTTTCTCATGGTCAGAGTCCTTTAGGTTCCTTTTGGCCAACTCCAAGTGGGCTGTCATGTGCCTTTTACTGAGGAGTGGCTTCCGTCTGGCCACTCTACCATAAAGGCGTGATTGGTGGAGTGCTGCAGAGATGGTTGTCGTTCTGGAAGTTTCTCCCATCTCCACAGAGGAGCTGGAGCTTTGTCAAAGTGACCATCTGGTTCTTTGTTACCTCCCTGACTAAGGCCCTTTTCCCCTTATTGCTCAGTTTGGCCTGGTGACCATCTCTAGCAAGGGTCTTGGCGGTTTCAAACTTCTTACATTTAAGAATGATGGAGGCCACTGTGTTCTTCGGGACCTTCAATGCTGCAGATAGTTTTTGGTACCCTTTCCTGTGCATCTGTGCATCGATACAATCCTGACTCGGAGCTCTACGGAAAATTCCTTCAACCTCATGGCTTGGTTTTTGCTCTGACATTTGTGTGCCTTTCCAAATCATGTCCAATCAATTTAATTTACTACAGGTGGATTCCAATCAAGTTGTAGAAACTGGTTTTTAATTTGTAATACATTTGCAAACATTTCTAAGTACCTCTTTTCACTTTGTCATAATGGGGTATTGTGTGTAGACTGATATTTTTTTAAAAATCATTTTCAGAATAAGGCTGTAACTTAACAAAATGTGGAAAAGGTGAAGGGGTCTGAATACATTCCAAATGCACTGTATATTTTGGAGTATAGGCTAGTCCAGTTATGTACCAAAGACATCTTAAATCAGTTAAACAATATATATAATTCTCCAATACATAATATGCGGTAGGCTATGTACTGTATTACGGCACAATTAATATTTTCCTAACGTTATTTTTTGGGGCTTGGTGTCACGGTCGTCATATGGAGGAGACCAAGGTGCAGCGTGGTAAGTGTACATACTTATTTTAATGAAGAAAGAATACTGAACAAACTATACAAAACAACAAAACGAACCGTGAAGCTAATATGAGAAGTGCAGAACAGGCAACTAAACATACCCAAGGAATATGGCTACCTAAATATGGTCCCCAATCAGAGACGACGATAAACAGCTGCCTCTGATTGGGAACCAATTCAGGCCACCATAGCCCTACATAAACCTAGACTTACAAACCTCTTAGATATACAAAAAAAACCTAGACAATGCAAAAACTAACATATCTACCCTAGTCCCACCCTGACCTGAACAAAATAATATAGAAAACAAAGATATCTAAGGTCAGGGCGTGACACTTGGGCTCATATAAAGGCCTATGTCTATGCGTATGCATAAGCTTTAATATTCATATCGGTGTTTTGAATTAATCATCACCTTAGAAAGTGCTGTCCATTTCGTTGTGTTAGGCTTTGAAACAACATCCACAACGACCGTGTTTTACACTCAGTTTCAACCTGTCGGTGAACTTCTTTCTTCAATTTGATCAATCACAGTGAGGTGAGTTTTAAAAAGCACACTGCTGTTTTCATAGCCATTTATCAAATCAGAAGAAAAAAAATATTATAATAATAAAAAAAATATATATTTGTCTTTTCTCAGCGCCCACAACCTCAAACATCTTCCCGCGGCTATGAATGTTGATGATAAGAGTTTGATGTGATTTCAATTGCATTTGCATTGATGTCAAAGTGGTTAGAGGGACAATACAGCCCTGAGTACCAAGCCATTATTCGACCTGATGGTCGTTAGTGAGCTGGGTACTACCAACGCATGTCCAGAGTGCATAAGAGAAGATTACCTGACTCAAAGGTCAAATGCAATTTTACTTTGTTCATGACTCATGACTGCCGGTCACCGCAGTCAGCCCTACGCCTGACACTTACGTTCAAAGGAACGTTTTATTTTATTTTATTTCACCTTTATTTAACCAGGTCGGCTAGTTGAGAACATATTCTCATTTGCAACTGTGACCTGGCCAAGATAAAGCAAAGCAGTTAGACACATACAACAACACAGAGTTACACATGGAATAAACAAACACACAATCAATAATACAGTACAAAAATCTATATACAGCATGTGAAAATGAGGTAGGATAAGAGAGGTAAGGCAATGATAGGCCATGGTCACGAAGTAATTACAATATAGCAATTAAACACTGGAATGGTAGGATGTGCAGAAGATGAATGTGCAGGTAGAGATACTGGGGTGCAAAGGACCAAGATAAATAAATAAATACAGTATGGGGATGAGGTAGATTGGATGGGTTATTTACAAATGAGCTATGTACAGGTGCAGTGATCTGTGAGCTGCTTTGTAAATGACATCGCCAAAGTCGAGGATCGGTAGGATGGTCAGTTTTACGAGGGTATGTTTGGCAGCATGAGTGAAGGATGCTTTGCTGCAAAATAGGAAGACGATTCTAGATTTGATTTTGGATTGGAGATGTTTAATGTGAGTCTGGAAGGAGAGTTTACAGTCTAACCAGACACCTAGGTATTTGTAGTTGTCCACATATTCTAAGTCAGAACCGTTCAGAGTAGTGATGCTGGACGGGCGGGCAGGTGCGGGACGTGATCGGTTGAAGAGCATGCATTTAGTTTTACTTGCACTTAAGAGAAGTTGGAGCCCACGGAAGGAGAGATGTATGGCATTAAAGCTCACCTGGAGGTTTGTAAACGCAGTGTCCAGTGAAAGGCCAGAGGTATACAGAATGGTGTCAACTGCGTAGAGGTGGATCAAATAATCACCAGCAGTGAGTGCGACATCATTGATGTATGCAGAGAAGAGAGTCGGCCTGAGAATTGGACCCTGTGGTACCCCCAAAGACTGCCAGACGTCCGGACAACATGCCCTCCGATTTGACACACTGAACTCTATTGGAGAAGTAGTTGGTGAACCAAGCGAGACAATCCATTTGAGAAACCAAGGCTGTTGAGTCTGCCAATAAGAATGTTGTGATTGACAGAGTCGAAAGCCTTGGCCAGGTAAATGAATATGGCTGCACAGTAATCTCTCATTGTTGGCGGTGATGAAATCGTTTAGGACCTTGAGCGTGGCTGAGGTTCACCCATGACCAGCTCGGAATACAGTTTGCATAGCGGAGAAGGTACGGTGAGATTCGAAATGGTCAATAATTGTTTGTTAACTTGGCTTTCAAAGACCTTAGAGGGGCAGGGTAAGATAGATATAGGTCTGTAGCAGTTTGGATCTAGGGTGTCTCCACCTTTGAAGAGGGGGATGACCGCGGCAGCTTTCCAATCTATGGGAATCTCAGACGATACGAAAGAGAGGTTGAACAGGCTAGTAATAGGGGTTGTAACAATTTCGGCAGATCATTTTAGAAAGAGAGTGTCCAGATTATCTAGCCCGGCTGATTTGTAGGGGTCCAGATTTTGCTTCTCTTTCAGAACATCAGCTATCTGGATTTGGGTGAAGGAGAAGTGGGGGAGGTTTGGGCGAGTTGCTGTGGAGAGTGCAGGGCTGTTGACCGGGATAGGGGTAGCCAGATGGAAAAAATGGTCATCCATAGAAAAATGCGGTAGTGACAGTGTTTCCTTGCCTCAGTGCAGTGAGCAAATGGGAGGAGGTGCTCTTATTCTTCATGGACTTTACAGTGGCCCAGAACTTTTTTGAGTTTTTACAACAGGATGCAAATTTCTGTTTGAAAAAAATAGCCTTAGCTTTCCTAACTGCCTGTGTATATTGGTTCCCAAATTCCCTGAAAAGTTACATATCAATGGGGCTATTTGATGCTAAGGCAGAACGTCACAGGATGTTTTTGTGCTGGTCAAGGGCAGACAGGTCTGGAGTAAACCAAGCGCTTTAAATTTATTCCTTGTTCTAAATGTTTTGAATTTTACTTAAGTTGCTGAGGTAGGCACTTTTAAAGAGCAACCAGGCATCCTCTACTGACGGGATGAGGTCAATGTCATTCCAGGATACTCCGGCCAGGTCGATTAGAAAGGCCTGTTTGCTGAAGTGTTTTAGGGAGCGTTTGACAGTGATGAAGGGTGGTCGTTTGACCGCAGACCCATTACGGACGCAGGCAATGAGGCAGTGATCGCTGAGATCTTGGTTGAAACAACAGAGGTGTATTTGGAGGGCATGTTAGTTAGGATGATATCTATGAGGGTGCCCGTGTTTACGGATTTGGGGTTGCACCTGGTATGTTCATTGATAATTTGTGAGATTGAGGGCATCAAGCTTAGATTGTAGGATGGCCGGGGTGTTAATCATGTCCCAGTTTAGGTCATCTAGCAGCACGAGCTCAGAAGATAGATGGGGGGCAATCAGTTCACATATGGTGTCCAGGGCAAAACTGGGGGCAGAGGGTGGTCTTTAGCAAGTGGCAACTGTGAGAGACTTTTTTCTGGAAAGGTGCATTTTTAGAAGTAGCGCTCGAATTGTTTTGGTACAGACCTGGATAATAAGACATAACTCTGCAGGCTGTCTCTGCAGTAGATTGCAACACTGCCCCCTTTGGTAGTTCGATTTTGGTGGAAAATGATGTAGTTAGGTATGGAAATTTCAGGGTTTTTGGTGGTTTTCCTAAGCCAGGATTCAGACACGGCTAAGACATCCAGGTTGGCAGAGTGTGCTGAAGCAGTGAATAAAGCAAACTTAGGGAGGAGGCTTCTAATGTTAACATGCATGAAACCAATGCTTTTACGTTTACAGAAGTCAGCAAATGAGAGCACCTGGGGAGTAGGAGTGAATCTAGGCACTGCAGGTCCTGGATTAACCTCTACATCACCAGAGGAACAGAGGAGGAGTAAAGTAAGGGTACGGCTGAAGGCTATAAGAACTGGCCGTCTAGCACGTTCGGAACAGAGAGTAAAAGGAGCAGGTTTCTGGGCACGATAGCATAGATTCAAGGCATAATGTACAGACAAAGATATGGTAGGGAGAGAGTACATTGGAGGTTAACCTAGGCATTGATTAATGATGAGAGAGATATAGTCTCTAGAGACGTTTAAACCAGGTGATGTCATCGCATACGTGGGAGGTGGAACAACATGGTTGGTTAAGGCATATTGAGCAGGGCTAGAGGCTCTGCAGTGAAATAAGACAGTAATCACTAACCAGGACAGTAATGGACAAGGCATATTGATATTAGGGAGAGGCATGCGTAGCCAAGTGATCGTATGGGTCCAGTGAGTGGTTGGGCTGGCTGGGGACACGTCCCTCACAGGCCGGGGCTAGCAAGCTAGCATAAGGGCCTGAGAGGGACGTTGCGATGGGGGGAAAGTCTGTTTTTGCCTCCTTGTGACGTCGATAGACCAGTCGTGGAATTAGTACGATTCCAAGTAGCAGAGGGGTCCAAGTCCATTTGGCAAAATGGTTATAGTGGTCCAAGAAACTGGCCGATGGATCAGCTAACAGTCCAATATTTTCTAGATAGCTAGCAGGCCGCGGTTAGCAGAATGGGCCTTCAGGGGACGTCGCGCCTGTGGGGCCTGTTGGGATCCTCGGACAGATTATGCCGGTGTTCCAGTCGTGAAGGATCGGTGGGGTTCCGTGCCCCGTACCGGCAGTAGAAGGAGTCCAGATATTGTAGCCGAGGAGGGGGCTTCAGGAGTAGCCCAGGAGCCCTAGTCGGGAGATGGATCTAGCATGGGCTAGCTCCAGGCTAGTTGGTGCTTGCTCTGGGACGGAAACGTTAGCCAGGAGCAGTCAACCAAGGGTTTCGGTTAGCTAGCTGCGATGATCACGATGAAAAGGTTCCAAGTTTGCGGTAGGAATCCGGGGATATGGAGAGATAAATAGGTCCTTTGTGCTCTGGTTTGAAACATGTTGTACGAACTGGCGAGAGCTTTCCGAGCTAAAGGTTAGCTGAATGACCGCTAGCAGTGGTTAGCTGACTGATAGCTGATATCTGGTTGCTATTTAGCTAGCTAGCTTCAGTTGAGGATTCCAGTTCGGAGGTAAATAGAAATACTTTAGAGAAAAAAACAGATCCACACCAAATTGGGTGGGACGGGTTGCAGGAGAGTATTTTGAAGTTGAGGTTTAGGAAAAATATAAAAAAGAATGCAAAGAAAAATATATAAAATAATATATACATGGGACGAGACAAGACAAAGACAAAGACGTCTGACTGCTACTCCATCTTGGAAAATATCACTTAAATATTTTATCTTGCCCATTCACCCTCTGAATGACACACATACACAGTCGATGTCTCAATTGCCAAAATTGCACTGATTTAAGTGGATTTAACAACTGACATCAATAACCTCATAGCCTTCACCTTGGTGTAAACTGGAAACCAAATATCCTGAGGCTGCATTTATTGTAGCTGGGGATTTTTAACAGAGCAAATTTGAGAACAAGGCTACCTAAATTCTATCAGCATATTGATTGCACTATACGTGGGTGCAATACACTCGATCACTGCTACTCTAACTTCCGCGATGCATACAAAGCCCTCCCTTCAACAAATCCGACCACGACGTCATCTTGCTCCTACTGTCTTATAGGCAGAAACTCGAACAGGATGTACCAGTGACTAGAACCATTCAATGCTGGTCTGACCAATCGGAATCCATGCTTCAAGATTGTTTTGATCACGCGGACTGGGATATGTTCCAGTCAGCCTCAGATAACAACATCGATCTATACGCTGACTCGGTGAGTGTATAAAGAAGTGCATTGGAGATGTTGTACCCCCTGCAACTATTAAAACCTACCCTAACCAGAAACCGTGGATGGGTGGAGGCATTCGCGCAAAACTGAAAGTGCATTTATCTACCGCATTTAACCATGGAAAGAGGTCTGGGAATATGACTGAATATAAATAGTGTAGAAATTCCCTTCACAAGGCAATCAAACAAGCGAAATGCCGGTACAGGGACAAATTGGAGTCACAATTCAATGAATCAGACACAAGACGTATTTGGCAGGGTCTACAGGAAATCACGGACTACAAAAAGAAAACCAGCCATGTCACGGACAAAAACGTCTTGCTTCCAGACAAACTAAACATATTCTTTGCTCGCTTTGAGGATAATACAGAGCCACCTTCGCGGCCCACTAACAAGGACTGCCCCCCCTCCTCCTCCGTGGCCGATGTGAGTAAAACATTCAAACGTGTTAACCCTCACAAGGCTGCTGGCCCAGACGGCATCCCTTGCCGCATCATCAGAGCATGCGCAGACCAGCTGGCTGGTGTGTGTACGAACACATTCAATCGCTCCCTATCCCAGTCTGAGGTCCTCAAGTGCTCCAAGATGGCCACCATTGTCTCTGTACCCAAGAAGGCAAAGATAACTGAACCAAATGACTACCGCCCCGTAGCATTCACTTCTGTCATCATGAAGTACTTTAAAAGACTAGTCAAGGATCATGTCACCTCCACCTTACTGGCCACCCTAGACCCACTTTAGTTTGCATACCGCCCCAACAGTTCCATAGACAGTGCAATCGCTATCACACTGCACACTGCCCTATCCTACCTAGGCAAGGTCAGTAGAGGTACATCAAAGCTGGGACCGAGAGACTGAAAAACAGCTTCTAACTCCAGGCCATCAGACTGCTAAACAGCAATCACTAACTTAGAGAAGCTGCTGCCTACATTGAGACCCAATCACTGGCCACTTTAATAAATTGATCACTAGTCACTTAAAACAATGCAACTTTAAATAATGTCACTTTAATAAAGTTGACATATCTACGTTACTCATATCATATGTATATACTGTATTTAATTTAATCTATTGTACCTTGCCTATGCTGCTCGGCCATCGCTCATCCATATATTTTTATATACGTATTCTCATTCTCCCCTTTAGATTTGTGTGTATTAGGTAGTTGTTGGGAAATTGTTAGATTACTTGTTAGCTATTACTGCACTGTCAGAACTAGAAGCACAAGCATTTCGCTACACTCACATTAACATCTGCTAACCATGTGTATGTGACCAATAAAATATGATTTGATTTCACCTGTATTCCTGGACCTGGTCAGTCTATGTCAAAGAAAGAGCAGGTGTCCTTAATGTTTTGTACACTCAGTGTAAATATTAAATGCGTTGCATCTGCTATGTTGCTTAACAATGATACCTCCATGAATCTCTCAATCAAGTCAGAGACAATTACTACTGACAGGCAGCACTGCTGCAAAAAAAAAGATGTAGGCTCTTAGATGGCAATCACCACAATCTCTCCCAATTCGCCAGTGGATACAGTTACCATTACAATTATCGACAGCAATAATGAATGGTACTAGTCAAGGAACAGTTGTGGCGTGAACAAATATACTTGCCTCTGTAAAGAAATCTCAGCTAAAGCCAAACACCTTCAGAAAGTATTCACACCTTGACTTTTTACAGATTTTGTTGCTTTACAGCCTGAATTTAAAACTAGTTTAATTTAGATTTACTGTCACTGGCCTACACACAATATCCCATAATGTCAAAATTTATTTATGTTTTTAGAAATCTTTAGAAATCAATTTAAAATGAAAAGCTGAAATGGCCTGAGTCAATATGTATTCAACCCTTTATGAGTATGCTTAAGCTTATGGCAAGCTTAAATAAGTTTAGGAGTAGACATATACTTAACAAGTCACATAATAAGTTGCATGGACTCACTCCGTGTGCAATAGTAATGTTTAATAACTACATAATCTCTGGACACCACACATACAATTATCTGTAAGGTCCCTCAGTCAAGCAGTGAATTTCATACACAGATTCAACCACAAAGACCGGGTAGGTTTTCCAGTGCCTCGCAAAGAAGGGAACCTATTGGAAGATGGATAATAAAAAAAACAGACATTGAATATACCTTTGAGCATGGTGAAGTTATTCATTACACTGTGGACGGTGTATCAATACACCCAGTCACTACAAATATACAGGTATCCTTCCTAACTCAGTTGCCAGAGAGAAATTAAACCGCTCAGCGATTTCACCATAAGGCCAACTGTTTTTAATGAGTTTAATGGCTGTGATAGGACATAATCTAAAAGGAGAAAACTGAGCATGGTTCAACATTGTAATTACTCCACAATACCAACCTAAATGACAGAGTGAAACAAAATAAGCTTGTACAGAATAACAATATTCCAAAACATGCACCTTTTTGCAAAAAGGCTTTAAAGTAAAACTTTAAAAAATGTGGCAAACAAATGAACTTCATGTCCTGAATATGTTTAGGGCAAATCCTTATCCAAAGCCTTATGTTTAGGGCAAATCCAACACAACACATCACTGACTACAGTTTTTCATATTTTCAAGCATGGTGGTGGCTGCAACATGTTATGGGTATGCTTAGCAAGGATTAGGGAGTTTTATTTAGGGTAAAAATAAATGGAATAGAACTAAGATCAGGCAAAAACCTGTAGGAAAACTCAGTTCAGTCAGCTTTCCAACAGACACTGGATTGAAATTCCCCTTTCAGCAGGACACTAACCTAAAACACAAGGCCAAATATACACTGAAGTTGCTTACCAAGATGACATTGAATGTTCTTGACTGGCCTAGTTACAGTTTTGAGTTAAATGTGCTTGAAACCCTATGGCCTGACATGAAAATGGCTGTCTAGAAATGATCAACAACCAACTTGACAGAGCTTGAAGAATTTAAAAAGTATAATGTGCAAATATTGTACAATCCAGGTGCAAAGCGCTTAGAGACTTACCCAGAAAGACTGACAGCTGTAATCACTGCCAAAGGTTATTCTAACGTGTATTGACTCAGGGGTGTGAATACTTATGTAAATGTGATAATTCTGCATTTCATTTTCAATACATTTCAAAAAAATTCTAAAACCATGTTTTCACTTTGTCATTATAGGGTATTGTGTGTAGATGGGTGGGAAAAATATATATTTAAATCATTTTGAATTCAGGCTGTAACACAACCAAATGTGGAATAAGTCAAGGGGTATAAATACTTTGAAGGCACAAACAATATTTACACTGAGTGTTACAAAACATTAGGAACACCTTTCTAATATTCCGTTGCACCCCTTTTGCCCTCAGAACAGCCTCAATTTGTGGATTCTACAAGGTGTCAAAAGAGTTCCACTGGGGTGCTGGCCTATGTTGACTCCAATACTTCCCACAGTTGTGTCAAGTTGGCTGGTAGTGGATCTCTACTCCGAATAGACCATTCCATCTTATCCCACAGATACTCAATTGGATTGAAATATGGTGTTTGGGCAGGCCACTGCAATAAGCTGAATTATCTGTCATGTTGGTGGAACCATTCCTGGACAATCCCAGCCTTGTGGAAAAAATTGTAATTTAGCAGACGCTCTTCACCAAAGCGACTTACACTAGTGAGGGAATACGTTTTTGCACTTTTTCATACTGGTCCTCCATGGGAATCGATCCCAATACTCTTGCGTTGCAAGCGGCATGTCCTACTAACTGAGCCATCCGGGACAATGTTCAAATATCCTGTGGCATTCAAATATTGCTGCAATTTTGTCAAGGGGCCAAATGTGTGCCATGAAAACACATCACATACCATCACACCACTACCACCGAGTTGTGCATTCTTTTATGAGTCTTTGGACACCAATGTTGTATTGGACTGTCAGTTAACTAATTGTAATCTGTCTGTTGGTCTGCACAATTTGTGTCTGCTTCCTTTGTTGTCTTTCCTCCATTATGAGTTTTCGGCCACTGGCCTGCCGTTGGCTGGATTTCCTTTGGGTGGTGGACCTTTGTCAATAATCAGCTGACTGGCTTTCTTGATGTCTATAGTATTCTCTCTGGTATGCAGCCTGGTTTCCGCTAAGGTTATAGATGTGTTACTGAAACTTTAAAGGTCCTCAATGATGGCACCATTGCCCTTGATTCTAAGCAATGTTGTGTTGCTATTTTTATTGACTTGACCAAAGCTTTTGATACGGTAGACCATTCCATTCTTGTGGGAGTATTGGTGTCTTTGAGGGGTCTTTGGCCTGGTTTGCTAACTACCTCTCTCAATGAGTGCAGTGTATAAAGTCAGAAAATCTGCTGTCTCGGCCACTGCCTGTCACCAAGGGAGTACCACAAGGCTCAATCCTAGCCCCCACGCTCTTCCCAATTTACATCAACAACATAGCTCAGGCAGTAGGAAGCTCTCTCATCCATTTATATGCAGATGATACAGTCTTATACTCAGCTTGCCCCTCCTCAGAATTTGTGCTAAATGCTCTACAACAAAGCTTTCTTAGTGTCCAACAAGGTTTCTCTACCCTTAACCTAGTTCTGAACACCTCCAAAACAAAGGTCATGTGGTTTGGTAAGAAGAATGCCCCTCTCCCCACAGGTGAGATTACTGCCTCTAAGGGATTAGAGCTTGAGGTAGTCACCTCATACAAGTACTTGGGAGTATGGCTAGATGATATACTGTCCTTCTGTCAGCACATATCAAAAGTGCAGGCTAAAGTTAAATCTTGACTTGGTTTCCTCTATCGTAATCACTTCTCTTTCACCCTAGCTGCCAAACTAACCCTGATATTAGATGACCAACCTCCCCATGATAGATTACAGGGAGAATAATTTATAGATCGGCAGGTAAGGGCGCTCCCGAGCGACTAGATGTTCTTTACCATTCGGCCATCAGATTTGCCACCAATGCTCCTTCTAGGACACGTCACTGCACCCTATACTCCTTTGTATACGCGTCGCAAGACCCACTGGTTGATGCTTACTTATAAAACCCTCTTAGGCCTTACTCCCCCTATCTGAGATATCTACTGCAGCACTCATCCTCCACATACAACACCAGTTCTGCCAGCCACATTCTATTAATGTTCCCCAAAGCACACACATCCCTAGGTTGTACGTCTTTTCAGTTCGATGCAGCTAGCGACTGGAACGAGCTGCAACAAACACTCAAACTGGACAGTTTTATCTCAATCTCTTCATTCAAAGACTCAATCATGGATACTCTTACTGAGTTGTGGCTGGTTTGCGTGATGTATTGTTGTCTCTACCTTATTGTTGACTTCTTTGATCGAAAAAGCCTTGGTTTCATGCATGTCAAAGCATCCTCCCTAAGTTTGTTTTACTCACTGCTTTAGCACACTCTGCCAACCCTGATGTCCTTGCTGTGTCTGAATCCTGGCTTAGGAAGGCCACCAAAAATTCTGAGATTTCCATACCCAACTATAACATTTTCCGTCAAGATAGAACTGCCAAAGGGGGCGGAGTTGCAGTCTACTGCAGAGAGCCTGCAAAGTAATGTCATACTTTCCACAGTATGACATTACGAACTACTAATTTTCGAACTACTAATTTTAAAAATGACTCTCTCACTGTTGCCGCCTGCTACCAACCCCCCTCAGCTCCCAGCTGTGCCCTGGACACCATTTGTGAATTGATCGCCCCCCATCTAGCTTCAGAGTTTGTTCTGTTAGGTGACCTAAACTGGGCTATGTTTAACACCCCGGCAGTCCTACAATCTAAGCTAGATGCCCTCAATCTCACACAAATCATCAAGGAACCCACAAGGTACAACCCTAAATCTGTAAACAAGGGCACCCTCATAGACGTTATCCTGACCAACTGGCCCTCCAAATACACCTCCGCTGTCTTCAATCAGGATCTCAGCGATCACTGCCTCATTGCCTGTATCCGCTACGGGCCCGCAGTCAAACGACCACCCCTCATCACTGTCAAACGCTCCCTAAAACACTTCTGCGAGCAGGCCTTTCTAATCGACCTGGCCTGGGTATCCTGGAAGGATATTGACCTCAACCCGTCAGTTGAGGATGCCTGGTCATTCTTTAAAAGTAACTTCCTCACCATCTTAGATAAGCATGCTCCGTTCAAAAAATGCAGAACTAAGAACAGATATAGCCCTTGGTTCACTCCAGACCTGACTGCCCTCGACCAGCACAAAAACATCCTGTGGCGGACTGCAATAGCATTGAATAGTCCCTGCGATATGCAACTGTTCAGGGAAGTCAGGAACCAATACACGCAGACAGTCAGGAAAGCAAAGGCCAGCTTTTTCAAGCAGAAATTTGCATCCTGTAACTTTAACTCCAAAAAGTTCTGGGACACTAAAGTCCATGGAGAACAAGAGCACCTCCTCCCAGCTGCCCACTGCACTGAGGCTAGGTAACACCGTCACCACTGATAAATCCATGATAATCAAAAACTTCAACAAGCATTTCTCAACGGCTGGCCATGCCTTCCTCCTGGCTACTCCAACCTCGGCCAACAGCTCCCCCCCTGTCAATTACCATATTCTTATCGGCAGACTCAGTAGCCTCGGTTTTTCTAATGACTGCCTTGCCTGGTTCACCAACTACTTTGCAGTTCAGTGTGTCAAATCGGAGGGCATGTTGTCCGGTCCTCTGGCAGTCTCTATGGGGGTGCCACAGGGTTCAATTCTCGGGCCAACTCTTTTCTCTGTATATATCAATGATGTTGCTCATGCTGCGGGTGATTCCCTGATCCACCTCTACGCAGACGACACCATTATGTATACTTCTGGCCCTTACACTGTGCTATCTAACCTCCAAACGAGCTTCAATGCCATACAACACTCCTTCTGTGGCCTCCAATTGCTCTTAAACGCTAGTAAAACCAAATGCATGCTTTTCAACCATTCGCTGCCTGCACCCGCACGCCCGACTAGCATCACCACCCTGGATGGTTCCGACCTAGAATATGTGGACATCTATAAGTACCTAGGTGTCTGGCTAGACTGTAAACTCTCCTTCCAGACTCATATCAAACATCTCCAATCTAAAATCAAATCTAGAGTCGGCTTTCTATTCCGCAACAAAGCCTCCTCCACTCACGCCGCCAAACTTACCCCAGTAAAACTGACTATCCTACCGATCCTAGACTTCGGCGATGTCATCTACAAAATAGCAAACTGGATGCAGTTTATCACAGTGCCATCCATTTCGTTACTAAAGCACCTTATACCACCCACCACTGCGACCTGTATGCTCTAGTCGGCTGGTCCTCACTACATATTCGTCGCCACTGGCTCCAGGTCATCTACAAGTCCATGCTAGGTAAAGCTCCGCCTTATCTCAGCTCACTGGTCACGATGGCAACACCCACCCGTAGCACGCGCTCCAGCAGGTGTATCTCACTGATCATCCCTAAAGCCAACACCTCATTTGGCCGCCTTTCCTTCCAGTTCTCTGCTGCCTGTGACTGGAACGAATTGCAAAAATCGCTGAAGTTGGAGACTTTTATCTCCCTCACCAACTTTAAACATCTGCTATCTGAGCAGCTAACCGATCGCTGCAGGTGTACATAGTCCATCGGTAAATAGCCCACCCAATTTACTTACCTCATCCCCATACTGTTTTTATTTATTTACTATTCTGCTCTTTTTTTTCTTTTTTTCTACTGTGTTATTGACTTGTTTATTGTTTACTCCATGTGTAACTCTGGGTTGTTGTCTGTTCACACTGCTATGCTTTATCTTGGCCAGGTCGCAGTTTAAATGAGAACTTGTTCTCAACTAGCCTACCTGGTTAAATAAAGGTGAAAGGAAAAATGAAAAATTGCCCTTTGTGCCATATGTCATATAGTGAAAAATATATGTCATAAAATGAAAAATTGCCCTTTGTGCCATATGTCATATGTCATATAGTGCATTCTGGAAGTATTCAGACCCCTTTACTTTTTCCAGACTAGATTGATGAGAAACATTTTTTATTTAATCCATTTGAGAATAAGGCTGTAACGTAACAGTATGTGGAAAAAAAAGTGAAGGTGTCTGAATTCGTTCCGAATGCACTGTAGGTAATGGGTTTTTACAGTTTTTGTTTTCTGGATGTATTTCATTAACTGAATGTGTTTAACCTCCCTTACAGCCCCTGCTTGTTTTAGTTCCTGAGATAAACTGGGAACAGCATTGTGAGTGATGATGTCATTTAAAACAGTTTAATCAGAAATAACACAAAAGTAAAAGAATGAACACATGTTAGTAACATGGCTTCTAAGCAGTCCAATCTGCCACTTCAGGCCTGATTTAAGGCTCGTTATTTGTATGCCCTGGGAGTCTGGGAGTACTCCATGGTTTATTGGCTGTCTCGCTTTCTCCCCCCCACTGGCCTGGCTTTACTAGAGGAGGGGTGTCATATAAACAGGGTAATATACCAGCCTGCCTTCTATGCACCGAAAAGCATTACCTACCCCTTTAATTAATTTTATTATGCAGAGACAGCCACAATTAATCCCCTTTGAAAAATAGAGAAGGGAGAGGAAGGGAAAATATAACCCACAGGAACCTAAAAGGGTGTTAGTTAGGATGCAACAGTGGAACTCTTTTGGATCAAAATGAGGGTGAATGTCTTGGACTAGACTTTGTAAGAGCACTGGTGATCATGATGGACTAGGCTGCTTATCCGTAGTTCTAAGAATCGCTGGCTTTTTTGGGTATCTGGGAACCAGATGATAAAACAAACTGAATCTGGGTTGATTAGCATAGGGATGCATGTTAAATTACTGCATATCAATATACTGTCAACCCACGCTAGCTGTGGCATTCAGATGTGATTATAAAAGACATCTTACAACTGGTCTAAGGCGATTGTGTGTGTTTTCTTCTTGGTGCATCCTACATAAAGACGGATGAGTGAACAGCTCATCGCTCTGCATTAAGATGTGAGGAGACACAACTGTCCAATAAATACAGTTCAAGGATGAGAATTGCATTTGTCATCATTTTAACTGTCTATTTAGCCTCTGCTAGCCCCCTTTTGATGGATACATGGTAGGGGTTTATAGGGGTAAAACAGTTAGATGAAAATGCAGTGCCCAGGAGAAACAGATAAATAATGGTGTGAAGGTGAACACCATTCATAAGTGCGGTGTCCAAAATAGGACACTCTGTCTGAGATAGACTTGAGTATCTCAGTAAGAAAAAAGGAAAGGAAAGGGGGATACTTAGTCAGTTGTACAACTGAATGCATTCAACTGAAATGTGTCTTTCGCATTTAACCTAACCTCTCTGAATCAGAGAGGGGTGGAGGGCCACCTTAACCGAAATCCACGTCATCGGCGCCCGTGGAACAGTGGGTTAACTGCCTTGCTCAGAGTTGAGTCATTCTCAGTATGAGTTGTCAGCAGGAGTTGTGTCATCTGGAGTTATCTATCTATCTATCTATCTATCTATCTATCTATCTATCTATCTATCTATCGGGTCTTGTCTTGTCTTGTCTTGTCTTGTCTTGTCTTGTCTTGTCTTGTCTTGTCTTGTCACGATGCTGCTGGAGATGTTCAAGAGAACAATGCTATTCCTTGTCCAGTGTGGCTCAGCTTGTAGTGCATGGCGCTTGCAACACCAGTTTTGTTGGCTTGATTCCCATGGGTGGCCAGTATGAAAAAAGTATACACTTACTGTCGCAAGTTGCTCTGGATAAGAATGACTGAAATTAAGCTTACATTTTTGTGGGGGACAGCAGTGTCACGTTCGGCAACCAAACATTGTCCAACATTGCAGATAGAAATGCCACGAATGGAGCCTATGTTATACCTTATTCTTCCAGCTTTGCATACTCCACTGTCCCTGTCTCCTTACTGGGCTCAAACCAGTGGTACTCTGATCTCAAAGACATGTGACAGCCCGCCAGGACGCAACGTTTTGAAATGTTCAAATATAAATATGCAATGTAGAACAAACACCTCTCTGATATGTAGAATATGGAATCACGGTGGCTCTACTCGTGTGATCTAGCTGCAGTGTTCAACAATTTTTGGCTACCGAACGTGGCCCTAGAGAGACAGATAGATAGATAGATAGATAGATAGATAGATAGATAGATAGATAGATAGATAGATAGATAGATAGATAGATATTATATTCTAGAATCATGCTCATATTTTAAATTACCATGACAATTATAATAGATTAAAAAATCCTGCTGACTCAACTAACTGACAAAAGTCCCAATGACACAACTCCCGATGACATCCCGATGACACAACTCTTGATGATACTTGTTTCCGACACAACTCCTACTGAGATCAACTCAATTCTTACTGAGATCGACTCACGTCTTAACGAGACAGAGAGCGTCCTAAAATGGACACCTTACATCAGTCCCTAGTGGGAGCGACTGCAGAGCGGATCTGCCAGCGCTAGTGGGACAGGCAAAGAGCAGACAAATGGCACGTACTTGACACTTCTATGTGTTACAAGAAGAATAACATGAATGTTTGATCACAGCAAAATGACATGTATGCCATAAAGGGGAGTTTTTGACTGCCAAATGGTATGAAGTGATCAGTCATATACGACAACTTTGAAGTTGTATTATACAGTGTCTGACGGCTAAGACTACATGACTTTCTAGCCATTTGAAAGCTTTATTTGAAATAGAGTAAATCCCTTATTTATTATTCAGCTTACAGATGTGTATAACATCTAATGAATGTGATTTTGTTTTATATTCTACTTGACCTTAGACGAGACGGAAAATGTAGTTTTAGAGTTTTAGATTTAAATTTAGATGAAGACAAATAATGGCAAGGCGACACCATCCAGTCAAAGACATAATTGAAGTGTCATTCAAAAGAGTGAGAGATGAGTGGTTTTACATTACAGCTCAGCTCTCCAAAGTTCACAAGTGCAGCCATTTTGGGGATAAAACAAACAACCTGAAGAACAAAGAATGCTCTGTCACACGGGGCAGCCCAAGCTTGAACTTATTCACTTCCTCAGCGGAAGGCCCTAGTCTTAAAAAATAATGCACCCTTCAAATCGAATCAAAGTTTATTTGTCAGGTGCGCTGAATACAACAGGTGAAACACCTTACAGTGAAATGCTTACTTACAGGCTCAAACCAACAGTGAAAAAAAGGTATTAGGTGAAAAATAGGTAAGTAAAGATATAAAAACAACAGTAAAAAGACAGAAAAATAGCAGTAGCGAGAGGCTATATACATTAGCGAGGCTATATACAGGCACCGGTTAGTCGGGCTGATTGAGGTAGTATGTACACGTAGATATGGTTAAAGTGACTATGCATATATGATAAACATAGAGTAGCAGTAGCGTAAAAGAGGGGTTGGCGTGTGGCGGGACACAATGCAGATAGCCCGGTTAGACAATGTGCTGGGGCACTGGTTGGTTGGGCCAATTGAGATAGTATGTACATGAATGTATAGTTAAAGTGACAATGCATATATGATAAACAGAGAGTAGCAGCAGTGTAAAAGAGGGGTTGGGGGGGACACACACAATGCAAATAGTCCGGGTATCCATTTGATTACCTGTTCAGGAGTCTTATGGCTTGGGGGTAAAAGCTGTTGAGAAGCCTTTTTGTCCTAGACTTGGCACTCCGGTACCGCTTGCCATGCGGTAGTAGAGAGAACAGTCCATGACTGGGGTGGCTGGGGTCTTTGACATTTTTTAGGGCCTTCCTCTGACACCACCTAGTGTAGAGGTCCTGGATGGCAGGCAGTTTAGCCCCAGTGATGTGCTGGGCCGTACGCACTACCCTCTGTAGTGCCTTGTGGTCAGAGGCCGAGCAATTGCCGTACCGGTCAGAATGCTCTCAATGTTGCAGCTGTAGAACCTTTTGGGGATCTCAGGACCCATGCCAAATATTTATAGTGTCCTGAGGGGGAATAGGCTTTGTCGTGCCCTCTTCACAACTGTCTTGGTGTGTTTGGACCATTCTAGTTTGTTGGTGATGTGGACACCAAGGAACTTGAAGCTCTCAACCTGCTCCACTACAGCCCCATCGATGGGAATGGACGTGCTCGGTGCTCCTGTTCCTGTAGTCCACAATCATCTCCTTAGTCTTGGTTACGTTGAGGGATAGGTTGTTATTCTGGCACCGGCCAGGTCTCTGACCTCCTCCCTATAGGCTGTCTCGTCGTTGTCGGTGATCAGGCCTACCACTGTTGTGTCGTCAGCAAACTTAATGATGGTGTTTGAGTTGTGCCTGGCCATGCAGTCGTGGGTGAACAGGGAGTACAGGAGGGGACTGAGCACGCACCCCTAGGGAGCTCCAGTGTTGAGGATCAGCGTGGCAGATGTGTTGCTACCTACCCTCACCACCTGGGAGCGGCCTGTCAGGAAGTCCAGGATCCAGTTGCAGAGGGAGGTGTTTAGTCCCAAGTTCCTTAGCTTGGTGATGAGCTTTGAGGGTATTATGGTGTTGAACGCTGAGCTGTAGTCAATGAACAGCATTCTCACATAGGTGTTCCTTTTGTCCAGGTGGGAAAGGGCAGTGTGGAGTGCAATAAAGATTGCATCATCTGTGGATCTGTTTGGGCGGTATGCAAATTGGAGTGGGTCTAGGGTTTCTGGGATAATGGTGTTGATGTGAGCCATTACCAGCCTTTCAAAGCACTTCATGGCTACAGACGTGAGTGCTACGTTTAGTCATTTAGGCAGGTTGCCTTTGTGTTCTTGGGCACAGGGACTATGGTGGTCTGCTTGAAACATGTTGGTATTACAGACTCAATCAGGGACGATTCAATCTTAGCTCTGTATTGACGCTTTGCCTGTTTGATGGTTTGTCGGAGGGCATAGCAGGATTTCTTATAAGCTTCCGGGTTAGAGTCCCACACCTTGAAAGCGGCAGTTCTACCCTATAGCTCAGTGCGAATGTTGCCTGTAATCCATGGCTTCTGGTTGAGGTATGTACGTACTGTCACTGTGGGAACGACGACCTCAATGCACTTATTGATAAAGCCAGTGACTGATGTGGTGTACTCCTCAATGCCATCGGAAGAATCCTGGAACATGTTCCAGTCTGTGATAGCAAAACAGTCCTCTAGTTTAGCATTTGCTTCATCTGACCACTTTTTTATAATCAGGAGGATAGTATTGTGGTCGGATTTACCAAATGGAGTGTAAGGGAGTGCTTTGTACGCGTCCCTCTGTGTGGAGTACAGGTGATCTAGAATTTTATTCCCTCTGGTTGCACATTTAACATGTTGATAGAAAATAGGTAGATCTGATTTAAGTTTCAATGCATTAAGGTCTCCGGCCACTAGGAGCGCCACCTCTGGGTGAGCGTTTTCCTTTTTGCTTGTTTCCTTATACAGCTGACTGAGTGCCGTCTTAGTGCCTGCATCCATCTGTGGTTGTAAATAAATAAAAGTATAGCTGAAAACTCTCTAGGCAGATAGTGTTGACCCCAAAGAGATACTCTTTGGGGTCAACCAGTGAAGGGTGCTTGTTTACAAGCTATTTTCATTTTATTTTTCTTCATCCTTAAATTTACTTCCCCTCATTCCACTCTGTCACGTCGTCTGATGTTCCATCAAAAAGTGATTATTTCGAAATATTATCTGCATTCGCACAAATAAGCAACCCAATTAGTGTGCCGGCGGCAGCTGAGTTATTTGGGAGAGATCTTTTAATTCTCCCTGAATGGAATATTAGAGACTGGCTGCAAAATAACCTTTTGGAGACCCTGCAGAGAGAATAATGTATTCAATATCCAATGGCACATCACTGGCGAATGTGAGATAATGAGTATTTGGGGGTGTTCCTCCCGTTGAGCGTTCATTTGCATGTCCTTCATTGGAAAGCTCCCACGGCTCAGAGAGGGAGGATAAGCATGCCAGTGATATTATGGGCAGTTGTCTTGTCCTATAATTGACCATTGTCTGATCCCATATTCAAATTACAGTAATAAGCTGAGTTGTTTCTCTTTACCATGTTAATTTACTTCCCCTTGATGATGAACTCACTCCCACAAACTGTAGACCTTTTAGTATCTACCTATCAAAACATGTTGTGTAAGTGATCACGCTGTCATCAGTAGCCTACTGTAATGTTCTTCTGACAGAGTGTGATATAATTAAGAAATAAGGCCCAAGGGGGTGTGGTATATGGCCAATATACCACGGCTAAGGGCTGTTCTTATTCACGAGAACCTGGATACAGCCCTTAGCTGTGGAATATTGGTCAACTGCCTTATTGTTGCTGGACCCCAGTAAAAGTAGCTGCTGCCTTGGCAGGATAAATACAAAATATACCACAACCCCCCGAGGTGCCTTATTGCTATTATAAACTGGTTACCAGTATATTTAGAGCAGTACAAATACATGTTTTGTCAAACCTGTGGCATATGGCCTGATATATCACGGCTGTCGGCCAATCAGCATTCAGGGCTCGTACCTCAAAGATTATAATGCCAGATCAATACATGGACCTGTTTTTCACAGCCTACATTCTAAATTGATGAGGTTTTGAGGTTATTCTAATATAGATACACATACACTTCGTACAAAACTGTATGTAAAACTGTCTGAAAAAATAATGAGCAAGTAACTAGAACGAAGATAATTCAGACTTACTTTCCTTAGAGATACTTCCCGGAAAATTACTTCCCCTGAAACTACAGGAAACCTGCCATTAAAAAAAAGGTGAAAATATGAAGCAATAAATATTACCATTTAGGAAATCAGAATTGACCGAAAGGCAAACAGATTTGATTAATGTAATGCTTGACTGGCAAGCCTGAGCTTTCACTTCCAAACTAAATGAGAAAAATACACATTTGAAAAACATAACATAAGGTTTTTTAAGCTGTCAGGCAGTGGTGTAAATCCATTAGCAGTTCATGGCAGAGGAATCCACTGACAACGTCTTCTTTTCCCCCATCTTCCTCTCGACGATTCATTCCACAATTACATGTCTGGCCGAAAGAGATCACATTTGATCAAGTCTCTGCTCTTAGATGTTGGAGGTTTGTCAGCTATCATTGGAGTAATATTGAGCAGTTATCTCTAAAGCGCCAAAACAAAGTACAAGGTGTCAATCATTTTAGAGATGCTGGTTGAGGAGTAAAAAGCTGGAGTATTGTATTTAGTCCTTCTTTAATGTGAATAAGTGTGATTATGTGGAACTTTAGGCTAGTTGGAGTAACTTCTGCTTTTAAAAACAATACATAATAGCACTGTATGTCTAATGAGTGGTTCTATACTGGGTGCTTGTTGAAATGTAGACCCTTTTAGTAAGTCTTCCTTGGAGTTGGATGAGAAGATGCTGTTGGTATTTGTCTTAGTATATTAGTTCAAATGTACAGCTTAAAATATAATTGTTTGTTCAATCAATAAATATTGCTTTTGAGTGCTGAGAGAGATTTTTGCTGTGCTTTGAAAAATTATATTAATGACAAATCTTGATTTCACCTTTTCTTTGTTTCATCCTACTACAATATAGCCAGTAATTGTGCACGTACACACACACACACACACACACACACACACACACACACACACACACACACACACACACACACACACACATGCACACACACTATTGCTAGCATTATCTCCAAGCAAAGTAGTACTACACACTACAACACATTTAATCTATATACAGACCGTGATTTCAGAAGGACTTTAATAGATGGGAGGGTGGGTCTTCCTTAGTTCCAGCCAGCTCTGCGGTACAGTGGTCCAGTACAATCTGTCCAGCAGGGGACACTGTGGTGCTGGAGAGGCACACAAACCAGCACTGTCTGAGGAGCCAGAGAATCTGGGAGTCTCAGAAACACATTCACAGAACAGCTCACTCTTAACAGATGCCCCTTGTGAAATAATTTATATAGTAAAACAGCTCATCCTTGGAGTGTGGTACACGTGTACCTTCAGCATGGCATTCCCAGTCCTGCATTCCCGGTCCTCAGTCATTTGTACAGGGACATAGAGGATTTGGTGAACTTTTACAGTATGAATATGTATAATTTCAACGTTTTCTCTGGTTAGAATAGGCACTGTTTAATGGTGGCAGTGCTAGCTGTTGAGTGTTGCCGGTAAGGGACGTGTTAAACTGATTGGGATGTCTTTTCTCTATGTGGGGTATACAGTGCTGTGTGCATTGTGTTTTCTCTAAGGCTACAGTGTGGCAGTGGTGTGCTGCAGTCTTGTTTCTGGTGATGCAGTGAAAAGAGACATGCAGAAACTATTGGAAGGCCCATTCCATTGCTCTGCTCAGAGACAGCTGTGTGTTCCAGTGATAGCATTCCTTCACCCACACTGAGAGAGCTGCATGGAAACAGAAGTGTGTGTATGTGTATGTCTCGCTAGGCAAGAGTGTGAGATCTACCAGGCTGTGTCTCAGACACAGGTAGTACAGACGCTGGCACATCCATAAGACAGTCGTTCTCCCTCTGTCCTCAAATATCTCTGCTCTGAGAATGGATGATTAGAGTAATTAGCTTCCAATGCCAGACATTGTCCTCCATTCCCATCAGTGGCAGACTGTCGGTTTCCCCACCACACAGAGGGCTGGGAGTTTTGTCACACTAACAGGGTGACAGAGCTCTGGCAGGAGCTGCCTGTTTACATAACGCAGAGTTGTGACCACATCAGTCTCTGGTCAACACTGATGAGCTAATGGGGCCTATCGGGGCCTGCCGTCAGCAAGAGGGGGAGAGGGAAAGGAAGGAGAGAGAAAGAGGGTGGAGAGAGAGAGGGTGGGGATGAGAAAGACAGCGATAAATAGAAAGGAAGTGTGGGAGGAGAAGAATGGGTGCCAGAGGGAGAGAGGATTGGATAGTGAGAGAGCGAGAGGATAGGAATAGATAAAGAAGAGAGAGAGACAGGGAGAGAGAGGGGGCAACAAGAGATGGGGGGGGGGGGGTCAAACCAAAGGAAATCAATGTAGTTCCCTCTTGCCGTGCTTCTCAGGCATGGGCATGGTTAACTTAATTGGTTAATGATCATCGAGCCTGGGCTTGTGCCTAATCCTCCTGTGTGTTAGCCCCTTGTGACTTTGGCTCTGAGACTTCAGAGGGAGAGAGAGACACTTTAGATGCTTCCATAACATATACTCACACAGTCACAGAGACAGCTACACACACATACATATACATAGAGTATGTGTTATAGCGCCAGAGAGCAAACTTCATAGTTTGGAGAACACTGAAGAGGCTAGATGTTTCCATAACACGCGGACCTATGAGATAAAGGCATGTATAACTTGCTCTATTAAAGGAGTTATTTATACATTGAGTATACAAACCTCTTTCCATGACATAGACTGACCATAGGAAAAATGCCTTTGAACAGGGTATGGTAGTGTGTATCAAAAAGGGTCCAACACCCAAAGGACATCCAGCCAACTCAACACAACTGTGGGAAGCATTGGAGTCAACATGGGCCAGCATCCTTGTGGAACACTTTCAACACCTTGTAGAGTCCATGCCCCGACGAATTGAGGCTGCTCTGAGGGAAAAAGAGGGTGCAACTCAATATTATGTTTTGTACATGTTAGTGTTCTTGCAGCAAGATTTATATTGGAAAAATATCCAGCGCTTTCAAAATATTATTTGGAGAACATAAATATGCTATAAGATGTCAAAATATCACCTCGCTAGTTGCTAGGCACTTTATAGAGCAAAATCACTCTATTAATGAATTGTGTTGCGTCGGGATCTAAAAAGTTAATCCACCACGCAGAGGAGTCGGGATCTAAAAAGTTAATCCACCACGCAGAGGAGTCGGGATCTAAAAAGTTAATCCACCACGCAGAGGAGTCGGGATCTAAAAGTTAATCCACCACGCAGAGGAGTCGGGATCTAAAAGTTAATCCACCACGCAGAGGAGTCAGGATCTAAATAGTTAATCCACCACGCAGAGGAGTCGGGTTCTAAAAAGTTAATCCACCACGCAGAGGAGTCGGGATCTAAAAGTTAATCCACCACGCAGAAGAGTCGGGATCTAAAAAGTTAATCCACCACGCAGAGGAGTCGGGATCTAAAAAGTTAATACACCACGCAGAGGAGTCGGGATCTAAAAAGTTAATCCACCACGCAGAGGAGTCGGGATCTAAAAGTTAATCCACCACGCAGAGGAGTCGGGATCTAAAAAGTTAATCCACCACGCAGAGGAGTCGGGATCTAAAAAGTTAATCCACCACGCAGAGGAGTCGGGATCTAAAAAGTTAATCCACCACGCAGAGGAGGTGATTATGACGACAAATTACTCCAAAGAGAAGACATGAATATTTGGTGATTACATTCCGTATCCCAACACAGTTTAAACGATGAACTATATTTCACCTTCTGTAGGCCAAATTTAGACTGTTATACAAGAACACTGGCAATATCAGATTTTGCATATAATTTATGAGTTAAACCCACATATTTACGAATGGCAGAGCCTGATGTCCTTTGTGGTAAGCTATATTGTGAATTGATATAATGTATTCAAGTGAGCGGACACATGAGGAAATTCATTCATGAGTGGTTCACGCCTGATGCCCTCAAGTGACCTTCGTGCCCGCTCCCATACCCTATAATTCTGTATTTCTTCGTGACTGTAACTTGCATACTGGTAGACTACAGAAGTCACATCCCGAATTGACAGATAAGTGGCAACCCTGATCAGAATCACCTGCTGCTCATCAGTTGCTTGATTGTGTTCTCTAAAAATGCTGTTTTGAAAGAAACAGATTTGTACCGTACCTACAGTCTGAAGAAGGCTGCAAAGCCGAAACATCTGTGTATGCTGTCCCTGATGCAGTGAAAATAATAAAAAACATTTTTATATGAAGTAAGCTTTATGCAACATTTTTGAGTGCAGACCCATCACACCTTTTTATTTATTATTTTCTCTCTAACACACACACAAATGGATGCACACAGGCTCGCACATACGTACGTATTCCTTGTTGTTTTAAAATTGCTATAGTGCAAACATAAGGTACTACAGTATCTACTGTATACAGTATTCACTGTATGAATGAATTAATGAATAAATTAAAGAATTACATTTTATTTCCATGTCAAATTGTCAGTTGGCAACCCATTGCTTACGGAATTAATTGACACACAATCAAACATTGCAATAATTCACTGTGATAATTCAGTGATTTTTATAATTCTTCTGGTGTTCTGTGTAGTGCACATCACATAAAATATGATTTTTTTTATTTTTACATAATAGTAAATAAGGTTATCCAAGCAATAATTAAAACCCTAGAGCAGTAAATATAATACAAATACAGATAAATTAAACGAAATGACTTTGAACCCAGTATGGCACAAAAAGGAATTAAGTGTGTGTGTTTTCCACATTTTGTTATGTTACAGCCTTATTTCAAAATAGATTGTTTTTTTTTTCCCTCCTCAATCTACACACAATACCCCACAATGACAAATCAAAAACAGGTTTTTAGATTGTTAAAGTTAAAAAACTGAAATATCACATTCTCATAAGTATTCATACACTTTAATCAGTACTTTCTTGAAGCACCTTTGGCACTGATTACAACCTTGAGTCTTCTTGGGTATGATGATACAAGCTAGGCACACTTACAGTGGCAGGAAAAAGTATGTGAACCCTTTGGAATTACCTGGATTTCTGCATTAATTGGTCATCACATTTTATCTAAACTTCATCTTGTCTAAGTCACAACAATAGACAAACATAGTGTGCTTAAACTAATAACACAGAAATGATTGTATTTGTCTTGTCTATATCATTTAAACATTCACAGTGTAGGTTGGAAAAAGTATGTGAACCCCTAGGCTAATGACTTCTCCGAAAGCTAATTGGAGTCAGGTAACCTGGAGTCCAATCAATGAGACAAGATTGGAGATGTTGGTTAGAGCTGTCTTTCCCTATAAAAACTCACAAAATTTGAGTTTGCTATTCACAAGAATCATTGTCTGATGTGAACCATGCCTCTAACAAAAGAGATCTCAGAAGACCGAAGACTAAGAATTGTTGACTTGCATAAAGCTGGAAAGGGTTGCAAAAGTATCTCTAAAAGCCTTGACGTTCATCAGTCCACGGTAAGATAAATTGTCTATAAAATTAGTTCAGCACTGTTGCTACTTTCCCTAGGAGTGGCCATCCTGCAAAGGTGACTGCAAGAGCACAGCACAGAATTCTCAATGAGGTTTAAGAAGAATCCTAGAGTGTCAGCTAAAGACCTACAGAAATCTCTGGAACACGCTAACATCTCTGTTGATGAGTCTACGATACGCAAAACACTAAACAAGAATGGTTCATAGGAGGACACCACGGAAGAAGCCACTGCTGTCCAAAAAAAAACATTACTGCAAGTCTGAAGTTTGCAAAAGTGCAAAAATATTGCTGAACTGAAACAGTTTTGTAAAGAGTAATTATCCAAAATTCCTCCTGACCGTTGTGCAGGTCTGATCCACAACTACAGAAAACCTTTGGGTCAGGTTATTGCTACGAAAGGAGGGTCAACCAGTTATTGAATCCAAGGGTTCACATACTTTCCCCACCCTGCACTGTGAATGTTTACACAGTGTTTTCAATAAAGTCATGAAAACATATATAATTGCTTGTGTGTTATTAGTTTAAGCAGACTGTGTTTGTTTATTGTTGTGACCTAGATGATCAAATCACATTGTATGAACAATTTATGCAGAAATCCAGGTATTTCCAAAGGGTTCACATACTTTTTATTGCCACTGTATATTTGAGGAGTGTCTCCCATTCTTCTCTGCAGAGCTTCTCATGCTCAGTCAGGTTGGGTGGGGAGCGTCACTGCACAGCTATTTTCAGGTCTCTCCAGAGATGTTGGATCGGGTTCAAGTCTGGGCTCTGGCTGGGCCACACAAGGACATTCAGAGATTTGTCCCGAAGCCACTCCTGTGTTCTCTTGGCTGTGTGCTTATGGTCGTTGTCTTGTTGGAAGGTGAACCTTCACCCCAGTCTGAGGTCCTGAGCGCTCTGGAGAAGGTTTTCATCAAGGATCTCTGTACTTTGCTCCATTCATCTTTCTCTCAACCCTGACTAGTGTCCCAGTCCCTGCCGCTGAAAAACATCCCCACAGCATGATGCTGCCACCACCATGCCAGGTTTCCTCCAGACGCTACACTTGGCATTCAGGCCAAAGAGTTCGCTATTGGTTTCATCAGACCAGAGAATCTTGGTTCTCGTAGTCTGAGAGTCCTTTAGGTGCATTTTGGCAAACTCCAGGGGAGCTGTCATGTGCCGTTTACTGAGGAGTGGCTTCCATCTGGCCACTACAATGAAGGCCTGATTGGTGCTGCAGTGATGGCTGCCCTTCTGGAAGCTTCTATCTACACAGAGGAACTCTGGAGCTCTGTCAGAGTGACCATCGGGTTCTTGGTCACATACCTGACTAAGGCCCTTCTCCCCCGATTGCTCAGTTTGACCAGGCGGCCAGCTCTAGGAAGAGTCAAGGTGGTTCCAAACCTCTTCCATTTAAGAATGATGGAGACCACCATGTTCATGGGGACCTTCAATGTTGCAGAAATGTTTTGGTACCCTTCCCCAGATCTGTGCCTCGACACAATTCTGTCTTGGTGCTCTACGGACAATTCCTTCGACCTCATGGCTTGGTTTTTGCTCTGACATACACTGTCAACTGTGGGACCTTATATAGACAGGTGTGTGCCAAATCATGTCCAATCAATTTAATTCACCACAGGTGGACTCCAATCATGTTTTTGAAACATCTCAAGGATGATCAATGGAAACTGAGCTCAATTTTGAGTCTTATAGCAAAGGGTCTGAATACTTATGTATATACGTTTTTTTTTTGTGCATTTGCAAACATTTCTAAAAACCTGTTTTCACTTCGTCATTATGGGGTATTGTGTATAGATTAACAAGGATTTTTTTAAATCCATTTTAAAATAAGGCTGTAATGTAACAGAATGTTGAAAAAAGGAAGGGGTCTGAATATTTTCAGATTGTACTGTACATAAGTGCCATTTGCTATATAGGAGCTAAGTGTTTGTATAATTTCACTATAGGTCGCTCTTCTTCTTTTATTCCAGGTTTTATCAAAAAATTCCGCAAACGGAAATACACAAGGGACAAAAAAAAAAGCAGTTTCTCCTCATCGCTCATTGACATAATGCAAGGGTATATCTGGTGGGCTTTCTGGACAATAGTCTATTGTGGTAGAAAGGGTAATAGAGGATAAAATTAGTTTAATTCTCTATTTCTCCGAGGTCACAATAATTACATAGTCTTTCCTCTTCCAATTCACAACAATACCAAACTTTTCCAATAAGCAGGGGCAATATGCCTAATCTTACTTGTGCACATAGCGATCTCTTGCCTTTAGGTAGGTTGTACGTAATATATCTCTCAAAAATGAATCCCATTGAAATACTTGCTGTCTATTCTGGCAATTGGCATATCCTACAGTCTATTCTAATGTCTCACCATACACACCTTCCATCTCACCTCAAAGGGTTCTCAGCCCATGTATGCAGGTTTTTCCAGTATAGGTGCAAACTTGTGGATTTCTAAAAAAAGTTACGTATTGCTAGGTTATGGACTTGTTTGTGTCATGAATCCCTCCGGAACTTTCATCACGCACACCTGTCCCCTTTTCCCACTGATTAGTATTTGTATATATGTGCTCTTTGGTTTCCATGGTCTTGTCGATTATTGGTACAATGTCCGTTGGTGCGTGTGAGTACCTATGCTGTGTGTTTTGGATTTCATCCCATTGTGGATTGTGCAGATGATTACAGGTCTCATCCCGTGTGTTAATCATTGTGCGCATGTGTTATTTATTTGAGGAACTCCTCGCTTAGGGCTTAATTGTCACACCCTGACCTTAGAGATCCTTTATTCTCTATTTTGGTTAGGTCGGGGTGTGACTAGGGTGGGCATTCTAGTTTCTTTACTTCTAGGTTGGCTTGGTATGGTTCCCAATCAGAGGCCTGGTTCCAGAGCCTCCAGCGACATTCTGCGGTCCGGAGCCACCTGCGACGGTCTGCAGTCGAGAGCCTCCAGCGACGGTTCCCAGTCCGGAGCCTCCAGTGATGATCCATGGCCCGGAGCCTCCAGTGATGATCCATGGCCCGGAGCCTCAAGTGATGATCCATGGCCCGGAGCCTCCAGTGATGATCCATGGCCCGGAGCCTCCAGTGATGATCCATGGCCCGGAGCCTCCAGTGATGATCCATGGCCCGGAGCATCCAGTGATGATCCATGGTCCAGAGCCTCCTGTGAGGGTTCCCAGTCCAGAGCCTCCAGCGAGGGTTCCCAGTCCAGAGCCTCCAGCGAGGGTTCCCAGTCCGGAGCCTCCTGCGAGGGTGTCCAGTCCGGAGCCTCCTGTGAGGGTGTCCAGTCCGGAGCCTCCTGCGAAGGTTCCCAGTCCTGAGCCTCCTGCCAGGGTTCCCAGTCCGGAGCCTCCTGCGAGGGTTCCCAGTCCGGAGCCTCCTGCGAGGGTTCCCAGTCCGGAGCCTCCTGCGAGGTTTCCCAGTCCGGAGTTTCCTGCCAGGGTTCCTAGTCCGGTGTCCCCGGCGACGATCCACGATCCGGAGTCCCCGGCGACGATCCACGGTCCGGAGCCTCCGGCGACAATCCACGGTCCGGTTTTTCCGGCGACGATCCACGGTCCGGTTCTTCTGGCGACGATCCACGGTCCGGTTTCTCCGGCGACAATCCGGTTCCTCCGGCGACAATCCGGTTCCTCCGGCGACGATCCACGGTCCGGTTCCTCCGTCGACGATTCCACGGTCCGGAGTCCCCGGCGATGAGCTACGGACCGGAGCTTGGCTTGGTATGGTTCCCAATCAGAGGCAGCTGTCTATCGTTGTCTCTGATTGGGGATCATATTTTGGCAGCCTTTTCCCACCTGTTTGTTGTGGGATCTTGTCTATATATAGTTGCCTGCGAGCACTACATTAGCTTCAAGTTTTGTTTTTGCGCAGAATTGTTTTCTGTGTGTTTCACTTCTAATAAAAGATGATGGAACCATACTGCATTTTGGTCCGATACATATAACAACGATCATGATGTAAACAAAAAAAACTATTACGCTTCCTGCGCCTGTCTCCTGAATAATTTATGCCAGCGTGACAGTTTGTTTTTGAGATACCACATAGCACCCCACACTCCTGCTGAATAGTCCAGATCGGGACAGAGGGATGTAGTTTGGAATACGTGGCACAACCAATATCTGTGTTTTTGTTTTCCCTATAACTCCCCCAAGAGCTCTACTTGCTGTATTTTCCCAGACCCCTGGAAGAATAAGTTAAGATTGAGACCTCACAGTCTGAATCTCTATCTCTGAAATAGCTGCCTTGGGAGAAACCAGATCAGGAGGCTCTATGGAGAACTATATGAAAATAACACAGAGGAACATTACCCTGCCGCCTTCATTGTTGGCTGCCTGTGCAGCCATACTTACTTCATCTGGAGGGATTCTGTCCATCACGTCAGGAAATCTTAAGGAAACATTTCCTTTTATCATATTTAATTTCAATGCTGTGTAGATTTCATGGGGCTGGGAGGGCGGGAGGGTTGGAGGGATGTAGGATGTAGGGTGAGTAGGGTGAGAGAGAAAAAGAGGGAATACATGGAATCGTGCCCTTGAAGCTATTTCTTTAATGAAGGGGGAGTCAGGTGAGAAGGGGAGGCTTATGGGGAGATACACGGCACTGTGCCTTTCATATAAAACACACACAGTTAGACACACACACACACACACACAGAGAATGTCAGTGAACTCTGATGTGCCATCTCTAAGTGCTAACAGCACTGTTGGAGCTGCTGAAGAATGGTGATGGAGGATGGGCCTGGCTGTCAGGTTGCTGGTCACCATCAAGCCTTCCCTGAGTGCTCTCTGGGAGGACGTCGGGCCCGCCACATCACATGAGCCTATCACAGCGCTCCATGACTGCCCAAATGAGAATAACCAATTCATATTAATTGGGTTTCAATAACAGTCTTTTGACTTTCTGTTGTCATGTACTGTATTCCCATAAGCAATATGTTCGAGTTATTGACGTTCTTGGATATGTCGACTTTGTTATTTAATTTATTTTCCACCGTTACACCGATATGCTCATGGAATGATTTTTACCCAGGATGTCCATCCTCTGTCATTATACAGGAATACCAAGGTGTGCCTAAACCATTTTGAAGAAAGACACAACAAACATATCTGAGCTATTAGCTTCTGTGAATGGCGTGTTTAGGTCTGACCAAGTATAGACTTAGCGAAATCACTTTCCCAAGCTTACATAAACATCCCTTCATAGCTCAAAGAAGAGTCTCTGGTGTATTTATTTGTTAATTTATAGCATGGCACAAAGAAAGCACAGCTGAAGGATGAGGGCACACAGAGCTTCCCTACACCAACAGCATAATATCTTAATTTGGTGGATTAATTTGCACATGGCTATGTGAGTGTGTGTGTGTGTGTGTGTGTGTGTGTGTGTGTGTGTGTGTGTGTGTGTGTGTGTGTGTGTGTGTGTGTGTGTGTGTGTTTGGGCCTGCATATGTATGTAGATACGTGTGTATTCACAACCTTGATTTTTATTTATCCCGTGAGGAAGGATGTCTCATTCCCCTCACGTACCCTCACGTACGTGAGCAAACAGCGATCTAAACACCTACACACTACAACATGATACCAAGGTCTGTTGGGATATGTTTTCTCCTCCAACTAGACAGGCTGTCATTTTCTCTGCGAATGAAGCCTAGATGTGGCTACAGGAGCATATTTTACAAGGCAGGGTTACAGGTTGAGCCCCTCTCATAAGACCATCGGGGTTAATAGTTGAGATGAGATTGCTGGAACGCTGAGAGGTATTATAGAAATGTTCCTTTAACCTCCGTGTCCCCCGGATCTCGGTGCATGTCAGGTTTATTGGGAAGGGCACCCTTGTGTGTAGCTTCTGGTGGTGTGTGTCCAACTCCAGCCTCTCACCTGACAGAGAGGTGTGTGGAGAAGGCTTGTGCTTTACTGCATGTGGTCTCTGCGTGTGCAGAGACAGACCACTGGATTGACACTCACATATATCCTCCCTTTTTTTGCATGGTGTAAAGTGCTTTACTGAGAACCTGGTAAGTGACGATATTACACGCTGCTTGAAGAGCCACTTATCTGGGGTATATTTTTTTGACATTGTTATGGGATTACTTATCTGTATGTACATCAGTTTTGTGTACAAGTATATAGTACGTCACTCCTGTGCAAGTGTGTGTATGTATCTGTGCGTGTGTGTGTCCTAGCAGCGGCATATACAGTGCCTTGCGAAAGTATTCGGCCCCCTTGAACTTTGCGACCTTTTGCCACATTTCAGGCTTCAAACATAAAGATATACATTTATTGGATATTTCAAACTTTTTTAACAAATCAAAAACTGAAAAATTGGGCGTGCAAAATTATTCAGCCCCTTTACTTTCAGTGCAGCAAACTCTCTCCAGAAGTTCAGTGAGGATCTCTGAATGATCCAATGTTGACCTAAATGACTAATGATGATAAATACAATCCACCTGTGTGTAATCAAGTCTCCGTATAAATGCACCTGCACTGTGATAGTCTCAGAGGTCCGTTAAAAGCGCAGAGAGCATCATGAAGAACAAGGAACACACCAGGCAGGTCCGAGATACTGTTGTGAAGAAGTTTAAAGCCGGATTTGGATACAAAAATATTTCCCAAGCTTTAAACATCCCAAGGAGCACTGTGCAAGCGATAATATTGAAATGGAAGGAGTATCAGACCACTGCAAATCTACCAAGACCTGGCCGTCCCTCTAAACTTTCAGCTCATACAAGGAGAAGACTGATCAGAGATGCAGCCAAGAGGCCCATGATCACTCTGGATGAACTGCAGAGATCTACAGCTGAGGTGGGAGACTCTGTCCATAGGACAACAATCTTGCCAATCTTGTCTGTATATTGCACAAATCTGGCCTTTATGGAAGAGTGGCAAGAAGAAAGCCATTTCTTAAAGATATCCATAAAAAGTGTCGTTTAAAGTTTGCCACAAGCCACCTGGGAGACATGTGGAAGAAGGTGCTCTGGTCAGATGAAACCAAAATGGAACTTTTTGGCAACAATGCAAAACGTTATGTTTGGAGTAAAAGCAACACAGCTGAACACACCATCCCCACTGTCAAACATGGTGGTGGCAGCATCATGGTTTGGTCCTGCTTTTCTTCAGCAGGGACAGGGAAGATGGTTAAAATTGATGGGAAGATGGATGGAGCCAAATACAGGACCATTCTGGAAGAAAACCTGATGGAGTCTGCAAAAGACCTGAGACTGGGACGGAGATTTGTCTTCCAACAAGACAATGATCCAAAACATAAAGCAAAATCTACAATGGAATGGTTCAATGGAATGGTTCAATAATAAACATATAAGTCAAAGTCCAGACCTGAATCCAATCGAGAATCTGTGGAAAGAACTGAAAACTGCTGTTCACAAATGCTCTCCATCCAACCTCACTGAGCTCGAGCTGTTTTGCAAGGAGGAATGGGAAAAAATGTCAGTCTCTCGATGTGCAAAACTGATAGAGACATACCCCAAGCGACTTACAGCTGTAATCGCAGCAAAAGGTGGCGCTACAAAGTATTAACTTAAGGGGGCTGAATAATTTTGCACGCCCAATTTTTCAGTTTTTGATTTGTTAAAAAAGTTTGAAATATCCAATAAATGTCGTTCCACTTCATGATTGTGTCCCACTTGTTGTTGATTCTTCACAAAAAAATACAGTTTTATATCTTTATGTTTGAAGCCTGAAATGTGGCAAAAGGTCGCAAAGTTCAAGGGGGCCGAATACTTTCGCAAGGCACTGTACATACCTGAACTGCTGCAGTTCTTAGTGTTACATCATCCACTAGCATATTGTATGAACATGTGTCTTGTACCCACTGGTGCAGTTGTGCCGTAGGTGTGTTATTCACATTTCCACACAGCACGCATACTGCACTGTATGCACATGAACTGTGTGTATAGTATACCCATGGGACTAGTGTTTCTCAGTGCCTCCTACACAGTAATCACCACAATATGCTCCAGATAAAGCTGCATATCAGATAACAGCAGGAAGGGGGGTTGCTATACGCATTGCCATTAGAAATACACTATCTCACAGTGTATAAGGTTTTAGGGAAGACTAAGATACAGACAGTGTCAAAGTAACAAAAGTGTAATACTAGAACAGGGGGCATGCAAAATGACAGGTCAAGGGCAGGCAGAGGTCAGTAATCCAGATCAGAGTCGAAAAGGTACAGAATTGCAGGCAGACTCACTGTCAGGGCAGGTAGAGGTCAATAATCCAGTGTGGTGTGCCAAGGTACAGAACGGCAGGCAGGCTCAGGGTCAGGGCAGGCAGAATGGTTAAAACTGGAAAAACTAGAAAACCGGAACTAGATACAGATAGGAGCAAGGGGAAAACGCTGGTAGGCTTGAAAAACAAAATGAAATGGTGTTCTGTTTCAAGGACAGCTTTTTTCCATCTACTTAATAATAAACTCGTATGCCATCTGTAAATACGAATACAATTGTTAAATTACGAGCCTTGTTGGTTAAGCCACAGAAAAAGTTGACAACCTTCCCATTAGCCATGATTGGCTGACATAATGAGTGGGCTGAACAAGCCGAGAGAGTTTGGATTGTTCTGCCGTAGAAGCTCATCAGTCTGTGTTGGTAATCCTGTTGAACGTGGCTTTTTAAAAAAACGATTGTGTAGTGGAGCTGCATAGGTGTGGCTCTCCACTTTCTGGAGGATCAAGTTTTGAAATCAGTGGATTTAGAGTATGATAGCTAAAGAGATGGAGGAAACACCTGTCTCCAGAATTCATCTTCAAACTAAGGGCAACCGTGGCATGGCATTCCTGACAGGGAGACTTTTTTGACAGAAAGTGGTTTCATTTCAAGCTAACGTTAGCTGACTGGCTCCCTAGTTCACGTTATTATTAGTTTCCTGTTCTAGTTAAAGCTTAATGTTAGCTAGCTAATGTTGAACATGGTTGGTTAGCTCCGAGCACTGTGGCATTGTTGACACTGTTTATCGTTTAACTTTTTGACGCTACCCATCCCAACAGTCAAATAATATTACAAAAAAATATTCATATTTATGAAATCACAAGAGCAATATTGCAAAACACAGTTTAGCCTTTTGTTAATCCACCTGTCATCTCAGATTTTGAAATTATGCTTTACAGAGAAAGCAATCCAAGCGTTTGTGTAAGTTTATCGATAGCCTAGCATAGCATTATGTACACTTAGCATCAGGAAGCTTGGTCACGAAAATCAGAAAAACAATCAAATTAACCGCTTACCTTTGATGATCTCTGGATGTTTTCACTCACGAGACTCCCAGTTACACAACAAGTGTTCCTTTTGTTCCATAAAGATTATTTTTATACCCAAAATACCGACGTTTGTTTGTCGCGTTATGTTCAGAAATCCACAGGAAAGAGCGGTCACGACAACGCAGACGGAAATTCCAAATAGTCTTCATAATGTCCACAGAAACATGTCAAACGTTTTTTATAATCATTCCTCAGGTTGTTTTTAATATATATATTCGATAATATATCAACCGAGTGTGTAGGTTTTTCAATAACAGCGGGAGGAACAATGGCGGCTTTACTCTGTAGCGCAAAAACTCACCTATCCACTTAAGCAATGTGATCTTTCACGCTCATTTTTCAAATAAAAGCCTGAAAGTATGTCTAAAGACTGTTGACACCTTAGGAAAGCCAGAGAAAAATGAATATGGTTGATATCCCTTTAAATGGAGGATAGGCATGCATAGGAAAAGATGGGTTTAAAAATAAGAGGCACTTCCTGATTGGATTTTCCTCAGGGTTTCGCCTGCAATATCAGTTCTGTTATACTCACAGACAATATTTTGACAGTTTTGGAAACTTTAGAGTGTTTTTAGATATATGCATATTCTAGCATCTGGTCCTGAGAAATAGGTTTGTTTACTTTGGGAACGTTCTTTTTCCAAACATAAAATTTGTGCCCCCTAGCTTCAAGATGTTAACTAGCTAATGTTATCTGGCTGGCTCGTTAGCTAATGTGACGTGACATGTGTACAACACCCGTTGAATATGGCCGTAGTCAGTAAAAATCTGCAAAAAAGTGTAATGAAATTGTTGCCAGCAGAGCTAGTTAGGCTGTTTTCATGTTGTCCAGAGGTAAACAAATCATTGGCCAGAGTGTCAAGTGTGCGCTTTGAGAACGAAACAAGATGGGTGGGGCTAAAGCTTAGGTTGAGGGTGTGAATGATGCTGAATGGATGTAGACAAAGAAGAGCTCTTCACTATACTGTATAGCAAAACATTCAACGACGATTTTCTCAAAAATCTCAAATTTCAAAGCAGAATTACTTTCCCATTGTTCCTCAAATGCAGTGTATGATATAGCATTTTGTACCTCTGAGTCTCTACTTTTGTATAATGTAAAAAACACCTTTTCAAATTTTGCTACATAAGACCGAATCTAGGTGATCAGTCACATATGTGTCTTTTCATAGTTTGATGTCTTCACTATTATTCTACAATGTAGAAAATAGCAAAAAATAAAGAAAGACCCTTGAATGAGTAGGTATGTCCAATCTTTTGACTGGTACTGTATGTAATGTACTGTCTTAACCTCTCTAGGGTACACTAGCGTCCCACCTCGTCAACAGCCAGTGAAACTGCAGGGCGCCAAATTCAAAACAACAGAAATCCCATAATTAAAATTCCTCAAACATACAAGTATTTTACACCATTTTAAAGACACACTTGTTATAAATCCAGCCACAGTGTTCGATTTTGAAAAGGCTTTACGACGAAAGCACACCAAACTATTATGTTAGGTCAGAGCCAAGTCACAGAAAAACACAGCCATTTTTCCAGCCAAAGAGAGGAGTCACAAAAAGCAGAAATAGAGATACAATTAATCACTAACCTTTGATGATCTTCATCAGATGACACTCATAGAACTTCATGTTACACAATACATGTATGTTTTGTTCGGTAAAGTTCATATTTATATCCAAAAATCTGAGTTTACATTGGCGCGTTATGTTCAGTAGTTCCAAAACATCCGGTGATTTTGCAGAGAGCCACATCAATTTACAGAAATACTCATAATAAACATTGCTAACAGATACAACTGTTAGGCATGGAATTTTAGATCCACTTCTCCTTAAATAATTAAGCACGTTGATGCTGGTGAACAGCATATGCTGGTATGCTGGTCACCAGTGTCTGAAACACATGTTGGTATGTTGATCACCAGAACACCAGGTCACCAGCAAAAACACAGCGAAGGCACCAGCAAAAACACAGCGAAGGCACCAGAAAAACCACAGAGAAGGCACCAGCTAAAACGAAGAGAAGGCTAGTTACCAGCACAACCATCCTATGCTGGTCTCTGCTGTTTTTTCAGCAGGGTGTAAAGTGATATGGTGAGCTGAATATCAATCGTTATTTCATTGGGATTAAAAGAAAATGACAAACATAATTTTGAAAGTGTATTAAGATATCGAAACCCCTGTAAAATAGTCTTCATGGTCATTTTTCATCATGCTGATTTTCCATTGCCAAACCTTTCATCCTTGCTTCCTTCAACATTTTGTATCGCCAAGCCTTTATCCTTAATTCCCCACACCCACTTCTTTCCCACCCACCAATATCTTCATTGGTCTCTAACCTCTACCACTCTAAGACACAGTGGCCGTGTCTGAAATCTGGCTTGCCTACTACTTATTTAAACTGCATACTGTGTAGTAATTATACTACATACTATTTAGAACTTACTATTTAGTAAAAAAAGGTATGCAGTAAGCAACAAATATCAACATACTACTCATCCATACTGAAAAGGTGTCATTGAATGCGCAATCACTCCTTATCCTGCCATTTGTTAAGTTTTCTAGAATGCGGCAACCCCTATTCTGATTATCAGCTGTTGTCGACACACAAGGGCGTGATTTAAAAAAAATATTCCCCACTAGTGTGCTGCACATTCTACTAGATTAAATGCTGATATTACTGTAGTATGACATCTGGCATTTAAAGTATTGTAGATTTTCAAAATTTCACATATTATATATTTTTTCGCATAGTATGGGTATTCGGACAAGCCCTGCTCCCCCGCCCCCTCATGTATGCACCTCTCATGTATGCACATCTCCAATCATTAGCACTCTCTCAACGCTAATATCTTAACCACCTTACCATGCCATGCAGTACCGTCTCAAGCCTGGCTCAATGACGAGGTGAGTCAGCTTTCAAATAACACCAGCCATCAATCAACACCGCATATACTAGGTTTCCATAGTAACCGTGGTCAAGCTAAAGACTGCTCTCTCTCTCTCTCTCTCTCTCTTTCTCATTTCTTTCTTTAACAGATTCACATGTCACTCATCACACACATCCTGTCTGTGGGAGGGTGTCATGTGCTGTATGCTCTATAGGAAATAATTATAATCATATAACAACGGTTTGTTGTGGCATGCATTTGACATGTGTTTCATTATAATGAGAAAGTCTGTACTCCACTTCAAACAGACCTCAATGATAGAAAATAACAGAGAAAATAATTTACTGCTTACACCTTGGCATAGAGATACTTTGTGTAAAATAAAAAAACATACCATGAACATGTTTAATGTGCCCTGTAGTCTTCCATCTCTTCCCCAAGGTGTGAGTTCACCCATCTCCCAAATAACGTTGTGTGTCTGGTCCTTTGGGTTCTGAAAACCAAAGTGCATCACAAAAAATTATGGGGCCTTGCTCTGCCAAAAGAGCAAAATCATTTCAGCAAAACCCTTGAGAAATAAATATGTGTCAATCAAAGGCATCTCATGTGCCTGAACGGCTCCAAATTTCACATGCCCCTCACATTTTCTCACATGATTTAAAGTGACCTGTCTCTCGACCGCCTCTTTTTAAATCTTTCTGGATGAGACACAATGCGCGAGAGAGAGAGAGCGAGAGAGAGAGAGCAATAGATAAAGTGAAAGAGAAAGAGCGAGAGATTCTGCCCAAATACATCCCGCTTTTGTAAATGAGAAAAATGTCTCTAATGTTATTTATAATACCCTGACCTGCCTTGACTCTTTTCTCTCCTTCTTTCCCCCTCTCTCACTCTATTTTCCTGCTGACAGAGAGAGAACTAAGCAGTAGCATCCCTGCTCTCTCTAAGCTTGAACTCTGTGTGCTGGCGGAATATAGAGTGTAGCTTATATTTTCTGTGTGACTTTCCGTTCAATGAGATTTGGAGAAGGTGACTTTTATCCCTTAGGGGAGAAAAAAGAAGATGCTCTTATGCACTCACAAATGGTACAGCACTGGGTGAGGAAAATAAAAGAAAGAGAGAAAAACATTTTTTTTTTAAAGCTACAGCACTCGGACCCATTTACTAAGCATCTTCTATCTCTGTGTATGACTCCTGGACTGCTAACTGTGAGGGAAGTTGGCACAGCATAATAAGAAACTCAAAGATGTATTATCGGATAGAAGTAATGGAGCCATGCATACAGATATTCCAAGGCTTACTTTCCCTGTTTAATTTCCTCCTTAGAGAATTAAATGACCTGCAGTATTAACCTTCAAGGCAAAATAGAAGATGCTTTTCCTTTATCAGAAAAAAGGAATAATTTTCATCTGAGAATTACACAGTCACTAAGAAACAAAGCTTAGCATTGGAGCCAAGGGGTTAACCCAAATATCCAGGGACGCTTTTGTGAGAGCCAGATCAAGGCTAAAGTCAAACACTGAATCCCCAAAACCCTCTAGCCCCAACATACAACTCTCCTTCAGCTGAGCTGATCAAAAACTTACTCTAAAGTAAGCAGCTGTCTATCGATCTGACAACCATGCCAGATCTCAGTCATGACAGATCCATTTCTAATGAGTCCAGTGGGGGCGGGTTCCAGAGAGATCGAGACATGCCCTGAGTGTCATGGGATGGTAAAGGGGTCTCATTTTAAAATTGTGAATACGCCTTAGGGTCAAAGGGTGTTTGATCTGCGGTACACTGTGACGTTGGATCAATACACCACTCCGCTGTGGTTTAACCCCCCTCTTTCCTCCTCCTCACATCCCTTCTATTTTCCTTTTCATTTAATTTCTAACCCACACCTTTTCAGAGGAGTATGCAGGTTGGCTTTTTAGTGTCAGTTCAATAAGACTCAAGTTAATAAAGTAGGTCTGTGGAAGATTGCACTTTTTTTCTGTAGATTTTTTATGGTGCTCAAACACCTCATCATGATTCTATTTTATTGTTTGGACCATTGAGTCTCATCTGAAAGTGATTATTTTCCGATCTTTTAACCTTATGTAGAGTTTATTGAAATTCATATAAAGTTATTTCCACCAAAAATATCACAACTTTAATCTGGGTAAAACATAGATGGTTAACATACTGTAAGTCTCTACCTCCCTTCTTCCCAGTGTCTAAGTGGTGGCTGCTCAACCAAGCGTACTAACGACAACAGCCACATAAAATTACAAAGCAGCACGCTCCATGTTAACAGATGCCACCGATAGGTTCTTGTCAAGATTATCCACGCTGCTCCGGGGCTGACTGTGTTCTTTCAGGGTGGGGAGTGAAGTTAACAAATGACAATGGAAGCAGAGCCAATCACAGAGCAGGGCCCCTGATACGGCGTCGTGCTGACACTTTCTCCAGCCCGGGCCATGTGATGCATCTCCCTGGCTGTTTTCTGTTAACTCTGCTCTTTCAGTACAATCCATTCTACCACATAGAATCCTGATGTCACTGCAGCATCTTCCAAGTCTCCCTCCCTCTCATTCCCTCCTCCACCTACAGTATCTATCCATTGGACATTGCAGGTGTGTTCGGGGTGTTTATGGATGCCAGTGGTCTGTGTCATTCCTGCCGTGTCATGACATTTCACCACTGTAAGTTATCTGGGGGGCTGAGGTGCAGATTTCCATTGTCCTGCAGACCCTGTCTACAGTCCTCTCTGAGATATGAGGAGACTCCCAGACCATGGTTGATCACATCCTTACTGCTGACAAGCCATTTCTCTCCCTCTTCACTGATTCCCTTTTTTATTTCTCTATCCACAACCTTTCCCAATGAAGATCACACTACATATAGCAAGATGGTGTGTATCCTAGCTGAATATTCAGTTGCTGTCAGGTCACTTTATTATTCCTGCGAGCCAGTCAGGAGTAGTCAAGTGGAGTAGTCTACAGTGCAGTCTCTCTGACCGATGTCTCTGAGTGAGGTGCCCTCCCTATCTCAGCTTTCCCTGAGATAGATAAAGATACTGGTGGGTGGTGGGTTTTTATTGGTAGAAATAGCTTTTGCTGTGGGGGAAAGCTTTGTAAAAATAAGTGTGCTATTCCAATATACTGTATGTGACATACTGTAAGTTTATGATGAAGATGGTGCTTATCTGGGTTTTCTGACCCGATGTATGTCATTGTTACCCACCACCGTGACACATAAAAGTGGCTGTTTTTACTGTATGGTGTCTGAATTAAATGCAGTTCTAAGACTGTCTAGATTGGTCCCTGCTTCTGTTCCTGAAGAGAGCCCTGCTTTGGGCCTGATCTGTCACTATCAGCAGTTCTTAGGCTATGTTCTTGCCATTGTTTTAACCCCGATTCCTAATTCAGTGTAGTCAGTAAACTAGGGTAACAAACATGGTTTTAAAACATGTGCCAAATGAGGGGGTCAGAGTTGGTTGGCCCCTCTTACCTCTGCAACTCATATCAGGGCAACAATTGCAATATGAGCTGCGCTTCCTGGAAGAAACTCAGTATTTTCACAGGGAGCAGCAGATAATACATCAGGAGATGACTCTCCAGCTGGCGCCACATCACTCCTAAAGAGACAATCCATAGCTTTTCTTTTTACTCTCTCTCTCTCTTATTGTCTCGCTCAGGTCACAGTGTGCTGTAATCTCAAAGGCAATAAAAGGAAGTGAATAGCTACTCATTGGATAAAATTTAATACATTGAAATAGATCTGAAAGCCTGCAATTTGTGTGAGAATTATCATTTGAAGATGAGAACACTGAACTGATCATCAGATGTCTTAAACCATGGAACGCCATAATTACCTTGCAACCCTACCACTGGTTAATTTCACAAGGATAACTCACTTACGTAGTTTATTCTGTAACATGGGGTGTATTTTAGGTGAGAAAAAATAAGTACATTACAGCCTTGGACTTATCATGAAATGCCATTAATCAGGGGTGGGAAAACTACGGCCCGTGGGTCAGATCTGGCCCGCGAGCCCATTCAATCTGGCCCATGGGAGGTTTTGGGGGGAAATTATTATTTTTGGGTATAAAAAAAAACACTTCAGAGGGGAAATAATTCTGAAAAAAAAATACAAAATCCAGCCCACTCTTGGAATGTCTAAAACTAGATGAGAAGTATGTAGAAATTACAATGGACCTATATTTACAGTTGAAGCTGGAAGTTTACATACACTTATATTGGAGTCATTAAAACTTGTTTTTCAACCACTCCAAAAATGTCTTGTTAACAAACTAGAGTTTTGGCAAGTCGGTTAGGACATCTACTTTGTGCATGACGCAAGTAATTTTTCAAAACATTGTTTACAGACAGATTATTTCACTTATAATTCACTGTATCATAATCCCAGTGGGTCAGAAGTTTACATGCACTAAATTGACTGTGCCTTTAAACAGCTTGGAACATTTTTAAAAATGATGTCATGGCTTTAGAAGCTTCTGATAGGCTAATTGACATCATTTGAGTCAATTGGAGGTGTACCTGTGGATATATTTCAAGGCCTACCTTCAAACTCAGTGCCTCTTTGCCTGACATCATTGAGAAAATCTAAAGAAATCAGCCAAAACCTTAGAAAAACAATTGTGGACCTCCACAAGTCTGGATCATCTTTCCAAACTCCTGAAGGTACCATGTTCATCTGTACGAACAATAGTACGCAAGTATAAACACCATGGGAACACACAGCCAGATGAAGGTACTTTGGTCCGAAAAGTGCGAATCAATCCAAGAACAACAGCAAAGGACCGTGTGAAGATGATGGAGGAAACAGGTACAAAAGTATCGATATCCACAGAAAAACAAGTCTTATATCAACATAACCTGAAAGGCCGCTCAGCATAGAAGAAGCCACTGCTCCAAAACCGCCATAAAAAAGCCAGACTACGGTTTGCAACTGCACATGGGGACAAAGATCGTACTTTTTTGAGAAATGTCCTCTGGTCTGATGAAACACAAATATAACGGTTGACCATCGTTATGTTTGGAGGACAAAGGGGAAGGCTTGCAAGCCAAAGAACACCATCCCAACCGTGAAGCACGGGGGTGGCAGCATCATGTTGTGGGGGTCCTTTGCTGCAGGAGGGACTGGTGCACTTCACAAACTAGATGGAATCATGAGAAGGAAAACAATATGGATATATTGAAGCAACATCTCAAGACATCAGTCAGGAAGTTAAAGCTTGGTCGCAAATGGGTCTTCCAAATGGACAATGACCCCAAGCCTACTTCCAAAGTTGTGGCAAAATGGCTTAAGGACAACAAAGTCAAGGTATTGGAGTGGCCATCACAAAGCCCTGACCTCAATCCTATAGAATATTTGTGGGCAGAACTGAAAAAGTGTGTGAGTGCAAGGAGGCCTACAAACCTGACTCAGTTACACAAGCTCTGTCAGGAGGAAGGGGCCAAAATTCACCCAACTTATTGTGGGAAGCTTGTGGTAGGCTACCCGAAACGTTTGACCCAAGTTAAACAATTTAAAGGCAATGCTACCAAATAATAATTTAGTGTATGTAAACTTCTGACCCACTGGGAATGTGATGAAAGAAATTTAAGCTGAAATAAATAATTCTCTCAACTATTATTCTGACATTTCGCATTCTTAAAATAAAGTGCTGATCCTAACTGACCTAAAACAGGGAATTTTTACTAGGATTAAATGTCAGGAATTGTGAAAAACTGAGTTGAAATGTATTTGGCTAAGGTGTATGTAAACTTCCGACTTCAACTCTACCACTTGATGTTGTTCCGGTAGTGTATAGTGTACAACACAGACGGCTGGTGGCAGCTTAGTTGAGGAGCACGGGCTCATAGTAGTGGCTGGAACGGAATAAACTGAATGTTATTGACACATCAAAAACATGGTTTTCATGTTTTTTGATTTCACTCCATTCCATTCATTATTAAGAGCTGTCCTCCCCTCAGCAGCCTCCTGTGTTGTACAGCATGTTCCCAATAATGCTCAGCATTATTGTTGAGACTATACTCTCAGTTCTTTTTCACTAACAGTGTCATATCTCTATTGCATGTTGGGAAATATCTTTACAACATTCCGCAAAATGTGTGATTTCAGTTTTATCCCACCAATAATAGGATTAGTTGCTGTGTGAGAGTGGGACTTGCTTACAAGATCAAAGAGGAGAGGGCAAACAAGTTGCTCAGAGGAGACGCGCTGTGTGGCTTGTCCAAGGGGGACACAGTTTGTCATTTAAATGATTTAGCAAAAAAATCCAGATATTCTCAAACATTTGAATGGAGATCAGAGGCATGCAAAGGAACATTTGAATTATTATAAGTTAACCATTTTCAATCATTCAGGCACGCTCAACTTCCGCGATACAGATTGAATAGAGCTCTAAAACTCTCTCTTGAAGTTTGCTCCCTTACTAACTATTTTTTACCAATTGTATTTGTTTTCTTGAAAGTTCAGTCCATGCCTGTGTGATAAGCCTTGATATACTTACTATGCCGTCTTGCTTCCTGCAGTGTAATCTAACACAAACTATCGTGCCTTTGGAAAGTTTTCAGACCCCTTGACCTTTTCCAAAAAAATTTTACATTACACCCTTATTCTAAAATTGATTTAAAAAATACAAATCCTCTGCAATATACACACAATACCCCATAATGAAAAAGGGAAAACTGGTTTGTAGAATTTTTGCAAATATATAAAAAATCAAAATAAATAACTCATTTAATTAAGTATTCAGACCCTTTGCTATGAGACTAAATTGAGCTCAGGTGCATCCTGTTTCCAGTGATCATCCTTGAGATGTTTCTGAAACTTGATTGGAGTCCACCTGTGGTAAATTCAATTGGTTGGTCCTGATTTGGAAAGGCACACACCTGTCTATATAAGGTCCCACAGTTGACAGTACATGTCAGAGCAAAAACCAAGCCATGAAGTCTAAGGAATTGTCAATAGAGCTCCAAGACAGGATTGTGTCGAGGCACAGTTCTGGGGAAGGGTACCAAAACATTTCTGCAGCATTGAAGGTCCCCAAGAACACAGTGGCCTCCATCATTCTTAAATGGAAGAAGTTTGGAACCACCAAGACTCTTCCTAGACCTGGCCAAACCCGAGAAATCGGGGGAGAAGGGCCTTGGTCAGGAATGTGACCAAGAACCCGATGGTCACTCTGACAGAGCTCCAGAGTTCCTCTGTGGAGATGGGAGAACCTTCCAGAAGGATAACCATCTCTACAGCACTCCTCTACAGCACTCCTCAGCCCTACAAAAGCCACTCCTCAGTAAAAGGCACATGACAGCCCGCTTGGAGTTTGCCAAAAGGCACATAAAGACTCTCAGACCATGAGAAACAAGATTATCAGGTCTGATGAAACCGAGATTGAACTATTTGGCCTGAATGCTAAGCATTGCGTCTGGAGGAAACCTGGCAGCATCCCTACGGTGAAGCATGGGGGCGGCAGCATCATGCTGTGGTGTTGTTTTTCAGTGGGAGAGACTGGGAGACTAGTCAGGATTGAGGCAAAGATGAACAGCGCAGAGAACAGAGAGAGACTTAATGAAAACCTGCTCCAGAGCGCTCAGGACTTCAGACTGGGATGAAGTTTCACCTTCCAACAGGACAACAACCCTAAGCACACAGCCAAGACAACACAGGAGTGGCTTCAGGACAAGTCTCTGAATGTCCTTGAGTAGCCCATCAGAGCCCGGACTTAAACATCTCTGGAGAGACCTAAAAATAGCTGTGCAGCAACACTCCCCATCCAACCCGATAGAGCTTGAGAGGATCTACAGAGAATGGGAGAAACTCCCCAAATAGAGGTGTTCCATGCTTGTAGCATCATACCCAAGAGGACTCAAGACTGTAATCACTGCCAGAGGTGCTTCAACAAAGTACTGAGTAAAAGGTCTGAATATTTATGTAAATGTGCTATGTCTAAAAATCTGTTTTTGTTTTGTCATGAGGCTGTAACCTAACAATATGAAGGAAAAGTCAAGGGGTCTGAATACTTTCTGAAGGCACTTTGTATTAAAATAAAATAAAGAGAATAAATATACATGTTCTATATTTTATATGGCAAGGTAAACAGATCTACCCTACACCTTGACCTCTTTCTCCACTCTCACTCCAGATGAAATCCTGCGACTAATGACGTCTGGCCACCTGATAACCTGCCCACTTGACCCTATCCCGTCCTCCCTACTCCAGACCATCTCAGGAGACCTTCTCACATTCCCCACTTCCCTCATCAACTCATACCTGACCGCTGGCTGCGTCCCATCTGACTTCAAGCAGGCCAAAGTCGCTCCCCTCCTCAAGAAACAAACACTAGGCCCGGCCCCTCTGACGTCAAAAACTACAGACCAGTAACCCTTCTTTATTTTCTTGTCATATCCTCACATGGTCTCTCCTATCATTGCTATGTGGATGACACTCAACCCCACTTCTCCTTCCCTCCTTCTGACACACAGGTGGTGACACGCATTTCGGCGTGCCTGGAAGATATCTCAGCTTGGATGTAGACCCATCACCTCAAGCTCAACCTTGACTAAATGGACCTGCTCTTCCTCCTGGGAAAAGCCTGCCCGCTCCAAGACCTCTCCATCACGGTTGACAACTCCATGGTGTCTCCCTCCCAAAGTGCTAAAAACCTTTCCGTGGCCCTGGACAACACCCTGTCGTTCTCTGCAAACATCAAAGCAGTGACTCACTCCTGCAGGTTCATGGTGAACAACCTTGGTATGAACTTTCCTCACAAAGAAAGTGGCTCAGGTCCTAATCAAGGCACTTGTTATCTCCCTTCTAGACCACTGCAACTCCCTGTTGGCTGGGCTCCCTGATTGTGCCATCAAACCCCTGAAACTTATCTAGAATGCTGCAGCCCGCCTGGTGTTCAAAATTCTGAAGTTATCCCATGTCACCCAGCTCCTCGGCACATTCCAACGGCTTCCAGTCAAAGCTCAAGTCATCTTCAAAACCCTAGTGGAGCAGCATGGGGAATTGAGCACTCCATTCCGCCACCTCTAATCTCTTGGCACTCTCACTCCTACGGGTGGGCAGCTCCCACTCAGCCCAATCAAATCTCCTCTCTGTCCTGGCACCCAAATGGTAGAATAAGCCTTCCCATAAAGTCATGACAGCAGAGTCCCTGCCCATCTTTCAAAAACATTTAAAACACTACCTCTTTGAAGAGTATCTTAAATAACTCACATGGAGTTCTTTAAAAAAGAAGAAAATGCCATTTCTCTTTTCCATGAGCACTGACTTGATATGTACTTGATACGGATGTGATGTATTGTTGTCTCATCTAGCTACATTAAGATGAGGGCACTAATTGTAAGTATCTCTGGATAAAAGTATCTGCTAACTGACTAAAATGTAATGTAAAAATGTAAAACAAACTTACAAAGAGGGAAACACGTAGAAGGACTATCCATACCAAACTTGAAATTGTACTTTGAAGCACTAACATTTCGTCCCATCCTAAATTGGTTTAGACATGATTCTTCTGCCCCCTGACTGAGTATAGAGAGATAAATATGGTGTCTCCTATTGCCCTGGAAGAGGTGTTATTCACTGATATATCCATTAAACAATTTAAACTAAGTTTTGGTCCTATTATTGCTCGCACAATATTCGCCACAAAATGTAAGAACAATGCAACTGGGATTCCTCCAATATTTCACAATAATGCCTTGCGATCTGGTTGGCATCCATTTGCATCTCCCCAATGGTCCAAATGTGGAATCTGTAGCCTTACCGATATCATGGGCAGTAATGGTTTGAGAACAATTCAACATCTGAAAGACACATACACATTACCAGGCAACACATTTTTTTCTATATTTACAATTTAGGTCAGCTATACTGGCCTGTGGTGTCCCTTGGGAAACAAACCATCCAATGATAGGATTTAGAAATACATTTAAGTTTGGCTAGGCGGGGTGGGGTGGGATACATAGTTTCCGGGTGAAGAAAGAGGATGCATACGGGTGGATGGGGACTGTAGGTTGGGGTTATTTTTGTATGCATTTCTTTGATTGTTTTTGTACTTGTAACAAAAATGACAAAAGTACACTGATTCGCGACATCAGCAGCCTGGTGGTCCAAAATAGCATAATTGGTGCATTTTAACACCAATAAACCCATCTGTTTAAAAATGAATTTAGTATATGTCATTCTAGCAAACCAGGCAACTAAAATAAACTGTCTAAACAATGTTTGTGTTCCTTTATAGCTTGTTAGCTAGCTAACATTAAGTTAGCTGGCTAGCCAGTTCAAATAATGACTATCTCATATAGCTGACAAAATCTTAACTTTAGCTAATTTGTATTCATTATTACAAGAAAATAAACTCGCAACAAGACCATGGTTTACAAGTTAATGGCGAACTAATTATAGTAAATAGCTTACGGTTGTGAGTGTGACGAAATAAAAGCAGGGCATTCCACCAGAGAATTTTAGAACTTGGACATTGGCCTATCGTTATATCCTAATTTGACTTTGGTGCAAGTCATGTTGTTCTTCACATTACCGTCTTTGATAAACACACACTATATCAAATAAAATCTATGTTTATTTGTCACATGTACATTTCTGCCCAAGAACTCATTTTGATTTAAAAAAATGTTTACTTCCAAATGCATTTCTTGTGAAGTTGTTATGCATGACATATACCTAATATCCTGAAACAAGTCACATATACCATGCAGTTTTGATGCTTGCATCCCATAATAAAGAAGCAGAATCCAGCTGAGAAATGTGCTGTCCAGTATGTAGCATGCATGTGTACATGTTGAAACACAAAGTTGAGAAGAGGGTAATGAATAAAATATTAATAATCTGCCATGTCCACTGACTGTCTGTGTTTGATGATATAAACACATACAAAAAGCTCTTAAGGTCTTACCATTTGAACCTCAAGTTCTACATCTCAGCCTTCAAAGCAGGCTAATTACCAAATTCTGTTTGCGGATTAAGTCTAGTTACAGAGACAACATGCTGCCTTTTTTTAAGACATACCGTATGTCATCATGATGTCCTTGATGAATGGTGGCTCCTCTGTGTGTTTCTCCACACAGACAAATCTACATGTACAGTATGTGGCTGTTGACTTCTCCCACCAATCTTCAAAGTAGAACAAACATCAAAGACAAGGGAAGGGGAGAGGGAGAAGCACAAAGAGAGATAGAGAAAGATAAATAAATACAGATACTTTCACTTTTCCCATTTCTGCATTGGGGAAAAAAGGAAAAAAAGCAACAGGTGTTGACTGTAAGTGTTAATGAGGGAGTGATGAAGGTATGATTGTGATTGTACTTTTAGGGTTGTAATGCTAGAATCTCTCTGATCTTGTGAAATCTGGGCTCACCCATCATCGTCACCTCGTCAATGGTTGAGAAAAGTATTAGAGCACAGCCATTACAGACATTACATATTCCAAATAAACCACCAGCATTTTTTTCAGGTTACCTTGTGGATTGCTTATGACTGTTAAGACAACAATATTGCAGATAATCCACAGAAACCACTGAAGTGTCCAGGACTCCCATCAGAGACAACTGACGTGGAACATCGAAAAGAGAGGTGATTGTTTTTGCATCAACCAGAGACCTTTGAAATTCTCTCTCTTCAGATACCCATGCGCTGTCATTATCAGGCAGAGAAAATCAACACAACAGAGCACAGCACATCCACAACACAAAATGGAGATCCTTAACGTTAAGAAAGATTTTTAAAAATCTGGTTAGTTATCTCCACAATTTTTTTTATCTGAGTGCAGCTATCACAAAATATTATTTTCCATGTTATAGCCAAACTAGACGATAAGCTATGAAGGCCCGGGGAAAGTTCTGTAATTTAAATAAAACCAGAGAGGAAGAGGCAAACTTTTTGGCTACTTTGGTGAATTTGCAAGGCATGCACGACAAGACATTGCGAGATAAAGATTACCAAGATATATGCGAACGGTTCTTTCTGCCTGCCCCCCCCCCCCGCCCCTCTCTCCCTCACGCTGGCTCGCCTGTTCTTTCTCTTCGCTAATGATGCGAGTGTGTGTTCAGTCTTTGGTCTGTTGCCTGTAGAATATCCTAGCCTATTCATCGATGATAGGCTTTCCTGAAGTTACAAGACATTGCAAGCCAAGAAATTGCAAGACACAGCCTTCCATTGCAAGATACAACTTTTGATTGACAACAGATAGGCCTAGTGCACGGTTCTGACTTTGTCTGTCTGGTGGCCGACCTGCCTATACTGTGCCCCTTCCTTCTCTCTGCATCCCTCAAAAGCTCGCTTTGGCAGCTAATCAGTCCCATCCGTTCCAAAATTACTGAATCTTAGGAGTCAATTCATAGCAGAATCGAATCTTGATATTCATAAGTGGGAATCGGTGCAAACAGTCCAGGAATCAATTATTTGCCATTAACAGTTGGAAAAGGAGAGAAAGGCAATCGACAACAGCAAAGTCCTGTGTAGCAATACACTGAGAAGTTAAATGACAAGGAAATGCTAACTTTGAGAGGTGGAATTGAGGTAAAGTAATTGTAGTAAAGGTGCAATGCTTAACCTTCTGAAAGGGATGGACTGTGAGACTCAAACCATTGCTGGCATCAGTGCAGCTGCATTTTGAATTCACGTGTAATTGTATGTTTTTACGGAAAACTGATTTTAAAAATGCAGTTAAAACTTTTTTTTATTCTCCATTTGTAACATCCTACTTTCAAGTTCCTCCATCAGGTGTCTACTACAATGTCTCAGGACACCATCCTCTCTGTGTGGGGTGGTTAGCACCACGTCTGTGTACTGCAGCCAATCGGGCCATCTCTCTCCGTGAGCTCCATCTGTCACCCGGGCCTGCTGCTGTGTGTGTGGCCCGCTCCATGTGAGCCAGCTTTGGGCGAGGCCGCGTATAGTAACCAGGCCAAAAGCTTGGGAGATGGGGGTGGACTGACGCCTTGGCAGGGGAGCCTCCAGTTTTTTCATGTGGGGAGAGACAGCTGCCTAGGAAAGCTCCCTGTCATCCAAGGTACTTCACTTCCACAGACCACCAAATAACTTAAGCACAGCAGGGATGAGAGGCCTCTCAGAAACTGGAGGAAAGGCAGTCTCATGACTAGAATTTTGGGATTTACTGTTTTGATTGGTTATGGCTGGTCATCGTTATGGCTATTACACTGTTGTATTGCAAAATTATGGTAAGATATTCACTGTGAATTGTAACATGTATAATCAATTCAACTACAACTAAACCGTTTTTTAATCTGTAGAATTGTTTTGGTATCTCATCGGTCTTGCACTGCAGCAAGGGCAGCAGTGGTATGACTCAAGGCATCTTGCATTAGTAATTGTTGAGTTGTGAGCAGACTCCTGCTCAATCTTTTAATGCTGCTTTGCAAGACTGTTCAGTACATGGTCCTCCGGTGTGTTGAATTACATTAATCTCTTGCTTTCGATTTTCGGCCTTGCCCAGGGTGAACAAGAAACCACAACAGGGGGTTAAACAGGGAAACATAGACCACCCAACACATCCCCTCTTAAGATCTCCTTGTTCCACATAATGCTATACCGTTCCAACTGCTACCATCTGTTAAAGATTCAACATCTGAATGGAAAATAAAATAAATAAGATGTCAGAGGTGGTATGAGGTCTCTTGTATTACCCTCTCTCTGAACTGATTCAAAAGTAAGGGATGGATGGATGGAATGGAAGAAAAAGAGGACCATACTGAGTAAAGCCAAATAATTTTCTTTGCTTTTTAAAATGGGAAAATGGTGGAAGAGTCTTTTAGTCCACAGGCCCTAAATAATCTCCTCCTAACTTCCGTTTACCTTTCTCCACTGCAGCTGAGTATTAATGAGTGAATTTCCATTGACAGTAAGAAGGTGGTTATAGGCTAAATTCCCTCTCTCGCCTTTCTATCCAAACCTTTCCCCATGGTATGTTCATGAAGATAGATCCTGGAATTAAATAAGACTATTTTTGATAGGTGAAATAAACTGCATTTTTTTGCAACAACAAAAAATGCTACTCATAACTGTAATGCAACACCATAACTGTTATAAGTATAAACCAATGTCAGTCTAGGTGCATAAAACTAAAATGCCTAAAATGAGAGTTTTGACATAGTCCATGAGAGCCACGGTATCAGTTCATCTGGCTGGTATTCTAATTGGGCACAGGAAGGTTGCAGACACAGGCAGGAAACAGAAAACAAACAGATTGATTAATCCATAAGAGCAGAAAATGGTCTGATTCCATCCTATTTAGAGCACCGCCACAGAAGGCCTATGGGAGGACTGGGAGGGAGAGAGGAATGGAGGGTGGGAGAGGGAGATAGAGAGGGATGGAGGGGAGAGAGAGAGGGATGGAGGTGTGGGGAGAGAGGGATGGAGGGAGGGAGAGGCATGGAGGGGGGAGGGAGAGAGGGATGAAGGGAGAACTTTGCTTGTGTTGCACTTGAACTTTGCTTGCATTGTGGCGCATGAAGTGTACTGTAAGTAGAACAAGCAATTTTTTCATTAATCTGTAATCAGCTGTGCCCTGAATGCTCCCGTCAATACAACTTGAGGTGTTTAACTTCATATACACACCAAGGTAGGTCACACTTGTTACATTTTCATATTATTAATGATGGAAATGCATCTCACTTGCATCAGCTGAAAATGCTTATAGACTTTTCATGAGACTGTTTCTGCCATGAGACAGCACCTGCCATAGAAATCTATTACTTGTGTACTTGTGTACACCTTGTCTTTCCATGACCCTGCCTCTCTCACATTGAACCCTCCACTAAACATTTTATCCTGTGATTCACATCAACAGCATTTCAGTTGCGTCAATGACGACAAGACACTACTTGAACATGTCTTTCTCTTGAACATTGTCTTTAACATACAATGGCATTATTTCTGAGAGCCAAGGAGCACTAATGAATTGCTTACTCAGGTTTATGTTTTTGTCAAGACAGCAATTTGTATACAGTATTGGATGATATTAAAACTAGTCCAAAAACACAGGCCTCCTCTTAACTAACACTATTTGTCATTAACGTGCCACAAATAGAAAAAAGGTCCTGAGCTTGCAGTCCTCTGATTAATTTGCCTTTAGAAGTATCCCTCAGTGTATTCCCGAGGTCATCGACCTCATTTCCCCCTAAACAAATATAAACATAATTTTTTATGATGTATGAGACAGAAGTTCTCAAAGCCCACTTTCCAAGGTTCAGATTCTCTATACAGCATGTCTACTACCAAGTATACCTTGCATCACCTTGCCATTCCAAACAAAAAGTAGGCCTACACATTTTATTGTTGTTTTTGTGTTGTGTATGAACAATCAATGTGGGTTATAACCTGTGCAGCCTTTAGTGAGGTCACAGGGGAGGTCTATTGACTGAAGTTGTGTTGTTTTCATTTAGTGCTCAGGGGCTAATAAAATATAATTTCCAAGATCAATTATTCACCACATGATCCTTCAAAACATCTCCAGGGTAAAACTACTTTAATATTTTTTTCATAAGCAAGATTAGCAAACTTAGGCATGACATGACAGCAACAAATGTTGACACTACATATCCAAGTATATCTGACCAAATTATGAAAGACAAGCAGTGTAATTTTGAATTTGAATTCCGTAAAGTAAGTGTGGAAGAAGTGAACAAATGATTGTTGCGGTCTAAGGCACTGCATCTCAGTGCTAGAGGCGTCACTACAGACAGGCTGTATCACAACTGGCTGTGATTGGGAGTCCCATAGGGCGGCCGGATTTGGCCATTGTAGGCCGTCATTGTAAATAAGAATTTGTTGTTAACTGATTTGCTTAGTTAAATAAAGGTTAAATAAAAAAAATAACAATGTCAAGCCAAATTAATGAGGATAATAGCGGATGATATTGCCACTCCTTTTTGCCATATCTTCAATTTAAGCCTTCTAGAAAGTGTTTGCCCTCAGGCTTGGAGGGAGGCAAATGTCATTCCCCTACCTAAGAATGGTTAAGCCCCTTTATCGGCTCAAATAGCCGACCAATCAGCCTGTTACCAACCCTTAGTAAACATTTGGAAAAAATTGTGTTTGACCAGATACAATGCTATTGACAGTTTATCCCATGTGTAACTCTGTGTTGTTGTTTTTTGTCGCACTGATTTTCTTTATCTTTATCAACTGGCCTACCTGGTTAAATAAAAGTGAAATAAAATAATTTTTAACAAACTGACAACAGACTTTCAGCACGCTTATAGGGAAGGACATTCAACAAGCCCAGCACATGCACAAATGACTGGTGATTGTTTGAGAGAATTTGATGATAAAAAGATTGTGGGGGCTGTTTTGTTAGACTTCAGTACGGCTTTTGACATTAACGACCATAGTCTGCTCCTGGAAAAACATACAGTATGTGTTATGGCTTTACAACCCCTGCTATATTGTGGATAGTTACCTGTCTAATGGAAGCCTATCCAACATAATCCAGGTAGATTCAGGAATTCCCCAGCCCCTTACTTTTTTCAATTTTTACTAACAACAACTTTGAGTAAAGCCTCAACACTTTACACGTCCGCTACTACAGCTACTCAAATGACTGCAACGCTTAACAAAGAGCTGCAGTTACTGTAGTTTCAGAATGGGTGGCAAGGAGTAAGTTCGTCCTAAATTTTTCAAAAACTAAAAGCATTCTATTTGGGACAAATCATTCACTAAACCCTAAACTTCAACTACATGTTGTAATGAATAATGTGGAAATTGAGCAAGTTGAGGTGACTAAACTGCTTGGAGTAACCCTGGATTGTAAACGGTCATGGTCAAAACATATTGATACAACAGTAGCTAAAATGGGGAGAAGTCTGTCCATAATACATCTCTGCTCTGCCTTCTTAACAACACTATCAACAAGGCAGGTCCTAGAGGCCCTAGTTTTGTGGCACCTGGACTACTATTCAGTCGTGTGGTCAGGTGCCACAAAGAGGGACTTGCAATTGGCTCAAAACAGAGCAGCACGGCTGGCTCTTAGATGTATACAGAGAGCTAACATGAATCATATGCATGTCAGTTTCTCCTGGCTCAACGCAGAGGATAGATTGACTTCATTACTACTTGTATTTGTGAGAGGTATTGACATGTTGAATGCACTGAGCTGTCTGTTTGAACTACTGGCACACAGTTCAGACGCCCATGCATACCCCACAAGACATGCCATAAGAGGTCTCCTCACAGTCCCCAAGTCCAGAACAGACTATAGGAGGCACACTGTTCTACATAGAGCCATGACTTCATGAAACTCTATTCCACATCAAGTAACTCATGCAAGCAGTAAAATGAGATAAAAAACAGATACAAATACACCTTATGGAACATGAAGCAACAAAAACATAGGCACAGACACATGCATACAAATATGCAAAAACATACTCACTATACACACATGTACACATGGATTTTGTATTGTAGATATGTGGTAGTAGAGTAGGGGCCTGAGAGCACACACTTAAATGTGTGTGAAATCTGTTGTGAATGTATTGTAATGTTTTAAAATTGTAAAGATGCCTTAATTTTACTGGACCCCAGGAAGAGTAGCTGCTGCCTTGGAAGCAGCAAATGGGGATTCACAATAAATACAAATACAAATGTCATAATGATTCAAAACTCGACCATGTAATTGGGAAAGACACCTCCATACTTTTATCAGATAGTCAAGTACAGTATGCACCATAGGTCTTAACAAACCCAAACTATAGTACACTAAGTAACATAACTGGCATTAAAAGTTTTCAGTTATTATTAATATTCATTATATCACCTGTTCAGGGGACATCTTTGATCTGTGTATCACACTGAGAACTCTAACAATACACCAGCCTGGGGAGAAGCGAGTCTGTGTTTCACCTTGTTTTAAAACAAATGTCTTTCAGGTTGGGCTTTTTGATCATTGTCCTTGCAGAAGGTAACTGCTCTGGCACTGTGGGAAATCTGGGCTGTGTTCACTGCATTCCAAATGTGCATTATTGCAGAGAAGGGCTCTACTTAGACACAGAATGTACTCCTGCTGTTTGTAGTTTCTTCCTCTCTGCTGGAGTCCTTCAATTCTGGAGAGCTCGGGGTTTCCAAAGCACAGGAGGTATTGTACCACTTATTGGCCATGAGAGCACACCATTCACAGCAGTATGATAACACACTACTGTATACCAAACCTGCTTATTAACCATAGATCTCAAATCCTCAATGAAATTAGAAGATCAATTAAACATTACGTAAAGAAACTTTTAGATGAGCTCAGGGCGAGGATCTCCTTCCAGAGTGACATCAGGTACTTAATTATTTGTTTATTTTACCTTTATTCTTACAGGTTTTTCTCATTGAGATAACATGTCTTTTTCAAGAGAGAAAACCAGTCAGTATCTGATGTGATGACCAGTTGCCTCATGTAGTGCGACACATATCCTTCGTATAGAGTTGATCAGGCTGTTGATTGTAGCCTGTGGAATGTTGTCCCACTCCTCTCAATGGCTGTGCGAAGTTACTGGATATTGGCAGGAACTTGAACATGCTGTCATACACATCGATGCAGAGCATCCCAAACGTGTTCAATGGGTGACATGTTTGGTGAGTATGAATGTCATGGAAAAACTTGGACATTTTCAGCTTCCAGAAATTGTTTAGAGATTTTTGCGAAATGGGGCTTGCATTATCATTCTGAAACATGAGGTGATGGCGGCGGATGAATGGCATGAGAATGGGCCTCAGGATCTCGTCATGGTGTCTCTGTGCATTCAAATTGCCACATATAACTTGCAATTGGGTTTGTTGTCCGTAGCTAATGCTTGCCAATACCATAACCTCACCACAATCATGGAGCACAACGTTGACATCAGCAAACCGCTTGCCGACACAAAGCCATACACGTGGTCTGCGGTTGTGAGGCCAGTTGGGTGTACTGCCAAATTCTCTACATTGACTTTGGAAGCGGCTTATGTTGGGAAAATTTACAATAAATTATCTGGCAACAGCTCTGGTGGACATTCCTGCGGTCAGTATGCAAATTGCACACTTGTGTTTCTTTTACTTCAGCTCATGAAACATGGGAACAACACTTTACATGTTGCATCTATATTTTTCTTCAGTGTATATTCACCCCCAAGCCGACACCTCAATGACTCTCAAGAAACTAAACTGGACTATGTGCACACTGGAAACCGCACATTCTGCTACTCTTCCTTCTGGGACGGCTACAAGGTTTCTCCCTTTGGCAAATCAGACCACGCCTCAGTTCTGCTCCTCCCCACTGATAGGCAAAAACTTAAACAGGAACAACCATGGTAAGGATTGTTCAACATAGTCTGACCAATCGGAATCTATGCTTCAAGACCTTTTTGATCACTCGGATTGGCAAATGTTCCAGGTCGCCTATGAGAATAGTATCGACGTATAGACTGAATCGGAGACTGGGCTCATCAGGAAGTGCATATAGGATGTTGTTCCCACTATGACAATTAAAACGTATCCAAATCAAAAACTGTGGATAGATGGCAGCATTCACACAAACTGAAAGCAAGACCCACCACATTTAACCATGGCAAGTTGACTGGGAACAGGGACGATTACATACAGACCAGCAACGAACTCCGTCAGGCAGTCAAAGAGTCAACATGACAGTACAGGGATAAAGTGGAGTTTCAATTCAACGGCTCAGACATGAGATGTACTGTATGTGGCAGGGGCTCCAGACAATCACAGATTATGAAGGGAAAGCCAGCAACATCATGGATGCTGATGACTTGCTCCTGGACAAGCTAAACACCTTCTTCTCCTACTTTGAGGAAAACAATATCGAGCTGCAGACATGGCCCCCAGACGGTCACGAGGACTGTGTGCTCTCGTTCTCCGTGGCCGACGAGTAAGTCATTTCAGCATGTTAAACCTTGCAATGCTGCCTGCCAATTCGATGTCATGACTGGCCTGTTCGGGTTACCGTGGACCACACTCCTACAAGAGACATCACTCACACCCGGCTGAGGGGGAGTGATCGAGAGGTATGAAGGTGGGGTGGGGGGGGGGTTTATGACACCTCACGCCCATTGTAAATCTTAAGGCAGCAGACAATATCCCTTTTGTCCTCTCACTGTGGAGGAATGGAATGTTTGATGGGCCTATGGAGAACCTACCTCAGAACAGTAACATGCAATAAATGGACTTTGGGACAATATGTTTCATCAGCCAAAATGGTAGTAATGACGATAGATAGAATATGAAAATGAATGTCGTTTTTGTTATGTTATTAAAAGTTAAATGATGACATCATAACGAAAACATTGTAACTTTAAGTTTTCACAATGTGTACCTGATGTTTGCATAATGTACTTTGTGTGGAAAATGTCCAGATCAAAGAGAATGTTTTTGTAAAGATGAAATGTGAAGTTAGTTGTCTAAATTGGATCTGAGTAAAATCCAGAACTTGCCTCCAGAACTTGCCCTGAAGGCCTAAATGCCCATTTCTGACCCAAGGGTATAAAACATGCGAGTCAAGAATTAACATTATGACTAGGTCACCACGAGCTGCAGCCAGGCTCCGATTATTTGTAAACCCAAAACGAGGTTGATGAAGACAAAGGAACCTTTTAACAATCTATGCTACGGATGAGTAGCTGTGTCTAAGATGGTGAATTCATGCAGGACCACCTGGCTATTCTCTCCATGGAATCATGTGTCTACACTGCTTTCATTCCCATGCTGGAACCACCTAAATGGCTGATTAGCCGTCCTCAGAAGACCCCTCTTTCAGAACAAGGGCGAGGAAACAGACCACTAAGAGAAAGGACACTGACATCGTGTGGACAATCAGAGAGTTACACCCGGTAACAACAGAAGTGTCGCCATCAGAGGAGAAGTCAAAACCCGGTCCACGAAGAGACACCCATCGGAGACCTTCTACACGTAATTACATCATTATATTCTGACCCATAAGAGCGGCAGTTCGGGGCAAGGTTAGAGTTAAATAAGCATAGTTTACAAATGTACCAAAGTGTGCTTTTCTCTTGTGCACTCTCTCTTTCACTTTCTTTTTAAATCTCAATTTTGTGTAACACGTGTCATATTGTGTTGGCCCGCCAGGGACCTGTTTCATTGTACTAAATTCTAATCAATAGCCTAGACTGTGTGTTTGTGTATGTGTATCTTATAGTATCATTTTAGCTTGTTAGTAAATCAATAATCAACTCAGTTGGTGTGGTACGGACTTAGTTAGTGGGACTATGGTTTGTGCAGATTCCCGGATTATGCGACGTTCAGAATGAGACTGTAGAGGTATTCTAGATATTCTTATATTCTTTGAGTTAATTATGGAAATAGAAACTCAATAAAGCCAAATATACCCATGGTGCCCCAGGTTACTGAATTAATAATTACCTGATTAATTTAATCACGTACTTATAAACAGTTAATCATTCGATGAACAGCGGCCGTCACAATCAATCCAACGTCCCGACAACGGCATCCCAAGCCGCGTCCTCAGAGCATGTGCAGACCAGCTGGCTGGAGTGTTTACAGACATATTCAATCTCTCTATTTCCCAGTCTGTTGTCCCCACTTGCTTCAAGATGTCCATCATTGTTCCTGTACCCAAGAAAGCAAAGGTAACTTAATTAAATGACTATTGCTCAGTAGCACTCACTTGTGTCCTCATGAAGTGCTTTGAGAGGCTAGTTCAGGACCATATCACCTCCACTTTTACTCAACACCAGAGACTCACTACAATTTGCATATTGACACACTGCACACTCCCCTATCCCACCTGGACAAGGGAAAAACCTATGTAAAAATGCCCTGGTGGAGTGGTGGAGTGGCGGCAGAAAAATAACCTCTCCGTCAAAGTCAACAAAACGAAGGAGCTGATCATGGACTACAGGACTAATGCACATCGACAGGGCCACAGTGGAGAGGGTCAAAAGCTTCAGGTTCGTTGGCGTCAACATCACTGACATGCTCCCTTTACTAATGTGACATGACAAAACGTCTTATGGGCAGGTGGGACGGTAGCGTCCCACCTGGCCAACATCAGGTGAAATTGCAGAGCGAGACATTCAAAAATACCAAATTCAAATATTTAACATTCTTGAAAATATGTGTTATACATCAAAATAAAGCTTAACTTCTTGTTAATCCAGCCGCTGTGTCAGATTAAAAATAATAATAAGATGGAATAAACTGTTTCTAATACCGTATAAAAACAACATGAAGCGCGCTCCAGATCACGTGCACCAGATTCCACCTACAATGAATAGGACTACTTCTTAATTTCTCGAAAGAAAAACATCGAACAATTTCTAGACTGTTTGGAAAATTGGAAAATCCTATGACCTCAATTTTTTTCTCCCCTGGATGGTTTGTCCTCAGGGATTCGCCTGCCATATCAGTTCTGTTATACTCACAGACATTATCGTAACACTTTTAGACACAGAGTGTTTTCTATCCAAATCTACCAATTGTATGCATATCCGAGCTTCTGTGCCTGAGTAACAGGCAGTTTACTTTGGACGCGCTTTTCATCTGGAGGTGAAAATACTGCCCCCTCCTCAAGAGGTTAATATGTTGTTTTTCCTCTCTCTTTATGTCAGAGAAAGGTAAAGGTACAGTGCCTTGCGAAAGTATTCGGCCCCCTTGAACTTTGCGACCTTTTGCCAAATTTTAGGCTTCAAACATAAAGATATAAAACTGTATTTTTTTGTGAAAAATCAACAACAAGTGGGACACAATCATGAAGTGGAACGACATTTATTGGATATTTGCAAATCTACCAAGCAAATCTACCAAGACCTGGACGTCCCTCTAAACTTTCAGCTCATACAATGAGAAACTGATCAGAGATGCAGCCAAGAGGATCATGATCACTCTGGATGAACTGCAGAGATCTACAGCTGAGGTGGGAGACTCTGTCCATAGGACAACAATCAGTCGTATTATGCACAAATCTGGCCTTTATGGAAGAGTGGCAAGAAGAAAGCCATTTCTTAAAGATATCCATAAAAAGTGTTGTTTAAAGTTTGCCACAAGCCACCTGGGAGACACACCAAACATGTGGAAGAAGGTCGTCTGGTCAGATGAAACCAAAATTGAACTTTTTGGCAACAATGCAAAACGTTATGTTTGGCGTAAAAGCAACACAGCTCATCTCCCTGAACACACCATCCCCACTGTCAAACATGGTGGTGGCAGCATCATGGTTTGGGCCTGCTTTTCTTCAGCAGGGACAGGGAAGATGGTTAAAATTGATGGGAAGATGGATGGAGCCAAATACAGGACCATTCTGGAAGAAAACCTGATGGAGTCTGCAAAAGACCTGAGACTGGGACGGAGATTTGTCTTCCAACAAGACAATGATCCAAAACATAAAGCAAAATCTACAATGGAATGGTTCAAAAATAAACATATCCAGGTGTTAGAATGGCCAAGTCAAAGTCCAGACCTGAATCCAATCGAGAATCTGTGGAAAGAACTGAAAACTGCTGTTCACAAATGCTCTCCATCCAACCTCACTGAGCTCGAGCTGTTTTGCAAGGAGGAATGGGAAAAAATGTCAGTCTCTCGATGTGCAAAACTGATAGAGACATACCCCAAGCGACTTACAGCTGTAATCGCAGCAAAAGGTGGCGCTACAAAGTATTAACTTAAGGGGGCTAAATCATTTTTCACGCCCAATTTTTCAGTTTTTGATTTGTTAAAAAAGTTTGAAATATCCAATAAATGTCGTTCCACTTCATGATTGTGTCCCACTTGTTGTTGATTCTTCACAAAAAAATACAGTTTTATATCTTTATGTTTGAAGCCTGAAATGTGGCAAAAGGTCGCAAAGTTCAAGGGGGCCGAATACTTTCGCAAGGCACTGTACTTGATTCTTCTTACATCAACTACTAAAGTAAAAAAAAAATTGTATTGGTGTAAACATGGGCAAGAGAGTTTCCTTCAGCCATATTTCTTGCAACAGTCTAGGTGCTTGTACATTTAAATCCAGATCACATTAGGATTGATTCATAATTTAAACTTAACCAAAGTGGCAAGAAGTGGCATCCCCCCTGAAAATCACCTATAGGCCTACAACACATAAATAGCTCCTATCCTCCCACTCATTCGCTATGTTTTTGTCAAACTGAAACTAAATAAAAACGAGTAAATCAAGTCTGAAAACTAACTGAAACTAAACTGAATTTAAGATAAAAATCTAAAAACGAATATTAAATCACAAAACTTTAATGGCCTTGCCTTGCACCACACTGGGAGGAGCAGTGTGTAGGGATTAGCTTTACCCTGATGGAAGCGTGGAGTAGAGCTTTGATGATGGTGAAGAGGCCTGCTGAATCCGAACCTAGTTTACTCCCACACGCACCTCCCCTCGCCTCTGTCGGCTGAGCACGCGACCCATCTCTCCTTTTATATGCATAAACAGGCTTTTCTTAACTCACTCTCCACGCTCGGCTAAAGCTTAAGGACAAAATGGATTGGAAAAGTTGTCTTGGAAAGGAAGGGAAGATAGATACTGAGAGTTTTTCAGCCAACCCCTCACCCTTCTGTCTCTGCTCTACTTATTCATGGGACAGATTGAACAAAAGTTTGGTTTTATTAAATGCCGGCTGCATTCAACATTTTAGATTTTCTGCTCCTTCAACTCGCCCTAAAGACTTTCATTCTTATCTCATTATATTTGTTGAACATATTTGTTTTAAAATTATTCAAATCAGAATATTCATGCTTGACTAATATCATCAGTCAATTTAACCACCTATCAGCTTCATAGCCATCTTTAGCCTTTTATATTACCTGAAGATAAGTATGATTCATGGGTGATCACAGATTGCTCACATAATGAGATTTGACCCTCAATCATACAAAACAATAAACGCTCATGCATGCTGCTTGCTATGCAGTGTGTGCGAAGGGAAAGATGGTCAGCTACTACCCAACTGTTTATCATGCCAATGGGAGTATGGCAACTGGAAGAAGCATATACAGGAAAATACAGGAAGAAAATGTATAGTAAGAAATAACGACTTTGGATTTTTGCCAGGCACTTCAAAAGTTCTAATTAAGATTTTTTTCAACAGACAAACACACACACCAGTTTGAACATCCCCAATAAATATTTTCTGTTTGTGTCTGGCCGTGAGGTCCTTTAGTGAAAGGCGCTTGGAGTTTAGAAGAGAGAGAGAATATAAACAGATGCTAGCTCCTGGCTTCTTATTTAAGTTCCTCACAGCGGATGTTTTCCCTCTGCTCCTTTCTTTGAGGGCTTTATGCCATTGATCTAAAATCCAGCACACATAAGCATATCTAAGGGAAAGTTTTTTTTGAAGATTTGGAGATGGTGAGATCTGAATACAAAATGCGTGCTCAACGTCTGAAAATGTAGGTATTGTACCAAGTCAAGGGTGCTTTAATTGCGTAAATGAAACACATTTCTAAGATTTGCCTGTGAAGGGTAAAGAGCATTTGCCTGCATGCTCATGTAACAGATGATTTTGGTGGGAAGGGTAATTGTTTGGAATAAATCTTCTTCACTGACATCTTCCACACTTAGATCTATTATTCATTCATATTTCTGGGCTGAATTCTAAAAACAACTCCCCCTCATGCCATTTTTTCCATAACATGATACTCATGAATATTTTGGTGCAATTTGTTTAAGTTGTATTTAAGTTGGAACATTTCTTGGAAAAAGATTTCACATGCAAGTGAGAGAATGTTGTGTCCATGAGGGAGTGGTGGGCCAAACATATCAACTTGCAGATACAGTTCATTAGAAGCTTTATCTTGGGCCCCTGCATAGGAGAAGAAGAAAAAAAACATACAGTAGAAAAAACAACCTGTGAAATATCCAACAGACCAGCAAATATTTCCCGTATTCAACGCAACAAATGGTCATTCCTTGGGCCTGCCATTTGTAACAGCATAGCAGGCTGTCTGGCATAATGGAGTTTGCATTCTCTGGTTCCCATTAAAGCCTCTAGATCCTCTGGACAGACATCAACTCATGACCCCTCTATTAGCCCTGCTACACCCGGCCTGGATGATTAGAGGAACATTAGGAAATTAAAAGCAAATTGCATTATGGGAGAAACAGATGGAGGTGCTGCTGTGGACCCAACATGCAGCAAAGGACATGTAACCTGCTGACGCACAGTTTCCTCCCCCACTCCAGTCTGGGCCACTGTGTGATGCTAAATGTCACCCCCAGGTTGTAATTTCTCAGGTGGTGTATGTTGGTAAAGGCCAGGGCCCATTAGTGCTGATGCAATGTACTGGGGGCCTATTCTGGGCCTAGAGTTTTGAGTTTGCCATGCAGATGGAAGGCTTTCTAATGTCATTTCATCTCTGGAACCATTGAACCATATTAATTGGATGGGGGAGTGCTGTACAACATGCAGGGACTGTGCAACAATTAGATTACATGAGTTACAACCTCATCCTGTGGTGTAAGAATTAACATGTTTTCCAGTTATGCTTTTTCATTAACCATAACGATACATCTGTTTAATGACAGATATGAAGACTATTATGCACAGTATACTGTATAGGCTACAGTATATTGAAAGCTACCTACAGTATACACAACATAAATACCTCTCCTTATATGATATAAAAAAATACCTCACCGCTCAACACAATAATCAAGACCCCACATGTCAAACAGTACCAATAGATTAAGACATACATTTATCTGCCTTTGCTACCCCATGTCTGTGTGACCAATGAATATTTCCATCCACACATGACAAATACCAACATGTATGTAAGCGAAACAGGCAGCATGTAATTGGATTAAAGGAGAGAGAATATAGGCCTACAAACGTAGCAGTGGTTGCTTCAATGTCAGAGCTGCATGGGTCTACCTTTTAAGTAATCATTCTCTCTCCCCTCTGTCCTCTTCACCTTGACTCATTATGTGATGTACACTATATATACAAAAGTATGTTGGCCACAGGAGGTTGGTGGCAACTTAATTGGGGAGAAGGGGCTCGTGGTAATGACTGGAGCAGAATCAGTTGAATGGTATTAAATACATCAAAAACATGGATTCCAGGTGTTTCATGCCATTCCATTAGCTCTGTTCCAGGACATTATTATGAGCCGTTCTCCCCTACTGTGATGTGGACACCCCTTCAAATTAGTGGATTTGTCTATTTCAGCAACACCCATAAAATCGAGCACACAGCAATGCAGTCTCCAAAAACAAATATTAACAGTAAAACTGCCTTAATGAAGAGCTCAGTGACTTTCGACTGTCATTGAATGCCACCTTTCAAACAAGTCAGTTCATCAAATTTCTACCCTACTAGAGCTGCCGCAGTCAACTGTAAGTGCTGTTATTGTGAATTGGAAACATCTAGTAGCAACAATGGCTCAGCCGTGAAGTGGTAGGCCACACAAGCTCGCAGAACAGGACCACCGAGTCCTGAATCTGAATGGAAAAATAGTCTGTCCTCGGTTGCAACAGTCACTACCGAGTTCCAAACTGTCTCTGGAAGCAATGTCAGCACAAGAACTGTTCTTCGGAAGCTTCATGAAATGTGGGTTTCCATGGCCGAGCAGCCGCGCACACAAGCAATGTCAAGCATCGGCTGGATTGGTATAAAGCTCGCCGCCATCGGACTCTGGAGCAGTGGAAACATGTTATCTAGAGTGATGAATCACTCTTCACCATAAGGCAGTCCGACGGACAAATTTGGTTTTGGAGGATGCCAGGAAAACATTACCTGCCTCAATGCTTATTTCCAACTGTAAAGTTTGGTGAGGGGGAATAATTGTCTGGAGCTGATTTTCATGGTTCGGGCTAGGTCCCTGAGTTCCAGTGAAGGGAAATCTTAACCTTACAGCATACAATGACATTCTAGACCATTCTGTGCTATCAACTTTGTGGCAACAGTTTGGGGAAGGCCCTTTCTTGTTTCAGCATGACAATGCCCCAGTGCACAAAGTGAGATCCAAACAAAAAGGGTTTGTTGACATCAAGAACTTTACTGGCCTGCACAGAGCCCTGATCTCAACCCAATCGAACACCTTTGGGATGAATTGGAACGCTGACTGCAAGCCAGGCCTAATCACCCAACATCAGTGCCTGACCTCACTAATGCTCTTGTCTCTGAATGGAAGCAAGACCCCAAGACGTTTTTTCATGAGCATGGCCTTATTTCTCTTACAGCATATTGAATGACTGTCATTCATATTCCATTAATCCAGTTCAATGTAACAGCGATACGTTTACCATACTACATGATACTCAAATGTTCCCTATACCCATTTTGAGGTCGCTACAACCTATCAAATTAATTCAAGTTTACAACGTAGGTGCAAACAGGTTGAGAGACAAATTTGAGGTGACCGACAGTGACACATGGACAGACAGTGACATTCAATACTACCTTGCATACTCTTGTCTGTATTTAGCTAATATAGGATGTAATCATTAGTCCAAAATTTGCAAACAAGAGTTTATGTTGGACGAATTGAAGCATGTGTTCACCTCTTTCCTTCACTTGCGGACTTCAATGCACAACACATCAGCTGTATGTGACAAGGTGAAAAAACCTTTCCAAAACAAACCGCTACACACAGCATACATCGTTGTCACCATATTAGCTAAAGTAACGTCGTAGTCATAGCTAATAGAACTAATGCGGTAGTTAACCCGCAACAATCATGCAGTAACGTTACAGTGTACAGTCAGTAAGCAGTTACACTGGTGGGCCCCGGTGGCAATACATTAGTAAAATCAAAAGCTTACCTTAACTTGGAAGAGTTCCAGTGTTGTGTTGGATAGTCATAGACAGCTAGATAACATAGCATCCCTCTGTTTGAGCTGGGTGTTTCAGTAGGCTAAACTAGCTAGGTGCATTTGCTAGCTAAATAAGTGAAACTGAAAGTAAAAAAAACGACAATCTCTAGGTTGGAGGACAATCTCTGGAACTTACTGTGTAAGTCTGGAACTGGGTGAGAACCACCAGCCTCCTAGGTTTTGTATTGTAGTCAATGTATCCAGAGGAGGAAGGAAGCTGGCTGTCCACTGGCTTCACCATGGTGCTACCCTACAGAGTGCTGTTGAAGCTAATGTAGACGTTTGCAAAATAAAATGTTTTAATACATTATTTGATGACGTGATTATATTCAGAATAGTTTTATCTAAACTTTTTAAATGTTTTACCATTTTTATTTTTATGAAATTCACTGAGGAGGATGGTCCTCCCCTTCCTCCTCTGAGGAGCCTCCACTGATGGAAAGCCTTCCCAGAAGAGTGTTATAGCTGCAAAGGGGGGACCAACTACATATTCAAGCCCATGATTTTGGAATGAGATGTTTGACGAGGAGGCGTTCACATACACCTTATTCAAATACATTTAAACTCAGTTTTTCCACAATTCCTGACATTTAATCCTAGTACAAATTCCCTGTCTTAGGTCAGTTAGGATCACCACTTTATTTTAAGAATATAAAATGTATGAATAATAGTAGAAAATAATGCTTTATTTGAGCTTTTATTTCTTTCATCACATTCCCAGTGAAGTTTACATACACTCAATTAGTAATTGGTAATATTGCCTTTAAATTGTTTAACTTGGGTCAAACGTTTCGGGTAGCCTTCCACAAGCTTCCCACAATAAGTTGGGTGAATTTTGGCCCATTCCTCCTGACAAAGCTAGTGTAACTGAGTCAGGTTTGTAGGCCTCCTTGCTAGCACACACTTTTTCAGTTCTCCCCACAAATTTTCTGTAGGATTAAGATCAGGGATTTGTGATGGCCACTCCAATGCCTTGACTCTGTTGTCCTTAAGCCATTTTGCCACAACTTTGGAAGTATGCTTTGGGTCATTGTCCATTTGGAAGACCAATTTGTGACCAAGACTAATGTCTTGAGATGTTGCTTCAATATATCCACATAATTTTCCAACCTCATGATGCCATCTATTTTGTGAAGTGTACCAGTCCCTCCTGCAGCAAAGCACCCCCACAACTTGATGCTGCCACCCCCATGCTTCACGTTTGGGATGGTGTTCTTCAAATTGCAAGCCTCCCCCTTTTTCCTCCAAACATATTGATGGTCATTATGGCCAAATAGTTATATTTTTGTTTCATCAGACCAGAGGACATCTCTCTAAAATGTATGATCTTTGTCCCCATGTGCAGTTGCAAACCGTAGTCTGGCTTTTTTATGGCGGTTTCGGAGCAGTGGCTTCTTCCTTGCTGAGCGGCCTTTCAGGTTATTACGATATATGACTCGTTTTACTGTGGATATAGATATTTTTGTACCTGTTTCATCCAGCATCTTCACAAGGTCTTTTGCTGTTGTTCTGGGATATATTTGCACTTTTCGCACCAAAGTACGTTCATCTCTAGGAGACAGACCTCGTCTCCTTCCTGAGCGGTATGACGGCTGCGTGGTCCCATGGTGTTTATGCTTGCATACCATTGTTTGTACAGATGAGCTTGGTACCTTCAGGTGTTTGGAATGAAGGATGAACCAGCCTTGTGGAGGTCTACAATTTTGTTTCTGAGTTCCATTGCTGATTTCTTTTGATTTTCCCATGATGTCAAGCAAAGCGGCACTGAGTTTGAAGGTAGGCCTTGAAATACATCCGCAGGTATACCTCCAATTGACTCAAATGATGTCAATTAGCCTATCAGAAGCTTCTAAAGCCATGACATAATTTTCTGGAATTTTCCAAGCTGTTTAAAGGCACTGTCAACTTAGTGTATGTAAACTTCTGACTCCCTGGAATTGTGATACAGTGAATTATAAGTGAAATAATCTGCCTTTATTTCACGACTCCTACCGAAGGTGGCTCCCCTTCCTGTTCGGGTGGCGCTCAGCGGTCGTCGTCACCGGCCTACTAGCTGCCACTGATCCTTTTCCCCTTTCTGTTTATTGGTTTCACCTGTTTGTGTTTTAGGCTGATTAGTCGGGCTTTATTTACCAGTAGGCCCGCCTGCTCTTTGTGCGGGATTGTTTTGTGTAACTTGTGTGCACATCTGTGGGTTACGTGTTTCCCATTTTGTGCACCCTGTGTTTTCATGGGGTTGGCTTATGTTCGCCGTTTTGTGCATTAAATATAGCACTACCCTGAACTCTCTGTTTCCTGCGCTTGACTTCTCACCCACTACACCCAGTACGTTACACTGTAAACAATTGTTGGAAACATTCCTTTTGTCATGCACAAAGTAGATGTCCTAACCGACTTGCCAAAACTATAGTTTGTTAACAAGAAATTTGTGGAGTGGCTGAAAAATGTGTTTTAATGACTCCAATCTAAGTGTTTATAAAGTTCTGACTTCAACTGTACATTTTCTGGTTACGTCATGTACATGGAGATGCTGTAGGCTGAATGGATTCACTGTGCCATTCTCAATATCTACTGAACATGATAACCAGATACTAACCCTGTGTGTGTGGGGGGGGTTCTTTTCCATTTCTGCATCCGTATGACCCTCATACTCAAGTTCTGCCTGACAGCACTGATATGCTACTCTGTGGATCTGTTGGAATACCGTTTTAGTCTTATCACTGAAAAATACCAATGTCCAGTCTCTCTCTCCCCCCTCATCCAGGCTGCTGGTGAAACACATTAATATTTTAAATGCTTCCTCAATAAAGATAAAGCTCATCCTCTGACATCTTCAGTGTTGGATTGAAAGGAGATCCGCCGCCATGCACCTTGGAAAAGAGCGGGGGAGTTCAGCACCCACCCCTGCAGAACAAGGTCATGTTTAAATATGATTAAATATAAACAAATTCCTCAAGCTATGTTTGTTCACTCTACCAGAAATATGTGTGCCCCCCACCTCCCCTCCAGAAGCACTTTAAAACAAAACATACTTTTTTCTGGAGAGGGAATAAATATGTATTTTCTTGTACTCCCACTCTTGCCCAGTGCTCAGTGCCAGAGGGGGATGGGAGTTCTGAGCAGTGTGCGCTGGTGTTTTGCCATGTGACAGGCTTGTCATTGTGGATTGTCAGACAGCTCTCTTGCCAAGCATCCTTTGCTGTCTACAAATCCTCTTTGGCTCCCCAGGCCCCCAGGTCTCCACGCTCTGACATAAGTGCACCATCAAGGTGACATTTGTAAGTGAAAAGCCAAAGATTAATTAACTCTACCATTACTTGTTTATATATGTATTTATTTACTGCCTCACCATGTGTTTTTTAAATTCTTATCTCAGACATTTCCATTTGAAAATAAATGGGCTAGAAACATGGCAATATGCACATTAAAGACACATTAAAGACACAATTATGGAATTATATTATTTCTATGACTTTTCTGTAAAATGCACATTAACAATATTTGTTCCCAGCACCAACTGTGAGATAAGCATGAAGAATGAGAACACAGACAATATGGAGGATGAATTATTCATTCAGGTATACTACAGCAGCTGTCGTCAACCGCTCCCTCACTACAGGAATGACTCATGGTCACTCTGTCACCATGTAACCCATATTCACTCAAACAGGAAGTGGACACCTTTAAGGGAGGGACAGGAGGAGGGATGACTGTAGCAAGGTGAGCTCCCACAGTAGCCTAGTTCTAATGATTCTACCTAGTTTTAAATGCCCTGAGGATTCAAAAGGTGGCTATGGGCACACTAAAAAATACATTATACACGCATCTGCCACAACATCAATCGTTGGGAATAAACAAAGGAAATGCAAGACGAAGGCTTCCATCTACAGAGAGCTTGACACAGAATGCCAATGCAACACCAACACAACACAGACTATTTTTAGAACACGTAATGTGTTTCTCATGTTCTATCAGAATATATCACCTTCCACTCACTTTTGGAAGGTTGTGTTAGCATATTACCTAATCATTCCTGTGATGGAAAAGATGGAGGGAAACTGACACCTCTTCCAATGTGTTGTGGAAGTTATCCACAATCAGCTGCTTCCCTTATTAGAGCTTCGGTATTGATGACTCCAAATCCCCAGTTTGTTTGTTGATACACAGTGGAGAAGATGTGACACTGAGAAAGTCATGTTGAGAAAGTCCATCTAGCGATCAAGCTACACAAAGAGGGGAATAGGGGGGTGGTTATGTTGGTAGCTCGTAAACACTGTTGTCTTCATTTAAATTATAAGCAGGCACTTCACATGGACATCCCCCCCCCCCCCCCCTCGCTCCCAGAGGATTGGATGTGGGGGAACACAGGCGGGGCACTGAATTGTAATTGCGTTTACAGGACTGGGGTGAGGTCATGGCCCAGCAGGACGATAGTAATTGCCACGCGGGGATAAGTGATGGCTCCAGAGTAAATCAAAGTGAAAGGACTCCTTTTCCCCTTTAATGTGTCCTGCCAGTGATGTGAAGCTCTTTAATGGTGTTTTAAAACACATCACAGGAATCTCTGCAGACTCTCTGTTTCTACGTACCCCCCTCTCTCTCTCTCTCTCTCTCTCTCTCTCTCTCTCGCTCCTTCCTTCCTTCCTGCCTTGCTTCCTTCCTTCCTCTCTCTCTCTCTGTGTCGAGGCATGGCCCCTCACTGGCCAATCAGAACATGCTCCATGGTTAAATATGTGGTTGCTTCAAGTTGTGTATTTACGTATTTTATATATTGCGTTGTCATCAGCTCTAATTCAAATGTGAGTCCATTATAGCCTAGTTCATTAAATAGCCTGCCCCATCCATATTTGCTAAATATTTTGAACATGTTTGCAGTCCACAATGTTCTAATTGCATTTGTCATGACATTGGCCTGGGGGAAGGTTTATGACAGTCATAAATACCTCTTCCCCCATTTTTCCTCTCTACCCTACTGATGTGAAATTTGAAAACCCCTTGGTTAACATAGAGATTCTGGGAACATCAGAAGGTGGGGGGAAATGAACTATATTCTGGTAATCTGACCAATTGAACATATGCGGTGGTACAGAATGAATATGATGTCAGTTCGGTTGTCATCTAGGACATTCTCATCAATGATAGGATGACATAAACTCTACAGTGGAAAGTCTGCACATTGTAGTTATCGGAGTCACATGGAATTGTTGTTCAATTAAAATGTTTGAATATAAAATTAATGGTGAAGAGATTAAATGTAATTTTAGCTTCCAAATGAGAGATTTGGGTTTTCATAAGGTTAGGGCTCTGCTCAATCAGTGGCACGCCCCTGTGAGGAGACATGGGTTATAAAACTTTTCAAACACACCCTTCTTGCTCCACTATATAAAGCCTTGACGAAAATGTAACCTCCTGCTCCAAGTACGTGAGGTCTGCAGCCTCTGCGTTAAAAGGACTAACATGTCAACTACAGAACTAAGCCAACCTTAGCGTGAGCTTTGATTGCGAATGGTATGAACTTTGAACTCTTATTCACTACAGAAGTGATATCTCCTAGCCGTTCAGTTAGCAACAGCAGCTGCAAACGTGGTCTAGGAAAGAACAGACAGAGTATCCTGTCTACGACACAACAACGTTACTACAACGTATCCAAGTGACCACCAGAGACATTCTTCAAAGGACTCGGTTTGGCAACACGGCCTTCCATCTATCACCAACCTACCGAAGCACAGTTCAGAGTAAATATTTATTGCATTTTCCTTTTCCAAATGGGCGGTAATTTAGAATGCATAAGATATTGTATTTATGACAGCACAGCTTCTCCCTTTGTCCCTCAGTCTTCCCGCTCTTTCACTCAAACCCAGCCCCTTTTCTTTTGTGTAAGCAGCTGTCATATCTGTTCCGCCCGCTAGGGACATTTTCCTTTATGACGTAATTTGTAATCAAGGTATGATTCATTCTTTGTATATGTCATTCTGTGTGATTAGTTAGGTATTTAGTAAATAAATAATGAAACCCAATTTTGCATTGCTGATTCAACTTGTTAGCCAGGGTTCGTGAAGATAACCAAGAATTTACAACTTTCAGATGAGACTGAATTAAGGTGATGATTAATATTGACTGCTATTGATGTAAAATATTACTAGGTCTTTAAGAGTTTATTCGGAAGATAACAGCTCTATAAATATTATTTTGTGGTGCCCCGGCTCTCTAGTCAATTACATTTACATGATTAGCTCAATCAGGTAATATTAATTACGGAGAAAGGATTTTATAGAATAGCATGTCATATCACTTAATACGGCATAGCCAAAGACACGACACATTGCTTCAATATGGAAATACATTGTTACACATAGGCTATAGCATTCACACTGTTATGCTGTATGTAAAAGGCCTACTGTATATTGCATGGACATGCTAAACGTAGTCAATAGGCTATGCACAAGGCATACAAAGACAATGTATAATTCTAATCAAATTCTAATAAAAAGGAAACAAGAACGTGTTTTAGCTAGTCTAAATACAGTTACAGTTACAGTTACATGTCTAAATAGTTACAGTTACATGTGTAAATACAGTTACAGTTACATGTCTAAATACAGTTACAGCCACCATAGCTGCTCCCCATGTGCGTATAATACAGACAAGGCATTTTAGACTATGGAGAGTTTTATGCACATCCAAACTTTTCACAAGAGCTAGAAAAAGATCCAAAAGAAAGAGAAAGGGGGAATGTTCACTCGACGTTATACTGATTTCAAATGTAATGCTTGGAACCATCTTACAGATCATATTGGCACTTCTCCAGAAATAGCAGATTATATTGAATTGCATTCGACCCATGTACGTTCTCACCCTAAACCCATTCTGAATCTTTCTAATGAGTTTGTTTTTTAAATTAAATTAAACAAAGGTAAAAAAGTATGATTTCATAAATCACATATCTTGTTCCATGAGCATAGGGTAATGTTTGCATACATAGGCCTATAGGCCATTCAGTAGGAGGCATGGATGTTTGTTCTATCCATTAAATATGTTTTAAAACAGTATACAGTAACTGTAGAATAAGCCTAGTTACAACAAACTTGTAGCCAATCTTGTTTTTTTATTGACTTCAACATGGAAATATTCACATTTAGAAAAAATGCACTGCCTGTTCGAGCAATGGAGACTTGGACATTTCCCAAATGTTCGAAAATATTAGCCTACACATCGGCATTTATATGGCCGGTTAGTGACTTTGCCATCTGAAAGGTTAACAAACAAGCAGATTTAGCAGCAAAGGGCGGTAATCGGAATTCCCACGATAACACAGTTAGGTCCAACAGATGAAAGTGGATATTTCATTCAGTGGGCATCACACATAGGCTTAATAAGGCAAAACTTTTCAAAGAAGCTGCGTGGACAAAAATAATGTTGAATATAAAAAACAACGTGAATGTCTGTTTGCTGTTTTGCTGCTCCTGATATTTTAATAAAACATTGGTTATAGGCTACTGATTCGGCTACTGTGCCATACCTAATTGAATTACCATTAAGACCAGCTTTTGGTGAGTAACACTGTTTGAAATTGGCACACATTTTTTTTAAGGACACACCACAAATATTTCTACCCTCCCATCTCAGCTCAAGTGAGTTGATGCAGTCCCTTCAGAAAGTATTCATACCCCTTTACTTATTCCACATTTTGTTGTTTTACAGCCTGCATATATGTTTTTCTCTCACCCATCTACACACAATACCCCATAATGACAAAGTGAAAACATGTTTTTAGACATTTTTGCACATTTCTAGAAAATGAAATACAGAAAAATGTCATTTACATAAGTATTCACATTCAACACTTTGTAGATGTAACGGTTCTCCTCCTCTTCTTACTCTTCTGAGTAGGAAGGATTGGACCAATATGCAGCGTGGTAAGTGTTCGTCATTTTATTAAACTGAACTGAACACTACAATACAAAAAGAACAACCGAAACAGTTCCGTCTGGTAACTAATACAAAGACAGAAAACAACTACCCACAAAACCCATGTGGGCAAGAGCTACCTAAGTGTGATTCTCAATCAGAGACAACGACAGACAGCTGTCCCTGATTGAGAACCATACCCGGCCAAAAACAAAGAAATACAAGGCACAGAAAAAAGAACAAAGCGATTACAGCTTTCTGGAGTCTCTAAGAGCTTTCCACACCTGAATTGTGGAATATTTGCCCATTATTCTTTTCAAATTCTTCAAGCTCTTTCAAGTTGTTTGTTGATCATTGCTAGACAACCATTTTCAGGTCTTGCTATATATTTTCAAGTAGATTTAAGTCAAAACTGTAACTCGGCCACTCAGGAACATTCACTGTATTCTTGGTAAGCATCTCAAGTATAGATTTGGCCTTGTGTTGCCTAGTTAAATAAAGATTAAATACAATAAAATAAATAAATTGTCCTGCTGAAAGGTGAATTAATATCCCAGTGTCTGGTGGAAAGCAGACTGAACCAGGTTTTCCTATAGGATTTTGTGTGTGCTTAGCTCCATTCTGTATTTTTTATCCTGAAAAACTCCCCAATCCTTAATGATTGATAGCATACCCATAACATGATGCAGCCACCACTATGCTTGAAAATATGAAAAGTGATACTCAGTAATGTATTGTATTGGATTTGCCCCATACATAACAGTTTGTATTCAGGACAAAAATATAATTGCTTTACCATATGTTTGCAGTATTACTCTAGTGCTTGGTTGCAAACAAGATGCATGTTTTGGAATATTTTTATTCTGTACAGGCTTCCTTTTTTTCATTCTATCAATTAGGTTAGTATTGTGGAGTAACTACGAATGTTGTTTGTGAATTTTTTTTATATTTTTCTCCTATCACAGCCATTACACTCTCTAACTGTCTTGAAGTCGCTATATACCTCATGGTGAAATCCCAGAGTGGTTTCCTTCCTCTCTGGCAACTCAGGTAGGAACAATGACTGTATCTTTGTAGTGACTGGGTGTATTGATACCTCATCCAAAGTTAAATTAATAACTTCACTTTCTTTTTTTTAGCCATCTACCAATAGGTGCCTTTCTTTGCGAGGCATTGGAAAACCTCCTAGATAATTGTATGTGTGGGGTACAGAGAGGAGGTAGTCATTAAAAAATTATGTTAAAGCCAATTATTGCACATTTGGAACCATGGAACTTATTATGTGACCTGTAAATCACATTTCTACTCCTGAACATATTTAAGCTTGCCATAACAAAGGGGTTGAACACTTATTGACGCAAGACATTTTAGCTTTTTATTTTTAATTAATTTGTAAATAATAAATAAAAACACAATTCCACTTTGATTGATGGGGTATTGTGTGTAGGCCAGTGACAAAAAAAAATCTAATTTTAATCCAATTAAAATTCAGTTTGTAACACAATAAAATGTGGCAAAAATCAAGGCGTATGAATACTTTCTGAAGGCATTGTATCGGGTTGGAAAATAGCAGGGCGCTGGCTTTTACAAGTCAAAATTGCCTAAAGAGCATTTGTTTGACACAAACGCCGCTTTAATGCCACCCAAAAATAGTGTGCTCTGTCTCTCTTTCTCACTCTCCATCTATCTGTCTCTCTTACACTCTCCCCATCGCCTCCTCTCCCTCTCTGCCCCTCTCTCTCTGTCCAGTCAATAACCATGGAATGAATAGCATGCTCCTGCGCTGGAGCATGCAGTGAGGTAGAGACAAACCCACATCAAGGTGGTACCGTAGACTGTTTTTGAGTCACTGACTGTCTATCCGAAGAGAGACCAATGCTAGCAAGACATTTTCAGAGTGAAGGAATAACAATAGAGTGGAGAATGATAGAGATATTGACTTAATTTAAGAGAATATAGAGTATAGCCTCGCTACGGTTTTTCACTCTCTTTCTACTGTTGTTTTATTTCTTTACTTACCTATTGTTGACCCAATACCTTTTTTGCACTATTGGTTAGAGCCTGTAAGTAAGCATTTCACTGTAAGGTTGTATTCTTTGCACGTGACTAATAAACGTTGATTTGATTTGATATCCAGATTTAATCAGATCAGTTAAAAACCTTAAACTCATCGAGAAGAAATAATATTCCATTCCTAGCAATATTAATACAATTTCACTAATTTAACAGATTCTCTTGTCCAGAGCAACTTACAGGAGCAATTAAGGTTCAGTGCCTTGCTTAAGGACTTATCAACATATTTTTCACCTAGTCAGCTTGGGGAACCCGCAACTTTTCGGTTACTGGCCCAACGTGCTTAACCGCTAGGCTACCAGCCACCCCATATCAATTTTTTTTTTTCATGAGACACACTCACTTACTATATTCAAACAATGACACTGCTAGTGAGCAAAATCAGTCTCCTGCCTCAAGGGGATGCTTGTGCATCCTCAGATTTTCATGCCCTTCCACCTTCTTCTCCTTCAGCATTAGAAATAGGTGGAACATATTCCACTTCAGGATTTGACTTTGAAAGTAGTGATTGGTGTGTGTGTGTGTGTGTGTGTGTGTGTGTGTGTGTGTGTGTGTGTGTGTGTGTCCGTCAGGCATACTGTATGTATTTTGTGCATCTTCCAGCAAATAGTTGCAGTGCACGTCCTGTTGTATTAGAGTCCCTCTTTGTCCCTGAGAATCATCTAATAGCCAATTTCATGCAAGAATGATGACAAAAAGAGGAAAGTTATTAGTGGTTTGGTGTCACACCTCAGGGCTTAGTGATAAGAAGTGAACAGGGACTATGGACACAGGCAGAGTGCTGCAAAGGCTTTTTTATACTGTATACCAACAACGCCAAACAAATTACACGAAGAGAGAGTCATGTTTTTCAGATTACCACACACTCAGAGAAAAAAATAAATGTCAGACTGTATTATTTATGTTTGCAGCTCACATTTGTCAACTGAATGCTGGACGTAGCAGACATCTTTAATGTCTATCGATACATAATTGGCACCATGCCTTCTGTGGCGCCACAGCTCTGAAAGATCTGTATGCCTTGTTGGTCTGATATACTCATTAACTCCCTTAACACACATCCGAATTCAGACAATTCAGACCAAAGCCAATGGTTTTCATGTCTTTTTGATAACTTGTCCAGTTATACACTCACCGGCACACTGCTAGCTCTCTTTTTCTTTGGTAGGGTTGCGTGCGTGTGTGTGTGTGTGTGTGTGTGTGCGTGCATGCATGTGTGTGTACATGTGTAAGAAAGGGAGAGAGCAGAGGGGGAAGTGTCCCTCTTTTATCTTTTCCTTTTATCTTTTCAGTTGGGTAAAACCATTGGGATCAATATGATTCGTGTGTGGATTTGTTTTCTCACTTCAGTGGGGAAAGACATGGATATGGTCTGCTTTGAAGGGCAAACCACTGTTTGACCCATGAGCAGGCACGTAACTTGCGGGGAACAGGGGAGTCATGCTTCTTTCCCCAGTCAGAGTTAGTATGCCTGGCTCACAGACTGACCAGCAGCAGCAACTTATCCTCCTTATTTATGTTTATTTATGCAAAAAATGTGGGGGTAAAGCACTCATCATATTTATGCAACCTGATAATCATTCAAAGAATACTTCCAGAACCATCTTTAGATTTTATTTCAATTGAGAAAATCACAAAAGAAATTGGCCGACCCTAGTGTAGTGACGTGACTATCATTTGTCATGCCCTGTTCTGTTTCACCTGTCTTTGTGCTTGCCTCCACCCCTCTCCAGGTGTCGCCCATCTCCCCCAATTTACCCCGTGTTGTTATACCTGTGTTCTCTGTTTGTCTGTTGCCAGTTCGTTTTGTTCATCAAACCTACCAGCGGTTTTCCACTTGCTCCTGCCTTGTCTATTTTCTAGTTTTCCCGGTTTTGTCCTTTATGTCTGCCCTGACACTGAGCCTGCCTGCCGTCCTGTACCTTTCCCCTCTACCCTGGATTACTGACCTCTGTCTGCCCTGAGACCTATGGTTTTGCACACCTATTAATTTATTCTTAGGTTCTAAAAAAATAAAAAATAAAAAATAAGGAGAATCTAGTACAAAAACAAAACCCCAAATGAATTATAGCCTCGGGAAATGCATAGCGCCAAATTCAAATAAAATGCGACAAAACTCAAACTTTCATTAAATCACACATGCAGGGTACTCAATTAAAGCTACACTCGTTGTGAATCCAGCCAACATGTCAGATTTTGAAAATGCTTTTCGGCAAAAGCATGAGAAGCTATTATCTGATAGCATGCACCCCCCCCCTGAACCACCTGAACGAGTTCTAAACAAAATAATTAGCGTAGCCGGCGCTACACAAAACGCTGAAATAAAATATAAAACATGCATTACCTCTGACGAGCTTCTTTGTTGGCACTCCAATATGTCCCATAAACATCACAATTGGTCCTTTTTTTCGATTAATTCCGTCCATGTATACCCAAAATGTCCATTTATAGAGCAGGTTTGATCCGGAAAAAAACAGCTTTCCAAAACACAACGTCACTACAAAACATTTCAAAAGTTGCCTATAAACTTTGCCAAAATATTTCAAACTACTTTTGTAATACAACTTTAGGTATTTTTAAACGTTAATAATCGATCAAATTGTAGACGGGGCAATCTGTATTCGATAGAGAAAGTAAACAAAACATCCACCATTTTCCCTCTTGCGTAACTATCAACAGTGTAACTTTGTTCCAGGATGTGCCTCTTCTTCGTTTCACCAATGATTAACTTCAACCCAATTCCAAAGACTGGTGACATCCTGTGGAAGTCGTAGGAACTGTAAAATGGTCGCTATCAAATTTCCCTTGGCAAAGACAACTGGGGAAACGGTCAGAGGAAAAAAATAAAATAATTCTGAACAGTTTTTCCTCTGGGTTTTGCCTGCTACATAAGTTCTGTTATAGTCACAGACACGATTGAACCAGTTTTAGAAACTTCAGAGTGTTTTCTATCCACACCTACTAATCATATGCATATAATATATTCCTGGCATGAGTAGCAGGAAGTTGAAATTGTGCACGCTATTTATCCAAAAGTGGAAATGCTGCCCCCTATCCTTTAAGAGGTTAATGTGATGACTGCTATTTATTGAATAATGACCTACTACGTTTAATTATTACTCAATTAAATTAATAATGTAACAATTAACCTGTTGATCCTACTTGAGACGCAGACGTCTCAACTAGGCACCTGGAAATGCAAATGCACTACGCTAAATGCTAAATGTACTCGTTAAAACTCAAACGTTCATTAAAACACACATGCAGGGTATTGAATTAAAGCTACACTCGTTGTGAATCTAGCCAACAAGTCAGATTTTTAAAATGCTTTTCGGCGAAAGCATGAGAAGCTATTATCTGATAGCATGCAACACCCCAATATACCTGAAGGGGACGTAAACAAAATAATTAGCGTAGCCGGCGCTACACAAAAATGCAGAAATAAAATATAAAACATTCATTACCTTTGATGATATTCTTTGTTGGCACTCCTATATGTTCCATAAACATCACAATTGGGTCTTTTTCCCGGTTAAATCCGTCCATGTATGCCAAAATATCCATTTGTATAGCCTGTCTGGTTCAGGAAAAAAGCTCTCTTCCAACACGCAACGTCATTTTTAAAAATTATATAAGTTGCCTATATTCTTTGACAAAACACTTCAACCTACTTTTGTAACCCAACTTTAGGTATTTGTAAACGTTAATAAGCGATCAAATTGATCACTGGGCGATCTGTATTCAATAGCAGCTACTCAAGAAAACAATGTCCCTTTTTCTCTCCTCCAAAATCGATTGCTGTATGCTGGACGGAATGAAGGATCTATTTGTCATGACACAAAGGATTTTTGTCAATGAAAATTAAGATTTTGGCGACATCGTGTGGAAGCTGTAGGAATTGGAACCCCGGCCCTATTTAATTTGGTGTCCCTTAAACAATACATGCAAGTGGCGCATGGATATTTTTTTCAGTTTTCAGTGACCAGTTTTTCTTGCGGATTTCGATGAAACACACGCTCTGTTATAGTCACAGCCGTGATTTAACCAGTTTTAGAAACTTCAGAGTGTTTTCTATCCACACATACTAATCATATGCATATACTATATTCCTGGCATGAGTAGCAGGACGCTGAAATGTTGCGCGATTTTAACAGAATGTTCGAAAAAGGAGGGGGTAGACTTAAGAGGTTTTAACTCTCGGCTGACATAAATTACAATGTGAATTAGCTAATAGCAATTACTATGTATAATTTATCACATCACGGGTGAGCTCACCATTGATCAAAACATTTTAGTAAAACACTTTCTATAAATCAAAAGTAATCCGACAATGATTAGTTTCAGCGTGCAGCCATGCTTTTTTTCCTCACAGAAACCAAAGATAATAAGAGAAGACAAGATGAGTTTGGTCTGTTTATAGTATGCATGTTGAAGGGATGTGTCTTCTACCATCGTTCACATCCCACCATTAATTTCCGGGAAGTCCAGAGTGGGCTCAGAGTGGGAGCCATTGGTCAAACAGACAATTACGTGAAACCCAGAATTCTTTGTATGTCAACAAACATGGCTATACAGCTGTAATTAGCTTAGCTCATCATAATCAGTGCAACCTTCAAAAAAGTATTTTACACACATAATATGCAAGAATCGGAATGAATGATTTGTCACTTGTAATTGAAAACATGTGAATAAAACAGTAAATATATACATAATTACCACACAAAACATTTTCTGATAGTGATTTACAAGTGGCACGTGCCGGCAGTCAACCACGTAACCTCAGTGTTGTTGTTTATGTATGTAGCTAGTGAGCTAGGAGGCAGACCGACAGTGGATGAATTACAGGAGTTCTGTGGTAGCTGGAAGGCCGTCAGCCATTTCACCCCTCCTGGCCCTGCTGTTTGCTTTGAAAAGTCCCAGTCTGGAGTGCAACGCCCCTTGCCATTTTTAACTGAGGCAGAGTGCTTCAAGTTGTTTCTGACAGAGGAGCAGGTGGGAGACACAGTAGAGTAGACCAATCGCTATGCCTTGGAGCTACAGGAGAAGAGTGAGCCAGAAGTGAGGGGGAAATGGGTGACAACCACAATTAGTGAAATATATACCTTCCTGGTGACAGTTCTTCTCATAGGGATAGTAAAGAAGAACTCCCTAAGAGAATACTGCACAGATCCTATGTTTGCAACTCCCTTCTTGCCACCCTCTTCTCCCAAGACCGCTTCCTAGTTCTGCTGCGATGCCTGTATTTCGTCAACAATGCTATTGCCATCCTAAGTGATCGTTATTACAAAATAAGAAATGTTCCTATCAGCCTAACATCAGCATTTGGTCGGGTCTTTGTGCCATACAAGGACCTATGCATTGATGAGTCCCTGATGTTATGGAAAGGTAGGTTGGCGTTCCGTCAATATATTCCCTCCAAAAGGCACAGGCTTGGGGTCAAGTTCTTTTTCATGTGCGACGTGTGAAGACAGGATTTGTCCAGGACATTATAGTTTACACAGAGTCCACCACTGACATCCAACATTATAAGGGTCTTGAGGTGTCCGGGTCCGTGGTGATAACCATGCTGGCTCCTCATCTCGCCAAGGGACAGACTTTGTACGTGGACAATTGGTACAGCAGTCCCACACTCTTCCAGCATCTGCTCTCCAACAGCACAGGTGCCTGTGGCACAGTCAGGCCGAACAGGAAGGGGATGCCGGCATTCGAATGCAGGAAGATGCAGAGGGGAGGTGGAGTTCAAGGAGAACGATGAACAGTTGGCAGTAAAGTCCATGTCCTCTCCACTGTACATGCAGCAACCATGTCGGCCACAGGGAAGGTGGACCACCTGACGGGAGAGAGAAAAATCAAACCAGACTGTGTACTTGACTATAACCTCAAAATTGGGGCATACAAATCCATTATGCAATTAGTGACAATATCTCACCCACCTACCCACTGCCTCATCATCCTCTCTCTTTCCTCATCCTCCCCACTCCCTCATAGGTAAAGTAATTTTCTACCAAAAGTATAGAGAAAACCTCATGAGAGAGCTGCTGGAGGAGCACCACACCACTCGGTGCCCATCCACTGGGGGTCGCCCTGCTGCGGACAATCCCCTATGCCTCCCTGCACAGCATTTTCCCTGCAAAGTTCCTCAAACTGCTGCTCAAGGTAGTCACACACAGAGGCGCTGTAAAGTCTGCCTGTCTGGCACCAGGAGAAGTAAGCAGAGGAAGTTGACAAAATACATGTGTTTGAGGAGTATCATATGCTCAAGAAATATTGAGCACATCTGCAGAAATTAGTGACTGACTGACCTGACAGGTGACTTGACAGGTGACCTGCCATGATTCTATGCCTTTAGAGGTGGGGGTGGAAATGCAGTTGTTGTTCAGTCACTTCATGATTATTAAATATGGGTTATGCATATTCAGTTTTTTTCCCTCTAGTAAAACAAGTTGTTGTTGAACCAACCACCAATGCTGCAATAAAATAGACTACTATTACATATTGGCCTGTGTTTTCTTGCTGTGTTTTCATCCAGTAAAACTGTTAAGGAGTGTACGCTAGCATACAAAAGATGTCCTCATTCTCCAGCTCCAAAGATGTCCAGCTAAAGTTCTAGTTATGATATTGGCAAATATTGTTTGTGGCTTCTAAAAGTACAGAATAAAGAGGAATTATTCATTAGAAAACAATATTAGGATATAGCAATAAAACAATATTTCAAAGAATTACTGCTATAAAAATAGTATATTGCATTGACAAAATCACAAATTTGAGTTATAACAGTAAGAAACTAACTTTTGAGCTCCACGCAGGGTAGAACAGAGCTATGCTGAATAGATCAAATAAACAAACCATGGCCAGATATTTTTCTTTTAGGCAAGTCATTTAACAAATTATTCGTAGGCCGGGTTCTACTTGGTGAGGAGTGTTCGATTGGGCCTTCATTTTTCGGATGGCCTTCTCCTTCGTTCTCTGGTGTAAGTCTCTGATATTTCATAAGATGTCACACTGTGTCACACACAACAGACTTAGTTGTCTGTTTACTTAATTTTTTATTTATTTTATTTTACCCCCCTTTTCTCCCAAATTTCGTGGTATCCAGTTGTTAGTAGCTACTACCTTGTCTCATCGCTACAACTCCCGTACGGGCTAGGGAGAGACGAAGGTTGAAAGTCATGCGTCCTCCGATACACAACCCAACCAAGCCGCACTGCTTCTTAACACAGCGCGCATCCAACCCGGAAGCCAGCCGCACCAATGTGTCGGAGGAAACACGGTGCACCTGGCAACCTTGGTTAGCGTGCACTGCCCCGCCACAGGAGTCACTAGTGCGCGATGAGACAAGGATATCCCTACCTCCCTAACCCGGACGACACTATGCCAATTGTGCGTCACCTCCCGGTCGCAGCCGGTTACGACAGAGCCTGGGAGCGAACCCAGAGTCTCTGGTGGCACAGCTGGCGCTGCAGTACAGTCGGGAGGCCCAGTTGTCTGTTTACTTGCACTTGTTCTGGAAGAGTGGTCTCCTGAGGACGGCTAATCAGCCGTGTTGATGATACCAGAGTGGCGATGAAAGCCGTGTAGGACATGATGATTTGAAGAGAATAAACGGATGGTCCTACTTAAATTCACCTTCTTAGATACAGCTACTCAACCGTACCACTGATTATTAAGAGGTTCCTTTGTCTTCTTTAACCTCATGTTGCATTTCTGGGTCGTGACTAATTGTAGACCTCAGCTGCAGCTTGTGTTCATTCTAGTGTCGTGACGTAGCTATCATTAATGTGATGACTGCTATTTATCAAGTAATTACCTACTGAGTTTAATTATTACTCAATTAAATTAATCATGTAACAACTAACTCATTAGGAATTTGGGGAACCACAGGAATCATTCTTTAACGAGTTACTATCTCCCGACTTAAACTCTAAAGATATTATAAATATCTCTTACATCGGTAACATTAAATTATTAATTATTATCTCATCAGTCTCATTCTGAATGTCGTTGACTTCGTAAATCTGCACGAACCCTAACCTAAGTGATGAATCAGCGATACAAAAAGTGGCTTAATTATTTATTTACTAACTAATTAAATAATCACGTAGAAATACATAAACACACACACAGTATAGGTTATTGATTACTAACGTAAAGCAATGAAAACAGTCCCTAGTGGACTAACCCGATATGATGGCTTGCTACACAATGGAAAGGGGGTGGGGAAAGATAAAGATCGGGTGAGACAAAGAGAGTGGACTTGTCGTACATACATTTGGAAACTACGCTCATCGTAAACATGAATATTTAGCACCCTAATAACCGCTCATTCGAATTAGAAAAGCAACATATTTTTACGTGTAGACGTCTTTCTCTGTCGTCTCTGTTGAAACCACTCGCTCCGTCTATTGCGACTAAGTCTCTGGTTGTCCACCAGAGGTCACAATGTCCTTCTTAGTTGTATTCTTCTTTGTCTTGGAGTGTTCGTTAGAATGGATACATCAGAGGTGTACCACCCGGTGGTGAGAGGGATATGTTCTTCCCTCCTGTCTTTGCTCAATTGTCCTAGACTACTCCACAATACCAAGCTGCAGACTGAGAATGTTTGGTCTTCCCCTTCTTCTCTCGTAAAGTAATTCAGAGGGTTTTACCATTTTCTGGTCGTTTAATTCTATCCATTTCACCGTGTGGACCATAACCTCATGTTCTCTGGTCTGTATTTAATTACTCAACGAGTCCTTTTAAGCACTCTGACCTTGGAGGGTGGTTCCATCATGTGGACGCGAACTCTGACCTCATTAGTGGTGTGGCTTAGTTAGTGTCTAAGAGACATGATAAACCATTATCTCATTAGAAGACTAAACTCACATTTCTATCTTCTTCATCGTTCTTCATATTGTATTACGCTATAGGGTGGAAACTTTACAGCTAGAATGTGTTTCCTTCCTAAGTTACAGTATTTCCTTGATACAGTCTTTCAGATCATTTTAATGCATTTTTCATATTCCATCCCAAATCATCCCCAACGTTTGGATGTTGAAATATATTGTCCCAGTATCCGTTGTTTGATGCTGAAGTTTTGGTGGCGACGTCTCAATTTCAACTTCCTGCTACTCATGCCAAGAATATAAGATATGCATATTAGTAGTAGATTTGGATAGAAAACACTCTGAAGTTTCTAAAACGGTTTGAATCATGTCTGTGAGTTTAACAGAACTTATGTAGCAGGCAAAACCCTGAGGACTAACCGTTCAGAATTGTTTTGTGAACTCTGTTCACTGAGTTCTCATTAGCAAACTATATTTCTTAGGTACTTGTTTTCGGTTTCTACCGCTTCCACTGGATGTCACCAGTCTTTGTAATTTGGTTAAGGTTATTTCTTTGTGCAATGAAGAAGTATGGCCATCTAGGAACTGCGTAACACTGCTGACAGTTGCACAAGACTTGAAAAGTAGCTTGGGTTGTTGTGATGTTTATGGGACATATTGGAGTGCCAACAAAAGAAGGTCGTCAAATGTAAGGCATGTTTTATATTTTATTTCTGTGTTTTGTGTTGTGCCTGCAGGGTTGAAATATGCTACCCTCTTTGTTTATTGTTGTGCTATCATCAGATAATAGCTTCTTATGCTTTCGCCGAAAAGCCTTTTTAAAATCTGACACGTTGGCTGGATTCACAACGAGGGTAGCTTTAATTTAGTATCTTACATGTGTGATTTCATGAAAGTTTGATTTTTATATACTTTTTTTGAATTTGCTGTGCTGCATTTTCCCTGGCTTTTGCCCAAGTGGGACGCAAGCGTCCCCTATACTACAAGAAGTTAACATTCTGTATCCTGCCCTTGTTCTAAGGATAAAAAATGACCCGCCTTCACTAAACCCCTAAAATGAAACAGCTTAACTTCTGTGGGGTAGGGTGCAGTATTGGGATGCTTGGATGAAAAACGTGCTCAAATTAAGCTGCCTGCTACTCAGCCGTAAAAAAACACTCTGAAGTTTCTAAAACTGTTTGAATGATGTCTGTAAGTATAACATAACTCATATGGCAGGCAAAAACCTCATAAAAAATCCAACCAGGAAGTGGGAAATTTGTAGTTTTTCAACTCCCATTGAAGATACCCTGGGATATTAGTTATGTTTCACTTCCCAAGGCTTCCACTAGATGTCAAAAATATTTACAAACTGTTTTGATGATTATACTCTAAAGGAGGGGATAATAAGGGCTCTTTGAGTGAGTGGTCTGGCAGAGTGCCACAGCCTCGGTCTGGCGCGCTCACATGAAAGGTAGCTACGTTAAACTTCATTTGTACAGACAAAGGAATTGTCCGGTTGGAACATTAATGAAGTTTTATGTTAAAAACATCCTAAAGATTGATTCCATACTTAGTTTGGCATGTTTCTACGGGCTGTAACGGACCTTTTTGAACTTTTCGTACGATGTTCGGCGCGACCTGAACTCGCCTTTTGTTTACCAAACGCCCTAAAAAAAGAAGATATTTGGACATAACTGATGGATGTTAACCTCTCTGATCTCCCCATCCCGGATCCGGTATCGTGAATACAGACTCAAGCTCATTACCATAACGCAACGTTAACTATTCATGAAAATCGCAAATGAAATGAAATAAATATGCCATCTCTCAAGCTTAGCCTTTTGTAAACAACACTGTCATCTCAGATTTTCAAAATATGCTTCTCAACCATAGGAAAACAATCATTTGTGTAAAAGTAGCTAGCTAGCGTAGCATTTAGCGTTAGCATTAGCGTTAGCATCCAGCACGCAACATTTCAACAAAAACATAAAAGCCTTAAAATAAAATAATTTACCTTTGAAGAACTTCGAATGTTTTCAATGAGGAGACTCTCAGTTAGATAGCAAATGCTCAGTTTTTTCCAAAAAGATTCTTTGTGTATTAGAAATAGCTCCGTTTTGTACATCACATTTGGCTACAAAAAAAACCTGAAAATTCAGTCCTCAAAACGCGAACTTTTTTCCAAATTAACTCCATAATATCGACTGAAAACATGGCAAACGTGGTTTAGAATCAATCCTCAAGGTGTTTTCACATATCTCTTCGATGATATATCGTTCGTGGAAGCATGGTTTCTCCTCTCAATCAAATGGAAAAATACTTGCACCTGGCTTTGCGCTCCAATTTCGACGCAGGACACCAGGCGGACACTTGGAAAATGTAGTCTCTTATGGTCAATCTTCCAATGATATGCCTAACGATACGTCACAATGCTGCCGACATCTTGGGGAAACGGCAGAAGGTCTAAGCTTATTCCTGTCGCACTCACAGCCATATAAGGAGACATTAGAAAACAGAGCTTCAGAAATTCTGCTAATTTCCTGTTTGACGTTTCATCTTGGTTTCGCCTGTAGAATGAGTTCTGGGGCACTTACAGACAATATCTTTGCAGATTCTGAAACTTCAGAGTGTTTTCTTTCAAAAACTGTCAAGAATATGCATAGTCGAGCATCTTTTCGTGACAAAATATTGCGCTTAAAACGGGAACGTTTTTTATCCAAAAATGAAATAGCGCCCCTAGAGATCCAACAGGTTAACGAACAAATCAAACATTTATGGTGTAACTGGGATTCCTGGGAGTGCATTCTGATGAAGATCATCAAAGGTAAGTGAATATTTAAAATGCCATTTCTGAGTAATGTTGACAACCCAATATGGCGGGTATCTTTTTGTCTGCTTTGTTGTCTAAAGGCTGAACTCAGATTATTGCATGGTTTGCTTTCTCCGAAAAAAAAAAATTAAATCTGAAACAGAGGTTGCATTAAGGAGAAGTTTATCTAAAGTTCCATGTATAATAGTCGTATCTTTATCAATGTTTATTATCAATATTATTATGAGTATTTCTGTCATTTGATGTGGCTCTGCACAATCACTGCATGTTTAAGAATTACTGAACGTAATGCGCCAAAGTAAACTCAGATTTTTTTATATAAATATGAATTTTATCAAACAAAACATGTATTGTGTAAGATTTTATTTATTTATATTTTACCTTTAACTAGGCAAGTCAGTTAAGAACAAATTCTTATTTTCAATGACGGCCTAGGAACAGTGGGTTAACTGCCTGTTCAGGGGCAGTACGACAGATTTGTACCTTGTCAGCTCGGGGGTTTGAACTTGCAACCTTCCGGTTACTAGTCCAACACTCTAACCACTAGGCTACCCTGCCGCGTGAAGTCCTTTGAGTGTCATCTGATGAAGATCATCAATGGTTAGTGAGGGTTCCGCTAGCTAGACAGGTGGTGTATGTTCATGTTATTTAAAGTTTGAGCATGTACCCTGACATTTCTAAAGTCTTTATAATGTCTTACATAAGAGCATTTAACAAAATTGACCTTGACCCTAAAAAGGCAATTGTGTACCTTTTGGCTCTTTTAACTGCAATGGTACAAATATGTACCTATAACTAATGGTACAATGGACGTACCTTACAGGCTACCACTACAGTGACAAGCTTTTGTATCCCTTTAAGAACAATTTGGTGCCTTATTTTCTGAGAGTGTATAGGTACATATGGTATAGTCCTCACAGAGAGATGTGAAAACACTGGTTGCGCAGGTTAATTGAGTTTTACACCCAAAATCTATTTTTCATGAAGAAACAATCTGTCATTCATCACAAACTTTGTGAATATCTGGGTTTTCCCTCTTCACAATGCAGAAATACTGCAGTTTAATCAGTGGACACTACTAATTTTTATTAAAACACACCTGTCATCATTGTTTTCTTTACTAAAGTAGAGGTTTATTATTATTATTATAGCTGAAGGTACTGCATAGGTGTAAACATAAATTGTTCAGCAAGAGATAGCACTTGTATAGCCTAAGAAAGTAGCAGGAATGTGCAAGAAGTAGTTTGAATGCATTTTATTTAAGGGGAACAATAACAGTCTTGAACTGTTTTGGCAACATAGTGATATATTCTATATACTGTACAATGAGGAATTCAACTACAAAGTACTAGTCTTCTCCCATTTTTTAACAATTGCCCCCACCTACAAGGTGTATAAACAACAACAATACAAAACAAAAATGTGAAGAACATAAATCAATCAACTCTAATTAGCACATGTAGGACAGTTTGCAAGTGAGTGTCCATGGACTTTGCTGATGTATTTATCACATGTGCAGCACATAGTATTTGTTTTACAGTTATTCTTTGGCAGGCATTATTGGCATCTCCTCCTCTTGCCTGTCCCAGCTGCAGCCTCCGGTGGATCAGGACAAGATACAGCCCCCTGAACAGCTTTCACAAGCGCTGCAGAAGTTGCTGTGCGGGGGAGGCGCTCCCTTCTTTGAATGTGTGGGGTTACAAGTGCCTTTCCCAGCTGCTCCAAGAACACCTTCCTCTTGTTCCGCTTATCAGGCATCCAGGTAGGGTTGATCTTGTTCCATATCACAAAGGCATTGTATGAGGACACATCAATGATGTTATAGAAGATGACCAGGGGCCAGCAGGCAGTAATCCTCCTGCAGCTCTAAGTTCCAATCACCTTGTCCAGGTTTTCCACGCCTCCTTTGTTGTGGTTGTAGTCCAGGATGATGGCTGGCTTCCTGTCCTCACGTATACTGATCTCAGACATTTTGTGCAGTGTGCTTGGGGGGACCACATTGGTGTTCCTCTTTGGGAGGTAAGAAACTACAGTGGTGGTGGGGGTGGAGGCAAACTTTGATGAGAAGGCCTCTCTCCCCCTTGTTGAGAGGAGTGCATAGCCTCTGATTGCATTCCCCATTTGTAAACAATGCTTTCAATACATTTTTATTTTGTCTGAAATTGTTTTTATTTTGTCTAAAATGTTTTTTATTTTGTCTGTGAACTTGAGTCATGTGGGGTAGTTGAGGGGAGATGCTGCACATGCACAATATTTTAGTTTTGTCTGAGTTCAGTCAGTATCACACAATCTCAATTTATCATTGTGTGTGTGTGTGTGTGTGTGTGGTGTGTAAATGATTTTATAACTGCCGGGTCAAAAATGACCCTAAGACAATCTTTGTTCCATGGTGGTGTACAGCTTTCATGGAAATATGAATAAAGGCAATGTTTAACTTTTCTAATGTTGGGGTTGCTAGGAAAAATCATCAAATTACTAATTGAAAATAATATAATTTAGGGGGCTTTCTCTGCTGTTAAACATAGTCACAAAACAGCCCCCCCCCCCTCCCCCCCACCCCCAAATGAATTCTTAACTCAAACGCTTTATACCCTCGGGTAAAAAGGGGGCGTTTACATCATGTTGACACGCTCTCTGGGTTCCCTGGGGCGTGGCTAGTTAAGAGGCAAGGTTTCACAATTTACTATGATCTCGTTAGAGAACTAAAATCACAATCATATTGTGAACAAAACATTCTCTTCATCCTATATATTTTCCACGCAACGTAAAGTATGTAAACATGATATACACAGTATGAAAACTCTTCAAGTTAAAGTTTTCGTTATAACGTCTTCATGCTACTTTCACAAAATAGACATTAATTGTTTAATAAAATATGTTGTTTCAGTGTCCATTGTTTGATGTTGTAGTTTTTGGGCAGCAAACTCTTCATAAGGCACACAGACATTCCAATCACCCAAACTAGACCCCAAAAGGAATTGTCAGCTGCCTATGAATTATGACCGACGTGAAGTGTCATAAAACCCCCACATCCATCCCTCCCCCCTCTGTGGGAGATTTAACTCTGTAGAGCTGATCCACTGCAATCTGATCTTTTGGATCATCATAGGAGAGTCATGACAATAGTCTTTATTGATAGAGATGGATGTGATATTGCACAGCAGTAAGCAGGTTTATTTCTCCTTCATTAATTGTTTTTTTTATTTCAATATGGAAGGGAAACCAGATACTGGTGTTTGTATATACTGTTTTTTGATTAATAAAAGGTATTCTTGTACTTTATTTTTGTGTAACAATAGTTGCAGTTAATTTAATTGAGGGAGGTGAGGGGGCATAGAATGTTCCCCCATGATGAAAGGTGGCCATGACTGAAAAAGTTTGAGATGCATTGATCTAGCTAATGATTAGCACAAATACAGATGGGCAACCCGATGCTTCAGCCTATTTAGTTATAGCTACTAAACTAAATCAGTTAGGAACATTTTTTGGAGGGGAAAATTATATTTGAATGGTGCCACCATACATTTTGGAGTAGAAAAGTCACCAGGGCTGCGTTCAGTACGAAAAAATGTAATGCAAGGTTGTTGAAAAATGGGGAGGGGTGGATTGTGGGTTCAAAATGTACCGCTGCGCTTCAAGTACGCCACTCATTGCTTCAAGCCACACCCCGCCACACCCACCAAATAGAGCAAACGTAAGCTACCTCAAAGTCTGTTCAATAATGTTGAAAAGTGTTTTGGGGAAATGTGTTGTTCAGTACAAGACATTATACAATGTAGAAACGTTCAATCGAACTGAACAGATCCAGAACTGACTTTCACACAGTGGTTCTGCATAAAATTGCCAGGCGTGGTTACTTTCTGAACTGACCAACAGTTTCAAGTAATACATAAATTGTTATTTCAGTTGTGGTTGGGATATATTGACCAAATTATAAGGAACGCTTTGGATGTATTTTCCCTTACAAATTCCCCAGAAACAACAATATTTACAGCTATTCTTATAGTTTTGTCCTCTATTTGGTAGCAATCTGAATCAGTTTTGGGTTGCTGATATCTTCCTTGCTCATATTTTTGTGGAATCTCCTAGGTTTCTCTAATTCTCTTTGTTTTCTTTGTGGAAATAGTTGTTTATTTGAAAGCAAAAAGCGTAAACTACTTATATATTTTGTGTTGCTTTGCAGTACTTTTGATTGAAATTGAACTTTTGTGTTATCTGCTTCAAGATACTAAGAGCCTCTCGGAGGGAATCTGTAGGAAGGGAAATTATGTGTCAATAGTTCACAGATACGATGCCAATAACCAACCAGCTGAAACTACTGACAGTCACTGTGCTGTTAACCTCCACTTTAACCGATATTGATTGCAATCATAGTGGAGACTCCTTGCTGAGTGGCACTTGACATCCCTATGTACAGCTGTAATTCTTCAGATGGCAGAATCCCATCTACTGTCAACAGAATGTGTAATTCACAGAGGGAGACAACAAACCACTCAGGGCTCAGCCTTTCTCCTCTCCGACAGCATTAACACTTCTCTGCTCCTCGCTGGTCAGCCACTCCAAATGTGCCACTCCAGAGTAGAGTAGAGTGTGTGTGTGTTAGTCTTGGCCTCGTGAGGAATCAGAGGAGTTGCAGAGAGACTGTAAAGAGAAAATAGCAGTGTAACACACAAACACTCCCACACCCTCCCACTCACTTGTTCTCTTGGTACCAATCTGTCCTTCTCACTCTCTCTCTTAAATGTGTGCTGTGCTCTCAACTTAAATGGAGTGACATGTCAACACCTCGCCTCTCCTATTGTGAGTACTCAGAGCCTGAGACTTCAGAAAAGGAGGCCACAGAAAAAAACATTTCAAAAGTAAACAACTTACACAACATATAAAATAACATATAACCTAGCAATGCAACACCCATGGTGTGAAAACAGAGGAGTCTTACATGGTTTACGGTATAGCCAAAGTGCTGTTGATGCTGATATTGGTTTTGTGCAGAGTGATACCATGTGACTGTAATATCATGATGGGAGTCAGACCCAGTGCCATCAAACTGCCTTGCTGCACTGCAGCTGTTTTCCTGTGGGAGAAATGCATTGCATTCTGGAATTTGAATATTATTTGTATTAAAATAATCAAACACAGAGCATAATGGATGTGTAACAAATGCCAGGAAGAAAAAAATCCCCCAATGAATAGAGTACAGGGGTAAGTGCAATAATATCTAAACCAAGCTCAATTTGTATTTATCTCTCAGTATTCCAGGTGCTATATGCTGTATATATAAACTCCCAGTAATTTATTGGGTAAAACAACAACTATTTTGGGTTATACCTGGAACCAAAAGGGGTTCTTCAAATGGTTCTCCTATGGGGACAGCCAGAGAACCCTTTTTTTGCAGCCTTAGATATTGTTGACCATATATTACCCGTGTAGGTACTGGACATCAGCTGAATCTGGTAATGAACAATGTGGCTTTTGAGCAAGTAGGTGAGACTAAACCTCTTGGTGTTATATTATACTGAACAAAAATATAAACGCAACATGCAACAATTTCAAAGATTTTATTGAGTTACAATTCATATAAGGAAATCAAAAATAAATTCATTAGGCCCTAATCTATGGATTTTACATGACTGGAAATACAAATATGCATCTGTCAAAAGGTCAGGGGCATGGATCAGATAAACCAGACAGTATCTAGTGTGACCACCATTTGCCTCATGCAGCGCGACACATCTCCTTCTCATAGAGTTGATAAGGTTGTTGATTGTGGCCTGTGTAATGTTGTCCCACTCCTCTTCAATGGCTGTGTGAAGTTTCTGGATATTGGAACACGCCGTCGTTTACGTTGATTCAGAGCATCCCAAACATGCTCAATGGGTGACATGTCTGGTGAGTATGCAGGCCATGGAATAACTGGGATATTTTCAGCTTCCAGGAATTGTGTACAGATCCTTGTGACATGGGGCCATGCATTATAATGCTGAAATATGAGGTGATGGTGGCGGATGAATGGCACGACTATGGGCTTGATGATCTCGTCACAGTATTTCTGTGCATTCAAATTGCCAAAGATAAAATGTAATTGTGTTTGGTGTCCATAGCTTATGCCTTCCCATACCATAACCAAACTGCTACCATGGGGCACTCTGTTCAAAACGTTGACATCAGCAAACGTCTTGCCCACATGACGCCATACACGTGGTCTGCGATTGTGAGGCAGGTTGGACGTTCTGAAAAATTCTCTAACGTGATGTTGAGGCGGCTTATGGTAGAGACATTAACATTAAATTCTAATGTAACAGCCCTGGTGGACATTCCTGCAGTCAGCATGCCAATTGCATGCTCCCTCAAAACTTGACACATCTGTGTTGTGTGACAAAACTGCACATTTTAGAGTGGCCTTTTATTGTCCCCAGCACAATGTGTACCTGTGTAATGATCATGTTTTTTAATCAGCTTCTTGATATGCCAAACCTGTCAGGTGGATGAATTACCTTTGCAAATAAGAAATGCTCACTAACAGCGATGTAATCAAATTTGTGCTCAACATTTGAGAGAAATAAGCTTTTTGTACGTATGGAACATTTGTGGGACCTTTTATTTCAGCTCATGGAACATGGGTTCAAGACATGTTGCATTTATATTTTTGTGCAGTGTAGATTGTAAACTGTGTAAACATGGTCAAAGCATTTTGATTATGTTGTTGTAAAGATGGGGAGAGGTCCATCTGTTATAAAGAGATGTTCTGTTTTCACATGCAAACAAACAAGTCCTACTGGCTCTGGTTTTGTCGCATCTTGACTATTGCCCAGTTGTACGTTCAGATGAAGCAAAAACTTACCTAGAAAAGCTGCAGCTGACCCAGAACCTAGCAGCATGTCTGGCCATCAAATGTACATGAATTGCCAATTTCAACAACATGCACGTATGTCTCTCTTGGTTCGGAGTGGAGGAGAGATTGACTGAATCACTGCTGGTCTTTGTAAGAAGTATTGACGTGCTGACAGTACCGAATAGACTGTTCAGACAGTTATCACAATTCAAAACCCTATACATACTCCACAAGATACGCAATCAAAAGTCTCTTCTCAGTCCCCAAGTCCAGAACAGAGGCTGGGAGACACACAGTACTGTATAGAGCAATGACTACATGGAATTCTCTTCCACCTCAGGTAGCTCAGGCAAGCAATAAAATCAGTTTAAAAAACCATACCTCAAGTCCATTAGTGTTCTGTATTTTGTCCTATGTTTTGTGTGGATGCCAGGAAGAATAGCTGCTGCTTCTTTAACAGCTAATGGGGATCGGAATAAAAAAAAAACATAAATCTCTCTCCCTCTGTCTCATTCCCTCTCTCCTCTCCTCCAGCCACAGAGACTGTGGCTCTGCTGATTGTGGCTCAGAGAACAGCGTGAAATGCAGCCGCTGTCTGTGTGTGAGGGAGCTGACAGGATTTACGAGCGTGGAGAATGGAAATAAGAAGTGCCATTGGATGTGCCCGGTCTCCGTCCTGGAAGACTGATTGGTGTCTCCCGTCTGCCTCTGATTAGCGTGTCAGCCCAATTTCAAAATTTCCACGTCTATTTACTCTCCATCTTCATTTACATGGATCCATTAGGCCATTTTCTTCCTCCGTGTCTCAAACAGCCATGCTTATAAACATGCAGATTCACATTGACATGAGGACAAGGAAACCTGATTTGAGCTAGTCATAGCCTTGCAGTGATAGACATATGGTTAAGACTATGAATTCTTCAGTCAAGCTCTTTTCATTGAATGGTGATATTGAGTAAACATGATTAACCCTTTGACGCGTATGATCACTTATTTGTGATCATTGTTGAGTGGTCCCTGCAGCGTACGATCACAAACATGTGATTGGAACAGTAGCGACAGAACGTATGATGCAATAAATGCGTCTAAACATCATTGTTATCTGAAAAGAGTCTGAACAATGTTTTGTACTGATGGGAAATAAAGGTCTTCACAACTTCTTTCCTCAATTTCACCTTTTATTGTAAAAGATGGGATGCACAGCTAAACTCGTTCCATAAACCAGTCTAAATAACAGGTTGAGCTGACAAAAAAACTAAACATAAGTTAGCGACCTAACAGCTAGACTAGTTTACAATGTACCACATCTCTGGTGAACACAAGGGAGAAATGTAATATTGTTTTGAAAATAGATGGGTGTCAGCTAAGCTAAGAGAAGGTAAATTGTTTATGATGGCAGCAATGTTTGTTTATGTTTGACTTGGAGAAAACTCCCTAATCCCAGAAGGCCATTCAAACGCAAATAAACAAAGTCAAAGATGGCTACGTTCACTGCCTGAAAAATATTAACTTAGTTTAGCCACTTTTCAGCATATTACAAATAGTTGATGTACTTGTTAAAAGGTTTTCACCTCACAGATCATCACGCCAAATGCAAGCCTACTGCCTAGCCTAACCATAGCGTGAAAGCTAAACGGGGATGAAACCATTTTAGATGGATTTGTGGGGTAGTTAATTTAATTTGTGGGGGGGGTTTCAAGTCCATGATGGGGTGTCATATTACTATGATGGAGGATTTATCAATAAATGGGGGTAAACAAAAAATAAGTTTATACGCTAAATAAAAATAAAACCGCTGGAAAGGGAGGTCTGAGCTGGCAACCCTGAAGTACCAAAGTTACAATCTGATGCCGCGTTCAAAACAACTGGGAACAGGGAAATCTCAGAATTCAGTGCGTTTAAGACAACTGGGAACACAGGAAAAACGAGCTTCGACTGGGAAAAATTGTTTTGAATTCGAACTCGGGAGCTCTGGTCTCCTTCTAGAGCTCTAACTTTCCTACCTGAAGATCATTGATGTCATAATTTTATCTAGTATTTTTCAGAGTTCACAGTTGTCTTGAAAGCACCATAAGTTAGTCGAGTGAACTGTCCCTTGTTATAACATCTTTGGTCTGACAGACGCTTAAATGACAACCAGAATGCATTGTATGATGTCCACAAACATGGCATCAAACATATCCGGCAAATAGCTTATCATTAGCTCATCATAATCAGTACAACATTCAAAAAAGTATTTTACACACATCATGTGTCCATTACAATCTATGCAAGAATCGGAATGCATTATTCGTCAACAGTACTTGAAAACATGTGAATAAAATAATAAATACATTATGATCCATACATACATGCGAGCATGGGCTGACCAAGTAGCAAGTGTCTTCACTGATATTTTCAACCTCTCCCTTTCCGAGTCTGTAATACCAACATGTTTTAACCTCTCTAGGCTAGATGGGAGGCTACCGTCCCACCTGACCAACATCCAGTGAAAGTGCAAGGCACCAAATTCAGAATTGTAAATATTTAACATTCTTGAAAATAAACATGCAATATGTCATAATAAAGCTTAACTTCTTGTTAATCCAGCCACGGTGTCAGATTTCAGAAAATATTTAAGGCGAAAGCAAACCATGCGAGCACCCCATCAAACAAACACAGACAATCATATTTCATTCCTCAGGGCGCAACACAAACTCAGAAATAACGATATAATTCATGCCTTACCTTTGAAGAGCTTCTTCTGTTGGCACTCCAATATGTCCCATAAACATCACAAATGGTCCTTTTGTTCAATTAATTCCGTAATTATATCTCCAAAATGTCAATTTTTTTGGCGTGTTTGATGCAGAAAAACACCAGTTCCAACACGCGCAACATGACTAAAAAATATCTAATAAGTTACCTGTAATCTTTGTCCCAACATTTCAAACAACTTTCCTAGTACAACTTTAGGTATTTTTTAACATAAATAATCGATCAAATTTAAGACAGGATAAACTGCGTTCAATAGCGGATAAAAACATAGTGGAGCGAGCTTTCAGGTCGAGCGCCCCAACTACAACAGTACACTAGACTCGACCCTCGTTCTGAACAGCCCTACTTCTTCATTTCTCAAAGGAAAAACATCAAACAATTTCTAAAGACTGTTGACATCCAGTGGAAGCGATAGGAACTGCAAGCAAGTGCCTTAGAATTCTAGATCCACATAGAAATCTCATTGAAAAGCGAGTGACCTAAAAAAATTTTATCCTGGATGGTTTGTCCTCGGGGTTTCGCCTGCCAAATAAGTTATATTATACTCACAGACATCATTCAAACAGTTTTAGAAACTTCAGAGTGTTTTCTATCCTAATCTACTAATACTATGCATATCCAGCATCTGGGCCTGAGTAGCAGGCAGTTTACTTTGGGAACACTTCTCAGCCAGTTGTGAAAATACCACCCACTAGCCTAGGGAGGTTAAGCAGACCACATAGTGCCTGTACCCAAGAACACTAAGGTAACCTGCATAAATGACTACCGACCCGTAGCACTCACATCTGTAGCCATGAAGTGCTTTGAAAGGCTGGTCATGGCTCACATCAATACCATCATCCCAGCAACCCTAGATCCACTCCAATTTGCATACTGCCCCAACAGATGAAGTCGACTCGACTCTGACCTTTCCAAACTTGACAAAAGGAACAAAGACCTGGTCGTGTAGTGCCAGGACAACAACCTCTCCCTCAAAGTGATCAAGACAAAGATGATTTTGGACAACAGGTAAAATAGGACCGAGCACGCCCCCATTCTCATCGACGGGGATGCAGTGGAGCAGGTTGAGAGTCCCCTGGTGTCCACATCACCAACAAACTAACATGGTCCAAGCACTCCATGACAGTCATGAAGCGAACACAACAAAACCTATTCCCCCTCAGGAGACTGAAAAGATTTTTCATGGGTCCTCAGATCCTCAAAAGGTTCTACAGCTGCAGGAGAGCATCCTGGCGGGCTGCATCACTGCCCAGTGTGGCAACTGCTCAGCCTCTGACCGCATGGCACTGCAGAGGTTAGTGCGAACAGCCCAGTACACCACGGGGGCCAAGCTTCCTGCCATCCAGGACCTCTATACCAGGCGGTGTCAGAAGAAGGCCATAAAAATTGTCAAAGACTCCAGCCACCCTAGTCATAGAATGTTCTCTCTGCTACCACACGGCAAGCAGTACCGGAGCACCAAGTCTAATTCCAAGAGGCTTCTAAACAGCTTCTACCCGAAGCAATAAGACTCCTGAACATCTAGTCAAATGGCTACTCAGTCTATTCACATTGCTAACCCCCCCCCCCCCCACACACACACACACACACACACACACACACACACACACACACACACCACTGCCACTCTCTGTTGTCATCTATGCATTGTCACTTTAACTCTACCTTCATGTACATACTACCTCAACTAACCGGTGCCCCCGCACATGGACTCTGTACCGGCGCCCCCCTGTATTGTTATTTTTTATTTTTTTGCTGCTCATTAATTACTTGTTACTTTAATCTCTTATTCTTATCCAGATTGTTTGAAATTGCACTGTTGGTTAGGGGCTCGTAAGTAAGCATTTCACTGTACGGTCTACACCTGTTGTATTCTGCACGTGATTAATAAAATTAGATTTACATACGGTGAAACGATAACACGATATACAGAAAATAAGCCACTTACTTTGATAGGAGCGCACACATGTCCAAAGTCAAATTTGTAAGGAAAACAGCCATGAAGGCAATGCAGGCGCCAGCCAGAAAATGTGCTAGGGGAAAACGTTTGCGCAAGGCCTGTTCTGCCTAGAGATGCACATTGTCTTCATACTTGATCTGGGAAATCACCAGGGAATTGCTTGGGCTCTCGTTGTGGAGAAAAGTTTGTCCAGCTCACTAAAGCCTCAAACATAAATTGTCTGCAACAGTGAAATGGGTTTCTTATTATGTGAATGAATTCAAAATGTTGTTAGAAAGCAAAACTTGCTGGAAAATAATTTGAAATTGACAAGTTGAAACATAGCCTATAGATAATTAACAGGCAGCGTGCCTTGGTTTGAGGGCAGCACGGGTAACTGTCCAGTTGCATAACAATCACATTTTGGAAGAGTGAGAACATTCTGACATCACGCACATAAAAAAACTCACACAGGGGTGATGGTTAGAGATATTTGGAACTCACACATGAGAAGATAAAATGAATTGCATGAGTGAACCATGATAATGTAATGAACATAGTTTCAAGTCAATGTGAAGACTGTATCATAGGCCTGATTCAACTAAAACCAGATACCGGGTTTCCGGTTTTATTAACAGTGTGAAGCAAAAACACACGCGACATGTATTGTTTACCCTTTTCTGTCACTAGTCCTATGCTTTCCCTGGTGTCCTTGGCCCAGGTTCAATGGGAATATAGGTAAAGTGTGTGTTTGTGTGTGTGTGACATGCAAAACAACATCAAGAATGGTGCTCTTAGGTACAGAAATGGGAAGTCTGCTCTAAAGTCCTTCCATGAATTGTAGGCTACTGTATCCAGATACAGACAGGACACTTCAAAAGCACCACTGGAACAATCCAGCCTGGAGGCAGCCATCAGCTGTCAAACAGCCTGCACACTCCCCCTCTTCCTCCCATGACAGCCCCAGCCCCAGTCACCTCTGTAGCAGTCAGAGATCATTTCCTGGACAGGAGCGAGAAGGCAACGGTTCAAGTAGGGGAGAAACACAACATTGATGTTCTCTAGAGTCCAGACCTCAGAAGGTAGTTTTCACAGAATTAAATGTGAATTTTAACACCCACTCTTCAAAATCTTTCTGTTTTGTTTTTGATGTGGCCCTGATGTATACCCCTCAGGATATCTTATCAGCACTCAAAACAGCCCCTTTCCCATAGATTATATATATGAAAACAGGGAGATAAAAGTCATAAAACAAAGAGAAAAAGGTTTCTCACTCGCGTAAGAGCTTTGGGGGGTTGAAATCGCTTGAAACAATCTCGTCTTATCTTTCTCTGACAGCCAAGGAACTGTCTGCTTATAATGTCCGTGTCCTTCGTTTTTTTCTCATTTTTTGCGAAACACATTTTGTACTCGTCTGCTTAGACTGACACTTGATTTCCCTAAAGCGACAACAAGATATTATTCAGGCACGCATGACGGTTTCAGGTAACAAAACAATTTATGTGGTGTTAAGGTAGGAAGAGTGGCTGAGAGAGCCAGAGTATGAGCTGCCTCAGAGGGATCCTACTCAAGTGGCTTTAGCAGGATGAATCCGGCCTTGTACAGTCACCACATGTTTCTCAGTGTCAACACTTGACAGGAAATCCCAGAGAAACACAACAAACAACAAGTGAAGAGAAACCTGTAGGGGATCTTCTTATTGGCATAACATCATGGACAATATTCCTTTGATGGTCACATTAGCATTCTGTTGTGCTTCTGGGTGATGTAATAATGCTGTCTAGCATGCTAGTTTGTTTGGTTATGGTTTCCCCTATATGCCAGAGATTTTTCATGTTCCTGAAACAGAATGTAATGGCAAAGAGAGGGGTCACTGATCAGAATCTTGAGTAATCAATGTGAGGAATAACACAAGTGAAAATGACATGAAGGGTTTCCCTACACTGAAAACAGCATCACTGCAACAATGTTTGTGCTGCCCTTATCCTGACACAACTACAGGCATTAAAAACTGAAGAGTAAAGTAAGCTCTTTGAACATATGTTTCATTGTGCAATTCTAATATAAAACTAAGTACAGTGTCAGTCGATGAAGCTAGGAGAGCACGTTTAATGTTTTTTGTGTGAAAATGTTTAAATAACCTAGGTGGACCCCCACTGTAAATCAGGAAGACCACCGACCTTACATAACACGGAATAGCTAGAGTAGCCCAATGCCCAGGTCCCTACTTAAAGTGACTAGTCAAGTTCTTCTCTTTCTAAGGGAATGATGAGGGGAAAGTTTATTCTCGTAGCCCCATTGCCTAGTAGTGGCAGCATGTATATGACACTTGACTATTCTTGAATCTTGACTTAACTTTACTTTGTAAAATTTAGAATTGTCATGGGAGGTACAACCAAAGCCATGGTATTTTGTGTTCTGCTTTACATTTGCTGTATACTGAAAAATAGTATATTTTTCTCAGTTTTAATTTCTCTCAACATCTGTAAACATTGTGTTACATGTTTTCTTCCATTATGACAACTGTATTTCCTAAGACCTTATATTCACTTACCAGTACTCAAGCCATGGCTATTTGCAAAGGACAGTACAATCCCACAATGGATAGTGAAGCTCTGTCATCTGATGCCTGATGGTTGATGGGCTGTGGGTCACCCTGATTTGCACAGCAGATAGGACGGCCCTGGAGAGAGCACTGTGTTAATTAGCTGGGTGGTTAGCTTCAGGGTCAACTGCAGGTCAGGTCTCCAGGTCATGGGGGAGCCCAGTGCTGACTACTGTACTACAGTGTTGAAGCCACCAGGGGGTTTCAGATGCCTTTACACTGTTGTGCAATGGACATTATGGGACTATTGATTAGCTGCATGAGAGACTGGACCCTTTTTTGCTGGAGTGCTTTTGAGGGGGTTGATAAGTTTGATGATGTTTCAAATCAGGAGGATAGGGTAGTGATCACCTGTGATAATGATTCAATATCAGTGCTCTTATCTTAAATCAAATAGCTTACAGCATATACAGTGCCTTCAGACCCCTTTACCTTTTACCACATTTTGTTAAGTTACAGCCTTATTCAAAAATGGATTAAATAAAAAACAATTCCTCAGCAGTCTACACACAATACCCCATAATGACAAAGCGAAAACAGGTTTTTAGAAAAGGTTTAAAAAAATAAAAAACAGAAACATCTTATTTACATAACTATTCAGACCCTTTGCTATGAGACTCCAAATTGAACTCAGGTAATCCTGTATCCATCTGTGGTAAATTCAATTGATTGGACATGATATGGGAAGGCACACACCAGTCTATATAAGGTCCTACAGTTGACAGTGCATGTCAGAGCAAAAACTTAGCCATCAGGTAGTAGCAATTATCTGTAGAGCTCAGAGACAGGATTGTGTTGAGGCACAGATCTGGGGAAGGGTACCAAAACCTTTATGCAGCATTGAAAGTCCCCACAGTTGATTCTTGAATGGAAGACGTTTGGAACCACCAAGACACTTCCTAGAGTTGTCCGCCCTGCCAAACTGAGCAATCGGGGGTGAAGGGCCTTTGTCAGGGAGGTGACCAAGAACCCGATGGTCACGCTGACAGAGCTCTAGAGATCCTCTGTGGAGATGGAAGAAGCTTCCAGAAGGACAACCATATCTGCAGCACTACACCAATCAGGACTTTATGGTAGTGGCCAGCCTGCTTGGAGTTTGCCAAAACGCACCTAAAGACAAGATTATCTGGTCTGATGAAACCAAGATTGAACACTTTGGCCTGAATGCCAAGCGTCATGTCTGGAGGAAACCTGGCACTTCCCTACGGTGAAGCATGGTGGTGGCAGCATCATGCTGTCGGGATGTTTTTCAGCGGCAGGGACTGGGAGACTAGTCAGGATCGAGGCAAAGATGAATGGCGCAAGTACAGAGAGAACCTGTTCCAGAGCGCTCAGGGCCTCGGACTGGGGCGAAGGTTCACCTTGCAACATGACAATGACTCTAAGCACACAGCCAAGACAACGCAAATTACTCCGTGACGATAATCTGAATGTCCTTGAGTAGCCCAGCCAGATCCTGGACTTGAACCTGATCTAACATCTCTGGAGAGACCTGAAAATAGCTGTGCAGTGACGCTCCCCATCCAACCTGACAGAGCTTGAGAGGATTTGCAGAGAAGAATGGGAGAAACCTGTCTAAAAACCTGTTTTTACTTCGTCATTATGGGGCATTGTGTGCAGATTGATAAGGGAACAAAAAAAACAATTCAATCAATGTTTGAATAAGACTGTACCCTAACAAAATGTGGAAAAAAAGTCAAGTGGTCTGAATACTTTCTGAAGGCACTGTATGTAATGACTTGAATGTTGAATGGCAAACAATAGAGAATAGTAAGTATACCAAAAGTTATTGCCAGAGTAAAGTGGATCAATTATTCATGTAGCATTGGTGAGATGCAGTTGCATTGACCAGTTGAGAGAATCAAAGCTACTAGGAAGACTGAAAGCCAAGTATGTCATTGTCTTCAGTCACAAGCTTGGTCAACAGCCTGGGGATTTTGGATCCACAACATGCAATGAGGTTTTGCATTTGAATGGTGTCTGTGTGTGAGTGCAGCATGGTGTAGGTTTTATAATTTTCAAAATGTTCTGATCACCATTGTTCTTGGAACCACCACAGCTGCTGAGGACAACTGGCATAGGGACTGGCACAGGTTAAAGACATGTCCCAGGCACCTACACACCTATCAATGTATTTATGCTGTGGATGTTTGCAGTGACAGACCAGCATAGACAGATTATCTGTAGCTTATTCTCTATGTATGAGTAAAATAGATGGGTGAGACAAAGCGCCTTCATGTGATTATGCAGGTGCGATGATGGATGTCCCATCACCCTTGTTTGGTTTGTAAAGGTGTATCTTATAAAATAACCATGTCTCTCCGATGTCTCTATTACGTTGAGGAGAAGTAATTCCGTACATGATCTATCACCTACAGGTAAATTGAAGATTTTTTCAAAGATTTTTTGTTGGTTTTCAGGTTCTATATTAGCTGGCAAGCTGTATACAAATCAAACAGTATTTGTCACATGCTCCAAATACACAGGTGTAGACTATACCATGAGATGCTTATTTACGAGCCCTTTCCCAGCAATGCAGAGTTGAAATTATTTAAAGGAAATAGTAACACAATAAAATAACTATAACAAGGCAATATTTTATTTATTTTTATTTTATTTCACCTTTATTTAACCAGGTAGGCAAGTTGAGAACAAGCTCTCATTTACAATTGCGAATATACAAAGAGTACTGGTACCGAGTCAATGTGCCAGGGTACGAGGTAGATGAGGTAATACAGTTGAAGTCGGAAGTTTACATACACCTTAGCCAAATACATTTAAACTCAGTTTTTCACATTTCCCGACATTTAATCCTAGTAAAAATTCCTTGTCTTAGGTTAGGATCACCACTTTATTTTAAGAATGTGAAATGTATGAATAATAGTAGAGAGAATTATTTAGTTCAGCTTTTATTTCTTTAATCACATTCCCAGTGGGTCAGAAGTTTACATACACTCAATTAGTATTTGGTAGTATTGCCTTTAAATTGTTTAACTTGGGTCAAATGTTTCAGGTAGCCTTTCACAAGCTTCCCACAATAAGTTGGGTGAATTGTGGCCCATTCCTCCTGACAGAGCGGGTGAAACTGAGTCAGATTTGTAGGCCTCCCTGCTCGCACATGCATTTTCAGTTCTGCCCACACATTTGCTATGGGATTGAGGTCAGGGCTTTGTGATGTCCACTCCAATACCGTGACGTTGTTGTCCACCACTTTGGAAGTATGCTTCGGGTCATTGTCCATTTGGAAGACCCATTCGAGACCAATCTTTAACTTCTTGACTGATCTCTTGAGATGTTGCTTCAAATTATCCACATCATTTTCCTACCTCATGAAGCCATCTATTTTGTGAAGTGCACCAGTTTCCTTCAGCATCTTCACAAGGTCCTTTGCTGTTGTTCTGCGATTTATTTGTACTTTTCGCACCAAAGTACGTTTATCTCTAGGAGACAGAACACGTCTCCTTCCTGAGTGGTATGACGGCTGCGTGGTCCCATGGTGTTTATACTTGCGTATTATTGTTTGTATAGATGAACATGGCACCTTCAGGCGTTTGGAAATTGCTCCCAAGAATGAACCAGGCTTGTGGAGGTCTACAATTTTTTTCTGATTTCTTTTCATTTTCCCATGATGTCAAGCAAAGACGCACTGAGTTTGAAGGTAGGCCTTGAAATACATTTATACTGCCTGTAAACAATTGTTGGAAAAATGACTTGTGTCATGCACAAAGTAGATGTCCTACCCGACTTGCCAAAACTATAGTTTGTTAACAAGAAATTTGTGGAGTGGTTGAAAAACAAGTTTTAATGACTCCAACCTAAGTGTATGTAAACCTCCGACTTCAACTGTAGGTTGGGGTAAAAACGACTAGGCAATCAGGATAGATGATAAAGAGAGTAGCAGCATTGTATGTGAAGAGTGTGAAAGTGCGTCCGTGTGTGAGTGTGTGTGTGTGTGTGTGTGTGTGTGTGTGTGTGTGTGTGTGTGTGTGTGTGTGTGTGTGTGTGTGTCAGTGTAGTGTGTGTGGGTAGAGTCCAGTGAGTGTGTATAGAGCCAGTGCAAGAGAGTCGGTGAAAAAAAATGGGGTCAATGCAAATAGTCTGGGTAGTCATTTCATTAACTGTACATCAGTCCCATGTCCGGGAGCCTTTTTGGTCCCAGACTCGGTGCTCCAGTACCACTTGCCGTGAGGAAGCAGAGAGAACAGTTTATGACTTGGATGGCGGGAGTTTTTGAAAATGTTTAGTGCCTTCCTCTGAAAATCGGCCAGTATAGAGGTCATGGATGGCAAGGAGCTTGGTCCCAGTGATGTATTGGTCCATACGCACTACCCTATGTAGCACTTTACAGTCGGATGCCAAGCAGTTGTCATACCAAGGGGTGATGCAGCCAGTTAAGATGCTCTCAATGTTGCAGCTGTAGAACCTTTTGAGGTTCTGAGGGCCCATGCCAAATCTTTTCAGTCTCCTGAGGGGGAAGAGGCGTTGTCGTACCCTCTTCACGAATGTATTGGTGTATTTGGGCCATGATCGGTCCTTAGTGATGTGGACACCAAGTAACTTGAAGAGCTCGACCTGCTCCACTACAGCCCAGGAGAGTTGAATGGGGGTGTGCTCGGCCCTCCATTTCCTGTAGTCCACGTTTAGCTTCTTGTCCTGCTGACGAGAAGGTGCCAGGTTGTTGTCCTGACACCAAACTGCCAGGTCTCTGACCTCCTCCCTATAGGCTGTCTCATCATCGTCGCTGATTAGGCCTGCCACCGTCATGTCGTTGGCAAACTTAATGATGGTGTTGTAGTCAAGCGCGGCCAAGCAGTCATGGGTTAACAAGGAGTAAAGAAGGGGACTAAGCAGGCACCCCTAAGGAGCTACCGTGTTGAGGGTCAGCGTGGCAGATGTGTTGTTGCCTACACTCATCATCTGGGGGTGGCTCATTAGGAAGTCCGAGATCCAGTTGCAGAGGGAGGTGTTTAGTCCCATGGTACTGAACTTTATCTTGGAGGGCACAATGGGTTGAATGCTGACCTGTAGTCAATGAACAGCATTCTCATGTAGGTGTTCCATTTGTCCAGGTGGGAAAGGGCAGTGTGGAATGTGTGATAGAAAAATTACGTATTTACCTGATTTATTTGATTATAATGGTTAACAATTCATATTTAACTAATTGTAAGATATTTCTGTCCTAATAATGATGTGTTTTTATGGTCTGCACTCTAGTTCTCTGCAGCTAATCTGGGAGTATGGTCACTAGAGATGGCTTGAGCTGACAAATTAGTTAAAGACTGCATTACATAGACAAGAATGTGTTTTACTAAAGAAAGCTTAGGAGTAGAACAATCCCTCATTGTCTCAAAATCAACCTTGCATCTGGGAAACTAAGCCAGGGAGGGGTGAAACCAGCCATGACTTAGCATTCTTAATGGTTAGGCTCAAGACTGTTGGGTTGACCAGTCTCATTATTGCAATAATTAAATCGATATTGAATAAAGATGATTGTTTGAAGAAATGGCAAATAGAGAATGCATCATCTGTGGATCTGTTGGGGCGGTATGCAAATTAGAGTGGGTCCAGGGTGTCTGGGATGATGGTATTGATGTGAGCCATGACCAGCCTTTCAAAGTATTTAATGGCTACAGGTGTGAGAGCTACAGGTCGATAGTCATGCTTGAAACATTTAAGTATTAGAGACTGAAATACATACCAAAATAAGTCAAATGTACTGTTTCTATCAATATTGTGGGAATTGAATTCATGAATTAAGCCCATCATTGGGAATGTTTACTTTTACTCTGGTTGGATTGATTTGATGTTTCCTTGTTTCAGCACTAAAACACAACTGTTGGGAGACAGGCTTTCATTTACTCTCGATCAAAATGATGGAAGAAAGCCATTCTGCTCTTGGTAAACAATTACTAAATGTAAATTACTAATTGTGTCATAGCCTATGATGGGATATGTCAAATAGAAGGAACTGAGTCAGGTGTCCTTTTGCTAAGTAATCAGCATTCTCAAAAGTGATTTAATACATTATAGACGGGACGATAGATTTTGAGCCAGCAATACATCTTGAAGTTAATTTTCCCCCTCATCATTTCTCTGTCAACACTCTGTCAACACATATTACAGAATGAAATTTGGCACACCGGTTGAGAAGGCTGGATAGAAATAAAATATTCTCCCATAGGGATTCTTTAAGAAGACATTCAACAAATTCCAATCAAATCACATGTATTTATATAGCCCTTCGTACATCAGCTAATATCTCAAAGTGCTGTACAGAAACCCAGCCTAAAACCCCAAACAGCAAGCAATGCAGGCGTAGAAGCACGGTGGCTAGGAAAAACTCCCAATAAGTTGTCAACACTGACAAGCGAATGAGAGAGAAATATTAATTATGGCTTCCATTGGAATATCTGAAAAGGTGTTGTTTATTGAATTAAAACCAATATTTTTTCTGCCATCTCTTCCAACAAAAACATTTGGAAAGATAATTCATTACATGGGGTCTAACTGGCTGATTTTTCATTTCTGTTGAATGAGAAACAGAAAAAGATTGTCAAAATTGGTATTACAGATCATACAGTCTCATTCAAACTGAGAATGCAGCGGTTCTTGATTGGAAATCTATAAGTTATATGTTCCGACCTGTGACCTATCCAAACTGAAACCTCTGTCTCGTCTCCAATAGCTATCTAACACCACTCAGATGGGCGCTAGCTAGCTAACCAACAGGCAAAGAAAGCTATCTAGCTATATATAGTTATGGAAGGATTTTACACAGATTACTTCAGCCTGGAATTAGCTAAAAAGCTAGAGTCAGACAACAGCTGACCTTGACACATAGCTAGCTACTAGCTAGCTCTACTACCTAGCTCACATCCTATTGACAATTAGCGAGCCAGCTAGATAGCTAGTCAATGATACCCAAACAGTGGTGTTTACATTTGTGCACCACAGTGCAATGTTGACGATATATCCCAAAATGTTCCATGAAACATAGCTAGATAATAGCTTGATAAGTTAAAAGCCAATACATAACTTTGGAGAACTGCCACGCTAGTAACACTGCATTACTAAACCCAAGCTAACTATTTAGCTAGCCCTTCTGTAGTCGAAGAACTAGCTTGGGGTATCTACGGTCAGACAACAAAAACACTGCCAGCTCCCACATCTCCTCGAACAAGATCAGACACCACCCAACAAGAAACTAGCTGAGAAAATGAATTGCCTTGCTAAGAAACAATTTGCTGTTCAATGTAGTGTACATGCTCACTAGATCAATACACCAGACATGCATTGCTTAACATAGCTAAGCATTCAAAATAGATTGCAGGTTCTTACCTCATGATGCAAATTCAGTACTTATGTATTTGTTAATTTGTCAGGGACCAAGTACAACATGCCATTTTGTGTGTGTCTCACTGGTCACCAGGACAGACACAGTTGAAAGTCTCCTCTGTCCCAGTTCACCCACGATGAGCTGATCGTGCTGTCTGTGAATGCATCCACACACACACACACACACACACACACACACACACACACACACACACACACACACACACACACACACACACACACACAAACTGTAAATCCACCATACACTAACAAAAACAATTAACAAACCAATCAGTAATTAGGAATTGATGATTCACTATAATGAGATGGGAAGTGAGTAGAGTTGTATTGTAGCATGAGGTCATAATAAAGACAGACGTAGACATGCTCACCTCCTTTCTATTGTGCCTCTACCTCTTTCTCTTTTTAACTTTTATTTTCTGGCACCCACTCCTGAAATAGAAGTTTAATGAGACTCTATTGAACAACAAGGCAGGCCGGTCCAGTATATTACCCTCCAGCAGTCTCTAATAATGGTCACATTGTTTAGATCTTACACAACTATTATACAGTCTGCTACATTAGCTAGTAACACCGTTAACTACATTAGATTAAGTTACATTAACACAGGGTTGAAGTCTACATCATCCTATATTACAGTACAATCCATTAGGCCTCATTAATGTGTGTGTGAGTGTGTTGCACCTGGAACAGAGGCCAGTCGGTGGGCATGTCTGGACTGTGGGTGTTCCAACAGCACAGATCGTCCTGATGGCCATGGGAGTGTTGTGGAGATCATTACAGTATACAAGAGGAATTTCTTTACCTTCCCTGGAGAGGTGGAGAGAAAGTAAAGGGGAGAGACATTAGAGCAGGCCAGATCCAGCCTGTTTTTAACTTAGACTGGCCCTTTGATCAATTCTAAACATGTATTCAGACTGGCATTTCGCGTATGCTCTATGTTAAACTGATCGCGCTATATTATTTTGTGCGTGTAGATATGATTGTCCTTGTTCGATAGAGACATTGTACGTCTTTCAGCGATGTTCCTATCGGTGGATCAATTGCTAAATATATAAATTTTTCCAGTCTCTGAAAGACTACAACTTGTGTTGGGCAGTGCTTCGTGCTCTGGCTACCCTCCCTCCCCTTTATACCGCCACAATCAAACAGGAAAACGTTCATCCAGAGGCAGTGATACTAGCGGCCAGGGACTTTAATGCAGGGAAACTTAAATCAGTTTTACCAAATTTCTACCAGCATGTTAAATGTGCAACCAGAGAAAAAAACTCTTGACCACCTTTACTCACACACAGAGACGTGTACAATGCTCTCCCTCGCCCTCCATTTGGCAAATTTGCTCACACACAGAGACGTGTACAATGCTCTCCCTAGCCCTCCATTTGGCAAATCTGACCATAATTCTCTCCTCCTGATTCCTGCTTACAAGCAAAAATGAAAGCAGGAAGCACCAGTGGCATGGTAATAAAAAGTAGTCAGATGAAGCAGATGCTAAGCTACAGAACTGTTTTGCTAGCACAGACTGGAGCATGTTCTGGGATTTGTCCGATGGCATTGAGTACACCACATCAGTCACTGGCTTCGTCAATAAGTGTGTTGATGACATCGTCCCCTCAGTGACTGTACGTACATACCCCAATCAGAAGCCATGGATTACAGGCAACATCCGCACTGAGCTAAAGCTGCCGCTTTCAAGGAGCGGAAGACTAACCCAGAAGCTTATAAGAAATCCCGCTATACCCTCCAACGAACCATCAAACAGGCAAAGCGTCAATACAGGACGAAGACCGTTTTGTACTACACCGACTCCGACGCTCGTCAGATGTGTCAGAGTTTGCAAACTATTGCAGACTACAAAGGGAAGCACAGCCGAGAGCTGCCCAGTGACACGAGCCTATCATACGAGCCTAATTACTTCTATGCTTGCTTCAAGACAAGTAACACTGAAACATGCATGAGAGCATCAGCTGTTCCGGACAACTGTGTGATCACTCTCTCCGTAGCCGATGTGAGTTAGACCTTTAAACAGGTCAATATTCACAAAGGCTGCAGGGTCAGACGGATTACCAGGACGTGTACACCGAGCATGCGCTGACCAACTGGCAAGTGTTTTCACTGACATTTTTAACCTCTCCCTGTCGAAGTCTGTAATACCAACATGTTTCAAGCAGACCATCATAGTCCCGGAGCCCAAGAACACTAAGGTAACCTGCCTAAATGACTACCAACCCACAGTATTCATGTCTGTAGCCATGAAGTGCTTTGAAAGGCTGGTCATGGCTCACATCAACACCATTATCCCAGAAATCCTAGACCAACACCAATTTGCATAATGCCCTAACAGATCTACAGATGATGAAATCTCTTTTGCACTCCACATTGCCCTTTCACACCAGGACAAAAGGAACACCTATGTGAGAATAATATTAATTGACTACAGCTCAGTGTTCAACACCATAGTGCCCTCAAAGCTCATCACTAAGCTAAGGACCCTGGAACTAAACACCTCCCTCTGCAACCGGATCCTGGACTTCCTGACGGGCCGCCCCCAGGTGGTAAGGGTAGTTAACAACACATCTGCCGTGCTGATTCTCAACACGCAGACACCTCAGGGGTGCGTGATCAGTCCCATCCTGTTCTCCCTGTTCACTCACGACTTCACCACAAGAAGGCGCAACAGTGCCTCTTCAACCTTATGAGGCTGAATAAATGTGGCCTGGCACCTAAAACCCTCACAACATTTTAAAGATGCACAATTGAGAGCATCCTGTTGGGCAGTATGACCAACCCGGGAAGGCAACTGCACCAACTGCCCAGGGCTCTCCAGAGGGTGGTGCGGTCTGACCCAACATATCACCAGGGGCAAACTACCTGCCCTCCAGAACACCTACTGAATCCGATGTCACAGGAAGGCCAAAAAGATCTTCAAGGACAACAACCACCCAAGCCACTGCCTGTACACCCCGGTATCATCCAGAAGGCGAGGTCAGTTCAGGTGCATCAAAGCTGGGACCGAGAGCCTGAAAAACAGCTTCTATCTCAAGGCCATCAGACTGTTAAATAGCCATCATTAGCACATTTTAGGCTGCTACCTATATACATAGATTTTAAATCACTGGCCACTTTAATAACTGGGACACTAGTCACTTTAATAATGTTTACATATTTTGCATTACTCATATCATATTTATATACTGTATTCTATTTGATTCTACTGTATCTTAGTCTATGCCGCTCTGACATTGGTTGTCCATATATTTTTATATTCTGAATTCGATTCCTTTACTTAAATTTGTGTGTATTGTTGTGACATTGTTAGATATTTCTTGTTAGATATTACTGCACTGTTGAAGCTAGAAATACAAGCATTTCGCTACATGCACAATAACATCTGCTAAACACGTGTATGTGATCAATACAATTTGATTTGATTTGTCCTCACTCTTGCCATCATCATTCTCCAGTGAGAAAAGGTGGTGGTACTGGGGAGCTTCCCCAATCTCATTGGCCAGACTGCAAACATTTCTCTCTGCCAAGCATTTCTCACTGTCGTCCGATGCACCCCTCTCCAGAGGAACACTGAGGGGGAGAGAGGAAGGGAGCGAGGGAGAGAGAAAGAGGGGAAGACAGAGGGTATAGATTGTAGGAGAGAAAATGTACATGATTTTACCAGTAAGGACCTCCACCAAAGGAGACAATGTTTTTTTAATAGGGAAGGAGCAAACCCTTCATTGCACAGCATATTTGTTTGTTTTGGCAAGGGATGCATAGAATGCATAGATGATGGGTGTACTGTTGCTGCGAGACTCAAATTAAGCCCAGGTGCATCCTGTTTTCATTTATCATCCCTGAGATGTTTCTACAACTTTATTGGGGTCCACCTGTGGTAAATTCTAATGATTGGACATGGTTTTTAGAAGCACACACAGTTGACAGTGCATGTCAGAGCAAAAACCAAGCCATGTGGTCGAAGGAATTGTCCGTAGAGCTCAGGGGACAGGATTGTGTCGAGGCACAGATCTGGGGGAGGGTACAAAACTGTTCTGTAAGCATTGAAGGTCCTCAAGAACACAGTGGCCTCCACAATTCTTATATGGAAGAACTTTGGACCCTCCAAGTGTCTTCCTAGAGATTGACGCCCGGCAAAACTGAGCAATCGGGGGAGAAGGGCCTTGGTCAGGGACGTGACCAAGAACCCGACAGTCACTCTGACAGAGCTCCAGAGTTACTCTGTAGAGATGGGAGAACCTTTCATGCTGCCTCTGCAGCACTCCACCAATCAAGCCTTTATGGTAGAGTTGCCAGACGGAAGCCACTCCTCAGTTAAAGGTACGACAGCCCGCTTGGAGTTTGCCAAAAGCCACCTAAAGGACGCTCAGACAGCAAATTAAATTGATTAGACTAAAAAGTTACACTGTGCCATATCTGATCTTCCGAACTAAGCCCTTTCCTATCCACCCTCTGTCACACTTTTCTGTGTTTGAAGAAATGCTGCTCAGGCAGTATGTGCACCTTATCACTATAGAGTGACTTATTGCTAAAGCTAATAAAATGTCAACGGTATTGTCTTTGTTCTCCTTATCGCTGCAGTTAAGCAATTTAGCCACACGTTCCCACTGTTTAATCAGCAGCCTGGTGCAATTATAAAAGTCTTACTGTTTCTGAGGAATATTGTGGAGGATGGAACAATCTGTCAAGAAGTATAAGAGGAAACAAAGACACGCAGTGTACCATAGACATGTGAACATCATTAAACATGTTTTTTAAAATGCCTGCAAATATAAATGACATGGGTATTTTTGGGAGCAAAGATGAATCTGGGCACCACAACACCACAAAAGAACCAAATTCAATGAATCACAGATATAGAAAAAACACAGTGCCGTCATGCATAATGTTTACGCTAAAAGGTCAACTTGACTGAAACATCAACACCAAAAACATTCACAATAATTTATTTTTCTTTGCAGGAATTTGTTTTTAGCACACAACAAAGTGTTATTTTTTCAAACATTATTTACAAAACAAGGCAACACTATGCTATTTGTTGGCTTATCACTAGTACAGTAGGATGGGTTTTGTTTATTTGAATTATTAATGAACCAATAACCTTTCACCATTTCTGAAACATAATGGAAGATTTGTTTTCATTCAGAAAATGAAGAGGGCATCAGCGAGAGTATTAGAGCAATGAGGCTACATGTTATGCACTGAACAAAATTATGTACAATTTTGATCTCATGTTTCATGACCTGAAATAAAAGATGCCAGAAATGTTCAATACTCATATAAAGCTTATTTCTCTCAAATTTTGGGGACAAATTTGTTTACATCCCTGTTAATGAGCCATTCTCCTTTTCCAAGATAATCTATCCATCTGACTAGTGTGGAATATCAAGAAGCTGATTAAACAGCATGATCATTGCACTGGTGCACCTGGTGTTGGGGACAATAAAAGGCAACTCTAAAATGTGACCCACCACCTGGATTCGGTCCTACAGTATGTAGCAAAATTTGAAATTGTGTTTTTTTTTTACATTGGATAAAAGTAGCTAGAGCTAGAAAATTGCATCTAATACAATGCAGTTGAGGAACAATGGGGAAATGATTCTGCTTTGAAAGTTGATGAATTTGTAACCCCACTTTTGAGAAAATGGCCTGTGAATATTTTGGTCCCCCTTTTGGAGTGCTGTTCTTTGTCTACAAAAATTCAGCATTCTTCACAGCCTTTTCAGGCTTAGCCCCACCCATTTCTTTAAAACCTGTTAAGGATGCTGCGAATTTTCGCAGCTTTTTGTTAAAAATCGCGCAACATTTCAAAGTCCTGCTACTCATGCCAGGAATATAGTATATGCATATGATAAGTATGTGTGTATAGAAAACACTCTGAAGTCTCTAAAACTGGTAAAATCGTGTCTGTGGCTATAACAGAGCGTGTTTAGGAGTAAAAATCCCAGGGAAAACTGTTCACCAAAAACACACAAAAAAAAATCATCCGCCAGTCTTTGAATTGTCTAAGGCGAAATAAAATAGATCCGGTTCCGTTTACAACGCCATCAGCCATCAGTGACGTTGCGTCGTGTAAAGCTGCATTTTCCTTGGATCAGACGGCCTTTATAGATGGACTTTTTTGGCATACTTTGACGGATTTAATCGGGAAAAAGAACCAAATGTGATGTTTATGGGACATATAGTAGTGCCAACAGAGAAGCTCGTCAAAGGTAATGAATGTTTTATATTTTATTTCTGCGTTTTGTGTAGCGCCGGCTACCGCAAAATCTGTTGTTTTAGGTGACGTTTTGGTATTTTGGGGGGGTGCATGCTATCAGATAATAGCTTCTCATGCTTTCGCCGAAAAGCATTTTACAAATCTGACTTGGTGGCTAGATTCACAACGAGTGTAGCTTTAATTCAGTACTTTGTATGTGTGTTTTAATGAAAGTTTGAGATTTATCGAGTACTATACTATAGTACTATAGGTGGCGCTCTGAAATTTCCGCTGAGGTGTTCCTGTGCAGGAACCACGTCGGTAAGAAGTTAAGGATTCACAGTGTAGTAAACGACCAAAGATTTCAAGAATGAAAGTGGTGAAAGTAGTAACAAAAAGTAGTAGTAAAAATACAATTAATCAAGTCCTTGGCATATATCCTAATCTGAATTTGGTGCAGGTCATGTAGTTCTTCACATTACCATCTCTGGTAAACACCCAGTTTATCAAATTAAATCTATGTATGTTTGTTACATGCACAGGATACAGAAGGTATAAACGGTGCAGTGAAATGGTTACTTGTATAGTGGAGTATTTTTTTAAGATAACTAGTTAGCTAGCTAAACAATGAACCATAATCCCAACTCTAATACCGTATTCAAAACAACTGGGAACACAGAGATACCGTGACGAGATCCTGAAAGCCATTGTCGTGCCCTTCATACGCCACCATCACCTCATGTTACAGCATGATAATGCACGGCCCCATGTTGCATGGATCAGTACACAATGCCTGGAAGCTGAAAATGTCCCAGTTCTTCCATGACCTGCATACACACCAGACATGTCACCTATTGAGCACGTTTGGGATGCTCTGGATCAACGTCTAAGACATTGTGTTTCTGCCAATATCCAGCAACTTCGAACAGCCATTGAAGAGGAGTGGGACAACATTCCACAGGCACAATCAACAGCCTCATCAAGTCTATGCGAAGGAGATGTGTCGCTCTGCAGGAGGAAAATGGTGGTCACACCAGATATTGACTGGTTCTCTGATCCACACCCCTACATTTTTCAAAAAGGTATCTGTGACCAACAGATGCATATGTAACTCAGTAAAATCTTTGAAATTGCTGCATGTTGTGTTTATATATTTTGTTCAGAGTATTTTGTTTTAAAAACATGCTTTAGTTTTATATAATGTATCAGTGGCATACTTATTGGCATGTGCAAAAATTCACAACATACACATATGTGATGCAACAATACACAGGTAAATGCATGGCAAAATATATACAGTTCATAATTATTATGTACATAGAGTAATATACATAGCTACACAGTAATCATGGCATTGCTGCTGGTTTGGCTAGGTGATTATTGTTGGAACAACTTGGCTCATGGTGTCAGGATGTCACTTGAGCTTTGACTTGCCCAAATGCATTTTTTTATTTAAAGTAGAAGTCAGCTCTCAGTGGGTTTTCACAATTAGTGTGCTGCTTTACTATTGATTAATGCTAATCGGGAGAAAATTCAATCTCAACATGATGGGAGCTGAGAGAGAGAGAGAGCAAGAGGAAGAGAGAGAGAACAACTTATGGTTTGACTGCCAGACTGCCCTTAGCAGATAAGGCTCCATTGAGGAGAAAAAGACATGGGATGGAATAATGAATAGTGTTGGCTACCAAGTAAGTATCTGACACTTTCTAATCTTAAATGCCTGAGAGCTTTTAGCTGCTAAGTCACCAAAAGCTCCGATCAGAGTCAGTGTGGAGCGAACAGAGGGCCTGCTGTCAACATAAAGCCTCTGTCTAAACTGATCTGGGCATACAGTCAGCACACTCAGCTGCCAGTTTATTAGGTACACCCATATAGTCCCCCTATCCCTCCAAAACAGCATGACTTTTTGCGGCATGGAAACGTTGGTCAATTGGTATCAAAGGACTTAACGTGTGCCAGGAGACATTCCCCACACCATTACACCACTGGCACCAGCCTGTACTATTGACACCAGGCAGGATGGGGCCATGGACTTATGCTGCTTAAGCCAAATCCTTACTCTGCCCTCAGCATGACGGAACAGGATCCGGGATTCGTCGGACCAGGCAATGTTTTTCCATTCCTCAATTGTCCAGTATTGGTGATCACGTTCCCACGGGAGTCACTTCTTATTTTTTTAGCTGATAGGAGTGGAAACAGGTGTGGTCATCTGCTGAAATAGCTCATCCGTGACAAGGACTGATGAGTTGTGTGTATTGAGATGTCGTTCTGCACACCACTGTTGTACTGCACCGTTATTTGCCTGTCTGTGTTCTGCCTGTTAGCTTGCACAATTCTTGCAATTCTCCTTTGACCTCTCATCAAGAAGCTGTTTTCGCCCACAGGACTGCCTTTTTTGTTTGTCACACCATTCTCTGTGAACTCTAGGCACTGTTGTGTGTGAAAGCCCAGGAAGCCGACATTTTCTGAGATACTGGAACCGGCGCGCCTGGTAAAGTACAGTACAGGGCCACATTTGGAATGCACCTGTCTAACCATGAAGCCATGAAGAGTACAATAGTTCCTCTTTGTACAGACACGAAGAAACACGTCTGTTTCTTTACCTTGTACTCTTAAAAAGCACTCACGAGAAGAACACAAAAATCTTAAAAAGCACTCATGGATCACATAAAACACCAGAGAAATAGATGAATGAGCTATCCTTGAGACAACAGATCGCTCATTATTTTCTTTCCATCTGGTTTCACATCCAGCGGGATATGACAAAACAAAGCACAATGTAATTTCAAGGTTTTGTTGCCATTAGTTCTTAAACTGTCAAGATTTTTGCGATTGGTGTGAGGTTTTTGATGACACCTCAACCCAATCCAAATTGTATTCAGCAGACGAGTCCTTTTGGTCTCTAGTATCAAGATTGGAATGGATTTGTTACAGAGACATTTTGCCGCCCAAAACTCTAATGTCCAAAGAGTGAACTTAGGAACAATATTTCTAAGATAGGAATGACTTCTTGCTCCTACTTGAGACGCAGATGTCTCAAGTAGACACCTGGAAATGCAAATGCGCTACGCTAAATGCTAAATGTACTCGTTAAAACTCAAACCTTTATAAAAATTCACATGCAGGGTATTGAATTAAAGCTACACTCGTTGTGTACCTAGCCAACAAGTCAGATTTTTAAAATGCTTTTCGGCGAAAGCATGAGAAGCTATTATCTGATAGCATGCAACACCCCAAAATGCCTGAATGCGATGTAAACAAAGATATAGCTTAGCCGGCGCTACACAAAACGCAGAAATAAAATATAAAACATTCATTACCTTTGACAAGCTTCTTTCTTGGCACTCCTATATGCCCCATAAACATCACTATTGGGTCTTTTTTTAGTTTAAATCGGTCCATATATACCCAAAATAGCTTTCTATGGAAGCTGTGTCATTCAGAAAAAAACATTGTTTTTAAACGCTGAGTCATTTTTTTAAATTAAAAAAGTTGACGATTAACTTTCACAAAACACTTCGAAATACTTTTGTAATCCAACTTTAGGTATTAGTAAACGTTTATAATCTATCAAAATGATTACAGGGCGATGTATATTCAATAGCTCCTCGTTTTCAAATCAATGGCTGCCAATGTGCACATTCAAAACATCCTGGTGGAGACCGGAAGAAACGGAATCCAGTTAGTTGGATTTACCAAGAAAAAACTCCCTTGAAAATGACGACAATGGCGACATCGTGTGGAATGTGTAGGAATTGCATGCAGGTCGATAATACATTTTGTGCCCTTTTAACAACCCATGAAAGTGACGCATGGAAATAATTTTTAGCTTTCAGAGAGCAGTTTTTCTTGCGCTTTTCAATGAAACACACGATCTGTTATAGTCACAGCCGTGATTTAACCAGTTTTAGAAACTTCAGAGTGTTTTCTATCTAAACATACTAATCATATGCATATACTATATTCCTGGCATGAGTAGCAGGACGCTGAAAAGTTGCGCGATTTTTAACAGAATGTTCGAAAAAGGAGGGGGTAGACTTAACAGGTTTTAAGAATGGTCAGTGGGGATCTGAAGAATAATCATGTCATATTGCTTTTTATTTTGTGATGTTATTAAAAACTGTATAATGACAAAACTGTAACTTGAAGAGCTTTCACACTGTGTATGTCAGGTTTACATCCTTTACGTTGTGTAGGAAATATGAAGAGCGATTCAATTTTTTTTGTTAAGATAGGAATGTGATTTTAGTTTTCTAACGAGATCATAGTTTTCATGTCCGTTGTACATTAACTAAGCCACGCCCCAAATGAGGTTAGAAGAGGGTGTCTGTGTGATGGAACTGCCCTTTTCGACCAGGGTGTTTAAAAGGTTATATTTGAACACTCCACTACAAGACCAAGACAACTACGAAGGACATTATGACCTCTGGTGGACAACCAGAGCCTTACATCCATCCAGCCATTCCCCATAGAAAGTGACTGGTTTCAAAAGAGAGACATATACAAGTAAATACATTGATATCTAACCCAAATGGGTGGAAGTTTCTGTTTAAGGTATAGGATTAATGTGAGAACACTCCTATTAAATGTCCCCTTTCTCTATCTCTCTCTCTTTCCCCACCCCCTCTCCATATGTGTAACAAGCCGCCATATATTGTCAGTCCACTAGGGACATTTGTCTCATGTAAGTGTGTATGTGTATTCTGTGTTAATACTTAGTTAGTTAGTTGGGGGAGGGGGGGGGGAAGTCCTGCCTCCAGCTGTTTGCTTAGAAATTCTAGGGACAATTAGGAGGCCTGCGTCTTGTGACCGTAGCGTACTTGTAGGTATGTACGGCAGGACCAAATCAGAAAGATAGGTAGTAGCAAGCCCATGTAATGCTTTGTAGGTTAGCAGTAAAACCTTGAAATCAGCCCTTGCCTTAACAGGAAGCCAGTGTAGGGAGGCTAGCACTGGAGTAATATGATCAACTTTTTTGCTTCTAGTCAGGATTCTAGCAGCCATATTTAGCACTAACAGAAGGTTATTTAGTGCTTTATCCGGGTAGCCGGAAAGTAGAGCATTGCAGTAATCTAACCTAGAAGTAACAAAAGCATGGATTAATTTTTCTGCATCATTTTTGGACAGAAAGTTTTAGATTTTTGCAATGTTACGTAGATGGAACAAGCTGTCCTTGAAACAGTCTTGATATGTTCGTCAAAAGAGAGATCAGGGTCCAGAGTAACGTCGAGGTCCTTCACAGTTTTTTTGAGACGACTGTACAACCATCAAGATTAATTGTCAGATTCAACAGAAGATCTCTTTGTTTCTTGGGACCTAGAACAAGCATCTCTGTTTTGTCTGAGTTTAAAAGTAGAAAGTTTGCAGTCATACACTTCCTTATGTCTGAAACATAGGCTTCTAGCGAGGGCAATTTTGGGGCTTCACCATGTTTCATTGAAATATACAGCTGCGTGTCATCCACATAGCAGTGCAAGTTAACATTATGTTTTCGAATGACATCCCCAAGAGGTAAACTATGTAGTGAAAACAATTGTGGTCCTAAAACGGAACCTTGAAGAACAACGAAATTGAGTGAATGTAAACTTCTGACCAACTGGGAATGGGAAATCAAAGCGGAAATAAATCCTTCTCTCTACCATTATTCTGACATTTTACATTCTTAAAATAAAGTGGTGATCCTAACTGACCTAAGACAGGGAATTATTTTACGAGGATAAAATGTCAGGAATTGTGAAAACTGAGTTTAAATGTAGTTGGCTAAGGTGTATGTAAACTTCCGACTTCAACTGTATATGAACATAAAGTAAATGGCTCAGTAGAATAGAATAAACATTTCAACATAGGTGTAACCAACTTCATATTGCTACCCAGAAGAAAGGCACACGGACACACACACTTCAGCTTGACTTGGTTTTTATCGGCAGTAAAAGATATCAAACAGTAGTGACAGGCATTGACAGGATGGTCAAAGCCACACGTTCACTGTCTTCTCTCAGAATCTCTATCTCAGACTGAATGCACAAAGTGATCATATAGTATAAATGCGTTGTGTTAATACAATAACAAAAATACAGTAAGACATACCTGCAGTAAAATATATCAGTGATAACAGGTATTGACAGGATGGTCAAGGCACATGTTCATTGTGTAACGCTCCGGGTGTTGTGGGTGTGGAGTCAGACGCAGGAAACAGAGAGTGCAATACTGTGCTCTTTTAATGCACTCACGCAACACTGGGTGCTCAAAATCAAATTCCAGCAGCTAATAGGCTAATAGGCTAATAGGCCGGCGACGACGACCACCGAGCGCCACACGACCGGGAAGGGGAGCCACCCCCTCCCCCCCCCCCTGACGCGCGGCTCCCGCAGCGCGCCGACACCGGCCTCGAGGTCGACCCGGAGGACGAGCTGCAGGGCGAACATTGATGGATCCAAGATGTCCCCCACCGGTACCCAGCATCTCTCCTCCCAGTCCACAAGGTACTGCAGGACCCCTCGATGTCCAGAGGGGGTGGAGGGACCTCCGGCACCTCTCTGTCCTGCAGGGGACCAGCTACCACCGGCCTGAGGAGAGACACATGAAACGAGGGGTTAATACGATAATAGGAAGTGAGTTGTAATCGATATTCTCCTCAGGACTTTATTAAAGGGCCCTACACACTGCGGACCCAGCTTCCGGCAGGGCAAGCGGAGGGGCAGGTTTTGGGTCGAGAGCCAGACCCTGTCCCCCGGTACAAACACGGGGGCCTCACTGCGGTGGCGGTCAGCACTCCTCTTCTGCCGTCCACTCGCTTGTTGGAGAGATTCCTGGACGGCCCTCCAGGTCTCCTTGGAACGCTGTACCCATTCCTCCACCGCAGGAGCTTCGGTCTGGCTCGGATGCCATGGTGCCAGGACCGGCTGGTACCCCAACACACACTGAAAAGGGGACACGTTTGTAGAGGAGTGGCGTAGTGAGTTCTGGGCCATTTCAGCCCAGGGAATGCATCTTGCCCACTCCCCTGGCCGATCCTGGCAATACGACCGCAGAAACCTACCCACCTCCTGGTTCACTCTCTCCACCTGCACATTACTCTCGGGGTGATAACCGGAGGTCAGGCTGACAGAGACCCCCAAATGCTCCATGAACGCCCTCCATACTCGGGACGTGAATTGGGGGCCCCTATCAGAAACGATGTCCTCCGGCACCCCGTAGTTCCGAAAGACGTGGGTGAATAATGCCTCCGCAGTCTGTAGGGCTGTAGGGATACCGGGCAACGGGAGGAGACGGCAGGACTTAGAGAACCGATCCACAATCACCAGAACCGTGGTGTTCCCCTGAGACGACCATTGCCGACCATTGCCGTTGTGGAACGGGGAGGGGTTGTAACTTCCCTCTAGGAAGGTGCCTAGGAGCCTTACTCTGGGCGCACACTGAACAGGAGGAGACATAAACCTTAACGTCCCTAGCCAACGTGGCCCACCAATACCTCCCCCGAAGGCTCCCCACTGTCGACGTCACCCCAGGGTGACCAGAGGAGTGTAGGACGTGAGCCCACCGAATCAGTTGGTCCCGAACACCAAATGGCACGTACTTTCGCCCCGCCGGACACTGAGGAGGCGCGGGTTCCACCCGTAACGCCCGCTCGATGTCTGAGTCCACCTCCCATACCACTGGTGCTACCAGCCTCGAGGCGGGAAGGATGGGAGTAGGTTCGGTGGACCTATCCTCCGTGTCGTAAAGGCAGGACAGTGCATCAGCCTGGTCTATAAGACAATGTAAACCGGAACCGGGTGAAGAATATGGCCCACCTTGCCTGACATGGGTTCAGTCTCCTAGCTGCCCGAATATACTCCAGATTCTGGTGGTTGGTCCAGATGAGAAAGGGGTGCTTATCCCCCTCAAGCAAGTGTCTCCAAACCTTCAGAGCTCTGACCACCGCTAGAAGCTCCCGGTCCCCCACATCATAGTTACGCTCCGCTGGGCTGAGCTTCCTTGAGAAGAAAGCGCAGGGGCGGAGTTTTGGTGGCATACCCGAGCACTGTGATAGCACGGAACCCACCCCAGCCTCGGAGGCGTCCACCTCCACTATGAATGCTAGAGAGGGGTCCGGATGCGCCAACACGGGTGCATCTGTGAACAACGCCTTCAACCTGTTGAAAGCTCCGTCCGCCTCTGCTGACCACTGCAACCGCACCGGGCCCCCCTTTAGCAGTGAGGTAATGGGAGCTGCTACCTGGCCAAAACCCCGGATAAACCTCCGGTAGTAGTTGGCAAAACCCCAAAAACGCTGCACCTCTTTTACCGTGGTCGGAGTCGGCCAATTACGCACGGCCCTAATGCGGTCACACTCCATCACCACCCCCGAGGTGGAAATGCGATAACCCAGGAAGGAGACGGCTCGTTTAGAGAACACACATTTCTCAGCCTTGACGTATAGGTCATGCTCCAGCAGTCTACCAAGCACCTTGCGTACCAGAGACACATGCGCGGTGCGAGTGGCCGAGTAGATCAGAATGTCATCGATATAAACAACCACTCTCTGCCCGCACAGGTCCCTGAGAATCTCGTCTACATAGGATTGGAAAACGGCTGGAGCATTGTTTAACCCATGCGGCATGACGAGGTACTCATAGTGGCCCGATGTGGTACCAAATGCGGTTTTCCACTCGTCTCCCTTCCGAATACGCACCAGACTATACGCGCTCCTGAGATCCAGTTTTGTGAAGAACTGCGCTCCGTGAAACGATTCCACCGCCGTAGCGATGAGAGGTAGTGGGTAACTATACCGCACTGTGATGGCGTTTAGACCTCTATAATCAATACACGGAGGCAAACCTCCCTCCTTTTTCTTCACCTAAAAGAAACTCAAGGAGACGGGTGAGATGGAGGGCCGAATGTACCCCTGTCCCAGCGACTCCGTGACATATGTCTCCATTGCCAACGTCTCCTCCTGGGACAATGGGTACACGTGACTCTTGGGAAGCGCAGCGTTTACCTGGAGATCTATCGTACAATCCGTTCCCGGTCGATAAGGTGGTAATTTAGTCGCTTTCTCTTTACTGAAAGCGATTGCCAAATCGGCATACTCGGGGGGAATGCACACCTTTGACGAGCTTCTTTCTTGGCACTCCTATATGCCCCATAAACATCACTATTGGGTATTTTTTTCGTTTAAATCGGTCCATATATACCCAAAATAGCTTTCTATGGAAGCTGTGTCATTCAGAAAAAAACATCGTTTTTAAACGCTGCGTCATTTTTTAAAATTAAAAAAGTTGACGATAAACTTTCACAAAACACTTCGAAATACTTTTGTAATCCAACTTTAGGTATTAGTAAACGTTTATAATCTATCAATGGGCGCCCATCTAACTGATGGGCGGAGTCAAAGTGGTTTTCCAAACTAATTTTTGATTCGTCCCCCAAAATGATATTTCGGTGCGTGCAGGTGACTGTTAATTCTCTGAGGGAGAGATTGCAAAAATGAGAAGGAGAACCGGAGGTAAACTTTGTTAGCTTGCTATTACTATAGCCCATTTTGTTAGCCCACGATGATGTTATACAGTTATTGAGCTCACAGTAAGCCAGATTCAAGTAACTTACATTTCAATATGTTGACAAAAAATGTGCACTGAAAAATAACATTAAGCTAACTAACTCACGTGAGGGACTACCCATTCCAGCTACCAGTGCTGCTTCATTAGCAACCTAGCAAATTCATGAGCAGGGTTTTGAAAGTACAGTTAATGATTAGCTATCTAGACACTGAATCTAACTGATGGAGCTAAGTTTAGCACCCGAACAAAGTATCACTAACTAACCAATTACTGTCTAATCAAGTACTGTCCAAATATGCCAAAACCCACTAATAAAGATAGCTAGCTATCTGTTGATAAAACATAGCTGGAAAGCTGAATATTTATTTTCTCTCATTTATAAAAGACATACGGAATTGAAGATGCAGCTCAGAAAACAAAGCAAATCAAATTGCATTTGCCACATGCGGCGAATACAACAGAACCTTACTGACAAGCTGTTAACCAACAATGCAGTTCAAGAAATAGAGTTTAGAAAATATTTACTAAATAAAAATGAAAACGAAAGTAAAAAATTTAAAAAAAAGTTACACAATAAAATAACAATCACGAGGCTATTTAATAAAGGGGGCACCAGTACCGAGTCAATGTGCGGGGGTACAGGTCAGTCGAGGTCATTTGTACATGTAGGTAAGGGTAAAATAACTATGCATAGATAATTAACAGTGAGTAGCCGCAGTGTAAATACATATAGTCCGGGTGGCCATTTGATTAATTGTTCAGCAGTGTTATGGCTTGGGGGTTGAAGCTGTTAATGAGCCTTTTGAACCTAGACTTGGCACTCCGGTACTGCTTGCCATGCGGTAGCAGAGAGAACAGTCTCTAACTTGGGTGACTGGAGTCTATGACAACCTTTTGGGCCTTTCTCTGATACCACCTAGTATATAGGTCCTGGATGGCAGGAAGCTTGGCCCCAGTGATGTACTGAGCCATATGCATTATCCTCGGTAGCGCTTTACGATCAGATGCTCGAGCAGTTGCCATACCAGGCGGTGATGAAACCGGTCAGGATGCTCTCGATGGTGCAGCTGTAGACTTTTGAGGATCTGGGAACCCATGCCAAATCATTTCAGTCTCCTGAGGGGGAAAGGGTGTCGTCGTGCCCTCTTCATGAATGTGTTGGTGTGTTTGGACCATGCTAGTTTGTTGGTGATGTGGACACCAAGGAACTTGAAGCTCTCGATCAACTCCACTACAGACCCGTTGATGTGAATGGAGGCGTGTTTGGCCCTCTTTTTCCTGTAGTCCATGATCAGCTCCTTTGTTGTTGCTCACATTGAGGGAGAGGTTGTTATCCCCGCACCACACTGCCAGGTCTCTGACCTCCTCCCTTTAGGCTATCTCATCATTGTCGGTGATCAGGCGCTGTTGTGTCGTCAGCAAACTTAATGATGGTGTTGGAGTCGTGTTTGGCCACGCAGTCGTGGGTGAACAGGGAGTACAGGAAAGGACTAAACACACACCCCTGTGGGTCCCCCACGTTGAGGATCAGCGTGGCAGATGTGTTGTTGCCTACCGTTACCACCTGGGGGTGGCCCATCAGAAAGTCCATGATCCAGTTGCAGAGGGAGGTGTTTAGTCCCAAGGTCCTTAGCTTCTTAGGGATAGGGGACAGTATTCGGAAGTTTGGATGAATGAGGTGCCCAAAGTAAACTGCCTGTTACTCAGGCCCAGAAGCTATATGCAGGATATGCAGCTAGTGTCCCACCTGGCCAACATCCGGTGAAATTGAAGATTGTGTGTAGATTGCTGAGAAAAAATGGGTCTGAATACCTTCCAAAGGCAATGTAAGTAAATATATTTTGTGTGTGTGTGCATGTGTGTGTGTGTGTGTGTGTGTGTTTACAATATAATTATTTCTCATCTAGCTACTGGTTGCCTGACAAAGTCACAAAAACTATGTGTGCGCTTCCATGGGGCATAAGTCAGCCTGTTGTGATTCTGGATAGCCATTTTGCTAGCAAGAATGACACTGCCATGTGGGGAATCATAAGTTAACTATTTCAGCATATTTCACGATGTTATTGGTAGCTTGTCTTGTTTTGAGGTGTTTTGGCTGAGACAAAGTATAGTTTACATGTTAACAATCTAAGCCAACCTCATCTGGTGTGCCCCATGGATGAACGCATTTAGATTTTGTTGCTAAAGGGACAGAAGGAACACAGATATTATGGTTAGTAAATGGTAAGACAGTTGAATGTTAATCAGGTTTAAGATTGAGTGAACTGCTAATATCATTAAGGAACAGAAATGATCCCAGATTTTACCTTTAGCTCAATTCAGGAAAACATGATTTACGTGTTGTTCATATTGTGTGTGTGCGTATATTGCTTCTGTGTGTGTCGGTTCAGAATACTCCATATTGCTACGTCACTGATACTATGCAGTCTCTGTAATAATATAGGATATCTAGGAAAGCAGAACTTTAGACAGCAAGGAAGAGAGGGGAGCAGACAGGACAGAGTGAGACAAGACAAACATGGCATATTCCTCTCAAGTCAGAGGAAGTACTCCTTGCTAAACATTACCTCTAAAAAAAGAAAGATGCCACTTCTGACATGTCCTGTGCGTATAAATTGTTACACCCTGATATGTTCCCATCATTTAAGGCAATCATACAGGCCACGCTGACCATCCCAGTTAGCAGCTGTGAGAGATCTTTCAGTGAATTAAGACGTCTAAATACCAGATTTAGGAGCCCAATGACTGAAAATAGAAAGACAATTGACAAAGATATACAATACCAGTCAAAGGTTTGGACACATCTACTCATTCCAGGGTTTTTTCTTTATTTTTCTAAATTGTGGAATAATAGTGAAGACATCACAACTATGAAATAAGACATACAGTATGGAGTGTGCAACGCTGTCATCAAGGTAAAGGGTGGAGACTTTGAAGAGTCTCAAATAAAAAATATATTTAGATTTGTTTAACACTTTTTTAGTTAGTACATGATTCCATATGTGTTATTTCATAGTTTTGATGTCTTCACTATTATTCTACATCGTAGAAAATAGTAAAAATAAATAAAAACCATGGAATGAGTATGTGTGTCCAAACTTTTGACTGGTGCTGTATGTCTATTTTTGACAATAGTTGATCTACCCTGTCCAAACTTTTGACTTGTACTGTACTTACTAACACGCTTGGGAAAGAGTGAAGTCAGACAGGTTTGCACCTACAGTTTGATTTTGTTTAATTTCTAATCTTTATGGATGGACTAACATCCCAGTACTGTGTAATATAACTTGCAAACATTGTGAATATTTAATTGGAGAAAGGATTGCATGCAGGAAGGTACATGTGGAAAAGTGTGAAGTGTTGTTACTACAGGGGTGTTGGAGGGGGTGTATTTGTTTTTGTGTAATTAATTAGGTTGAAATATTGTCCTGTAGCTAATTGATCTTGGAATCTGTGATTTATTTCCACAAACATTAGAAAATCGTGATTTTCAAGTGTGTTTGTTGCCTCCGTTTGTGCAAATTATCTTCTGCTAGCGTGCGGGCGCTTCGTTTAGGTTGGATCCAAGATGGCGTAACAGTGCAGACGTTGTTCTCCCGTGTAAATGTTATATATTTTTTGTATATATTTCAATTTATTTATCTCTTTTTCATTTTTAAGTTAAATATAACTTCCGGCAACCCACCTCAATGTGATACGGATCTACTATTTTTAGACCTTATAGCCAGAACCTCCATCAGAAGCTAGCAATCAGAAGCTAACCAGCTAATTAGCTACTAGCTATTTAGTAATTATTAGCCACTGCTAGCGGCCTTTACCTCTTGCACAGGCACCTGCCGCTTTTAGCCTGGATAATACTTGGCAGCTTGCCAGTATCGGACTGTTTTTTCTCCACTACTACACTGGTTTCCTGCCGTAAGCCCTGGACCATTACTCCTGATCATCACAGCTAGCTAGCTGCCACCGAGTGGCCCACTCAGCCAACCTCCCGGCCTGCTCAGTGACTACTCAGCTACACAGCTGATGCCTCCCGGACACTAACACGACTAGAATCCACTACTCCACCGGATTCTTGACGTAAACTCTCGATGCTAGCTAGCTGCTACCGAGTGGCTTTAGTGGCTAACACCCTTGTCCCGAAGCTAGCACCAGTTAGCCGCGAGCCATGCGCATCTCCTGGCTACCAAACAAAATGACTCCAGCTACAATACCTCTTTTGCCAACTGGCCTGGACCCTTTGTCGACACGGAGCCCCGCAGTTCCATCACAACAGGTCTGCCAACGTAACTCCATCAGTTGTGCCCTCAACCGGCCTTTGCCGGACGTCGGAGCAGACGCGTCTACTAGCCCAGGCCTGCTAACTCTTTTGACTATTTTGTGTCTCCCGCTTGCTAGCGTAGTAACGACTACCTAGGAGCTTCCCTGTTTCATCTATTGCTGTTCACTGGATCCTATGATCACCTGGCTACATAGCTGATGTCTGCTGGACTGTTCATTAATCCATTAACTCCATTTTGTTTATTTTTGTTTATATATCGGCCCCAGCAGCGAACTCAGGCCCTGTGTGTAGTTAACTGACACTCTCTGCTCTTTCATTGCCATTTTACCTGTTGTTGTTGTTGTCTTAGCTGATTAGCCATCGAATCCCACCGTACCTTCTCCGCTGTGCAATCCGGTTTACGAGCTGGTCATGGGTGCACCTCAGCCACGCTCAAGGTACTAAACGATATCATAACCTCCATCGATAAAAGACAGTACTGTGCAGCATCTTCATCGACCTTGCCCAGACTTTCTACTCTGTCAATCACCTTATTCTTATCAGCAGACTCAACAGCCTTTGTTTCTCAAATGACTGCCTCGCCTGGTTCACCAACTACTTCTCTGATAGAGTTCAGTGTGTCATATCAGTGGGCCTGTTGTCCGGATCTCGGGCCGACTCTTTTCTCTGTATATATCGAAGATGTCGCTCTTGCTGCGGGTGAATCCCTGATCCACCTCTACGCAGACGACACCATTCTGTATACATCTGGCCCTTCTTTGGACACTGTGTTAACAAACCTCCAAACGAGCTTCAATGCCATACAACTCTCCTTCCGTGGCCTCCAATTGCTCTTAAATGCTAATGAATCTAAATGTATGCTTTTCAAACAATCACTGCCTGCACCCGCCCGACTAGCATCACTACTCTGGACGATTCTGACTTAGAATATTCGGACAACTACAAATACCTAGGTTTCTGGCTAGACTCCCTCTCCTTCCAGACTCATATTAAACATCTTCAATCCAAAATTAAATCTAGAATTGGCTTCCTATTTTGCAACAAAGCCTCCTTCACTCACGCCGCCAAACATACCCCCATTAATCTCACTATCCTACCGATCCTCGACTTCAGCGATGTCATTTACAAAATAGCCTCCAACATTCTATTCAGCAAACTGGATGCAGTCAATCACAGTGCCATCCATTTTGTCTCCAAAGCCCCATATACCACCCACCACGGCGACCTGTATGCTCTCGTCGGCTGGCCCTCGCTACATGTTCGTCGCCAGACCCACTGGCTCCAGGTAATCTATAAGTCTTTGCTAGGTAAAGCTCCGCCTTATCTCAGCTCACTGGTCACGATAACAACGCCCACCCGTAGCACACACTCCAGCACGTATATCTCACTGGTCATCCCCAAAGCCAACACCTCCTTTGGCCGCCTTTCCTTCCAATTCTCTGCTGCCAATGACTGGAACGAATTGCAAAAAGACACATCTCCCTCACTAACTTTAAACATCAGCTATCTGAGCAGCTAACCGATCGCTGCAGTTGTACACAGCCCATTTGTAAATAGCCCATACAGTCTACCTACCTCATCCCCATATGGTTTTTATTTACTTTTGCACACCAGTATTTCTACTTGCACATCATCATCTGCACATCTATAACTCCAGTGTTAATCCGCTAAATTATAATTACTTCTCTACTATGGCCTTACCTCTTCACGCCATTTGCACACACTGTATATAGACTTTTTTCTATTATGTTATTCACTGTACATTAGTTTATTCCATGTGTAACTTTGTGTTGTTGCTTGTGTCGCACTGCTTTGCTTTATCTTGGCCAGGTCACAGTTGTAAATGAGAACTTGTTCTCAACTGGCCTACCTGGTTAAATAAAGGTGGAATACATTTTTTTTAAAGGTTGCGCAGGGAACAAATCTCCCCTTCCCCGGAGTCAGCCCCAGGTCTCCAGGGCTAAGCCCCGGATGTTCTGTATGTCTAGTGACGTCCCTGGTGTGTAGTAGTGGTGCGCGGGTCTGCTGTTTGTTCACTCGCACCCGCTATGCTTCAATTTATAATTTCCAACATTTTGGTAGGCTATTTGTTAGTCCATTTGTCTATAATGAAATAAATGTAGCTTCTCATTTGCCATTATATGTTGCCATATAAGACTAAATAAACCCTTGCTCAACAGAATAATATAATAGATCCAGTGGCTACCCTTCATTCGGGACAGGTGGGGCAGAGCAATGACCCAACACCTCAAGGCTGTGTAAGGGCTCTTTGACCATGAAGAAGAGTGGTGGTGCTGTATCAAATGACCTGGCCTCCACAATCACCCGACCTTAACCCAATTGAGATGGTTTGGGATGAGTTGGACCAAAAGCACTCTGCACTCTGCATATGTGGAAAGTCCTTCAAGACTGTTGGAAAAGCGTTCCAGGTGAAGCTGGTTGAAAGAATGCCAAGAGTGCGCAAAGCTGTCAACAAGGCAAAGGGTGGCTACTTTGAAGAATCTAAAATCTAAAATATATTTTGATTTGTTTAAACCTTTTTAGTTACGACATGATTCCATATATGTTATTTCATGGTTTTGATGTCTTCACTTTTATTCTACAATGTAGAAAATAGTTAGATAGTGTTTCCTTAGACACGTTGGTGCGGCTGGCGGACAGTTTGTCAAGAAGCAATGCGGCTTGACTCTCGACCTTCGCCGAGTTCGTAGGGAATTACAGCGATGAGACAAGTTAGTAACTACCATTTGGATATCACGATAAAGGGGGTAACGCCATGGGCCAGAAAATGTTGAATACATTGGCCATGATGACAATCCAGCATGACTCCTGGAAACTCGGATCTGGGAAATCTCAGACTTCACTGAGTTCAATACAATTGGGAATTCAGATAAAACTAGTTCCGACTGGGAAAATACGGAAAATACTTTTGAACGGTCATCCAACTCTGAATTCGAAATCGGGATTTTGGGCCCTTTTTCTAGAGCCCCCAAGAAGGACCACCGTGCCACCTTCCTGTGCAAGTGAGCACAGCACAACAAAGTGAGTCCAAAAATGTATTGTACGCTGCTTCATAAATTATGTCAGAAATATATGTAAAATGTAGCTAAGAAAGTAATAGTAATCGTATGTTGTGTAGTAAGCTGTTAGTAGCCGATGTGCTTCACCCTAATAATTTGCTCCCTTTTCACCTCATAACTTAGCCTACTGATCTGACTTGGTGGTGCACATTTAGCCTATAGCATGTGTTAGAGAAATGTCATCATTGAATATTGCAAGAGCCCTCATTGTCTGCTTATATGCCCCCTTTATTTATCCAACTGTTCTGACTTGGTGTACAGGGAGAGTACTGCAAGAAAAGTGCTGAACAAATAGTTATATTGAGTATGTCCATCCTAGCTCGCTCATTAATGACCTAATCAAAATGATGGATTGCCTCTTATACGCTCCTATTCCCTTTATGCCATAGTTTGTACATCTCAATTGTCAGTAGAAACCACGTATGTTTAAGCAAGTCAGCCATATCAGCTATGTTTTTTTGAAAGGCAGTAAATGAGATTGAATAAACTGTTTCACTGCCAGACAAGGCTGCGCTGATGGCCAGGTATAGCATTGGTAAGGTGTTGGGACTGCTGTTGGGAGATGGTAACTCTAACTCTTATGTAGGCCCTAACAGTCTCTCAGCCCTGTTTGTCACCGTTATAGTGCAACGAATGTATTGTTTAATGTTGTGTAGTGACTTTTCTGGCATGCAACAACAAAAAAAATGATATTTTGTTTGCCCCACCAAGATTTACATGCTAAAATCTCCACTGAGTATAACGATAAAATTAATGTTTCAATTTCGATGACATCGGTATTTTCTCTGTCATCTTTCGCAAAGACATTTAGGGACTGGGGTAAAAATACAATAATGCAAAAACAAACAGAAAATATTTTCTTTGCAAAATGTCCAAATGACCGGTTGTAAGGAAAAAGAAAGCTGTGTTTCTGATAAGATTTCAGTTCGGCTTTGATGCAAATTTAATTTGGGTGAAATACTATCAGCTTTTAGGATGATTTTATGATGAAGACAGCACATCTACAGATCATATTTAACTGAGCATTGCATTCTCTTAAGATGCAGGAAAAAAGAAATCTCCGCTCCATGTCCAATTTTTTCCTACATTTGGTGTGTAATTTTACTGCAAGAGATGCTTAATTCTGGAGGAGTTATTAGTAAATCTATAGCCCCATTCACACGGGACTAGTATTACTAGAGAATGTTAAAAATGTATTTATTACCCGAGAATGTCCGTTATTCCAGAGGACTATTCAGAGGGATACATTTTTTTCCAAACAGCCCCCTGTAATTCCTTCTTTCTTTAAAAAAAAAAGACAGTTAAGATGGAAGCCTGCAGTTTTTTTGTAGGTGTGAAGATATTTCAACAAGTCCAGGCGATAACAGGCTACACTTATAACTCGAGCTTGGTTCCCAAGTTTCTAAACCATCAAATCCAATTTTATTTGTCACATACATGTATTTAGCAGTTGTTATTGCGGGTGTAGCGATCATCTTTAGTATAATGTTGCCATAATATTTAGGTGTGATCATATCATTGGGATATTTTAGCGATCCGCAGTAGAAGATGTCCTAAATGCTCCCCAGTCTTCAGATGTGAGCTGAACAGCTAACTTACAATTGATATGTGACCGACATGATCTATTCGGTCCCATCAGCACCCTGGTGGTCCAAAATAGCATACTATGGGTGTGTTTGTAAATTCAATCTGGAGTGCCAGAGTGTGCTCAGAGTGTGCTCTGGGCGTTCATAACCTCAGAGCTTTTACAGACTGTCCGTTCATAAATTTAGAACATTTCGCTCTCTGAGCATTCAGAGCACACACTGGACACTCTGGCTGAGGAGTAGGGTTGATCTGAGTGTTCTGACCTAACAACAGCAGTCAAGTACCCAAGCTAACTGGCTAACGTTGGCTAGCTACTTCCAGACACAAATGTGACCAACTGGCTCGATTTGGTCTTATGTAGCAACATTTTAAATTGTGTTTTTTACATTAGATTAAAGTATAGACTGAGAACTAGAAAATTGTATGTAAATAACTACAGTTGAAGAATGATGGGAAAGTAATTATGCTTTGAAAGTTGATAACTTGTAACTCCACCTTTGAAAAAATGGCCCTTGAATGATTTGGTACACGTAATGGAGAGCTCTTCTTTGTCTACACCCATTCAGCATCATTTACACCCTCTTAAGCCTTAGCCCCACCCATCTCTTCACATGCATGACATCAGCATCCTGGTAGTCCAAAATAGCATATCTGTGGTATTTTAACACTAATAAACCCATCCGTTTAAACATTAATTTAGTATATGTCAATCTAGCAAACCAGGCAAATAAAAGCAACTTTCTAAACAATGTTTTGGTTTGTTTCTAGCTTGTTAGCTAGTTAATTAACATTAATTTAGCTGGTGGGCCAGTTCAAATAATGATTACATCATATAGTTTAGCTAATTTATATTAATTATTACAGGAAAATAAACTCAAAACAAGATCATTGTTTACAAGTTAATGGCAAGCTAATTACAGAAATTAGCACAATTAGCATGATTGTGAGTGTGATGAAATAAAAGCAGGGCATTCTACAGGAGAATATTAGAACTTGGACACTGTCTTGTTGGCCTAACATTATATCCTAATTCGACTTTGGTGCACGTCATGTTGTTCTTCACAATACCATCTCTGGTAAACACACACAATATAATATAAAATCAATGTTTATTTTGAACAGTGCACAGGATACAGGAGGTTAAAACAGTAGAGTGAAATGGTACCTTGCATGGTGGAGCTTTTGTTTAGACATATAGCTAGCTACAGTTGAAGTTGGAAGATTACAAATACCTTAGCCAAATACATTTAAACTCAGTTTTTCACAATTCCTGACATTTAAGACCCTGTCTTAGGTCAATTAGGATCACCACTTTATTTTAAGAATGTGAAATGTCAGAATAATAGAAGAGAGAATGATTTATTTCAGCTTTTATTTCTTTCATCACATTCCCAGTAGGTCAGAAGTTAACATCCACTCAATTAGTATTTGGTAGCATTGCCTTTAAATTGTTTAACTTGGGTCAAACGTTTTGGGTTGCCTTCTGCAAGCGCCCACAATAATTTGGATGAATTATGGCCTATTCCTCCTGACAGTGCTGGTGTAACTGAGTCAGGTTTGTAGGCCTCCTCGCACACGCTTTATCAGTTCTGCCATTTTGCAACAACTTTGGAAGTATGCTTGGGGTCATTGTCCATTTGGAAGACCCATTTGCGACCAAGCTTTAACTCCCTGAGTGATGTCTGGAGATGTTGCTTCGATATATCCACATAATTTCCCCTCATCATGATGCCATCTATTTTGTGAAATGCACTAGTCCCTCCTGCAGCAAAGCACCCCCACAACATGATGCTGCCACCCCATGCTTCAAGGTTGGGATGGTGTTCTTTGGCCTGCAAGCCTTCCCCTTTTTCCTCCAAACATAACGATGGTCATTATGGCCAAACAGTTCTATTTTTGTTTCATCAGACCAGAGGACATTTCTCCAAAAAATACGATCTTTGTCCCCATGTGCAGTTGCAAACCATAGTCTGGCTTTTTTATGGCGATTTTGGAGCAGTTGCTTCTTCCTTGCTGAACGGCCATCCAGGTTATATCGATATAGGCCTAGTTTTATTGTGGATATAGATACTCTTGTACCTGTTTCCTCCAGCATCTTCACAAGATCCTTTGCTTTTGTTCTGGTAATGATTTGCACTTTTCGCACCAAAGTACGTTCATCTCTAGGAGACAGAAAGCGTCTCCTTCCTGAGCGGTATAACGGCTGCATAGTCCCATGGGGTTTATGCTTGCGTATTATTGTTTGTACAGATGAATGTGGTACCTTCAGGTTTTTGGAAATTGCTCCCAAGAATGACCCAGACTTGTGGAGGTCTAATTTTTTTCTGAGTTCTTGGCTGATTTCTTTTGATTTTCCCATGATGTCAAGTAAAGAGGCACTGAGTTTGAAGGTAGGCCTTGAAATACATCCACAGGTACACCTCCAATTGACTCAAATTATGTCAATTAGGCTATCAGAAGCTTCTAAAGCCATGACATCATTTTCTGGAATTTTCCAAGCTGTTTAAAGCACAGTCAACTTAGTGTATGTGAATTACAGTGAATTATAAGTGAATTATAAGTTAAATAATTTGTCGGAAAAATGACTTGTGTCATGCACAAAGTAGATGTCCTAACCGACTTTCCAAAACTATAGTTTGTTAACAAGAAATTTGTGGAGTGGTTGAAAAATTAGTTTTAATGACTCCAACCTAAGTGTATGTAAACTTCCGAATTCAGCTGTATTGCCTCAACTACCTCTTACCCTGGCACATTGACTCGGTACTGGTACTCCTTGTATATCGCATAGTTATTTTATTGTGTTAATATTTTTTTTTTTTTTGAATGGCTGCAGGGGCCGTATTGAGTAGCTTGGATGAAAGGTGCACAGAGGTGCCCATATTCAACGGCCTGCTCCTCAGTCAAAGATGCTAATATTTGCATATTGTTATTAGTATTGGATAGAAAACACTCTGAAGTTTCTAAAACTGTTTGAATTATGTCTGTGAGTATAACAGAACTCATTTAGCAGAAAATAACCTGAGAAATTCCACTTCCATGTTTTTTTGGGGAGGTGGCATATTGTCAACCAAGCTCTCATTGAAATTACAGCGAGATATGGATGAGTTTTTACTTCCTATGCCTTCCACAGCAGTCAATAGAACTTTGTCTGATGACTCTAATGTGAAGGGGGGTCGATTGACACAGGAAATAGTCACCACAGCCATGAGTGGACCATGCTTTCACCAGGTGCGTTCACAGGGGAAGGACTTGCTTTCCATCGGTCATCTGAAGTAATTCTAATTCTCTGGTTGGAACGTTATTCAAGATATATGTAAACAACATTCTAAAGATTGATTCAGTACATCGTTTGACATGTTTCGTGACATACGTCACAGAACTTTTGGACATTTCGTCACGTTATAGTGAACGCGCTTTGTGACTTTGGAATTGTTTACCAAACGGGCTAACCAAAGTAGCTAATTGGACATAAATAACGGACATTTTCGAACAAATCAAGCATTTATTGTGGACCTGGGATTTCTAGGACTGCATTCTGATGAAGTTCATCAAAGCTAAGGAAACATTTATCATGTATTTTCTGGTTTCTGTTGACTCTAACATAGAGGCTAATTTGGCTACTGTTCTGAGCGCCGTCTCAGGTTATTGCATGTGTTGCTTTTTCCGTAAACCTTTTTTGAAATCTGACACAGCGATTGCATTAAGGAGAGGTATATCTATAATTCCATGTGTATAACTTGTATTATCATCTACATTTATGATGAGTATTTCTGTTGAAACGATGTGGCTATGCAAAATCACTTGATGTTTTTTCAACTAGTGAATCTAATAAGCCAATGTAAACTCAGATTTTTTTATATAAATATGAACTTTATCAAACAAAACATGCATGTATTGTGTAACATGAAGTCCTATGAGTGTCATCTGATGAAGATAATTCAAGGTTAGTGATTAATTTTATCTCTATTTCCGCTTTCCGGGCCGAATGTACCCCAGTCCCAGAGATTCCATGACGTATGTCTCCATAGCCAACGTCTCCTCCTGCGACAATGGGTACATGTGACTCTTGGGAAGCGCAGCATTTACCTGGAGATTTATCGCACAATCCCCTCCCGGTCGATGAGGTGGTAATTTAGTCGCCCTTTTCTTACAGAAAGTGATAGCCAAATCGGCATATTCAGGGGGAACGCGCACAGTGGAAACCTGGTCAGGACTCTCCACCGACGTGGCCCCGATCGAAACTCCCATACACCACCATGAACACTCATCTGACCACCCCTGGAGAACCCCCTGTCTCCACGAAATCCTGGGATTGTGACTAGCCAGCCAGGGAACCCCCAGCACCACTGGAAACGCAGGTGAATCGATAAGGAAGAGACTAATCCGCTCCTTATGATTCCCCTGCGTTACCATGTCCAGTGGAACAGTGGCCTCCCTGACCAGCCCTGACCATAATGGCCAGCTATCTATGGAGTGCACGGGGAAGGGAGGATCTATCGGCACTAGCGGAATTCCCAGCTTGATGGCGAGTCCGCGATCCATAAAGTTCCCAGCTGCGCCTGAATCGACTAGCGCCTTATGCTGGGAAGAGGGAGAAAAGTCAAGGAAAAAAAGAAATACAAACATGTGACCAACAGGGGGTTCTGGGTGAGTTTGGTGCTGACTCACCTGGGGTGACCGAGAAGTTTTCTGCCTGCTCTCTCCACTCCCAGACGGGCTCCTCCAGCACCGGTCGGCCGTGTGTCCTCTCCGACCACAGCTGGTGCAGGAGGAGCCTCCTCCTCCGGTACCCCTCGGCACGGCCCCCCCTAACTCCATAGGAATGGGAGCGGGAGTGCTAGGAGGTGGAACAGACAGGACCCTTTCTGAACGCCCGCGGGCAGCCAGCAGATTGTCGAGACGGATTGACACGTCTATCAGTTCGTCGAGGGAGAGAGCGGCGTCCCGACACGCTAGCTCCCTGCGGACGTCCTCCCGGAGATTACACCGGTAGTGGTCTATCAGGGCCCTGTCGTTCCACCCAGCCCCAGCGGCCAAGGTCCGAAACTCCAACGCGCTCCTCGTCTCCTGCCTAAGATGGAATAGTCACTCACCCGCCGCTCGGGACTCCGGAGGGTGGTCAAATACGGCACAAAAGCGGCGGGTAAACTCTGGATAGTGTTCCTTCGCCGAGTCTGGGCCATTCCAGACCGCGTTGGCCCACTCCAGAGCACGACCCGTAAGGCAGGAGACGAGGACACTCACACTCTCCTCCCCCGATTGATAGGGTCTCACGGTAGCCAGGTACAGCTCGAGTTGGAGCAAAAACCCCTGGCACCCAGCCGCCGCACCATCGTTCTCCCTTCGGGAGCGCAAGACGAAGTGCGCCGGAGCCGGATGCGGGGGGAGGAGGAGGTGGACTCTTCGGAGGAACCGGAGGTGAAGAGAGGAGACCACTCCTCTCCCATCGGTCCATTCTCTCTATCATCTGATCCATAACCAATCCTATCCGATGGAGGACGGTGGTATGATGGAGGACGCATTCCTCCATCGATGGAAGGGGGGTGGCAGCTGCTCCTGCTGACTCCATTGGTATGGTGCGGGATTCTGTAACGCTCTGTGCGTAGTGGGTGTGAAGTCAGGAGCAGGAAGCAGAGAGTACAGGGTAGTGCTTTCAAATGCCCCAAACACAGGGACTTAAACAGTCCGGAGAAAAGCCCACGAATGAAAACACATTAACCTCAAACGTGCACAGTAGCAACACAAAAGAATCCCACACAAAGAGCAGGCGGGCCTACTGGCTAACATAGCCCGACTAATCAGCGTACACCCAAAACAGGTGAAACCAATATACAGAAAGGGGAAAAGGGATCAGTGGCAGCTAGTAGGCCGGTGATGACAACCACCGAGCACCACCCGAACAGGAAGGGGAGCCACTTTTGGTAGGAGTCGTGACACGCATTTAGATAAAACATGAATGTTTACGTTCAAATGCCTCTCCTGTGAAGTAGTGATGTGAGACATACACCTAGTTTCCTGAAACAAGTCACATTTGGCATGCGTACAGTTAAGCCCTAAAGCTTAGCCCTAGGCGCATGCACTAATACTAAATATTGAAAGGAAAACCTCAATGTAGACTATATAAATTGCATAATAATTTTTTAAGGGATTGTTTCTATTTATTCAACCCGCCTGCCACCCACCCGCCCACCAGCCACACACTATATAATGATCCTAAACATGTTCGCCCCGTGGATATAACCGCGGGGACTGCGGGTTGTGAGTCAACCTGCGCATCACTAGTGTGTAGCATGAGTGTATATGTCTGTGTGGATGTGTGTGTGAGTGAGTGAAAGTGTGCTAAGGTGTGGAGAATCAGAACATTACATGTAACACTAAAATGTGTGCTAATTGTTATCACCTCCCTGACCTGTGTACATATTCAATTCAGACGTGCCTTACTCAAGAACAGACTGATATCTCTGATTTACACACTTTATTCTATGATCATGACAGGACCATATATAGCTACTGGGTAAAGAAATCTGAGCCCATAAACACATTATATTTTCTCTATTTTCCAAATGTTCTTCTTCTGTGCTCTGAAGAAGACAAATTTTGGAAATAAATTCAGATACTACTGTATATAGATAACGTCTACAGTTCTAGGCCAACAAAATATTTTCCACATCATACAAATAAAAGACATCACAAATCCTAAATTTTCCATTTCACTCCTTAGCGCTAGCACCGTTTCCATGCCAACTGACAGATGTTAAAAGATGGCTGTTCATGGGCATCATTCTGGTACTCAGGATGTTTTGCTCAAGCACTGGTTTCTATCCTAAATCCAATTTATATTTATCTCCTGAAGCAGAGGGTATATTCAAGATGTGCCAGTCATTCAATAATGAAATGCCTTTGTGAAAACAAACAAATACCTTCTTTGAACACCATAATAGGTACAGTAAATAAAGAATGTTAATAAAAAAATGTGTATTGGCATGTAGCATATTCCATGGTGAATAAAACTCAAATCAGAAGTATCAAACTGCAGCTGTTGTTGAGGCTCACATTTTGGCCGCCACATCTCAGGGATAACCACCTTTTTTATTTATTTAGCTTTATAGAAAGGAGTCAACAATGCTCTGTGACAAAGTTCCAGTGTCGTCAGCTCCCCAAAGGCTCCATGTCTAATTAAATATACCGCATACCTGTCCTCAGCTGCTTTTTCCTGCACTATGACAGACGCTATTTGCAAGTGCTTGTGGGTTTTTGTGTCACATGACGGTATAGGCAACATTCAGAAATGTTTTTGTTGTTGTTGTTAATAACATATTCAAGGTTGAAGTTGTATTTTTGCAAATATGCAAGCATATTTGTGGCTTGAGTGTAATCAGCTTTAGCAGTGTATAAATGCCACCACACTGGTATCAATATGAAGCTGATGGAAAACCAAATAGTGATGTTTGCTGTGTAGGCAGTAAAATAAACTCAAACTTACCTTGTATTTAAATGTTTTGTCAGCGTATTAGAGCTCACATTGCATTGATATTTAGGTCACACAGGGATTTGTAGTCCCAAGTTGAATAGGAACATTTCAAATCTTGCTGACACAATGAGACTAATGTAAACTGATCACTCTCACTGTTTACTAAGTGTATTATAAAAAGCTATATCTATAAACCCATAGTGAAAGTGACAGCTGTAGTAGTACATGATTGTAAAAACATTCAACTATACAACCAATTCCCTGTTGACATTCAAGTAGCTGCTTTAAAATCCTTGCCAAATCGCCTGGTAGACTCCAACTGTCAAGGTCTCTCTGTTCTCCATCCTCGTTATCATCCATCCCCACTAAAGCCACGAAGAGTCCTCCCCTGACACTACAGAACTGGTCCATTAAAACACATGGAAAATCACAATGAGTGAAGATACTGATTTGGCTGTGACACTGCAAGACACTTTGACAGTACAAATTATATTGCATGATCTGACTTGACGAGTTGAAAAAAAGGTTAAATAAAAAAATACATAAAAAATTATTGTCTTATTGTCAGTGTGTGTGACATACACTCCTGGCTACAGGGCTTAAAGCCATAAGACTGGTGAACAGTTAATTAAACAGCTACACACACTTTGTGGTTTTCATCCTCTGCCTACATGTACATAGTACTTCAATCAATCAATCACCTAACCAAACCTACATCAAATCAAATCAAATTCTATTGGTTACATACACATGGTTAGCAGATGTTAATGCGAGTGTAGCGAAATACTTGTGCTTCTAGTTCCAACAGTGCAGTAATATCTAACAATTCCCCAACAACTACCTAATACACACAAATATAAAGGGGTGAATGAGAATATGTACATAAGTACATGGATGAGCGATGGCTGAGTGGCATAGGCAAGGTGCAGTAGATGGTATAAAATACAGTATATACTGTACATGTGATATGAGTAATGTAAGATATGTAAACATTATTAAAGTGGAATTATTTAAAGTGGCATTGTTTAAAGTGACTAGTGATCAATTTATTAAAGTGTCCAGTGATTGGGTCTCAATACAGTATATACATGTGATATGAGTAATGTAAGATATGTAACATTTTTAAAGTGATACATTTATTAAAGTGTCCATTGATTGGGTCTCAGTGTAGGCAGCATCCTCACTGAGTTAGTGATGCCTATTTAACAGTCTAATGGCCTTGATATAGAAGCTGTTTTTTAATCTCTCGGTCCCAGCTTTGATGCACCTGTACTGACCTCACCTTCTGGATGATAACGGTGTGAATAGGCAGTGGCTCGGGTGGTTGTTGTCCTTGATGATCTTTTTGGTCTTCCTGTGACCGGGTGCTATAGGTGTCATGTAGGGCAGGTAGTTTGTCCCCCGGCGATGCGTTGTGCAGACCGCATCACCCTCTGGAGAGCATTGCGGTTGAAGGCGGTGCAGTTGCCGTATCAGGCTGTGATACAACCCGACAGGATGCTCTCAATTGTGCATCTGTAAAAGTTTGTCAGGGTTTTGGGTGACAGGCCAAATTTCTTCAGCCTCCTGAGGTTGAAGAGGCGCTGTTTATCCTTCTTCACCACACTGTCTGTACATGTAGATGTTACCTCAATCAATCACCCCAACTACCTCGTACCCCAGTACACTGACTCGGTACCAGTACTCCTTGTATATAGCCTCGTTATTGTTGATTTATTGTGTTGTTTTATTGTGCAACTGTTTTCTTTTTATCATTTTGTTTATCTATTACTTTTTAACTGCATTGTCGAGAAAGGGCTTGTAATTAAGCATATCATGGTAAAGTCTACACTTGTTGATTTCTGCACGTGACAAATACAATTTGATTTGATTTGATAAAATACTAACTGGTTTGCATTAATACAAGTGACATGGGATGTGCTAGAAAGATCTGGAAGCTGAAGGACTGAAATGCCATAGTGCCTTCCGTGTTGGCAACCATCGCAACCCACGCAGCACTGACCTGACCTGATGCAGAGTTGAAGGTAACCTTCGTCATGCCCGAAGACTGCATAAAGCTGAACTGAGACACTAACAATAGTGTATATTGGAAGTGGCACAAAGGTGTTATGACATGCCTATTGATCAAATAGCTTCCATGAAGAGAACGTTCCAGTCTCCTTGTTATGTTGGAGCAAGAATTGAGCTGAAGCTTTTCAGCTTTTTATTAAGAACTGTTCCTCGTTGATTCCAGGTCAGATGTAATGATTTTACCAACTGAACCATAACATGATCATTTTGGACTTGGTATTGACAATCAAGAAAGAGTGAAATCTATGTAGCCTTCCTACATGTTCCCTAGCCCACCTCATCACCTGTCATCCATATAACTGTCCATCCATTGTCCCTCTGGGATACTCCTCCATCACTGCAGTAATGGCTTTCTGGTTGGCCTGATAATGGTTTGAGCCAGTTGTGGATGTATCTGTAGAATGCAGAAAATGACAGACATGACTTCAAACCAGGGCCCAGTTTCCCAATAGCTATGGAACTGAGGCTTACGAGTGTTTTAACAATGCAGCGTTCCTGCAACGGACAGATATTTAACAAGCGTTTGCCAAAACACCATATTGAGAGAAATTTACATTTGACATTTTTATCATGTAGCAGACGCTCTTATCCAGAGTGAATTACAGTTAGTGTATTTATCATAAGACAGCTAGGTGGGACAACCACATATTACAGTCGCCGTATGTACATTTTTCCTCAATAAAGCAGCTATCAGCAAAGTCAGAGCTAGTGGGGGGGAGTAGGTGTGTCCAAACATTTGAATGGTACTATATGTAAAAATGTATATGTAAAATGTATGTATATGTAGCAAAAAAGCTGTCAAAGGAATTGTCCGTAGCGCTCCAAGACGGGATTGTGTCAAGGCATAGATCCAGTTCCTCTTACTGTTCCGTAGGCAAGTACCATGGTTTTGTAGTGGATGCGAGCTTCACCTGGAAGCCAGTGGAGTGTGCGGTGGAGCGGGATGACATGGGAGAACATGGGAAGGTTGAACATCAGGCGGGCTGCAGCGTTCTGGATAAGTGGCAGAGATTTCATGGCACAAGCAGGGAGCCCAGCCAACAGCGAGTTGCAGTAGTCCAGACGGGAGATGTCAAGTGCCTGGATTAGGAGCTGTGCCACTTCCTACGTGAGGTAAAGTTGTGCTCTATGGATGTTGTAGAACATGAACCTGCAGGAGCAAGTTACTGCTTTGATGTTGGCAGAAAATGACAGGGTGTTGTCCAGGGTCATGCCAAGCTTCTTTGCACTCTGGGAGGGGAACAGCGTGGAGTTGTCAACCGTGATGGAGAGGTCTTTGAGCAGGTAGGCATTCTCCTGGAGGAAGAGCAGCTCAGTTTTGTCGAGGCTGAGCTTGAGGTGGTGGGCCGACATCCAAGCTGAGATATCTGCCAGGCACAGAGATGCATTTCGCCACCTGGCTGTCAGAAGGGGGGAATGGGAAAAGTACTAGAAAAGAGATACCCAGCCCTGAGAGGGTGGAGAGGAGGATCTGATGGTTCACTGTGTAGAAAGCAGTGGATAGATCTAGGAGAATGGTAACAGAAGATAGAGATTTTAGCTTTGACATAGCAGAGCAGTTGTCTCTGTAAGTCTCAGTTGAGTGACCTGTCTTGAAGCCTCACCTGTTAGGGTCAAGAAGAACGTTCTGAGAAAGTGGATGCAGCCAGTGGTTAGGTATGAGTTGATGAGGGAATTGAGGAATGGGAGAAGGTCTCCAGAGATGGTCTGGAGAAGGGAGGAGGGGATGGGGTCGAAAGTTCACAAAGTGCGTCATGTGGCAACACTGATAGGATCGAAACAAATGCAGCGCTGCTCTCAGATCAGCTTTCTCTAGACAGATCTTACCTTAACATTATAATTATATTACAATACCGACTATCAGCTCCAAAAGAGATAATACCACCTATGGTGTCAAATATCGAGGCGGCTTATTCTAATGATTACCCAATAATTATGCACTCAATCACAGATTTCGCACATCATTGCGCAAATGTTGTTACACATCATACAATATGTTGATAAAAATAAATTACAAGCGTAGCCTACAATTAGCGCAATAGAACTCAATTGATTGAACATGAAAGTGATTTCAATATGATTAAAATATATTGGCCTATGTATGTAGACTATAGGTCTTTCTGTATTTTTATTTTAACGGGGTTACCTTGGTTTTCATTTAAATCATATTTTTATCCTTTGTTTGTTCGTAACAATAGCAGACATTGGCAACTTTGTATTTGTCATCATCAGAGATGGATAAACCATGTGATTCTATGTTTAGCGGAGGTCTTCTGTGTATAAAGCCAAAGGGCAAAAAAAACGAACGCCGCACTTAGCTGTTCTACAAGAGGTCTACGAGGCAGTTGGTAAAGATTGATCGTTTTCAAGAGCAACTTTAGTAATGATGGTTTTGGGAAACAGCTTGGAGATTTAACAATGCTCCTACGAAAGTTCCAACAATTAACAATCTTATTTAAGATGCTTTTAGGAAACCGGGCCCTGGTGTGTGTGAGTATGAGTGTGTGTGTGTGTGTGTGTGTGTGTGTGTGTGTGTGTGTGTGCGTATGTGCGTGGGTGCGTGTGTGTGTGTGTGTGTGTGTGTGTGTGGGTGCATGGGTGCGTGTGTGTGTGTCTGCACATGGTCATGTTTTGTGTGGTTGAGAGATATTAAAGTCCCTAACAGACAGGATTGTATGGAATGCATTCAGTAAAAAGGCTTTCACAAATAGAGTCTTGATCATTATCTCTAAAAGTCTAGAATAAGTGCATAAATGCCAACAGTTCTCTCCGTTTCTCTCAATCAGGATGTGATCGCCTCCACTGTATGTATAATGTTATAAAAATGTATCTCTTCATCCAAAGAAGACAGTGGCTTTGTCTTGTTGTCAAATCTTCTTACCAACTCTCTCAAGTCAAGACAAGGGCCTAGATTTCGATTTCAGCGTTACACTAATCACATTTGCAGTGTCATGTCCATTGAAACCAATGAACTTCAACATTGTTTAGACCTCATCCAAACATCAATACAGCAACAGATTAATGGGAAAGGACTGGTCATGAATGGTGCATTATTGTTCTATCAATCCTCTACTACAATATCAGTTGACTTCTAGCAATCACATCAAAGCAGGCTGTTTGGAGGAGCTATGGGAGCACAGGCACATTCTAATGGCTTGAATAGAACAAATGGAATGGAGAAAAACATGTTGTTTCTATATGTTGTTACACATCATTAAATATATTGATACAAATACATTACAGAGTAGCGTACAAATAGCGAAATAGAAAGCAATTGATTAAACATGAAATTGATTTCAATATGAGTGAAACACAGTATATATGCCTTCTGAAAGTATGCAGACCCCTTGAATTTTTCCTCATTTTGTTACGTTACAGCCTTATTCTAAAATGTTTTTGTTTTTTTAAATCCTTAGAAATCTACACACAATACCCCATAATGACAAAGCGAAAACAGGTTTTAAGAAATGTTTGCAAATGTATTGAAAATAAAAAACTGAAACCTTATTTACATAAGTATTCACACTGGAAATTGAGCTCAGGTATGTCCTGTTTACATTGATCATCCTTGAGATGTTTCTACAACTTGATTGGAGTCCACCTGTGGTAAATTCAATTGATTTGACATTTTTTGGAAAGACACACACCTGTCTATATAAGGTTGACAGTGCATGTCAGAGAAAAAAAACAAGCCATGAGTTCGAAGAAAATGTCCGTAGAGCCCCGAGACAGGATTGTGTCGAGGCACAGATCTGGGGAAGGGTACCAAAACATTTATGCAGTTTTGAAGGTCCCCAAGAGCACATTCTTAAATGGAAGAAGTCTGTAACCACCCTGTAACCACTATGAGTCTACCTAGAGCTGGCCGCCCGGCCAAACTGAGCAATCGGGGGAGAAGGGCCTTGGTCAGGGAGGTGACCAATAATCTAATAGTCACTCTGACAGAGCTCTGCAGTTACTCTGTGGAGATGGGAGGACCTTGCAGATGGAAAACCACCTCTGAGGCACTCCACCAATCAGGCCTTTTGGTAGAGTGGCCAGACTCAAGCCACTCCTCAGTAAAAGGCACATGACAGCCCGCTTGGAGTTTGCCAAAAGGCACCTAAATACTCACAGACCATGAGAAAAATGTTTCTCTGGTCTGATGAAACCAAGATTGAACTCTTTCTGAATGCCAAGCGTCATGTCTGGATGAAACCTGGCACCAAGCATGGAGGTGGCAGCATCATGCTATGGGGATGTTTTTCAGCGGCATGGACTGGGAGACAAGTCAGGATCGAGGAAAGATGAATGGAACAAAGTATAGAGTGATCCTTGATGAAAACCTGCTCCAGAGCGCTCAGTACTTTAGACTAGGGCGAAGGTTCACCTTCCAACAGGACAACGACCCTAAGCACACAGCCAAGACAATGCAGGAGTGGCTTCGGGACATATCTTTGAATGTTCTTGAGTGGCCCAGCCAGAGCCCGAACTTAAACCCGATCGAACATCTCTGAAGAGATGTGAAAATAGCTGTGCGGCAACGCTCCCCATCCAACTTGACAGAGCTTGAGAGGATCTGCAGAGAAGAATTGAAGAAACTCTCCAAATACAGGTGTGCCAAGCTTGTAGCATCATTCCCAAGAAGACTCGATGCTGTAATCACTGCCATCGGTGCCATCGGTGCTTCAACAAAGTCATGAGTAAAGGCTCTGAATACTTATGTAAATGTGATTTTTCCGTTTTGTTTTTAATAGGTTAGCAAACATTTCTATGTATTATCTGCAATTGTGTGTAGGTTGATGAGGAAACAAGCAATTTAATCAATTTTAGAATAAGGCTGTAACGTAACAAAATGTGAAAAAAGTCAAAGGGTCTGAATACTTTCCAAAGGCACTGTATGTAGCCTTTAGGCCTACTGAATTTATATTTTAATGCAGTTATCTAATATTTAATTTGAATCATCTTGTTATCCTTCGCTTAACTGTAACAATAGCAAAGACACTGGCAACTTTGTGTTTGTAGTTATTAACTTTGTTCTGAAGTTATCAGTGGTCACAGAGAAAAACAAACATCTTGATTTTTTGTTTAGCAGAGATCTTCTGTGTATAAAGTGACTCGCAAGGGAACAGAAATCTAACGGCGTACATAGCAGCAGAGACTTTCTGTAAATAATGAGTGTTTAAGTCCAACTTTAGTAACTATCAGGAATCAAGGTAAGACCCAAGTGCAGGCTGTGTGAAGTAACAATGTTTATTGTAACCACAGGGGCAGGCAAATGACAGGTCAAGGCAGGAAGTGGTCGATAATCCAGAGCAGAGGCCAAAGTACAGGATGGCAGGCATGCACAGGTTAGGCAGGAGTCGGTAATCCAGAGGTGGAGATCAGGGCGTGAAAGTAGGCGGAGGCTCTTGGAGGAGCTCGGATCCTCTCTGGGACTTCCCGGAGTTCATCAAATGCAAGGTGTGATCCTGGAGGGAGTCAAATTAGACCTCTTCTCCCTCCGACATTCCAGTAACCGTCCATTGATCCGGATGGTTAAGGCGATGAGTGAGTCTAGATCCAACAGTAGTTCTCGGGCTGCAAGCTCGTCCTTTACCCCCGCCGATAATCCATGCAGGAACGTGTCAAACAGTACCTACGGGTTCCATGTACCGTACACTGAGGAAGCCCTGGAACCCATAAGTACCCTCAGCGGACGGTAGTATTTACTTTGCCACCATGGCCTTTTTTTGCCTTTACCTCCCTTATCTCACCTCATTTGCTCACATCGTATATAGACTTGTTTCTACTGAATTATTGACTGCATGTTTGTTTTACTCCACGTGTAACTCTGTGTCGTTGTATGTGTCGAACTGCTTTGCTTTATCTTGGCCAGGTCGCAATTGTAAATGAGAACTTGTTCTCAACTTGCCTACCTGGTTAAATAAAGGTGAAATTAAAATAAAATTAAAATAAATATGTGACTAACATAAATAAAATAATGCGTCCCTGAACAAAGTGTGGGGGTCAAAATCATAAGCAACAGTCAGTATCTGGTGTGGCCACCAGCTGCATTAAGTACAGCAGTTCATCTCCTCCTCATGGACTGCACCAGCTTTGCCAGTTCTTGCTGTGAGACGTTACCCCACTCTTCCACCAAGGCACCTGCAAGTTCCCATACATTTCAGGGGGGAATGGCCCTAGCCCTCACCCTCCGATTCGACAGGTCCCAGACGTGCTTAATGGGATTGAGATCCGGGCTCTTTGCTGGCCACGGCAGAACACTGATATTCCTGTCTTGCAGGAAATCACGCACAGAACAATCGATACAGCAACCATGTCGGCCACAGGGAAGGTGGACCACCTGACGGGAGAGAGAAAAATCAAACCAGACTGCGTGCTTGACTATAACCTATAAATGGGGGCAGTGGATAAGGCGGACATGATAAACAGCTTTGTGGAATGCACTCAGAAACAATTAAGGCACTTACTTTGAAAAAAAAACACAGCCTGGATTTGAACATGGGTGTCTGTAGTGACACCTCTAGCACTAAGGCCCTGTGCCTTAGACAGCTGCGTCACTTGGGAGTCCTGGGTAGCTTCAAAATACAACACATGCTAATGCTTCTCTGGCGCAATTAGCATTGTTTTCCTGAGCTAATAGAAGAATGTAGCTAGCTACCTAAGCATTGAGTATAACACCATAAAGGTTATGAAATGAGTAACTTTACCTCGCGTGTCCACGGTTATAAGGAATATACACAGATATATTATGCTACAGTTATTATTGGTAACTAAAACAACTATGACTGCGATGCTGGCAACAGACAGAAAATGTGGAACACGTGTGTGTAGGACGGGAGATGGGCAAATGTCTGCAGACTTGAACTGCACAAACAATTGGGAAGTGTTTGGGGAATTTTGTCCGGGTCAGAAATGTCAAAGTAATTAATTAGTCCGCAAAAGTAAAAATTACTACTTGTATGTGAATGAATCAGGCGGAACACACCTCAATTCAAACTGTTTTCAGAAAATAAAAAACATGTTAGAAAATAATTTGAAATTGACAGTTTGAGGGCAGCTCGGATTAAATGTACTGTTGCGTAACAATCACATTCTGGAATGGAGAGAACGTTCTAACATCACGTGCATTTATTTACATTTTATGAGTTTATGTACATAATCTTTTCTCGACATAGCTCATCCTGTATAAATACTCCAGACTCTGACCTTCTGATATTGCACGTTCTGAGCTAGAAACATAAGCATTTCTCTGGACCTGCTTTAACATTGCTAATCTGTTTACAATGGTATGAATGTATAGTATTGGAAATCTAATCTCAATTCTCCCTCCGCACCATCCACGTCTTTCCCATACCCATTACCTTTAGCTGTACAGCCTGAACAATATTAAGTGCAGATCAGAACATGTTGGACATCGTATTACAAAGCCATATGAGTGTCTTGGATAGGAGAACTGCGCCCTCTAAACCCAATGACAGCATAACTGAAGGACACATCTCAGAATCACTGGACATCAAAACCTGATTAGTGTTTCCTGCATGGCCCTTATTCAATTTCTTTAAAGGAAACAGAACTTCTGTAGTTGTCATCCCATCCACTTTGACAGGGGTCTGAGACCAGGCATCTCTATACTACTCTCAGACTGCAAGTACTGAGTGGATAAAGATAATTCAGATGTTTGTATTTATTTGTTATTTCACCTTTATTTAACCAGGTAGGCCAGATGAGAACAAGTTCTCATTTACAACTGCGACCTGGCCAAGATAAAGCATAGCAGTGTGACACAAACAACACAGACAAACAAACGTACAGTCAATAACACAATATAACAATCTATATACAGTGTGTGCAAATGTAGTAAGATTAGGGAGGTAAGGCAATAAATAGGTCATTATGGCGAAATAATTACAATTTAGCAATTAAACACTGGAGTCATAAATGTGCAGAAGATGAATGTGCAAGTAGAGATACTGGGGTGCAAAGGAGCAAAAACAAAAAATATAGGGATGAGGTAGTTTGGTGGGCTGTTTATAGATGGACTGTGTACAGATGCAATGATCGGTAAGCTGCTCTGACAGCTGATGCTTTAAGTTAGTGAGGGAGATATAAGTCTCCAGCTTCAGTGATTTTTGCAATTCGTTCCAGTCATTGGCAGCAGAGAAAAGGTGAACAAAGGAGAAGTTGACTTTGGGGATGACCAGTGAAATATACCTGCTGGAGCGCATGGTACGGGTGGGTGCTGCTATGGTGACTAGTGAAATATACCTGCTGGAGCGCATGGTACGGGTGGGTGCTGCTATGGTGACTAGTGAAATATACCTGCTGGAGCGCATGGTACGGGTGGGTGCTGCTATGGTGACTAGTGAAATATACCTGCTGGAGCGTGTGCTACGGGTGGGTGCTGCTATGGTGACCAGTGAAGACTTAGATGACCTGGAGCCAGTGGGTTTGGCGACGAATATGAAGCGAGGGCCAGCCAACGAGAGCATACAGGTCACAGTGGTGGGTAGTATATGGGGCTTTGGTGACAAAACGGATGGCACTGTGATAGACTACATCCAATTTGCTGAGTAGAGTGTTGGAGGCTCCTTTGTAAATGACATTGCTGAAGTCAAGGATCGGTAGGATAGTCCGTGTTACGAGGGTATGTTTGGCAGCATGAGTGAAGGATGCTTTGTTGCGAAAATAGGAAGCCGATTCTAGATTTAATTTTGGATTGTAGATGCTTAATGTGAGTCTGGAAGGAGAGTTTACAGTCTAAACAGACACCTAGGTATTTGTAGTTGTCCACATATTCAGTCAGAACCGTACAGAGTAGTGTTGCTAGATGGGCGGGCGGGTGCGGGCATGCATTTAGTTTTACTTGCATTTAAGAGCAGTTGGAGGCCGCGGAAGGAGTGTTGTATGGCATTGAAGCTCATCTGGAGGTTTGTTAACACAGTGTCCAAAGAAGGGCCAGACATATACAGAATGGTGTCGTCTGCGTAGAGGTGGATCAGAGAATCACCAGCAGCAAGAGCGACATCATTGATGTATACAGAGAAAAGAGTCGCCCCAAGAATTTAACCTTGTGGCACTACCATAGAGACTGCCAGAGGTCCGGACAACAGGCCCTCCGATTTGACACACTGAACTCTATCTGAGAAGTAGTTGGTGAACAAAGTGAGGCAGTCATTTGAGAAACCAAGGCTGTTGAGTCTGCCGATAAGAATGCGGTGATTGACAGAGTCGAAAGTCTTGGCCAGGTCGATGAAGTCGGCTGCACAGTATTGTCTATGCAGATACTTTCATTACTGCTGTTGTCAATGTTCTTGGCTGACTAAATCGCTGTCTAAATTGTGGTGATTTCTCCCTTATGTACCGAAAACAGATAAGCATTTTTGTTACATTTTCTGTTTGACAGGTAGTGGCATTGTGCCACTTTATAGAAGCTGTCATCCTGTCAACCAAGAAAGTGTTATGTAGCATGCTAACAGATGTCCAACAGAGGCAATGGGAGGGTAGTGAGCGAACAGAAGGGAGACGGAGGAGCCGCAATGCAAGGTTCCCAAGGATAAAATTGGCACTTATTGATTGCAGTAGCAGACTGGTGAAGATGCACAGCTGCTGTAGCAGGGTTGTCATTGTCAGAATGAATGTGTTCTTAAATAAGGCTGAGGGTGCAGAATAATAACAACTGGACCCAATGAAAAATAGATACAGGTTACAGCAAAGCGAAGGACGGAGAGATGAAGAGACGGGAGTAGGTAAATGCAGGATAGAGAGCGAGAGTCCAGAAAGAAAGAGACTGGGAGAGGAAAGAGATTGAGAGTCAGGGACATTTCAGGGTGAGACTGTTGAGAGGCAAGACTGAAAGAGGGAGGTAGATAAATAACGAATTAGGCGACAGAGCAGGAGAGCGACAGAGCAGGAGAGAGACAGAGCAGGAGAGCGACAGAGCAGGAGAGAGACAGAGCAGGAGAGAGACAGAGCAGGAGAGAGACTGAGCAGGAGAGAGACTGAGCAGGAGAGAGACTGAGCAGGATGAAGACTGAGCAGGATGGAGACTGAGCAGGATGGAGACTGAGCAGGATGGAGACTGAGCGGATGGAGACTGAACGGATGGAGACTGAGCGGGAAGGAGACTGAACGGGATGGAGACTGAGCGGGAGAGAGACAGAGCAGGATGGAGACTGAGCAGGAGAGAGACAGAGCAGGATGGGGACTGAGCAGGAGAGAGACTGAGCAAGAGAGAGACTGAGCGGGAGGGAGACTGAGCGGGAGGGAGACTGAGCGGGAGGGAGACTGGGCGGGAGGGAGACTGGGCGGGAGGGAGACTGGGCGGGAGGGAGACTGAGCGGGAGGGAGACTGGGCGGGAGGGAGACTGGGCGGGAGGGAGACTGAGCGGGAGGGAGACTGAGCGGGAGAGAGACTGAGCGGGAGAGAGACTGAGAAGGATAGAGACTGAACGGGAGAGAGCCTGAGCGGGAGAGAGACTGAGCGGGAGAGAGACTGAGAAGGATAGAGACTGAGCGGGAGAGAGACTGAGCGGGAGAGAGACTGAGCGGGAGAGAGACTGAACGGGAGAGAGCCTGAGCGGGAGAGAGCCTGAGCGGGAGAGAGCCTGAGCGGGAGAGAGACTGAGTGGGAGAGAGACTGAGTGGGAGAGAGACTGAGGAGGAGAGGGACAGAGCGGGAGAGAGACTGAGCGGGAGAGAGACTGAGGAGGAGAGAGACAGAGCGGGATAGAGCCTGAGCGGGAGAGAGACTGAGCGGGAGAGAAAGCAATAAAGCATTGAGGACACAGAGTTCAACCCTGTGGAGGTGTGTTGTCCTTCCATTGTCTTCACAATGACTTTGCATGCTCAGGGCTGGGTGCTCCGTTGGGACAACCGTGGGGATTGGATTGTGAGGCTGGCTGGATGATCTCTCTCTCTCTTTCGACCTGCAGTGCTACTCAATGTCAAAGCTGACTAGTTGTTTACATATGTGTATATTTTGCAACATATTTAATGCAGTACTGTACCATTAATAGGTACACTCTTTCAGTATTGTGTCCCAATTATACAGCAATAAATGATTTCCCCTTTACAATATTAACAGAACTTTATACTGAACAGAACCGTGTACTGCACACATCTGGACTGAGGACTGAGGAAGGATGCAGTCCTTTCCTCTACCAGTAGAGAGTGCTGTGGCTATGCACCTATTATATCCACTGAAGGGCTATTTTACCTATTCCTCATATTCTCTGGTGTTTGGTCACAAGTGCTACACATAGGGCCCATGGTAGTTATTGTAGCTAGCGCTCTGTGTGAATCAGATGCTGAGTATGTTATTGCCTTTGAACCTTTCCTAATGACCTTCTTTCAATAACGTTTTAGAGAACTTTTCTGAAGCATGATGCATGAAAATGACATTATAGTATCCGTTACAATTACAGCTTCAAAATCACTACATCTTGGAGCAGAGTTATAAGGGGTACGTATCTCACAACCACTACACCTAAGAGCAGCAGTATGGGGGGGGGGGGAAGTGTCAATTCAGTTTATTTCAAAGAGCTTTATTGGCATGGGAAACATATGTTTACATTGAATAAACAATCAGCAATTAACAGTGAATATTACACTCACAAAAGTGATCAAAAAGTTATCCAGTATCTCAGAAAGACTATACCTCAGATCAGCAGTATAGAGGGGAGGGCTCTAACACAAGTGTTGGTTACTGAACCCTTGCATCCCAACATAATGAGGCAGGATTAGAGTCTGCCCCGTCTCATTATCCCTTTAGAGTGTCTCAGGCTCATCCAGGTTTTAATTATGCTAGACCACCAGAGCCCACTGCTTCCCCCCCAAGCTTTTGATCTTCAATGGGCCCCACAACATCCGCCCTCACCTCCCTGCTACATGGGTGCTGCCGCTGCCGGAGGTAGACCCCTGGATCTGGAGACTCAAGGAGAGAACTGTGTGTGTGTGTTTATCTGGAGGGTATGTAAACAGCAACGCTGATCGGGGTGCATACATACTGTAGACAACAGTAATAGCAGGTGGACCATAATCATTTACAGATCAAAGAAAACCACACTAGAGGCTCACTCAGAATATGATGTATTTTAAGGACAGGTGTGGTTTCCTGTCAATGTGTTGTGTCCGTGAAAGTAACAGCCTCTAATCCTAGTTAAATAAAGGTGTGTGTTTTACCTGGTGTGAAACCACACTAGTTTATCTGCAATTGATTGAATTGGTGTCTGTACAGTAAACTGTAAACACCAGGCACCACATGATGTAATTGTGTAATGACAGGAGACACAGAAATAGGAGACAGTCAATATTTCTGTCTCTTGGTGGGTTTGTGGTGGCTATTGATTGTGGTCAAGAGATGTGATTGATTTTCCCATCTTCCTCTTGACACCTCCAGACCTTCTCTCCCTTTACTTTTGCCTCTTTCTATCTCCATTCTTCTCTCTAGCCCCTCTCTCTCCTCCCCTATCTCTCTCACCCTTCTATACCACAGTGGAAATCCTTGTGACACTTATTTGTTGATTCTGGTTGGAAGCAGCTGGTCAGATGCCAGGCAGTAGAAGGCGTGAATGGAGATATTCCATAACTTATCATACGTATCCTGCCACTCTTTGGGAATAAACAATGTGAACGGAGCAAGGGTGCATCTGAAGGTCTCACACGTGTTTCTTCAGTCTGTCTCATCAATCCAATTTCACTTTGGAACCATATTTTCCTTTTCCCGTGAAAATAAATAACCTATTTATATTTTCAATTCTGCAATCTACCAATGCACATCCATTTAGGAAAAATGTAAGAAATGCATAAGTGCATACTGTATATTATTAAGACACACCCCAGCTAGAGCGTAACGTTCTGATAACCATTATGTTTCTTAGAGCTTGGTGTGGTTGTCCAATGGTTATTTTGCATACAACCTTCCCTCAACTTTCTGGGAAGGGTGTAGGACAGTTGAATGATTTTGGCACATTTAAAAGGAACTGTAAAAAATATATAAACTTCATATTCATCATCTCCAGCACCACCCCAACATAAACATACAGTATGTGGAAATAATGCATTTTTTTGTGGAAAAAAATATAGAAGAGGATAAGTGTTTCTAATGGCATCGGTGTGCATCATGTGATTTTAACCAATTGCCTACTAATTGTCAACTAATCTTCCTACATAGAACAATTTTGAAATGTCCCTTTAAGGAACTTAACAAAAAAATATTATTTTCATTAAGGTCAATGTCAAAGTTGTTTATTCCACAGACTCGTGTGACGTATTCATAAGCTAACCTTATTTTCTGCATTGAGGCAAAAAAAACATGTTGATCATGTCTTTTGAGTACAACATGTACAGTAAATATCTGCATGTTACCTAACTCCCTTCCTGAAAAAAGAACACGAAATCCCGCTTACACTTAATAGGCTACTGAGGCATGGAATGCAAAAGTTAGAACATGTCGACCATGTCATTTGTGTACGACATGAAGTTTGTAGGCTACACCAGACAAAGGCATTCATCGCCGATCACATAAAAAAATATTCTGTACAGAAATCTCAGTATCATTAGCCAAATCAGGTTTACAGAAAATCCGGAACCAGAGCAACTCCCTAAATTTCAAAGTGAAGAATCTGAGTTTTAGCATCATTCTGTTATCTTGGAATTGCCCTCCAACAAAGCAGAAGAGAGGTTCATTTTCTTAGAATATGAATCAGCAGGCCGCTGACCCTACGGTCTGACTGAAATATTGCTTTTCTTATCCAGCTGTTAGTTGTATCTAATTAAAAAAGGTAGTACCTCGCTTAAGACCGACGCTATTGAAAAACAACTCCTGCAAAGTTGGCCGCTCCAAGCCACAATAATGTATCACCAAGCCAATACTCCCATTAATTATCCCAGCTACATTAACATCTCCCTTGCTGACTACGGCAGAACCACAGTTCTTCTCAACGTGATGAATCCTCAGTGACTTTGTGCATCTTTCCCCCCACATTCTCTGTGATCTGATCTGTGTGCATTTACGCAGTAAGCGTCTGTGATTATGTGAGTAATGCAAACCACGGCAGTCTGAAGCCCTGGGGATGCCTCCTGACAGAGAAAGGGGATGAGAAGAGGATAGCCAGAGGCAGGATGGGGGCACAGTTTACCATCAGTGTAACGACACTACTTCAGTTCTGGCTCAGGGAGGAGGAGGAGAATGGAGAGGAGGAGGGGGTAATTGTGGAGGAGTTATTACGGGAACACGACAGAGCACAGCCCCAAAGTACCGGTTGTATTAGATAAGTGTGACGTCCCACTTGACTGGCACATTCAATTAGCTCAGCCCGTATTGCAGACGTGGCATGTCTTAGGAACAAGGGTGTGTGTGTGTGTATGTATGTGTGTGTGTGTGCATGTGTGTGTGAGGGGTGTCTAATTGTGCTGTGAAAATGTGGTATAATATCTCTCTGGCCAAGGCAGGTGACACAACAGATGCAATAAAACATGAAAAGACACATATCAATTTCAAAAGGATTTTCTAAAGGATGCAGATAAACATACTTGCTGGTTGTAGACTTTGAAGCCTTTGATAGGCATTATACTAAGTGCCGGTTCAGCCAGTTCAGATCCATTTTTGACTTCCAGCTCATGACAAGTTTGTGTTAAAACCAGGGCAAGGAGAACTAAATTACTGAAGCAGCCACACATTTCTCAGGACAGTTACATAAGGCTCCTACTGTAGTTGCCACCACAATGAGATGAGCTTGAGCAGCTGCCATGTGCAAACATACAGGAGCATGTTTCTGCATTTCCGCTTCCAAAGCGGATGGAGTGGCAATCAAATTATTATCCAGACGCCCCGCTCCCCCTGGGCGTAATCAAGAGGAGAGTGGAGGGAGTCCTCACAGGAAGGCTCATGAAGAGGGGCACAGCAGTCTGTCCTCCAATCTGCTCCTTGACTAACGCCTTATTGTCAATAGAGGGGACACAGGAGGGATACAGGAGACTGGGATACAGGAGAAAGAAGTGGTTGTTTCATTGATGCTAAAGTCAGAATAATAATGAAGTCAATATCAGGCAATATGTATTTGTATATGTTACCTATGCTTATCATCCATTAACCTCATTTCAAACTGTAGGCGTGACATTTAGAAATGACATGTTTACACTTAAAGCATTTCCTTGTCGTCACATGTAACTTAAGTGTGAAGCAAGTTGAAATGTGTGGGTTGTCGTTCTGTGCTGTGAAGCATGTACGCTTTTTCTACAGGTATGTATTCTAAATATATTTAGTGTCCTGTTTTGGTCTTGAATGTCATCATCAAAGCATAAACAACTAAATAAACAGATGCAACCTCTTTTTTCCTTATGGCATATCCTTGTGTGATCTCCAACTATTTAAGGAGCACTTGTTTTTCTGTTGCTAATTAGAAAAAAGAGATTTCAGTCAGATGTGTGTTTTTCAGTCTTAGAGGTGTGTTTCAAAATCAAATCAAATCAAACTTTAATTGTCACATGCGTCGAATACAACAAGTATAGACTTTACCGTGAAATGCTTACTTTCAAGCCCTTAACCAACAGTGCAGTTCAAGAAGAGTTAAGAAAATATTTATCAAGTAGACTAAAATAAAAAGTAATAATAGAAAGTAACAATAAAGAGGCTATATACAGGGGGCACACTGAGTCAGTGTGTAGAATACAGGTTAATTGAAGTAATCTGTACATGTAGGTGGGGGCGAAGTGACTATTAATAGATAACAAATAGTGAGTAGCAGCAGTGTACAAAGGGGAGGGGGGGGGGGGGGGGGGGGTCAATGTAAATTGTCCGGTGGCGATTTAATTATTTGTTCAGCAGTATTATGCTTTGGGGGTAGAAGCTGTTGAGGAGCCTTTTGGTCCTAGACTTGGCGCTCCGGTGCCATGCGGTAGCAGAGAAAACAGTCTATAACTTGGGTGACTGGGGTCTCTGACAATTTTATGGGCTTTCCTCTGACACCACCTATTATATAGTAAGTCCTGGATGGCAGGAAGCTTGGCCCCAGTAATGTACTGGGTCGTTTGCACTACCCTCTGTAGCGCCTTACGGTCAGATTCCGAGCAGTTGCCATACCAGGCGGTGATGCACTCCACTACAGCCCCGTCGATGTTAATGGGGGCCTGTTCAGCCCGCCTTTTCCTGTAGTACACAATCAGCTCCTTTGTCTTGCTCACATTGAGGGAGAGTTTGTTGTCCTGGCACCACGCTGACAGTTCTCTGACCTCCTCCCTATAGGCCGTCTCATCGTTGTCGGTGATCAGGCCTACCACTGTTGTGTCATCAGCAAACTGAATGATGGTGTTGGAGTCGTGTTTGGCCAATCAGTCGTGGGTGAACAGGGAATACAGGAGGGGACTAAGTACACACCCCTGATGGGCCCCAGTGTTAAGGATCAGTTGCATAGGGAGGTGTATAGTCCTCGAGTCCTTAGCTCAGCGATGAGCTTCTTGGGTACTATGATGTTGAACGCTGAGCTGTATTCAATGAACAGCATTCTCACATAGGTGATCCTTTTGTCCAGGTGGGAAAGGGCAGTGTGGAGTGCAATAGAGCTTGCATCATCTGTGGATCTGTTGGGGCAGTTTGCGAATTGGAGTGGGTCTAGGGTGTACAGGAGGATGCTCTTGATATGAGCCATGACCAGCCTTACAAAGCACTTCATGGCTACCAACGTGAGTGCAATAGGGCGGTAATTGTTTAGGCAGGTTGCCTTCGCTTCCTTGGTCACAGGGACTATGGTGGTCTGCTTGAAACATGTAGGTATTACAGACTCGGTCAGGGAGAGGTTGAAAATGTCAGTGAAGGTGCTTTGAGTACACATCCTGGTAATCCGTCTGGCCCAGCGGCTTTGTGAATGTTGACCTGTTTAAAGGTTTTGTTCACATCGGCTACCAAGATCGTTATCACACAGCCGTCCAGAACAGCTGGTGCTCTCGTGCAGCTGATGCTCTTCAGTGTTGCTTGCCTTGAAGTGAGCATAAAAGGCATTTCTCTCATCTGATAGGCTCGCATCACTGGGCAACTCACATCTGGGTTTCTCTTTGTAGTCCTTAATAGTTTTCAAGCCCTGCCACATCCGACGAGCGTCAGAGCAGGTGTAGAAGGATTCAAACTTAATCCTTTGCTTGTTTGATGGTTTGTCTGAGGGCATAGCAGGATTTCTTATAAGCGTCCGGATTAGTCTCCCACTTCTTGAAAGCGGCAGCTCTAGCCTTTAGCTCGATACGGATGTTGCCTGTAATCCATGGCTTCTTGTTGGTATATGTACGTACAGTCACTGTGGTCGTCGATGCACTTATTGATGAAGCCAATGATTGAGGTGGTGTACTCCTCAATGCCATTGGATAAATCCCGGAACATATTCCAGTCTGTGCTAGCAAAACAGTCCTGTAGTGTAGCATCTATGTCATCTGACCTCTTCCATATTGAACGAGTCACTGGTACTTCCTGCTTTAGTTTTTGCTTGTAAGCAGAAATCAGGAGGATAGAATTATGGTCAGATTTGCCAAATGGAGGGCGGGGGAGAGCTTTGTATTCATCTCTGTGTGTGGAGTAAAGGTGGTCTAGGAATTTTTCTTTCTGGTTGCATATGTGACATGCTGGTAAAAATTTGATAAAACTGATTTGTTTGCCTGCATTCAAGTACCCGGTCACTAGGAGCGCCGCTTCTGGGTGAGCATTTATTTCTTTGCTTATGGCCTTATAGAGTTGGTTGAGAGCTGTCTTAGCACCAGCTTCGTTCTGTGGTGGTAAATAGATGGCTACGAATAATATAGATGAGAACTCTCTTGTTAGATAGTGTGGTCTACAGCTTATCATAAGGTACTCTACCTCAGGCGAGCAATACCTCGTGACCAATTACGCGTTTGGTTAATGATGTTTGTCCACCATGAGATACTGTAGATGAGGAGGCCTACTTCACTTCCTCAAAACCTCCAGAATGAGGATAAGATAAGATAATTAATTTTGAAATGCATATTTTAGTTACGCAATTTTACATCAAACTAAGGTGTTTTTTGCAGTATTTCTCAAGTAAAAAAATGTGTGATGTGTTGTCTTATGTAAATAGTCAGAGCTGCTTGGCATTTCTGTCTCACAGTCTATGCTATTGGAAAGAGAGCAATCATTGCAGCTGTTCACCCCATGTTAGTGGGTAAATGGACATCGTAAAATCAAAACCCAACCTTCATTTACCTGGTGTGATGCACAGATGTTCCAAACTCTGTTTTTGACTAAACTGACTTAATGACCAAAATGATCCTATACACACTTTGTAGTCAATTTTGACACTAGAATAACAATTTCTGACTCACATTGATGTCACCACATTTTCAAAGGGATTCTTTGCTTTTTAAAGGCAGTCACTCTTTAAAGGGATTTGCGGAGAGTGCTGGTAGCAAAATAAACAGATAGATAAGAGGTGAAAAGGTCTAGGGGAGCTGAAGGCATACCCTGTGGCCAAGACTGGGACATAATCAAGCCTTGAATGAAATGTCGAAACTCTGACTGACAGACGGTCGTATGGGGGATGAAGGCTCTCGCTCAGAGATCCAGAAATTGAAGGGAGCAGAGAGAGAATATATAAATCAAAGTCAAACTGGGTCTATGTGTATGTCATCACTAAAATGAAATATTTAGGAGCCACCAGCCACCACGGATGTGGAATAGTCGTATAGGACACAGAATTTACTTGAAAACTATGATTATTTGTCAGTGCCATTTCATCTATTGTACATTTGTGGAGTTAAAGTTGCTTTAATACCACAAAATAAATTGGCAACACTTTACAAAGGCACTCTACAACATGTCTAGCCTTGCTAGAGGCCATAACACCAATGTCATCTATTCATCTAGCACAAAAAAGGAACATGAAAAAAGCAGTCCCATTTTGGCAGTCACCCAGTATGAAAAAAGGGTGGTTATGGTAGGTTTAACTTTCATCTGCCAATAATGCAAATGTTTATCTTCGATTTCACCAATTCTAAACCAAAGGCTTATGCGGCAGTTACTAAAGAATGGATGCTACTGAAGGAAATGGGGGACTGAAAGGAGCTGTGTCATACCCCATTAAGAGGAATGCTGTATGAATGGTACAGGGTCCCACTTTGAATAATGTTCAGCTCATAAAGGCTTCATAAAGACTTCATAATGTCTTCATAAGCACTACATAAATGTGTTACAAAGCATCTATAACCATATGTCATGCTTTATAAAGGGTTCATAAATGTGCCCTAACTGTGTGACATAATCACCCATATCAAATGTGACATTACCCACTGTGTCGAATATGACATAAACATGTGCTTTATAAAGGGTGACATGTTACGCTGAAGGATGGCATATGCTTTTAAATGTCAGGTTAGTCACATTACACCAAATCTTGTTCCAAGACACTTCCACAGATCTGGTAGACCAATGCATGAAACTTGGCTTTCATTAGTTAGGTTTAGGATTAAAATCACATTTGAAGATAAATTGTGGAAATGGTCAGGGTTTAGCAATATTTATGACTTTCTGACTGTGTTAAGTAGTGACGATGACAAATACTTTACTCGGTAAGGTCACTCCAATAAAATTCTATGGTCACTACCACTAAGGCCAATTTTAATGGTTGCTATCCCAGGCTTATATGTGCTGTGAGTGGAATAGCCTGGGGACGACATTTCAACAAGAAACACTTACCTTGATAAAAGCACCCAACTTAAAGAAATTGAAAGTGTCTTTCTTCTGGAACCGTTACATGTTTCTCAGTACACAAACATGCACACAACAAAAACTACCATACCATGCGGTGCTGGGCCCAGTCAGGTCTTTGACACATTCACCCACTCTCCAGCTGAAAGATAAGCCACAAAATGTTGGCACCATTGTAACAGGTTGTAATCAAGCCCTGGAAATAGAAAAGGAATTCCTTGTGTAGTAAACTCAGGTTGTACTACTCCAAATCAGCTTGATTCACACACACACACGCACGCACGCACGCATACACACACACAAGCAAACGCACGTACGCGCGAGCACGCACGCACACACGCACGCACACATGCGTTGCAGGTCCATCAACCAATTCAAGTAAATTTCATACCCTACGATAACCTGTGGATCATGAGAGAACCTTCATTAAGCACCAGAATGTTAATAACCTATTTATTGACACTTTATGTAGTGTCATGTAATACTTAGTTTGAAGTGAGACACATTCAGTCATTCATAACACCTTAATGAAGACTATATCATATGACGCTGTAAAATCAGACACCTTTGGTCATTCATAACACATACATAATTGTCTTATATCATTTGACACTGTATTTACAATAAAGTCAGACCCATTTGGTATTTTACAACACATACATAAAGGCTTAATGATGTAAACACAAATGTATTAACTATCACTAACAGCTAAAATAAATAAACATTTAAATATATGTTTAAACTACACATTTCCTTTCATTTGTACTTTTTTCAAACAATACAAATACATGAAGTTTAAAAAAGTCCAGCAATGCAATTACATTGAACATTACACAAGGCTGACAACAGTGTAGCTTGTTCCTGAGCTGGTGGACGAATGGTTCTTGCTTCTCTTCCTACTTTAATAATACGAAGTGAATGGAGTTTCTCATCTTCCTATTTTGTGTTTCTGGAGCAGCACAGAAAGGACCTTATCCAAATGGTGTGACAAAGGCATTTCCTAAAAGACAAGATACATTTATTTGGTGTTACTTTAAGGTTGGAAGCAACATGCAGTACCTAAGTATTATGGTGTGCCCATAATATAGCCATCTACTGTATATCTGTACATCAATCTAATGGGAATGACATCCGGGACTTCTATGAAGGAGACATTTAATGTCTTGTGAAAACATTACCCCTCTGACTGTTCTCCGTAACATTGACAGACTACCTTGTCAAGGAATGGAGCATTTTATTTCTCCCATCTGCCTCGTCCGTCTGACAGGCGCTTGAGTCAGACCAAAGAATGGATGCATGGCTCAGTACTTCACTCCCTCACTGACCCATTTACTGCTCATTTGTCCACTCTAATCCACAGTTTATGCTTCATCAACACTCATCTTTACACACCCTCAGTCATAGCCTTGGGCGCTCTTAAAAAAACTAAACCATGGTAGTTATGTCGTCTCCAAAAGACAATCAGTTTAGGACTTAGGTAGCCATAACATTGCACGAACATTGCAGGAGAATGTGCTATTAATTTATCTATACTTGAAGGGCTGGAAATATACCCTAAGAACACTTCACCAGAATGTTGCATAAACCATCATTACAGTACAAGGCCACTAGACTAAACTATGCAATAACAGCTCTACCGTTATTCTATCTCTATCTGTTACTGGGGATGCTGCACTCCCACATGTTTTACCAATTCCTATACACCGCTGTCACATCCAGGGTCTCTCTATTGGAGCTGGAGACAGGGGCTCCCATCCTGTGTGTAAAATCGTACCCAGTATGTGCAATCACTACCTGATTTCCCAAGTCAAATAGGTACAGATTATGTTCCCATTGTGTTTTTCACATTGGTTGTGGGAACGAATCCATACTTTTCCAAGTGAAAATTATGCCTGTTCTGGGCACTTTTATTTTTCAGGTTGCAGGGAGGTTCTGAGAATATTTTAGGATAAATCCACATGAATTCCATACGTTTGCCCATGGAAGAAATGGTCAGAACTTACTTAATTCCAAAACACTCAGGAGATAGAGGTGCTTAAAGTTGACCCATTGTGCATGCCCCACCCTACCATGAGACATCCATCTTTTCATCACTTGAAAAAAATGAAGGTTGAATTTGATATAATTTAAAAGATTACAAAACAAAAATTATTTTAACCTTTAATTAACATTAATTATCTAAAAACAAGTAATCTCCCAAGTTTTTTCATATTTACATACTCTGTAATTTAAACCCTACTTCACATCATCTGAGGTTGTTATGTTGTGCCTGCCATCAGTTAAGACACAACATGGTCTTGAATGCATGCCATGTTTATCAAAAATAAAAAAAAGTATATTCAAACAGACTCTATTTCAATGGAAACAAGCACTCATTAAGATCAAGTGTGGCCAATTAATCTGCATGGCCAACACACCGTAACACACTTAACAAGATAGAGGATAGAGAGAGTTTTGTTGATGCTGAGAACGTAATGTTTATGTTTTTAAATAACATTCTTAGAATGTTCTTTGAAAATTTCTTGTGTTTTTATGAACTGTTTTCTTCACCTTGTGAGAACGAAAGGTATGTTTTTAAAAAACATTCTTAGAAATGTCCGTGAACATCAAAAAAGTTTTCTATTCAGGACGGTAGCGTCCCACCTCAACAACAGCCAGTGAAAGTGCAGGGCGCCAAATACAAACAACAGAAATTCCCAAATTAAAATTCCTCAAATATACAAGTATTTCACACCATTATAAAGATAAACTCATGCTGTGAATTCATGTTGTAAATCCAGCCACAGTGTACGATTTCAAAAAGGCTTTACGACGAAAGCACACCAAACAATTATCTTAGGTCAGTACCTAGTCACAGAAAAACACAGCCATTTTTCCAGCCAAAGGAGGAGTCACAAAAATAAGAAATAGAGATTAAATGAATCACTAACCTTTGATGATCTTCATCAGATGACAATCATAGGACTTCATGTTACACAATACATGTATGTTTTGTTCGATAAAGTTCATATTTATATTTTAGTTCCAAAACATCCAGTGATTTTGCAGAGAGCCACATCAATTTACAGAAATACTCATTATGAACATTGCTAAAAGATATAAGTGTTATTTATGCATGGAATTTGAGATCCACTTCTCCTTAAAACGGGAACGTTTTTCATCCAAAATATTTAATAGCGTCCCCTAATGCATAACTGGTTAATGCAACCACTGTATCAGATTTCAAAAAAGCGATACTGAAAAAGCACACCACAGCGCTCAGACAACAAAATAAGCCATACAGATATCCGCCATGTTGTGGATTCAATAAAGTCAGAAATAGCATTATAAATATTCACTTACCTTTGATGATCTTCATCAGAATGCACTCCCAGTAATCCCATTTCCACAATAAATATTTGATTTGTTCGATAAAGTCCATAATTTATGTCTAAATACCTCCATTTTGTTTGCGCGTTTAGTACACAATCCAAACTCACGACGCGCGGGCAAGTCCAGGCGAAAGTTCAGACGAAAAGTCATATTACAGTTTGTAGAAACATGTCAAACGAAGTATAGAATCAATCTTTAGGATGCTTTGCTTTGGCACATTCTCAGTACATTTAAGGAACTTGACAAAAACATTTATATTGGAATTGTATTACTTTAACACAGGGTTTCCCAAACTTGGTCCTCGGGACCCCAAGGGGTGCATGTTTTGGCCTAGCACTACACAACTGATTAAAACGATCAACTAATTATCAAGCTTTGATCATTACTTCAGTACTTCAGCACAACGCTTCTTACAGGTTTCCTCATGGTTTTATTTAAAGTTGGGTTGTACTGAGAAAGAACCTCTTAGAGCTACCCCTTACTTTTTTTCAATTTCCGCCTGAAGACATACCCAAATCTAACTGCCTGTAGCTCTGGCCCAGAAGCAAGGATATTCATATTCTTGGTACCATTTGAAAGAAAACACTCTGAAGTTTATGTAAATGTGAATTGAATGTAGGAGAATATAACACAATAGATCTGGTTTAGATAATACAATGAAAAAAACCATACGTTTTTTTTTTTGTTGAATCATCATCTTTAAAATGAAGAAGATAAAACAAACATTCAGATAGGATGATGGAGACAATTTCAGTGAAAAATATAAGAGGGCAACAGTACTTGTGTGAAGTTTCATAATGATAACTTCCAAAATGAGTGTGCTACATGACATTTATCATGAAGTCACCCAGGTGTCCCACACAAGTAGCCCAAATGTATCCAAGTGGTCAAACTGGTGAAGGTATACATTTTGAAACAAATAACTTTATACAAAATGCCAAAATGGTATTCTAACACCCCCCCCCCCCCAAAACAAAATGGAGAAAAAAATATGGGAAAAAAATATGAAGAAAAAAATATATACATTTACAAAATAACACAGGTAACTATTTACACACTTTCAATATTTGGAAGACCCTCAGTCCTTTATCAAATCAAATGGATTTATATAGCCCTTCGTACATCAGCTAATATCTCAAAGTGCACCATTGAGATCGTTTCTGTGCCTCGACCTAGGTTGGGCAAAACTAAACATGGCGGTGTTCGCCTTAGCAATCTCACTAGGATAAAGACCTCCTCCATTCCTGTCATTATTGAAAGAGATCATGATACCTCACATCTCAAAATAGGGCTACTTAATGTTAGATCCCTTACTTCAAAGGCAATTATAGTCAATGAACTAATCACTGATCATAATCTTGATGTGATTGGCCTGACTGAAACATGGCTTAAGCCTGGTGAATTTACTGTGTTAAATGAGGCCTCACCTCCTGGCTACACTAGTGACCATATCCCCCGTGCATCCCGCAAATGCGGAGGTGTTGCTAACATTTACGATAGCAAATTTCAATTTACAAAAAAAAAAAGACGTTTTCGTCTTTTGAGCTTCTAGTCATGAAATCTATGCAGCCTACTCAATCACTTTTTATAGCTACTATTTACAGGCCTCCTGGGCCATATACAGCGTTCCTCATTGAGTTCCCTGAAATCCTATCGGACCTTGTAGTCATAGCAGATAATATTCTAATCTTTGGTGACTTTAATATTCACATGGAAAAGTCCACAGACCCACTCCAAAAGGCTTTCGGAGCAATCATCGACTCAGTGGGTTTTGTCCAACATCTCTCTGGATCCATTCACTGTCACAGTCATACTCTGGACCTAGTTTTGTCCCATGGAATAAATGTTGTGGATCTTAATATTTTTCCTCATAATCCTGGACTATCGGACAACCATTTTATTATGTTTGCAATTGCAACAAATAAACTGCTCAGACCCCAACCAAGGAACATCAAAAGTCGTGCTATAAATTCACAGACAACACAAAGATTCCTTGATGTCCTTCCAGATTCCCTCTGTCTACCCAAGGACTCCAGAGGACAAAAATCAGTTAACCACCTAACTGAGGAACTCAATTTAACCTTGCGCAATACCCTAGATGCAGTTGCACCCCTAAAAACTCAAAACATTTCTCATAAGAAACTAGCTCCCTGGTACACAGAAAATACCCGAGCTCTGAAGCAAGCTTCCAGAAAATTGGAACGGAAATGGCGCCACACCAAACTGGAAGTCTTCCGACTAGCTTGGAAAGACAGTACCGAAGAGCCCTTACTGCTACTCGATCATCCTATTTTTCTAACTTAATTGAGGAAAATAAGAACAATCCGAAATTCCTTTTTGATACTGTCGGAAAGCTAACTAAAAAGCAGCATTCCCCAAGAGAGGATGGCTTTCACTTTAGCAGTGATAAATTCATGAACTTCTTTGAGGAAAAGATCATGATTATTAGAAAGCAAATTACGGACTCCTCTTTAAATCTGCGTATTCCTTCAAAGCTCAGTTGTCCTGAGTCTGCGCAACTCTGCCAGGACCTAGGATCAAGAGAGACGCTCAAGTGTTTTAGTACTATATCTCTTGACACAATGATGAAAATAATCATGGCCTCTAAACCTTCAAGCTGCATACTGGACCCTATTCCAACTAAACTACTGAAAGAGCTGCTTCCTGTGCTTGGCCCTCCTATGTTGAACATAATAAACGGCTCTCTATCCACCGGATGTGTACCAAACTCACTAAAAGTGGCAGTAATAAAGCCTCTCTTGAAAAAGCCAAACCTTGACCCAGAAAATATAAAAAACTATCGGCCTATATCGAATCTTCCATTCCTCTCAAAAATTTTAGAAAAGGCGCAGCAACTCACTGCCTTCCTGAAGACAAACAATGTATACGAAATGTTTCAGGCTGGTTTTAGACCCCATCATAGCACTGAGACTGCACTTGTGAAGGTGGTAAATTACCTTTTAATGGCATCAGACCGAGGCTCTGCATCTGTCCTCGTGCTCCTAGACCTTAGTGCTGCTTTTGATACCATCGATCACCACATTCTTTTGGAGAGATTGGCAACCCAAATTGGTCTACACGGACAAGTTCTGGCCTGGTTTAGATCTTATCTGTCGGAAAGATATCAGTTTGTCTCTATGAATGGTTTGTCCTCTGACAAATCAACTGTACATTTCGGTGTTCCTCAAGGTTCCGTTTTAGGACCACTATTGTTTTCACTATATATTTTACCTCTTGGGGATGTCATTCGAAAACATAATGTTAACTTTCACTGCTATGCGGATGACACACAGCTGTACATTTCAATGAAACATGGTGAAGCCCCAAAATTGCCCTCGCTAGAAGCATGTGTTTCAGACATAAGGAAGTGGATGGCTGCAAACGTTCTACTTTTAATCTCGGACAAAACAGAGATGCTTGTTCTAGGTCCCAAGAAACAAAGAGATCCTCTGTTGAATCTGACAATTAATCTTGATGGTTGTACAGTCGTGTCAAATAAAACTGTGAAGGACCTCGGCGTTACTCTGGACCCTGATCTCTCTTTTGAAGAACATATCAAGACCATTTCAAGGACCGCTTTTTTCCATCTACGTAACATTGTAAAAATCAGACATTTTCTGTCCAAAAAATGATGCAGAAAAATTAATCCATGCTTTTGTCACTTCTAGGTTAGACTACTGCAATGCTCTACTTTCCGGCTACCCGGATAAAGCACTAAATAAACTTCAGTTAGTGCTAAATACGGCTGCTAGAATCCTGACTAGAACCAACAAATTTGATCATATTACTCCAGTGCTAGCCTCCCTTCCTGTCAAAGCAAGAGCTGATTTCAAGGTTTTACTGCTAACCTACAAAGCATTACATGGGCTTGCTCCTAACTATCTCTCTGATTTGGTCCTGCCCTACATACCTACACGTACGCTACGGTCACAAGACGCAGGCCTCCTAATTGTCCCTAGAATTTCTAAGCAAACAGCTGGAGGCAGGGCTTTCTCCTATAGAGCTCCATTTTTATGGAACGGTCTGCCTACCCATGTCAGAGACGCAAACTCGGTCTCAACCTTTAAGTCCTTACTGAAGACTCATCTCTTCAGTGGGTCATATAATTGAGTGTAGTCTGGCCCAGGAGTGGGAAGGTGAACGGAAAGGCTCTGGAGCAATGAACCGCCCTTGATGTCTCTGCCTGGCCAGTTCCCCTCTTTCCACTGGGATTCTCTGCCTCTAACCCTATTACAGGGGCTGAGTCACTGGCTTACTCTCTCATACCTTCCCTGGAGGGGGTGCGTCACCTGAGTGGGTTGATTCACTGATGTGGTCATCCTGTCTGGGTTGGCGCCCCCCCCTTGGGTTGTGCCGTGGCGGAGATCTTTGTGGGCTATACTCAGCCTTGTCTCAGGATGGTAAGTTGGTGGTTGAAGATATCCCTCTAGTGGTGTGGGGGCTGTGCTTTGGCAAAGTGGGTGGGCTTATATCCTTCCTGTTTGGCCCTGTCCGGGGGTGTCCTCGGATGGGGCCACAGTGTCTCCTGACCCCTCCTGTCTCAGCCTCCAGTATTTAGGCTGCAGTAGTTTATGTGTCGGGGGGCTAGGGTCAGTTTGTTATATCTGGAGTACTTCTCGTGTCCTATTCGGTGTCCTGTGTGAATTTAAGTGTGCTCTCTCTAATTCTCTCTCTCTCTCTCTCGGAGGACCTGAGCCCTAGGACCATGCCTCAGGACTACCTGACATGATGACTCCTTGCTGTCCCCAGTCCACCTGGCCGTGCTGCTGCTCCAGTTCCAACTGTTCTGCCTTACTATTATTCGACCATGCTGGTCATTTGTGAACATTTGAACATCTTGGCCATGTTCTGTTATAATCTCCACCCGGCACAGCCAGAAGAGGACTGGCCACCCCACATAGCCTGGTTCCTCTCTAGGATTCTTCCTAGGTTTTGGCCTTTCTAGGGAGTTTTTCCTAGCCACTGTGCTTCTACACCTGCATTGCTTGCTGTTTGGGGTTTTAGGCTGGGTTTCTGTACAGCACTTTGAGATATCAGCTGATGTACGAAGGGCTATATGAATACATTTGATTTGATTTGATTTGGATACTCCCGTGAAGCCCAGCTCATTGGCTATCTAGTTAGCTTTGTTTGACCCCGATTGGTGCTAATTTGACAGAGTCGTTCAATTGAAGACCGCCCACGTCATCGGTGTGCCATGAAGGGGTCGCTCTCTGACCAAATAGTGAGATTTTCACAGATTCCTTTCTTTGCAAATTGAACGACTGGAAATACAAAATTTATTGTGCATGCTATATGGACCGTTTTAGAATATGAAAAAGGATTTTATCTAACAAAACTTCACTTCATGTTATCTCTGGGACCCTTTGGATGATAAATCAGAGCAAGATTTCAGAATGTAAGTACACATTTCACCTTCAGAGGTGAATTTATCAAACATATCGCTGTGAAAAAAGTGTTGTTGTTAGGAGCTCTCCTCAAACAATAGCATGGCATCTTTCGGCCGATGTAAGACACTTCTATGTACCGAAATGTTTTGTTTCTCTAAAATCTGTGATCTTGACACAAGGCGCTGCATGTTTTACGTTGTCCCATTGACAGGACGCTGATCCTGAAGAAGTTTAAATTTCTTCTAATAAATAGATTTGAAGTGATCCATATTGATCCATAATCATGTTACTGTAGATACATATTCAGTAGTAACTCCACTTTCAAGAAAATATTTTTCCCCCGCCAATACATTTTTTGAAAGTTTAAGATTATTTACTACATTTCTACACAATTTAAAAGCTCTCAACTTCTGCTTGGAGAACAGCAATAACAGGCAAAAATGAACCCCTAATTAAATCAAATAAAATAAAATTTTATTGGTCACATACTCATGGTTAGCAGATGTTATTGCGAGTGTAGTGAAATGCTTGTGCTTCTAGTTCTGACAGTGCAGCAATATCTAAGAAGTAATCTAACAATTCCACAACAACTATCTAATACACACAAATCTAAGTAAAGGAATGGAATATATATATATATATATATATATATATATCTATATATATATATATATATGGATGAGCAATGACAGAGCTGGCATAGGCAAGATGCAATAGATGGTATAAAATACAGTATATACATATGAGATGAGTAATGCAAGATATATAAACATTATTAAAGTGGCATTATTAAAGTGACTAGTGATCCATTTATTAAAGTGGCCAATGATTTCAACTCTGCATGTAGGCAGCAGCCTCTGTGTTTTTATTCATTTATTTGTAACATTTTTTTATTTTTATTGAATATCCGAAACATACAATATACTTGCAGTGAAGCCGCTCAACAACTACACCATACCAGTCATTCAACAGACTTCCATTCTGAGCGACACACAGAAGCATCCAGGGTCAATGCCCTGCTCAAGGGCATATTGACAGATCTCCCAAAAACATGAACCCGTACCCCTCCAAGATCCTCCCCACAGTTCCCCAATAGCTGTCCCACAGTCACTCACACAGTCACCCAAGAAGAAAAATAAAAATATAAAATACAATGAATTCCATTCCCCAGCCCCAAGAACCCCCCAATGCACCAACAACGAAGAGGAAAAAAAAAAAAAAAAAAAAACAGGAAACAAAAATGCAAAAAAAAACAAAAAACAAAAAAACAAAGGACATCAAGAACAACTAAAATCCTAACAGCAATGCCAACTGTATATGTTTGTGTGCATGTCTGGCACTATTACATGTATGTGTGTGTTCTTGTATATGTTTATTTGAATGAGACTGTGTGTATACGCATGTGTACAAACACCTGCATGGCATCAGCCTCAGATAAACCGGCATTAGCTGTAAAAACACTGCCCCTCCATGTCAATGATGGCTGTTAAACAGTCTGATGGCCTTGTGACTTAAAAACAGCTTCTGTCTCTAGGTCCCAGCTTTGATGCACCTGCACTGACCTCGCCTTCTGGATGGTAACGAGGTGAAAAGGCAGTGGCTCGGGTGGTTGTTGTCCTTGATGATCTTTTTGGCCTTTCTGTGACATTGGGTGCCCTTGAGTGCAAGTCGTTTTGCCCCTGTAATGTGTTTTGCGGACCGCACCACCCTCTGGAGAGCCCTGCAGTTGTGGGCGGTGCAGTTGCTGTACTAGGTGGTGAAACAGCCCAATAGAACATTCTCAATTGTGCATCTGCAAAAGTTTGTGAGGGTTTTAGGTGGCAAGACACATTTCTTTAGCCTCCTGAGGATGAAGAGGCGCTGTTGTGCCTTCTTCAACACACTGTCTGTGTGAGTGGACCATTTCAGTCTGTCCGTGATGTGTACGCCGATGAACTAAAAACTTTCCACCTTCTCCACTGCTGCCCCATCGATGAGGATAGGGGGGTGCTCCCTCCTTTACTGAAGTCCACAATCATCTCCTTTGTTTTGACGTTGAGTGAGAGGTTGTTTTCCTTACACCACACTCCGAGAGCCCTCACCTCCTCCCTGTAGGCTGTCTCGTCATTGTTGGTCATCAAGCCCACTACTGTTGTGTCGTCTGCAAACTTGATGATTGAGTTGGAGGCGTGCATGGCCACACAGTCATGGGTGAACAGGGAGTACAGGAGGGGGCTGAGCACGCACCCTTGTGGAGCCTCAGTGTTGAAGATCAGCGAAGTGGAGATGTTGTTTTCTACCTTTACAACCTGGGGGCGGCCCGTCAGGAAGTCCAGGAACCAATTGCACGAGACGGGGTTGAGACCCAGGGTCTCAAGATTAATGATAAGCTTGAAGGGTACTATGGTGTTGAATGCTGAGCTATAGTCAATGAACAGCGTTCTTACATAGGTATTCCTCTTGTCCAGATGGGATAGGGCAGTGTGCAGTCTGACGGCGATTGCATCGTCTGTGAGCCTATTGGGGCGGTAAACAACGTGAAGTGGGTCTAGGGTGACAGGTAAGGTGGAGGTGATATGATCCTTGACTAGTTTCTCTGGGCAATTCATGATGACAGAAGTGACTACTACGAGGGGTGATAGTCATTTATTTCAGTTATCTTTGAATTCTTGGGTATGAAATAACAAGTGAAATATAGTGAAACACAGCTTAGCCTTTTGTTAATCACCCTGTTATCTCAGATTTGGAAATTATGCTTTACAGCCAAAGCAAGACAAGCATTTGTGTAAGAGTATTGATAGCTAGCATAGCATTAAGCCTAGCATTCAGCAGGCAACATTTTCACAAAAACAAGAAAAGCATTCAAATAAAATAATTTACCTTTGAAGAACTTCGGATGTTTTCAATGAGGAGACTCTCAGTTAGATAGCAAATGTTCATTTTTTCCAAAAATATTATTTGTGTAGGAGAAATCGCTCCGTTTTGTTCATCACGTTTGGCTAAGAAATAATTTTTTTCCAAATTAACTCCATAATATCGACAGAAACATGGCAAACATTGTTTAGAATCAATCCTCAAGGTGTTTTTCACATATCTATTCGATGAAAAATCATTTGTGGCAGTTGGGTTTCTCCTTGGAAGCAAACGGAAAAATACACGCAGCTGGATATTACGCAATAATTGCGACGGAGGACACCAAGAGAGCACCTGGTAGATGTAGTGTAAAATGGTCAATCTTCCAATGATATGCCTACAAATACGTCACAATGCTGCAGACACCTTGGGGAAACGACAGAAAGTGTAAGCTTATTCCTGTTTCATTCACAGCCATATACAGTGCCTTGCGAAAGTATTCGGCCCCCTTGAACTTTGCGACCTTTAGCCAGATTTCAGGCTTCAAACATAAAGATATAAAACTGTATTTTTTTGTGAAGAATCAACAACAAGTGGGACACAATCATGAAGTGGAACGACATTTATTGGATATTTCAAACTTTTTTAACAAATCAAAAACTGAAAAATTGGGCGTGCAAAAATATTCAGCCCCTTTACTTTCAGTGCAGCAAACTCTCTCCAGAAGTTCAGTGAGGATCTCTGAATGATCCAATGTTGACCTAAATGACTAATGATGATAAATACAATCCACCTGTGTGTAATCAAGTCTCCGTATAAATGCACCTGCACTGTGATAGTCTCAGAGGTCCGTCAAAAGCGCAGAGAGCATCATGAAGAACAAGGAACACACCAGGCTGGTCCGAGATACTGTTGTGAAGAAGTTTAAAGCCGGATTTGGATACAAACATATTTCCCAAGCTTTAAACATCCCAAGGAGCACTGTGCAAGCGATAATATTGAAATGGAAGGAGTATCAGACCACTGCAAATCTACCAAGACCTGGCCGCCCCTCTAAACTTTCAGCTCATACAAGGAGAAGACTGATCAGAGATGAAGCGAAGAGGCCCATGATCACTCTGGATGAACTGCAGAGATCTACAGCTGAGGTGGGAGACTCTGTCCATAGGACAACAATCGGTCGTATATTGCACAAATCTGGCCTTTATGGAAGAGTGGCAAGAAGAAAGCCATTTCTTAAAGATATCCATAAAAAGTGTTGTTTAAAGTTTGCCACAAGCCACCTGGGAGACACACCAAACCAAATGTGGAAGAAGGTGCTCTGGTCAGATGAAACCAAAATTGAACTTTTTGGCAACAATGCAAAACGTTATGTTTGGCGTAAAAGCAACAAAGCTCATCACCCTGAACACACCATGCCCACTGTCAAACATGGTGGTGGCAGCATCATGGTTTGGGCCTGCTTTTCTTCAGCAGGGACAGGGAAGATGGTTAAAATTGATGAGAAGATGGATGAAGCCAAATACAGGACCATTCTGGAATAAACCTGAGTCTGCAAAAGACCTGAGACTGGGACAGAGATTTGTCTTCCAACAAGACAATGATCCAAAACATAAAGCAAAATCTACAATGGAATGGTTCAAAAATAAACATATCCAGGTGTTAGAAGTCCAGACCTGAATCCAATCGAGAATCTGTGGAAAGAACTGAAAACTGCTGTTCACAAATGCTCTCCATCCAACCTCACTGAGCTCGAGCTGTTTTGCAAGGAGGAATGGGAAAAAATGTCAGTCTCTCGATGTGCAAAACTGATAGAGACATACCCCAAGCGACTTACAGCTGTAATCGCAGCAAAAGGTGGCGCTACAAAGTATTAACTTAAGGGGGCTGAATAATTTTGCACGCCCAATTTTTCAGTTTTTGATTTGTTAAAAAAGTTTGAAATATCCAATAAATGTCTTTCCACTTCATGATTGTGTCCGACTTGTTGTTGATTCTTCACAAAAAAATACAGTTTTATATCTTTATGTTTGAAGCCTGACATGTGGCAAAAGGTCGCAAAGTTCAAGGGGGCCGAATACTTTCGCAAGGCACTGTAAGGAGACATTGGAACACAGCGCCTTCAAAATCTGGGGCACTTCCTGTTTGAAATTTAATCTTGGTTTCGCCTGTAGCATCGGTTCTGTGGCACTCACAGACAATATCTTTGCAGTTTTGGAAACGTCAGAGTGTTTTCTTTCCAAAGCTGTCAATTATATGCATAGTCGAGCATCTTTTCGTGACAAAATATCTTGTTTAAAACGGGAACGTTTTTCATCCAAAAATTAAAAGAGCGCCCCCTATATCGAAGAAGTTAAGATAAGACAGTGAGTGCATTCCTAGGTTTTCTGTTAATTAGAACTGTCAGCTAAGGGGTGATCGATAATGTTGAGGGGTCAAAAGTTACCTGGGAGTGTGTTAGGAAGTTAGAATGAACTTTTCACCTCACTTTGTCCCTGTCGAGAGGTGGGGTTTCTGTTAAGCAATGAAATGACGTCATGTTTTATATATAAACTGTTGCTCGTTGTGAAGTGGCAGCGCGCTCCGAGAATAAATTATGTTACCTATTATTGAAAAGACTGGTCTCCGTCTATTTTATGCAAACAAGAATCTTACAAATTCTCATAAAATAGATTAAGGGTTTTCAGTTAACGAAAACACATTGGCATCATTAAATTACAGTAACAATAATCAATCTTCAAGGTGTTTTTCAAATATCTATTTGATAATATATCACCCGAGACAGGTGGCTTCTTAGTAGGAAAGAGAGAAACAATGGCCGCATTTGTCTATTAAGCACAAATCACTCTGAGAGCCACCAGCTGACCACTGACGCAATGTTGTCGTTCAGGCTCATTTTTCAAAATAAAAGCCTGAAACTATGTATTGTGACACTAGACACATTAGGGAAGCCATAGAAAAAGGAATCTGGTTGATATCCCATTCACTGCTCAATAGGGACACATAGGAACGCAGAGCTTTCTAAATAAGAGTCCCTTCCTGATTGGAATTTTCTCAGGAGTTCGCCTGCAATATCAGTTCTGTTATACTCACAGATAATATTTTTACAGTTTTGGAAACTTTAGAGTGTTTTCTATCCTAAGCTGTCAATTATATGCATATTCTAGCATCTTGTCCTGACAAAATAACCTGTTTACTTTGGAATCGTTTCAAGAGGTTAAAGATAGCCACCTTGTGTTCCTTGTTCTTGTGAGGAAGAAGATTTGTGTTTTCCTTGGTCTATCATCCTTGATTGTGTTGGAGTGTTTGAGAAGGAAAAAAATACCTCAATATTAAAAATTTGTTCAATTAAGGAACGTGCTCCTGACTCGTTTATTCCATCTTTCTGCTTTAGAGCAACCTCCAAGTACTTGGTCCGCTCACATTGGTGGAGAATACGGGCATTAGGTGGACGAGTTAACAAGGACAAGTGAAGAAAGCGAAAATCTACCTGTAGACACAGAGGAACCATTCAAGAAAGATGGATAACTCTCTACTACAACAGTTAATCACAGCCCAGCAGGCAACCATAGAACTCATGCAACGACAGCTGAGCCGGCGAGAAGAACCTAGAGTGAAGCCGAGAGCGGCTGCTCACGCCATCTTACCTTGCCTCTCAAAGGAAGATAATATTGAGGCTTTCTTCATGACGTTCGAAAGGATGGCCACCTTGGAAGAGTGCCCCCCCCCCCACCGAATGGGCGAGTCCGTTAGCTCCTCTTTTGACCGGGATAGCCCAGGAAACCTACTATGACCTGGACCCTCGCGAGGCTGCTGACTATGGGCGACTAAAAACCTAAATTCTGTCCCGGTACCAGTTGACCGCCATAGATAGAGCCGTAACGTTCCATCAATGGACATATATGGTTGACCAACCCGTCCGTGTCCAGATCTTCGCACTCATATGACTAACGAAACAGTGGCTGGAGCCCGAGAAGGGAGTAGGACATGTCGTAGCGACGCTCGGGGTGGCAGGTAGCCTAGTGGTTAGAGCGTTGAGCCAGTAACCGAAAGGTTCCTAGATTGAATCCCCGAGCTGACAAGGTAAAAATGTGTTATTCTGCCCCTGAACAAGTCAGTTAACCTTTCTGGCACAGGAGTTCTGTAAGCGACCCACCTCAACAACATCCGGGGAAATTGCAGAGTGCCAAATTCAAAATACAGCAATAGTCATAATACACATTCATAAAAATACAATTGTTATACATCGGCTTAAAGATTAACTTCTTGTTAATCCACCCGCTTTGTCAGATTTCAAAAAGGCTTTACGGCAAAAGCATACCACGTGATGCCCCGCATACAAAGGCATACAAACATCTTCCAACCAAGTAGAAGAGTCACGAAAGTCAGAAATAGCGATACAATTAATCCCTTACCTTTGAAGATCTTCATCTGGTTGCAGTCACAAGAGTCCTAGCTACATAATAAGTGTTTGTTTTGTTCGATAAAGTCCCTCTTTATATCCCCAAAACTCTGTTTTGTTGGCGCGTTTTGTTCAGTAATCCACTGGCTCAGAGGCGGTCAAAACATGCAGACGAATACATCCTAACAGTATCGGTAAAGTTTGACGAAACATGTCAAACGATGTTTATAATTAATCATCAGGTTGTCAATTGTCTAAATAATTGCTAGTATTTAAACTGGACAATAGCATATTCAATAGAAAGGAAAAACAACGAAGGGCGCGCACTCGGTCCACTGACAGAAAGGTCTCATTCTTCTTCATTTTTCAGAAAACAAGCCTGAAGCAATGTATAAAGACTGTTGACATCTAGTGGAAGCCATAGGAACTGCAATCTGGGTCCTAACCAATTAGATATACTATAGGCATTAAATTGAAAACTACCCACATAAAAAAAAACACACTTCCTGGATGGATTTTAGTTCTGAAATACTCAGACATTACATTAACAGTTTTGGAAACTTTAGAGTGTTTTCTATCCAAAACTACCAATTATATGCATATCCTAGCTTCTGGGCCTGAGTAACAGGCAGTTTACCTTGGGCACGCTTCTCATCCAAACCTCGAAACACTGCCCCCAAACCATAAGAAGTTTAACCCACTTTTTCTCGGCCGTCATTGTAAATACAAATTTGTTCTGACTTGCCTAGGTAAATAAAGGTTAAATAAAAACAAGAGACGCTCGTAGTGGACAAGATTATTAGGGAATTACCCAGGGGCAAGCAAACCCGTCGTCAGCCGACGACATAGCCCAGACTGCGGAAATGTACCGATCTACCTGGGTGACGTTAATAGCGGAAAAGGAGGACTGGAAGGACTCTATCAAGCTCGTTTCCCAACTTACCCCGGCACCGAAACAACCGAACCCGCTTCAGACGGGGGAGAAGTCGTCACCCACACAACAGTGTCGGTGCTGTAAATGCCAGTCTCCAGACCCATTACACCCCACAATGTCCAAGAAAGGACGAGTCCATGGCCACCGAGTCATCGCTGCCCATCCCCACACATCCCGGTCAGAGAGGGCCGGATCACCTCTGTTGGTTAGCAGAAATAGCCCCAGCCCCAGAGATTCCGGTTTGAATAGAAGGACGAGACGTGGTAGCCATTCTCGCCTCGGGAAGTATGGTTACTTTCGTGCAGGAGCAGATGGTGACCCCAGCAACACCGCTATCAGACAAAGTAGCCGTATCCTGTGTCCATGGAGACACCCACTAATACCCCAACATGAGTCTGTCCATTCTCACCCCGAAAGGAAGCTGTACAGTCAGGGCGGGGAAAGTACCCCAGCTGAAGGTACCATTATTGATCGGGAGGGACTGTCCCCCATATAAGGAGATTCGGCAGATGATGTTGCACACCGGACAAAGGGAATCCGGCACCCAATCTCACCAAAATGTCCACATAGAGTGTATGTGGGAGGCTTGCGATAACCAGTAAGATACTTCCTTGGAGCCAATGTGGAATGAATGCCCCTAAAGCAGTGAGTGTCGTTTGGGGAGTCATTCCCAGTGGGAATCTGAATGTTTTCGGAGAAAGTGGTAGCAGCCGCTTTTGAAATGTTGAACATTTCCAAATTGATTGCTGTGACCAGGTTGCCAGTATGGCATCCTCAGACATTGTGGCGCACGCCGCCAATTTTATTTATTTATTTTATTTATTTTTAGGCAAGTCAGTTAAGAACAAATTCTTATTTTCAATGACGGCCTAGGAACAGTGGGTCAACTGCCTGTTCAGCCTGTCAGCTCAGGGGTTTGAACTTGCAACCTTCCGGTTACTAGTCCAACGCTCTAACCATTAGGCTACCCTGCCGCCCCCCCAATCAGTGGAGGGCAGTATGTGTTGGCTGGAAATTCACCCAATCCATACAGGAAAACCTAAAGTTCGGTCAACTTTCAAGTTGAACTTGTCATACTGCCACTAATGGCGGACTCATGACCAAGTTCACCAGGGGTTTATCTGTTGATGTCGCTTATTGCAGGTAGCCTTCGAAGTGGTGGTATCAGTGGAGGATGCATGGTTATTTGTGACCATACTTGGTTGTTTTTCCAATCCACTACAGGTACCAAATGTTCTATTAAATCTATCCCAATCAGCATCTGCTCGGTGTCAAAGCTAGTCACGTACACAGGGTGGGTAAGTGACACGCTCTGGAAGTTCTTGAGGGTAATTGTCGAACTTGAATCGATCAGCGCATCACGGGTAAAGAAGTCTCTAAGACTTTTTTGAGGTATGGCCTGTTTGAGTAGTTTTTTCTTGTCAAATCACCAACAAAGTGGAGTGGGTGTTCACAACCGTGTGGTGTGTTATGTGTCAGTTGTCAAGACAGACTGGCGTACTTTGTGACCAAGTGGGTCCTCTACCGGAGTTTTAGTGGAATCTGCTATTGCGATGTTGCTTACCTTGTGCGTCGCAACATTTGTATCTGAGTCTATAGTCAAAATCTGTGCGCTTGTTTCTTGATCGAGCAGGTCCTGGATAGGGATTCAAGTGACTCTTGTCACACTTGTTACCCTTGTGCCTTGACCCTTTGTGTGGATTGAGTGAAGGAGCGTAGAGGCCAGGTCAATCGCTGCTGTACCTGTTTGGTTGGCAATGATCTTTATACAGTGGCAAGAAAAAGTATGTTAACCCTTTGGAAATACCTGGATTTCTGCATTACTTGGTCATAAAATGGGATCTGATCTTCATCTTGGTCACAACAATAAACAAACACAGTCTGCTTAAACTAATAACACACACACAATATGTTTTCATGTCTTTATTGAACACACTGTGTAAACATTCACAGTGCAGGGTGGGAAAGGTATGTGAACCTTTGGATTAAATAACTGGTTGACCCTCCTTTGGCAGCAACAGCCTGACCCAAAGGTTTTCTGTAGTTGTGGATCAGACCTGCACAACGGTCAGAAGGAATTTTGGACCATTACTCTTTACAAAATTGTTTTAGTCAAGCAATATTCTTGGGATGTCTGGTGTGAACTGCTCTCTTGAGGTCATGTCATAGCTTCTCATTCAGGTTGAGGTCAGCACTCTGACTGGGCCACTCCAGAAGGTGCATTTTCTTCTGTTGAAGCCATTCTGTTGTTGATTTACTTCTGTATTTTGGGTCGTTGTCCTGTTGAGTTACCCAACTTCTCCTGAGCTTCAATTGGCGGACAAATAGCCTAACATTCTCCTGCAAATTGTCTTGATAAACTTGGGAATTCATTTTTCCGTCGACGATGGCAAGCTGTTCAGGCCCTGAGGCAGCATAGAAGCCCCAAACCATGATGGTCCCTCCACCATACTTTACAGTTGGGATGAGGTTTTGATGTTTGTGTGATGTGCCTTTTTTCCTCCACACATAGTGTTGTGTGTTCCTTCGAAACAACTCAACTCTAGTTTCATCTGTCCACAGAATATTTTGTCAGTAGCACTGTGGAACATCCAGGTGCACTTTTGCAAAATTCAGACTTGGAGCAATGTTTTCTTTGGGACAGCAGTGGCTTCTTCCGTGGTGTCCTCCTATGACCCTTTCTTGTTTAGTGTTTTACGTATCGTAGACTCATCAACAGAGATGTTAGCATGTTCCAGAGATTTCTGTAGGTCTTTAGCTGACACTCTAGGATTCTTCTTAACCTCAGTGAGCATTCTGTGCTGTGCTCTTGCAGCTTGAACCTTTGCACCTTGAACAGTCGTCAGCTCCTTGCATCTGCAAAAACCCAAGCCTTACGTATGATTCAGTACTACACAAATTGGTTTAATTATTTATTTAGTTGCTATTTAAATATGACATACTCACATACTTTTCCAACCTACACTGTGAATATTTAAATGATATATTCAATATAGACAAGATAATAACAATCATTTCTGTGTTATTAGTTTAAGCACACTATGTTTGTCTATTGTTGTGACTTTGATGAAGTTTAGATCAAATGTGATGCCCAGTTTATGCAGAAATCCAGGTAATTCCAAAGGGTTCACATACTTTTTTCTGCCACTGTAGTTATGTTTACCATGGTGGTTATTGGTGTAGTGGTTTTGTGGTAGATAGTGTTTTTGGGTGTCATCTCTCACCGCTCCTATCCATGATAACTGGAGTGAGTGCTCCTGTTCAATATTCAAAACTGAGATGTCAGGGCTCTTAGCGCGGTTCACTTTTGGTTCCTCAAAGGCTGTGCTAGCAAGCTTTCTCTAAGTTCTGAGATTGGTAAACTTACATGGGCTGTAGGGCCGAAGTAGTGAATGAAGTTGGGATACATGTTTGACAGAAACAGTTGTTTAAATGGTATTTGCTCTTCCATTCCTGTTTCAGGCCAAAGTAAGTTGAACAAAGCTTATGATAGTATGCCTGTTGGTGTTCATTCTGAGCTTGTTTGACAGTGTTAACCAGCAAGCTGTCGTGTTTGCAAGTCGCATAACCACTTAATTCTATTTTCAAGGGCGTGGCAAGTTTTGCTTAGTCATTTTGCACGTGTTGCTGTTGACGGATGAACCTTGTCACGTGTCTATTTGACGTTCACTTCAACAGGTAAAGCCTGTCAATACCCGTAGGGTTCGGGTAGCCTTCCAAGGCGTCCTCTATGTCCGCTAAGAATATCTCAGTGTCGTTTGGCTTCCCTGGAATGGGGTCAAAGGTGCTAAAGTATTTGACGATTTGTCAAGGCTTCATCCTGTTTTGAATTTTGAGCCGAAAGGCTAAGACGAGAAGCAAATCTTTGGCTTTGTTGGCGAGGAGGCGCCATATACCTCTGTGCCGAATTGCCAAGAGGAAAAGCCTGAGGGACCCATGAGAGATGTAAAGTCTGAAACCTTCTGTCGTCTTCACTCCTTTGTGTACCGAGATCCGGTTGTGAGCTTGGTTGCTTGGTTGGGTAGGCATGCTCTAGCGCGTGACTGTTCTGGAGTACCTCCAGGTGGTACCATAGGGTGGTATTCTGCTGCATAGCAGAGTCCACTTAGGTGCTTAGAGTACTTACTTTAGACATGTGAGTGTCGCACTTGCTCCGTTTGGCCTCATACTTATCTGTCATGATTTTCAAGTAGAGGTCTTGAGTGCGGAGCGAGAGATTCAGCGAGATTTCCTCCACTTGCTTAGAAAAAAAAAAAATTGTCTTCTACACCTGGGTTCTCTCATCATTCATTTAGTCAGTGACTTCAATGAGTTCCGTTGTTTTGTCATCCAACTTGGTCCTCGTGTTCATTAACTGATCGTAATTTTTTCTGCATTATTTCGACTAGAACATTATTGCTTTGAGTGTTGTTCACTCAAAGCAATAACTGCATGCATGTTATCAAGTTGTGCTCCCCTGATTGTAGCTAACTCATCAGATTTATCTAGTTTGCGTGAACTTTGTCGTATTTATTTTTGGCTAAATCTAGTTGTTCCTGTAGAAGATTATTTTGTTCAAGAGCTTGTGCTCGTTCGTCGACACATTGTTTTGCCATTTCATTTAATTGTTCTGTTTTCAAACGCAGTTTGTCATCTATCAGTATGTTTTCCTTTTCTGCTTTTGTCATTAGGTTCCTGGTTCTCTCCTGTCCCTTCATCTCAACCGTTTGTTTCTTGCTTGTGCTTCTGCTGTGCACTGCAAGACTGGACTAATGTCAATCTCTGCTGGCGGCCATACTTCAGGGCTAAACTGGAGAGAACCATTACAAGGCCTGCACCCTATGGTTTATGATTAAATTAATCATGTAACAATTAACTCATTAGGATCTGGGGCACCATGTGAGCTGTTCTTTATAGTTACCATTTCCTGATTTAAACTCTAAAAGGTCTTTACCTATTACATCTATAAACAGTAAACTTATTAATCATAACCTCGTATCATATCACCATTCTGAACAGTCGTCACCTCCTTGCATCTGCAAAAACCCGAGCCTTACGTATGATTCAGTACTACACAAATTGGTTTAATTATTTATTTACTAGCCATTTAAATGGGAACACAGGATAAACATACACACTTATTGACTGGAGACGTAATACGCTGAAAACATGTCCCTAGCGGAATGACAACAACATTGATGCTTGTTAAAGAAGATATGGAGAGGGAGAGAGGGACATTGGTACATTTAGAAACTATTCTCACCTACAGTAACCATATACTTTTCACACGAACCGCGTTGAGTAAGAAATTATGAATGTATTTACGTGAAATGCCTGGGTTCGCTGAGGGTCTCTCGGTGAACAGGGAAGCCTTGGAAAGTGGGTTGGTCCTTTTTGCAGCACGCTTGTAGGGCTCTGATTGTCTGAAATGGTTCCAGCAAGTCTTCTATTGCTGTCCTTTTATATAATAGGCAGTGTCAGAGGAAAGCCCATACAATTGTCAGAGACTCCAGTCTCCCAAGTTGTAGAATGTTTTATCTGCTACCGCACGGCAAGCGGTACCAGAGCGCCAAATCTTGGACCAAAAGTCTATTCAATAGCTTCTACCCCTAAGACATTAGACTGCTGAACAATTCATAAAAATCGCCACCAGACAATATACATTGACCCCCCTCTTGTACACTGCTGCTACTCGCTGTTTGTTTGTTACCTATGCGTAGTCACTTTGCCCTCACCTACATGTATAGATTACCTCAACTAGCCTGTTACCCTTCACACTGACTCGGTACCGGTGCCCCATTTTTATAGCCTCGTTAATGTTACTCTTATTTTGTTACTTGTTATTATTACTTTTTATTTTTGCCTACTTGGTAAATATTTTCTTCTTCTTGAACTGCGTTGTTGCATTTCACGGTAAAGTCTACACTTATTGTATTCGGCACGTGGCAAATAAAGTTTGATTTGATTTTGATTTGATTTGATTTAGCGCTGTCCTAAGTAAAGTATCTTCAAAAATGATTTTAAGTAGAACCATCCTGCTACTCTGCTCAAACCATTGATATAGGCTAGCCTATATCTTCAAATTAGCCTCTTCAAGAGTGAATGGAAGGAAAGTCAACTCTGTAGTTCTGTTCGGGACTACGACAAGTCACCGGATACCGGACAACTATATAGTAGGTCCTGGATGGCAGGAAGCTTGGCCCCAGTGATGTACTGGGCCGTTCGCACTACCCTCTGTAGTGCCTTATGGTCAGATGCAGAGCAGTTGCCATACCAGGCGGTGATGCAACTGGTCAGGATACTCTCAATGGTGCAGATGTAGAAACTTTTGAGGATCTGGGGACCCATGCCAAATCTTTTCAGTCTCCTGAGGGGAAAAAGGTTTTGTCCTGCACTCGTCACAAATGTCTTGGTATGTTTGGACCATGATAGTTCGTTGGTGATGTGGACACCAAGGAACTTCAAACTCTTGACCCGGTCCACCACAGCCCCATCGATGTTAGTGGGGGCCCGTTCGGCCCGCATTTTCCTGTAGTCCACAATCTGCTCCTTTGTCTTGCTCACATTGAGGGAGAGGATGTTGTCCTGGTACCACACTGCCAGTGCTCTGACCTCCTCCCTGTAGGCCGTCTCATCGTTGTCGGTGATCAGGCCTACCACTGTTGTGTCGTCAGCAAACTTAATGATGGTGTTGGAGTCGTGTGTGGCCACGCAGTCATGGAGGAACAGTGACTACAGGAGAGGACTAAGTACACACCCCTGTGGGGCCCCAGTGTTAAGCATTAGCATGGCAGACGTGTTGTTGCCTACTCTTACCACCTGGGAGTGGGCGAGCAGGTCCAGGATCCAGTTGCAGAGGAAGTGTTGAGTCCCAGAGTCCTTAGTTTAGTGATGAGCTTCATGGGCACTATGGTGTTGAACACTGAGCTGTAGTCAATGAACAGCATTCTCACATAGGTGTTCCTTTAGTCCAGGTGAGAAAGGGCAATGTGGAGTGCGATTGAGATTGTATCATCTGTGGATCTGTTGGGGCGGAATGCGAATTGGAGTTGGTCCAGGATGTCCGGGAGGATGCTGGTGATGTGAGCCATGACCAGCCTTTCAAATCACTTCATGGCTACCGACGTGAGTGTCACAGGGCGGTAATCATTTAGGCAGGTTACCTTCGCTTCCTTGGGCACCGGGACTATGATGGTCTGCTTGATGCATGAAGGGAGAGGTTGAAAATGTCAGTGAAGACACTTGACAGTTGGGCCGCGCATGCTTTGAGTACACGTCCTGATAATCCGTCTGTTTTTTTCTGTTACCCATCATTTATACAGTTTGCTCAAAACGGGCAGTTCTGGCAGGCTTATGTTGCTCCTTTGCACCCCAGTATTTTAACTTGCACATTCATCTTCTGCACATCCTACCATTCCAGTGTTTAATTGCTATATTGTAATTAATTTGTCACCATAGCCTATTTATTGCCTTACCTCTCTTATCCTACCTCATTTGCACATGATGTATATAGATTTTTCTACTGTATTATTGATTGTATGTTTGTTTATTCCATATGTAACTCTGTGTTGTTGTATGTGTCGAACTACTTTGCTTTATCTTGGCCAGGTCGCAGTTGCAAATGAACTTGTTCTCAACTAGCCTACCTTGTTAAATAAAGGTTAAATAAAATAAATAAAAAGGCCAGCACCCTCCCTGACCTCACTCAGGGCAGTAACCACTCACTGAGCAAAGTTAGGTAAAACAATTATCTCAACATCCCTTAACAAAAACAGTTTAATAATTTTTCATAATACATACATAACGCAGAGCATGGAAACTTCATATACTGTATGTAGTGGGTATTCTTTCCAAGTTACAGGATTTCCTTCATAACGTTTTTTATGACATCACAAAATTACATTAGTGTTCTATAGATTGCCTCTGTGTAACGGTTTTCTTGCGGTGAAGGAGAGGCAGACCAAAATGCAGCGTGGTTTCTATTCATGGTTCTTTAATAAAGCAACTCCACATGAACAAACTAACAAACCAAGAACACCTAAACAGCCCTCTCTGGTGCCAACACAGAGACAGGAACAACCACCCACAAAACCCAACACCAAACAGGCTACCTAAATATGGTTCCCAATCAGAGACAATGACTAACACCTGCTTCTGATTGAAAACCATATCAGGCCAAACATAGAAATAGACAAACTAGACATGTAACATAGAATGCCCACTCAGATCACACCCTGACCAAACAAAACATAGAAACATACAAAGCAAACTATGGTCAGGGTGTGACACTCTGACCATTCCCCGTGTTCTATGTTAGAAATTTTGCTCCAGTATTTGCTTATGAACGTCTTAGACTTTCAGAGGAAAAAAGTACATTGAAACAAAGTACATTCCTTTGGTGAATCTTGAGAGCACAGACCTGAATCTTCTCCCTTGATTTACAATAGGTCATGAGTTGTTAACCCCCACTAGTTCTTTCCTTACCCCTCTAGGGTGAGAGGGGGTCTGATTTAAGTTATTAATTGCAAAGCTGATCTGACCTATTTGGATTCTGGTGGACAGTCATGACACAGCACTATTAATTGCCTCAATTATTGGGGCCAACTTGCTAACATTTCGACTTTGCTACACTCAAAATAATTATTAAAACCTCTAATCACCGGTCTCCTTGGTGGGAAAATGTAATAGGCAGGATGTCACCTCTTGAGTGTTTTAAGTTATAGGATGTACAGAGAGAGAGAGAGAGAGAGAGAGAGAGAGAGAGAGAGAGAGAGAGAGAGAGAGAGAGAGAGAGAGAGAGAGAGAGAGAGAGAGAGAGAGAGAGAGAGAGAGAGAGAGGGAGGGGAGGGGAGAGAAGGAAAGATAGAGAGAGAAGAGGGAGAGAAAGAGAGCGAAAGGGAGGTAGTGCTCTTGCTTGCAGCCATTGAAATGCAAGTAGTGTTCTGTGGGCATGAATGGCTGCTACTCGGTGGTAAGTTGGAGATAATGCTGCAGACAAACACACCATGCTGAAGGACAGGGGCTCTCAGGACTGTCAACCTCCAAGCACAGCCAGTCCCTCTGGGATCTCAGGCTAACACAATCTCTCTCCTCTCCTCTACGTCCTCTCTTATCCTCCTCTCTTATCCTGATTTGATTTGTACTCATCCCACTCCTCACTCCTTCTTGTCCTTTCTTTTACCTCTCCCTCCATTTCTCCTCACTTTTTTTCCTCCCCCCTTTTCTCTCTCTCTTTCGCTCCCCCCTCCTCCAAGCCTCCACCCCTCTCTGCAATTGGAGCTGCCAGGAAACGAAGAAAAAAAAACACACCATTTCCGTGCTCATTGACTCATTAGTGTCAAGGTTGTGGTGTGGATGGATGGCCTACAGGCAACCACCTGCAGACAAACAGTGAGTCTAAAAGCCTGACTCTTGCAGTAGGGCCCAGCGAGACAGACGGCACTAGATATGGCTCTCACTGATAACAGAACAGAAGCAGAGGTGGTGAGCACGATGGATCTATTGATAACAATAGCCTTAATAATAGACCTAGCTAGATCCATCGACACAACAGCCTTGGGGTTGTGTCTCTCACAGCAGTTACAGGAAGCATTATCAGATGAGAGGAATAACTAGAGGGACAAACTACAGGGATTAGCCAACACTCCAGTACACATTTTATGACTGTGAGTGCACCATGTCCAAGTATATACCTGGCAGATAGTCTCATTCTAACAGCTTTGTGTTTTAACTACTGTGTCTGGTAACCTTATCTGTCTATTAGTGAGATAAAGCACTTTCAAAAGTATTAGAAATGTGTGTGGTGTCCACTGATTTAATCTAGGAGATATCATTCTGCAACAGATATAAATATTGAGGCACAAAACAACGTTAACTATATGATGCATAAACATAACATGGTCTACTTCAACGCTTCTCTGTTTGATGCTGATATAGCTTGACGGGGCAGCAGGGTAGCCTAATGGTTAGAGCGTTGGACTAGTAACCAGAAGGTTGCAAGTTCAAATCCCAAATCTGACAAGGTACAAATCTGTCGTTCTGCCCCTGAATTTGTTCTTAATTAACTGACTTGCCTAGTAAAAAATGATATGATGCACTATACAACTATCTTCATCAGTGCTTTAACTGTGTTTTTTTGGTTGTAATTGTTCTATTTGGAGACCTGCCCCAGTGAAAAGTAATGCAATTCTAAGTCTGCCAGCTGTACAGGACAGCATCCTGTTACTTTATAAAACATAATCTATGACTAAAACACTCTGGCCCAGAATTCTATGTTTGGTAATAGACGTGATAAATCGTTTGTATATTAATGGATTCTCTCTTCCTACATCTCTGACCAGATCTCTGCCATGATAACCTGTTTAAAATCCTACCCATATCTCAGATGTCATCTTTAGACCAATTGTATGTTTTTAAGAGTGCTTAAACTGCATTTAAATGCTGCACAGCTTAGTTTTTACTCTGTGAGAGAGGGTATTTCACATTTAGAAATGTTTGATGCCCCTCAGTTCTAGACTCAGCACTTAGGTTTAATGGGCACCCAAAGTGTGTTCTCTCACAATTTGCAGTGTAGAATAATCTCCATCTCTTTCTTCCTCCTAAATATCTGTCATACAAACTCTCCTAGTCCTCAAGGATTCTTTTCTCTCTATCATCTTCCATTCACATAATGTTAGCAATGTTCAATACATCATGCCGCTTTTCCACACATACTAAATTAGTGGGTAGATTGAGTGTAAAATTAGATCAACTCCAAAAATGGATATACATAAAATGTGTTTAAAACATCAGCAACAAACATTATGACAGTAGTGTATACATACCCTCAGTCATCATACTCCAAACAATTCAAGATTCAACCTCCCATGGGTCGTTTAAATGTTTTATTCAGTGTTGGCTGGCATGCTTACACACCTGTTATGAGAAGCAAACCCTTAACTATCAGTTTCAAAAGAAGCAAGGCTCTGTGCTGAACCATGGCCTGGCTGGCACCGCATCATCATGGGGACAGGGGTGCCTCCTGCTCCTTGCCCCCCTGACTACCTCTACCGTCTGTGTATAGCCGCTGAAATCATGGTGGCAGATTGCACTCCGGTGAACTGATGGGTTTTCTTCACAGAATGCTCTGTGCAGGCCAGTCAAGTTCTTCCACACCGATCTAGACAAACCATTTCTGTATGGACCTTGCTTTGTGCATTGGAAAGGGCCTTCCCCAAACTGTTGTTACAAAGTTGGAAGCACAGAATTGTCTAGAATGTCATTGTATGCTGTAGAGTTAAGTTTTCCTACACTGGAAGAAAAGGGCCTATTCTGAACCATGAAAAACAGCCCCAGGACAATACTCATTCACCAAACTTCGGCCGCTTTTCATCCATGGAAACCCATTACATTAAGCTCCCGACAAACAGTTATTGTGCTGACGTTGCTTCCAGAGGCAGTTTGGAACTCTGTAGTGAGTGTTGCAACCGAGGACAGATGATTTTTACGTGCTGCATGCTTCATCACTCGGCAGTCCCATTCTGTGAGCTTATGTGGCCTACCACTTCGTGGCTGAGCTGTTGTTGCTCCTAGATGTTTCCACTTCACAATAACAGCACTTACAGTTAACCGGGGCAGCACTAGCAGGGCAGAAATTTGACCAACTGACTTGTTGGAAAGGTGGCATCCTATGACGGTGCCACGTTGAATGTTACTGAGCTCTTCAGTAAGGCCATTCTACTACCAATGTTTGTCTACGGAGATTGCATGCCTGTGTGCTCAATTTTATACTCCTGTCAGCAACGGATGTGGTTGAAATAGCCAAATCAACTAATATGAAGGGTGCCCACATACTTTGTATATATAGTGAATATAATGTTGCCTGAGTGTCTGAAAAGCACATTTGATCTACTTATCCATCATCATCTTTACGGTAAAATGTTTTTTCTGGACACGCAACAAGTCAAGTATAGGTTTGACACATGACCAACTTTCGAGGCAACTATCTCAACAAATCTGTACGTACATACAGTCAATAGCAGTGATGGAAAAAGTACACAGTTGTCATACTTGAGTAAAAGTAAAGAAACCTTAATAGAAAATGACTGAAGTAAAAGTGAAATTCACCCTTAGTAAAATACTACTTGAGTAAAAGTATTTGGTTTTAAATATACTTAATTATCAAAAGTAAATTGAATTGCTAAAATGTACTTAACTATCAAAAGTAAAACTATAAATCATTTCAAATTCCTTTTATTAAGAAAACATACGGCACCATTTTCTAGGTTTTTAAATTTACGCATAGCCAGAGGCACACTCCAACACAAGAATTTGCGTTTAGTGAGTCCGCCAGATCAGAGGCAGTAAGGATGACCAGAGACGTTCTTTTGATAAATGCATGCATTTGACAATTTTTCTGTCCTGCTAAGAATTCAAAACATAACAATAACTTTTGGGTGTTAGGGAACATTTTGTTTAGGAATACAGTGAAGTAAAAGTAAAAGATGTCAAAAAATATAAAGTAAAGTACAGATACCCCGAAAAACTACTTAAGTACAACTTGAAAGTATTTTTACTTTACACCACTGGTCAGTAGTATCCCTCATGATGCTAATACATTCATACATGCAATTTAAGACATTGTTCATTAACATACTCCAGAGTTATTGAATGTCTACTTGATAAAACCAGTCTCAAAACTAACAAAGAAATATGTATGTATTTGACTAATAGCGTCCACATGCTATCTGAGGATGGCGGCAGGACTGGTTAGCGCTCTGATAACACAAGGGTGGTTAAAGCCCTGATAACACAGTGGTGGTTAGAGCACTGATAACACAGGGCTATAATTATTCGTACCAACCAAGACACGGCAATCAGAAAGGCAAATGAGATCTTAAATTATAGTCACACCTGACAGCCTTACAAATGGCTTTAACATAACGGCAGTGCTGTAAACATGGTGGAGGGCACACCAGATGTTCAGGGGCAGCATACACAGATCTCTAAACATCACACCTGGGTTCAAATAGTTTCTTTCACATTAGCATTTCACATTAGTATCTTTCACATTACAGTCTTTTACATTAGTTGTGCTTGATTGATCTTGCCTGGCATAATGGAACCAATGAAATAATCTCCAAAGTACACATTTTGCCCATCTGGACTGGCACTGCAGGGAGGTTCAATCAAAAAACTTGTTTTCTTTTTGTAAAAAAAAAAGGTAGATAACTTCCATCAATGTAATTGTCTACATTTTCCAATCCCCCAAATATTTGTTGTTCTTATACATATTTACTGTGCCTTCGGAAAGTATTCAGACCCCTTTACTTTTTCCACATTTTGTAAGGTTACACCCTTATTCTAAAATTGATTAAATAGATGTATCAATCTACGTACAATAACCCATAATGACGAAGCAAAACAGGATTCTATTTTTTTGTATAAATGTATATAATAATAAAACTGAAATATCACATTTACATAAGTATTCGGAACATTTACTCAGTGCTTTGTTGTATCACCTTTGGCAGCGATTACAGCCTGGAGTCTTCTTCTCTGCAGATCCTCTCAAGCTCTGTCAGGTTGGATGGGGAGCGTAGCTGCACAGCTATTTTCAGGTCTCTCCAGAAATGTTAGATCAGGTTCAAGTCCGGACTCTGGCTGGGCCCCTGCAGGACATTCAGCCACTGCTGCATTGTCTTGGCTGTGTGCGTAGGGTCGTGTCCAATTGGAATGTGAACCTTCGCCCCAGTCTGAGGTCCTGAGTGCTCTGGAGCAGGTTTTCAACAAGGAGCTCTCTGTACTTTGCTCCGTTCACCTTTCTGTCGATCCTGACTAGTCTCCCAAGTCCCTGCCACTGAAAAGCATCCCCACAGCATGATGCTGCCACCACCATTCTTCACTGTAGGGATGTGCCAGGTTTCCACCATATGTGACTCTTGGCATTCAGGCCAGAGAATCTTGTTTCTCATGGTCTGAGAGTCTTTAGGAGCCTTTTGGCAAACTCCAAGCGGGCTGTCATGTGCCTTTTACTGAAGAGCGGATTCCGTCTGGCCACTCTACCATAAACGCCTGATTGGTGGAGTGCTGCAGAGATGGTTGTCTTTCTGGAAGGTTCTCCCATCTCCACAGAGGAAATCTAGAGCTCTGCCAGAATGACCATCAGCTTATTGATCACCTCCCTGACCAAGGCCCTTCTCAGAATTGCTGGGTGGCCAGCTCTAGGGAAAGTCTTGGTGGTTCCAAACTTCTTCCATTTAAGAATGATGGAGCCCACTCTGTTCTTGGGGACCTTCAATGCCGCAGAAATGTTTTATTACAACAGATCTGTGCCTTGACACAATCCTGTCTCAGGGCTCTACGGACAATTCCTTCGACCTCATGGCTTGGTTTTTGCTCTGACATGCACTGTCAACTGTCGGACCTTATATAGACAGTTGCGTACCTTTCCAAATCATGTCCAATCAATTGAATTTATCACAGGTGGACTCCAATAAAGTTGTAGAAACATCTCAGGGATGATCACTGGAAACAGGATGCACCTAAGCTCAATTTCGAGTCTCATAGCAAAGGGTCCGAATCCTTATTTAAATATATATATATATTTTTTTTTACACATATACAAAAATAAATGCTTTGTCATAATGGGGTACTGTGTCTAGATTCCTGAGAAGTCTATTTAATTTAAAACATTTTTGAAAAACTTAACAAAATGTGGAAAAAGTCAAGGTGTCTGAATACTTTACGAAGTGTATTAAAAAATCTTGCATATCTTAACTTCCATAATTAACAAATAATATGCATAATAATGTTGGCAGTTCATGCGAAGGATTGTTACCTATAACCAGGATTGCCATTACAAAAATGACATTTTTGGCATGCAATTATTATTTTAGCAAACAATTATTGTGATTGATCCTATATGTGACTTGTTTCAGGAAAGTAGGCGTATGTCGCCTGTTACTACTTCACAGGAAAGGCATTTTTATTTAATTTATCATAATGCATTTTGGGGGGGCAGAAATGCCTTCTGGAACATGTGAACTTTATTTTCTCTTAATAACAAACTTGTATGCCATCTGTAAATAGTTGGTTTAGCCACGAAAAAAGACAGGAACGTAGTGGTAGAACTGCAAGTGTGTTGGTCTCCACTCTCTGGAAGACCAAGTTTTGAAATCAGTGGACTGCTCGATGGTAATAGAGTATGATCGCTAAGGAGATGGAGAAAATTCTGCTGTTTGATTGCAAATATGCGGAAGGAGTCGAAAAGAGAACACAGAGAATGTTGTCTCCACTTTTATTTATTTCGTCCCACACTCACAACCATAAGCTATTTTCTGTAATTGGCTCAACATTAACTTGTAAATAATGATCTTGTTTGGAGTTTATTTTTCTGTAATAATGAAGACAAATGAGCTAAAGTGTAGACGTTCTCAGCTATATGATATGGTCATTATTTAACCTGTTGCGACGACCAAACCCGGATCCGGGATTCTATTTATAGACCTAAGCTCATTACCATAACGCAACGTTAACTATTCATGAAAATCGCAAATGAAATGAAATAAATATGCTATCTCTCAAGCTTAGCCTTTTGTTAACAACACTGTCATCTCAGATTTTCAAAATATGCTTTTCAACCATAGGAAAACAATCATTTGTGTAACAGTAGCTAGCTAGCATAGCATTTAGCGTTAGCATTAGCGTTAGCATTTAGCAGGCAACTATCACAAAAACAAGTAAAGCCTTCAAATAAAATAACTTACCTTTGAAGAACTTCTGATGTTTTCAATGAGGAGACTCTCAGTTAGATAGCAGATGCTCAGTTTTTCCAAAAAGATTCTTTGTGTATTAGAAATAGCTCCGTTTTGTACATCACATTTGGCTACCAAAAAAAAAAAAAAAAAAAAAAAAAAAAAAACGAAAATTCAGCCCTCAAAACACAAACTTTTTTCCAAATTAACTCCATAATATCGACTGAAACATGGCAAACGTGGTTTAGAATCAATCCTCAAGGTGTTTTTCCACATATCTCTTCAATGATATATCCTTCGTGGAAGCCTGGTTTCTCCTTGCTCTCAAATGGAAAAATAATTGCACCTGGCTTTACGTTTCAATTTCGACGCAGGGACACCAGGCGGACACTTGGAAAATGTAGTCTCTTATGGTCAATCTTCCAATGATATGCCTACAAATACGTCACAATGCTGCTAACGCCTTGGGGGAACGACAGAAAGTGTAGGCTCATTCCTTGCGCAATCACAGCCATATAAGGAGACAATGGAAAACAGAGCTTCAGAAATTCTGCTCATTTCCTGGTTGACGCATCATCTTGGTTTCGCCTGTAGAATGAGTTTTGGGGCACTTACAGACAATATCTTTGCAGATTCTGAAACTTCAGAGTGTTTTCTTTCAAAAACTGTCAAGAATATGCATAGTCGAGCATCTTTTCGTGACAAAATATCGCGCTTAAAACGGGAACGTTTTTTATCCAAAAATGAAATAGCGCCCCTAGAGATCAAAGAGGTTAAGTTAGCTAGCTAACAAGCTAGGAACATACCAAAACATTGTTTAGAAAGTTGCTTTTAGTTGCCTGGTTTGCTAGATTGACATATATTAAATACATTTTTAAACAGGAGGGTTTATTGGTGTTAAATGCACTAGTTATGCTATTTTGGAACACCAGGCTGCTGATGTCATGTTGACTGTTGTTTTTGTGTTTAAACTTTTTCATGACGACAACGACAAGTTTGAACGAACATCAATAGAATGTTCATGACGTCACTGCGACAACTGTCAATATATGCTACCGTTCAAAAGTTTGGGGTCACTTAGAAATTTAACTAGTGCATAACACCAGTCTTAACGTCAACATTGAAGAGGTGACTCTGGGATGTTGGCTTTCTAGGCAGAGTTCCTCTGTCCAGTGTCTGTGTTCTTTTGCACATCTTAATATTTTATTTTTATTGGCCAGTCTGAGATATGATAAGTAGACACTCTAATGTGCTTTTCCTCTTGCTCAGTTGTGCACCAAGGCCTCCCACTCCTCTTTCTATTCTGGTTAGAGCCAGTTTGCGCTGTTCTTTGAAAGGAGTAGTACACAGCGTTGTATGAGATCTTCAGTTTCTTGGCAATTTCTTGCATGGAATAGCCTTCATTTCTCAGAACAAGAATAGACTGATGAGTTTCAGAAGAAAGGTCTTTGTTTCTGGCCATTTTGAGCCTGTAGTCGAACCCACAAATGCTCCAGATACTAAACTAGTCTAAAGACGAACAGTTTTATTGCTTCTTTAACAATGTCTAAACTGTATTTCTGATCAATTTGATGATATTTTTAATAGACAAAAAATGTTCCTTTCAAAAACAAGGACATTTATAAGTGGCCCAAAACCTTTGAACGGTAGTGTACATAGTATAAAACAGCCTTTAGTCTTGAAATCTTTGTTTGTTTAGTACATGGCATCACATGTGAATCCTTAAAACTTCTGTGTGTAGGGGGCAGAATTTTTGTTTTTGGCTAAAAAACGTACCCAGAAACTAGAATATGCATTTAATTGTCAGATTAGGATAGAAAACACTCTAAAGTTTCCAAAACTGTCAAAATATTGTCTGTGAGTATAACGGAGGAAAATCAAACCAGGAAGTGGCTTCTATTTTGAAAGCTCCATGTTCCATAGCTGCCTTCGCTCAATTTAAAGGGATATAAATCAGATTCCTTTTCCTATCGCTTCCTCAAGGTTTCAACAGTAGGCATAGTTATTTTGAAAACATCGCGTGGGTGTTCGCATGAGTTTTGCTTGCACAACAGAGTGGGGCAGCCATTGTCTCTCCCTCTCCTATTGAAAAAGCGACAGTGCCGGTTGATATATTATCGATTATATATTTTAAAAACAACCTGAGGATTGATTATAAAAAAACGTTTGACATGTTTCTGTGGACATTACGGATACTATTTGGAATTTTTGTCTGCGATGTCGTGACCGCTCGAGCCTGTGGATTTCTGAACATAACGCCCCAAACAAATGGAGGTATTTTGGATATAAAAATAATCTTTATGGAACAAAAGGAACATTTATTGTGTAACTGGGAGTCTCGTGAGTGAAAACATCCGAAGATCATCAAAGGTAAGCAATTTAATCTATTGCTTTTCTGACTTTCGTGACAAATCTACTTGGCTGCTAGTTGTTTGTAATATTTTGTCTACTGAGAGAGATGTTCTTACATAAACGCTTGTTTTGCGAAAAGCTGTATTGAAATCTGACACGTCAGGTGGATTAACAACAAGCTAAGCTGTGTTTTGCTATATTGCACTTGTGATTTCATGAAAATTAAATATGTTTAGTAATTTAATTTGAATTTGGCGCGCTGCAATTCAGCGGGTTTTGATGACAATGATCCCGCTAAAGGGATGGGTGCATCAAGAGGTGAGATGGGTGAGGCTAAGGCTTCAGAGGGAGTGAACGATGCTGAATGGGTGTAGACAAAGAGGAGCTCTCTAGTAGGTTTACCAAAACATCCAAGATCCATTTTCTCAAAAGTGGGTTTTCAAGTTGATTATTTTTCAAAGCATAATTACTTTCCCATTGTTCCTCAATTGTAGTGTATGATATACCATTTTCTAGCTCTGATTCTCTACTTTTATCCAATGTAAAATACACAATTTTAAAAGTCGCTATATAAAACAGAATCCAGCTAGTCGGTCACATATAGTCCCTAACATCATTACCCCATAGCAACAGATGTGGGATACATACACACACACACATACTCATACACACTCAACCCCTTTACAGTATGAATTGTAAACACTTTCATGGTACATTATGCCTGAATGTTAAAAAGAAAAAATTAAGCAACATAAAGTAATAACAATTATAAATAACAACACATGAAGCTCATTTTAATATGTATGAGGTTCCTCTGAAAGCTACCTTTCATGGTTTCATTTCAACAATGAATCTTAATCAAACAGACCCAGAGCAATAACACAATACACCTCCACATATCACACAGGAAGAATTATATGTGACACACTCTTCCCCTTATTGTAATTTCTGTCACCATTGTCTTGAAGCCTTTGGATAAACATAGTAAAAGCAGGTCCTAGAGTGCATGCTGATTAGGCCAGGGGGACTGGTAATGAAATACCTGCTTGAGAGAAAACCTGTGTTTTTACTTTACTATACATGAAAGAAGCCGAGCACGCTTAGAAACCCTCCATCAAAGCAGACATCATCGCCTCATTTCTCTCCTGTGCCCAATTCCATTCACTCGCATTAATTGCTGTTTATTTTGCAAATGAAATAGCAGCCATTCTAGGTTGGAATGAGGTAGGAATAATGTGTAGGCCTTGTTCAGCATACTGTACATCTCCAGAAAAACATGTTATATGAGGGGGGGGAGAGAGGGGTCATTAATATTAAGGAAAGGCCAATTGTTTGATTGACTTTCGACTTTCTATTTATAGTATTTTATGAATAGATAAGACAGCATTAGAAAGAAAGAAAAAATGCTAAATAATACATCTTCAAATGTAAGGAACTGGAACACAAAAGTACTCTGAATCAACATGGTAGGGATAAAAACACAGCAAGCAGAGGACATAGAAGGCACAGTATGTGGGTTTGTGCGGGTGTATTGCGATGGAAGGTGTATGTTTTTGTGTTTGGAAAAGTGTGGAGTTAACTGAGTGAAAAAGGAAAATGGTTGCAAATCCCAGAGCCCATGTGTGTCTGTGAGCAGATATGTGCAGATATGTGATATACGTTTTAAAATAAATGATAAATATTGTTTATTTATTTATTTTCCTATCATGATTGAACAGTCCCCAGCCCTATACCCTAGACACCCACCTGTGCATCCCATACACTAAGGAAAAGTCCTTATCTGTTTTATGGGCCTACTGTAAGTAGCCTATACACAGCCAAAATATAAATATAAATGCAGTCAGAGACCCACTAAAGCAGTACCTCCTCTCAAAATTCTGAACCTGCCTGGCAGGGTTGGTCCTACAAAGCCAAAGCCCCCTGATGGGTGAACATAATATACAAGGAATTTATCAAAGCTGCTAATGAGAACCTTGACGACCTTGTTCCTAGCCGGTGGGGATTCCGGTGGGGTGCCCCCACCCAGGTAGTGACAGGTAGTGGCAACACTAGCTGCAGTAACCCATGGTGAGAGGGTCACACTCAGACAAATCAGAGAGGGGGCAAAATATTGTGGCCCTGGTGGCATCAAATAATCAAAGGTCTGACTGCACCATTCAGGCATAATATACCATGCAAGTGTAGCAATTAATACTGTAAAGTTACAGTGCTACCACTGCCCAGAAGGCTATGTATGACCAATGAGTATAGTCCCATAGGACGGCGCACAATTGGCCCTGCGTTGCTCGGGTTAGGGGAGGGTTTGGCCGGGGTAGGCCATCATTGTAAATAAGAATTTGTTCTTAACTGACTTGCCTAGTTAAATAAAGGTTAAATGATAAAACATAAAAAAGTATAGATGATGCAATTCCACTTATTGAGAGATTTACTGGTCATTTATTATTTGTATTTTTTTAATATATTTTTTTCACATTTATTTAACCAGGTAGGCAAGTTGAGAACAAGTTCTCATTTACAATTGCGATCTGGCCAAGATAAAGCAAAGCAGTTCGACACATACAACAACAGAGTTACAAATGGAGTAAAACAAACATACAGTCAATAATACAGTAGAAAAATAAGTCTATATACAATGTGAGCAAGTGAGGTGAGATAAGGGAGGTAAAGGCAAAAAAAAAAGCCATGGTGGCGAAGTAAATACAATATAGCAAGTAATACACTGGAATGGTAGTTTTGCAGTGGAATAATATGCAAATTAGAAATAGAAATAATGGGGTGCAAAGTAGCAAAATAAATAAATACAGTATGGGGAAGAGGTAGTTGTTTGGGCTAAATTATAGATGGGCTATGTACAGGTGAAGTAATCTGTGAGCTGCTCTGACAGCTGGTGCTTAAAGTTAGTGAGGGAGATAAGTGTTTCCAGTTTCAGAGATTTTTGTCGTTCGTTCCAGTCTTTGGCAGCAGAGAACTGGAAGGAGAGGCGGCCAAAGGAGGAATTGGCTTTGGGGGTGACCAGAGAGATTTACTTGCTGGAGTGCGTGCTACAGGTGGGTGCTGCTTTGGTGACCAGCGAGCTGAGATAAGGGGGGACTTTACCTAGCAGGGTCTTGTAGATGACCTGGAGCCAGTGGGTTTGGCGATGAGTATGAAGCAAGGGCCAGCCAATGAGAGCGTACCGGTCGCAGTGGTGGGTAGTATATGGGGCTTTGGTGACAAAACGGATGGCACTGTGATAGACTGCATCCAATTTATCGAGTAGGGTATTGGAGGCTATTTTGTAAATAGGATGGATGGTCGGTAGGATGGTCAGTTTTACGAGGGCATGTTTGGCAGCATGAGTAAAGGTTACTTTGTTGCGAAATAGAAAGCCAATTCTAAATTTAACTTGGATTGGAGATGTTTGATGTGAGTCTGGAAGGAGAGTTTACAGTCTAACCAGACACCTAGGTTTTTGTAGTTGTCCTCAAGTCAGTACCGTCTAGAGTAGTGATGCTGGACGGGCGGGCAGGTGCAGGCAGCGATCGGTTGAAGAGCATGCATTTAGTTTTACTTGTATTTAAGAGCAGTTGGAGGCCACAGAAGGAGTGTTGTATGGCATTGAAGCTCATCTGGAGGTTTGTTAACACAGTGTCCAAAGAAGGGCCAGAAGTATACAGAATGGTGTTGTCTGCGTAGAGGTGGATCAGAGACTCACCAGCAGCAAGAGCGACATCATTGATGTATACAGAGATGATTTATAATGTTGAGTTACAGTACGCTCATACAAACCCGATGTACAACCTTTCAGTTGTAAACAACCCAAACAGTTATCAGTGTGTATGAACATTTCTGCTGGTTCCATAAATAGTGAATGATATCCATGAAAAATGCTGGCCAGAGCCTAAGCCAGAAAAAGCTCTATGATAGTAAAAAAAAATCATTAATGCAAACATGTGCCCCCCTTTCGAAATATAGCTAGCTATATGTATTCATCCATAACTTGCAAAACCAATTTCGATTTTGAAGTCACAAAACACAGATATCCTATTAATTCTATGTTTCCAATCCTCTGACCTTCACATTTCCCCTGCGCAAGAAAATGGATCGCTAAGAAGATAAGCACACTTTTTGTCATATTGTATCCTATGTATTTCACTTTTCTAACATATTTGTTGTGTTGTGTTTAATTTGTTTTTTGGATGAATAGAAAACTTCAAATCAATGAGTGTTATGTCTAGTTACAGTCAATGCAACTGTAATCACAAACCAACAATATACTAAACATCGTTACAGGGCTCGAATCATTCCATAACACATGCATTGTCAAGATTGATACATTTCAGTGACACTCCATGTCCTACTTATGCACGAGATGCTCACTGAATGGATTGGAATGTGACCCCAAGGCTGAGCCTTGATCTTCCTCCTGTCCTTAGCCGTTGTGACATATTTCAAGTATATTTATTTTTGTGACTGTTAGGCTTGTGATTTGACAATCAAAGAATGCGCTTGCCATCTGGCAAATCTCTTCTGAGCACTGTGGCATCAAAGCAAATCTCATTATATCCCACTAACTCCTAATGATCCATCTTCATAACCCTTCATGTTCATCTTTCCTCTAGTTTTATCCTCTTTTACATAATCTGCAATGTAGGTAGCCGTCGTTCCCTTTTAATTTACAGCAGATTAAAAATATATAGTTGGAGGAAGAACCCCTCTAATTGTGAACATGGCAAGAGACATCGCTGAAGATATCTTACATTTGAAATATGTACCAATTGCATGAACATTGTTCTGTAAGGCTGCCTGCTGTTAGTTGGTCAGCACACAGTGTGCTCACAGACAGGTAATTGACTGCTCCTCCTTCATGAACCTTTAACCTTACTGAGGCTGTGTGTTTGTTAAAATGTTTGCCACTCGCTCGTGTGAAATACTCCCCTCTTGAAACGGTTTGTTTTTTCAATGTGTATTTATCCGTGTTGTCATTGCTTGTTTACAATTTATTCACGGGTGTGTTCCAGTGTGACTGTGGGCCTACACGTGCAGCGGAGCCTCTCACGGAGACCTAATGTGGGAAGAGGTGGTTTCTCCCGTGATGAAGTGCTGGGGAACTGATCCCATTATTTCCAAGCCCGAGCCTGCCAGCGGCCGTAAAAGACATCAACTCCTGGTGCTTAATCCTGTTAGTGCTGCAAGCCTGACTCTGCTTATTGGCTCTATGGCACTGTGTGAACATTCAGGACCTCACTGTTTGCCCTCTAAATATACTGGATTAAATTATTACAGCCCTTCTTTATTACTATCATATGGTTATAGTTATTAGTTGTGTGGTGGTAGAAGTAGTAAGGAAGGACAAAGTGGATAAGGGAGAGTTTCAGTGCATGTTGTTGCTCTTGCAGTATTGGGCATACCTGGGACCTAGTCGCTGTAACACCAGACTAACCAAAATCAATTTTGACTATCTATTTGAAGATTCATTTTTTACCTCACTGCTGACAATTAGAGGGCAGAGATTTTTTTCCAGTTATATTTTAGTTCTCCTTGGCAGAGGGCGGTAGACGGGGGCATGGGGGGGGGCTGATGACAGATTCTGGTGTAAACTTACTCTGCAGCAGGTGAAGATGGATTGTCTTGTCAGCTTGGGGGATCTGACTGAGCTGATATTTGGCAGATCCTTGTCATGCCTGGGATCCATAGACCACGCCTGGGGTAGGGACAGTGGGGTGGTTAGGGCGGGCAGGATGGTACGAAAGGTGAATGATACAGGGGTATCATGGATGGTCCGGGCTGGAGGGGGGAACGGGAAAGCAATTATACACGCGCTAAAAATAACTACACATTTTGGGGCTATAATGGCATTAGATGTGATATAAAGTAAATAGAGTGCATTCAGAAAGTATTCAGACCCTTGACCTTTTCCACATTTTGTGCAATTGCCTTATTCTAAAAAAATATATATTTTTTAAATCCCCTCATAAATCAACACACAACACCCCATAATGACAAAGCAAAAACAGGTTTAGAAATGTTTTCCGATTTATTATAAATATAAACTGAAATACCTTATTTACATAAGTATTCTGACTCTTTGCTATGAGCTCAGGTGCATCCTATGTTCCATTGCTCATCCTTGAGATGTTTCTCCAACTTGATTGAAGTCCACCTGTGGTAAATTAAATTGATTAGACATGATTTGTAAAGGCACGCTCCTGTCTATACAAGGTCCTACAGTTGACAGTGCATGTCAGAGCAAACATCAAGCCATGAGGTCGAAGGAATTGACCATAGAGCTCCGAGACCGGATTGTATCGAGGCACAGATCTGGGGAAGGGTCCCTAAACAGTGAACACTGCAGCATTGAAGAACACAGTGGCCTCCATAATTCGTAAATGGAAGAAGTTTGGAACCACCAAGACTCTTCCTAAAGCTGGCCGCCCAGCCAAACTGAGCAATCGGGGGAGAAGGGCCTTGGTCAGGGAGGTGACCAAGAACCCGATGGTCACTCTGACAGAGCTCCAGAGTTCCTTTGTGGAGAACCTTCCAGAAGGCCAACCATCTCTGCAGCATTCCATCAATCAGGCTTTTATGGTAGAGTGGCCAAACGGAAGCCACTCAGTAAATGACAGCCTGCCTGGAGTTTTCCAAAAGGCACTTTTGTGGAGTTTTGAATTCTTTGGCCCGAATACCAAGCGTCACGTCTGGAGGAAACCTGTCACCATCCCTACGGTGAAGCATGGTAGTAGCAGCGGCAGGGACTGGGAGGCTAGTCAGGATCGAGGGAAAGATGAACAGAGCAAAGTACAGAGAGATCCTTGATGAAAACCTGCTCAGGACCTCAACAGAAGCAACGGTGCTAAGCACAAAACCAACACGGGAGTGGCTTCTCTGAATGTCCTTGAATGGCCCAGCCAGAGTATGGACATGTACCTGATCGAACATCTCTGGAGAGACCTGAAAATAGCTGTGCAACGATGCTCCCCATCCATGCTGACAGAGCTTGAGAGGATCTGCAGAGAAGAATGGGAGAAACTCCCCAAATACAGGTGTGCCAAGCTTGTCGCGTCATACCGAAGAAGACTCAAGGTTGTAATTGCTGCCAAGGGTGCTTTAACAATGTACTGAGTATAGGTGCTATACATTAGCAAAACAAAACTATTTTTGCTTTGCCATTATGGGGTACTGTGTGTAGATTGTGTTTAGATTGATGAGGGAAAATGTTGAAAAAGTCAAGGGGTCTGAATACTTTCTGAATTCATAGCCTGTGAAAGAAGACCCCAATAAGTTTGTTTTCTCAGGGCCAAAGGTTTGTCATGTCTGCCTGACCTGATCAGTAAACACCAACAAATGCTTTTCAGTTTTTCCGGAATACGAAATGTCCTGACAACGCTAATGCTTTATGTCAGTAGTTCATACTCATTACAAAAGGACAATTATATTTGGTTTGTTGGTTGGTTGATTATTATTAATTTGGTTAGTCTTTATCTTGTAACATAGGCTGTGTTGTACACTAGGGGAAATATGTTTGTCCAATAGTTTTAGGACAAATCTTTTTCAAACAAAATCTCAATATCTCTATTGAAATTATATTACTTGTTGCAGAGGATAATGGCTCCATCTCCATGGTAATAAATGTATTTGGAACGCAAAGTATTCTTAGACAAAGTTGAAGTAGCCTGTCATGATTTGGCAATCGTGCCAGGGAAAGAATATTCAGTTCCAGGGAAATATGCAATTGAAAAAGGAACATTTTCTCAAAATGTGTTTGGGGGAAAAACACTGAATGTTAGGGATAAATTATTAACTTCAGTGTATTGTCTATGTAATTCTAGGGCTCTCTTGTTATACAAATAATCTCTATTGATTGAAATAAAATGGAAATGTGAATGTCTATCCAATAGTGCATATTTTACTCAAAGCAAATGGTTATGGTAATACAGTATGTGGGATACTCTTCAAGTACAGACACTGAAATATTAGCATATATGGGTCGTGTCAAAACATAAGAGTGAGGTCGAGTAAAGTTTTTGCTTGTGTAAATTCACATAATTATACATTTGACAGCTTCTGACCCCTACCTGGTCGAGGGCATAGCTTTGTGGGAAATCTAAAGGAGTAAAATCACAGGACACTAATAGCACTTTCAATAGACAGCATATTGCATCTTATCTCTTCTCATACAGTGACATACTTAAGAGGTAATCTGCACACTAATTTATGTGTCACGTCCTGACCTTAGTTCCTTTTTTATGTCTCTGTTTTAGTTTGGTCAGGGTGTGAGTTGTGGATGATTGTTTTCTGGTTAGTGTTTTTTGCACCTGTCAGAACTGTTGGGTTATTGTTTTGTTGTTTTTGTTCGTGTGTTCATTCTGGATTAAAAGTATTATGGATACGTACCACGCTGCACTTTGGTCCTCCTCTCCTTCCACCAACGTAAATCGTAACATTATGTGAAAGAGATGCTTTACGTTTCTCGATAAGAGATAGCTTAGTGCTTCACTGGATATTGTGTGTCAGTGAGTGATGATGAAAGTGTTAGGTGCTTTAACAAGGGTGAGCCTGGTCCATTCAAATACCATGGCATGAATTCCAGACCACGTACAATATTTTTTCTACCCCTCTTTCGAGATGTACACTGCATTCCAGAGCACCCAGACATTAATATTGAATGGGTTTCAATGTTCCACCATAAATATTTCAGCTTTGACACATGGTCAGAGCAGGCTCCTATAGGAACAACACCTCCCAGTGTCTAGTCCCTGATTCTCTTATTAAAATAGGATTTAACATGAGATTTTCACAAAACTTCACAAATGTATTCACGGCCAAGAGATCAGTCTTTGTCAGAAGTAATCTAATTTCCTGCTCACCATGGCGGCTGAATGACATGAAGGTGTGAGCTATATTTTAGGTAGTGATGGGGGTAGCAGCAAGGGAAATCTGAAATGGTTCACTGTGCATCCTGCTTCAGCCTCACACAAGAGGAGAAGTAAGCATGAATTAACTTATGCGATGGAACAGCCTAGGCCTATCTGTTAGCTGTAAAAAGGAGAGCTATTAATTACAGTGCCACAACAAACTCACTACTTCTACTGGGTGGAACATTTTGAAATTAGCAAATGAATGCTACAGTGCCCTGGTGCATGTTACCTCCGCTGTGACAATTTGTTATCTATCACCAAGCAGCTGTGTACCTGCTCTGTTGTGGCGCTCCCTCCCTCTCTCCCAGACATATTTAGCCACAGCCCCTCAATCGCTCTCTCACCCTCCTCTGTTTCCGCCGGCTAAAATAGCTTGGATTACACCTAAATATCCACATCATTTTGTAGAGTCAGTGTGGAGAGTCGAGGGATTTCAGCTTTCTATTGAAACCTCTCATATGATGCGATGCTGTGCGTTGAGAGTTACAGGCTCACACAATACCAGCATTTCCCATGAGCATTTTGGCATCGTTTACATGAGTGATTTGTTGGGAAAAGACCAGTTATGTAAAGTCTTTGCATTGGGCCTGTCATTTAAGATCTGTAATATGGAGTATTTACATGATCGGATTGAAACCTTCTGTCAAGGTGCGTGTGCCAGGTGCTTGGCACGGTGCAGAGATAGCAACAGATCAGGCAATCCTCTTTAACAGCCATGGAAAAAAGTAACGATAAACACTGAAATTCAAGTAAGAAAAAATAAGTATTCTATAAATACATGATAATAGGTTGATTGTCCTAGTTGTTCTGACAGTTTTGCATATCCTTCTCATGTCACATTGGATGCATCAGTAAAGAATCATCATTTCTACATGTATTTGTCTGTAATAAAGCCTGTGTGTAGCTGGTGTAGAGGAGTCAGGCACAGGACAGCGGATATGAGTTTCCACAAATACCACACAAAATATTCGAGCCCACAATAACGGACTTTATTACAAAACAAACAATCACTCACAAACAAACATGGGGGAATGGAGGGTTCAATAATGAACAATTTATTGGGGAATTGAAACCAGGTGTGTAAGACAAAGACAAGACAAATGGAAAATAAAAAGTGGATCGACGATGGCTAGGCCGGTGACGTCGACCGCCGCCCGAACAAGGAGAGGGACCGACTTCGGAGGAAGTTGTGACAGTACCCACCCCTTGTCGCGCAGCTCCAGCAGCGCGCCGACACCGACCTCGGGGACGACCCGGAGGACGAGGCGCAGGGCGATCCGGATGGAGACGGTGGAACTCCCGCAGCAATGAAGGGTCCAAGACGTCCTCCACTGGCACCCAGCATCTCTCTTCCGGACCATACCCTCCCACCCCACGAGGTACTGAAGGCCTCTCGCCCGTTGCCCTCAAGTCCAGGATGGCTCGAACAGCATACACCAGGGCCCCCTCGATGTCCAGAGGGGCGGAGGAACCTCCCGCACGTCAGACTACTGGAGTGGACCAGCCACCACCGGCCTGAGGAGAGACACATGGAACGAGGGGTTAATATGGTAATCTGGGGGAAGCTGTAACCTGTAGCATACCTCGTTAAATCTCCTCAGGACTTTGAATGGCCCCACAAACCACTGGCCCAGCTTCTGGCAGGGCAGGCAGAGGGCCAGCTTTCGGGTCGAGAGCCCGTGCGAACACCGGGGCCTCACTGCGGTAGCAGTCGGCCCTCGCCTTCTGCCGCCTCACGGTCCATTGCAGGTCTCCTCCGAGCGCTTAAACCATTCGTCCACCGCAGGAGCCTCGATCTGGCTCTAATGCCAAGGTGCCAGAACCGGCTGATACCCCAGTACGCACTGGAAGGGGGAGAGGTTAGTAGATGAGTGGCGGAGTGAGTTTTGGGCCATCTCTGCCCAGGGGATGAACGCCGCCCACTCCCCCGGCCGGTCCTGGCAGTTTGACCGCAGATACCTACCCACATTCTGGTTTACTCGCTCCACCTGCCCGTTACTCTCGGGGTGAAAACCTGAGGTGAGGCTGACCGAGACCCCCAGACGTTCCACGAACGCCTTCCAGACCCTGGACGTGAACTGGGGACCCCGATCAGAGACTATGTCCTCAGGCACCCCGTAGTGCCGGAAGACGTGAGTGAACAGGGCCTCCGCAGTCTGTAGTTCGTCAAATTCTATAAATACTGTATGTTGTCTTTGCAGCTTCCAATGAATTCCAAACCCAAACTTTGAAAGAAAATAGGAACATTTTTCCTCTAAATTTTTCTAATAATGTGCAAGCCATCAAAGAAGGTGGTCACCACTCCTCCGCTAATTAGTGCACCTCGACCCATAAAAGGATTGATCTCTGACCTCAGTAGCGATACCAACCCTAATTATGCCATTAGCGAAAAAACAGCCGAAATTGCGAACGCTCTCCAAAATCACCATCAAACACAGGCTTTGTGACGGTTCTCCCCACTTTTGCACTGATGTATTGCCATAAAAATGTGGAATCGGTCCAATACCACAGTGCACAGCTGAAACACGTGCCAGACATGGCTAACATGAGGGGGCAGGTGGAGAGAACTGAGCAACTATTGACAAAAGCAGGAAATTAAAACATTCTGCTAGATGAGGACCTGCGTTTGAAATCTGAACAATTAAAAGTAATTGCAAATACTTTTGACGATGAACGAGCACAAACTCTTCAACAAAATCGTCGTCTCCAGGAACAACTCGATTTAGCCCAAAATAAATATGATGTAGTCCACTCCAAACTAGATACATCTGTTGAGTTATCTACAAACAGGAGCGCGCGATTTGATAACATGCAGGCAGATTTGTTGAACGTTACTCAGAGTAACACTCAAAATTCTGCAGACCAAAGACAATCAATTAGTGAACACAATGACTAAGTTGGATGACAAATCAGCAGAACTCATTGAAGTCGCTGACCAAATGAATGATGAGAGAACTCTGTGATGAAGATGGAAATCTTGATTTCTAAGCAAGCGGAAGAAATCTCATCACTGAATCTCTCGCTTAGTACTCAAGACCTCTATCTGAAAACTATGAAAGATAAGTTTGAGACCGAAAGGAGCAAGTGCGACACTCACGTGTCCAAAATCAGTTCTCTAAGCGCTCAAGTGGACTCTGCAATGCAGCAGAATACCACCCTTAGGTACCATCTGGAGGAAATCAAGAATGGTCACGCTCTACAGCGTGACTATCCATCCAAGCAACCGGAGCCCGGTACTCAAAGGAGTGAAAACGATAGGTTTCAGACATTGCCTCCATCATGTGTCCCTCAGTCTTCTCCTCTCTGTCATTCGGCACTGAGTAATATGGCGCCTCTTGGCCAACAAAGCCAAAGCTTGGCTTCTCCTCTTGGCCTTTCGGCCCCACTTATCCCACAGGATGAAGCTAACCCTCTCCGCCCGTCAAGAGACAAACTCGTCAAGAATTTCCCCACCTTTGACCCCGTTCCAGGTCAGCCAAACGATACTGAGACGTTCCTAGCTGACATAGAGGACGTGTTGGATGGCTACCCGAATGCTACGGATTCTGACAGGGTTTACCTGTTGAAGCGAACTTCGAATAGACACGTGACAAGGTTTGTTCGCCCACAACAGCAACATGTGCTAAATGACTACGCTAAACTTGCCACAGCTTTGAAATTAGAATTCAGTTGTTCTGAAACTCGCAAACACGATAGCTCACTGGCTAACACGGTCAAACAAGCTTGGAATGAACACCCACAAGCTTACTGTCATAGGCTTTGTTCAGCTTACTTTGGTCTACTCACTGAAACAGGCATGGAAGACCTGTTACCATTTTAACAAATGTTCCTGTCGAACATGTATCCTACCTTCATTACCTACTTGGCTTGCCTATCTTACAACTCAGAGAGCTTCCAAGCACAGCTTTGAGGCGTCAAAAGCTTGCAACGCTAAGAGCCCTGACCACTCGGTTTTGAAGTTTGACCAGGAGCACTCATTCCAGTTAGTGGGTGCATTATCAGATATTGGAGCGTTAAGAGATGACGCACAACAACAGTTTCCACCACGAAACCATGATTCCAATAACATCCGTGGTCGAAATAACTGTAAAGTACGTTGCCATCAAAACGACTACCGCTACAATCGACCTGTTCACTACGTTCCTGCACCCAACCCACACAAAGTGTCAAAGTACAAGTGTAACAAAGGGTTGAAGGATGATCAAAACGTAGACCAATGTTCTCCAGAAGTTCCACTACGTGAAGAACTAAAGCGAGAAACATTTTAGAAAAGGGTAAAAGATAAGTCACAAGGACTAGACGGGGAATTACCAGACACCAGGTCCGCAGGAATTAACACACATAGCAAGGACGTTAAAATTTAAATCTCTCCCGCTCTCACTCGAGACGCTATCCAGGGCCCGCTTAATCAAGAAACAAGCCCAAGGGCTTTGTCTATAGACTCTGATACAAAGGTTGCAAAGAAAAAGGTCAAACGCTTCGTTAAAGCCAAGTCCACTCAAAATCTGAAAAGTCGATCTGCTTCCACCTTAAACAGAATGGACACATCACGTAGTTGCGAACGACCACTCCACTTTCTGGGAAATATGTCCACTAACCACAAATCAAAACAACCATACCTGGAAACAGTCCTGGAGGACTGCTTAACTTGTCATGCGCTAATTGATTCGGGTGTGACTATATCACTCATCTCTCAAACATTGTTTGATGATCTAAAAAGGGCTTTGAAGCCAACTAAACGTTGGTTAAAAGTGGAAGGATGCGACACTATACTTCGAAGGGTCACTCAGACTACCTCGCCTCTCACATTGAGAGTCATGCTGAAACTACACTTCAAGGACGTATCGCTCGTCCACCTTGTGTATATTACCAGCCTCGAAACTGTACCCCTGCTACTTGGAGCAGACTTGATGGATTGGTTACTCCCACTGATGGATTGGAAAACCAACCAGGTATGGTCACAGGCTACAGTGCCTTCTCCACCGACCACACTGTCCTCCCCTAACGCTAGCTGTAATGCAGTCATTCACGAGGGGTATCTGTCCAAAGAACCCCTTGGGAAAAAGACGTTTAGGAAACACTTCAGTCCAAGGAGATATTACGATATCTCGACACATTCCATCAGCCAATCTGATTGAAAATTATTTTCAGGATTTCGAGTCATCTGTCTCTGTGAATGATGGTAGTTGAGATGAACTTCTCTTGCCCTTCGGACACGTCCGCAAACACTGCGGCCATCCCGGCAAGAAAAACATCGATGCGCAGAGTATACTCTGCTTCCGATGACACACCTTCCACTTTGTGGGGGACTGTCAACCCTACCAAGAAACTAATGGCATCAGTCCAGCAACTGACCCGATGACTCCCACTGGTGGAACACTGCGATATCACAGACCGATATCCTTGTCTCAGTTCGCAGGTACTGAAGAGGTTGCCACACGCGGACGTGGTGGTGACTGGCAGACCTCGACAGCCACTGAGGGTGTTGAAGCACAAACACCAGGAGATTTGGTTGAAAGGTTACAGCCACTCTCATAATAACACGGCCACTGACAACTCGTACATAGGGTCCGAACTTTATAGTTTGCGCCTCGGATACCAACACCACCCGCTGGTGGGGGGGTCCCGAGACACAAAGGGGGGGGGGTGGTCAAGACTATGAACAACACCGTACGAGGCCGCCAGAGCATAAATCAAATCTAGTTGTAAACTCCCCTTTAAGAACAGTGAGGAGCAGACAGGCCCCTAGACAGGGATTATCTTAGAACACATCTAAGATAGTACTGAGGTGTACCACACTGGTCGTAAAGGAAGTCCAGTGGACTTGTCCAACTCCAAAACAAATGGCAACAATAACCATTCCTTGCCATGTATAGTAGTCACTACAAGACAACTAGTAAAATGCTATAATCATGTATTACTGTAGGATAACATTTCAGAATAAATCGGTAGGACAACTGGACCCCTTGAGTACCAGTACCAATACCACAGTCAGTACAGCAACACTCAGTAAGATGATTAGTAACATCACAAGTTAAATTGCTATTGATAATAGCAACATATGAGTCACTCAGAGTGCAACACGGGGAAGGGAATCTCCATTGCACTCTTCCAATGGTTAACATACATGCCACTAAGAAATAGAACCCTCCGTTCAGGAGAAAAGTTATTAGAAGTCATGAACCACGATCACACCACATACGACTGGTCTAATACTTAGAGTACTTCCGTCATGAGGTTAGCTCCTCCGTGGATAACATAGCTGTGAAGTATACTTCTTCATACCTACCGCCACTACAATAGTGGAAGACAGTGACCGGTAGTAAAACCACTACAGACTCCCTCGACATCAATTCTGACTGACCTCCAGGCATTGACCTGAAAATGACCTGACTATGGCAGACTCATTCTGAACAAGTTGTAATCTGCCAGGATACTTGGTTTCCTTCCCTTTGCATGTGCTTGCGTAAGTATAAACGCACATGCACAATGGAACATCCAATTAGGATTTATGCTAGGATCACTTAAGGGTCCGAGTAAAATACCAGCCTTAGTAAAGTTGAACATTTATTTTGAGGCCTTTAACACTACAGCTACAGCACTCACCAGTTTTATTCCCAGAAGTCCATAGGTCCCCCCTGTAGACTGCCCAAAACTAGTGCCTTACAGCTGTAGACTTATCATATAGTTATCAACTAAGGATAAGCAACACCCTGCAAATTCGGAAAGCCCTAGATATGACATTAGACAATGCCATGATAGGGTCATTTTGCCAAGACCATTGATGTCGCTAGAATACAGTCCAATTAGATGATTAACGTCTTGCGTCGAGCAATCCCGTATCCGGGAGCGTAATCATAGCCTCAAGCTCATTACCATAACGCAACGTTAACTATTCATGAAAATCGCAAATGAAATGAAAGAAATATATTCACTCACAAGCTTAGCCTTTTGTTAACCTGTTGGATCTCTAGGGGCGCTATTTCATTTTTGGATAAAAAACGTTCCCGTTTTAAGCGCGATATTTTGTCACGAAAAGATGCTCGACTATGCATATTCTTGACAGAAAGAAAACACTCTGAAGTTTCAGAATCTGCAAAGATATTGTCTGTAAGTGCCCCAGAACTCATTCTACAGGCGAAACCAAGATGATGCGTCAAGCAGGAAATTAGCAGAATCTCTGAAGCTCTGTTTTCCATTGTCTCCTTATATGGCTGTGATTGCGCAAGGAATGAGCCTACACTTTCTGTCGTTTCCCCAAGGTGTTAGCAGCATTGTGACGTATTTGTAGGCATATCATTGGAAGATTGACCATAAGAGACTACATTTTCCAAGTGTCCGCCTGGTAACATGACCGAATACAAACAGTGCAGCTATTCCCTCCGCAAGGCTATCAAACAAGCTAAGCGCCAGTACAGAGACAAAGTAGAATCTCAATTCAACGGCTCAGACACAAGAGGCATGTGGCAGGGTCTACAGTCAATCACGGACTACAGGAAGAAATCCAGCCCAGTCACGGACCAGGATGTCTTGCTCCCAGGCAGACTAAATAACTTTTTTGCCCGCTTTGAGGACAATACAGTGCCACTGACACGGCCTGCAACGAAAACATGCGGTCTCTCCTTCACTGCAGCCGAGGTGAGTAAGACATTTAAACGTGTTAACCCTCGCAAGGCTGCAGGCCCAGACGGCATCCCCAGCCGAGCCCTCAGAGCATGCGCAGACCAGCTGGCCGGTGTGTTTACGGACATATTCAATCAATCCCTATACCAGTCTGCTGTTCCCACATGCTTCAAGAGGGCCACCATTGTTCCTGTTCCCAAGAAAGCTAAGGTAACTAAGCTAAACGACTACCGCCCCGTAGCACTCACATCCGTCATCATGAAGTGCTTTGAGAGACTAGTCAAGGACCATATCACCTCCACCCTACCTGACACCCTAGACCCACTCCAATTTGCTTACCGCCCAAATAGGTCCACAGACGATGCAATCTCAACCACACTGCACACTGCCCTAACCCATCTGGACAAGAGGAATACCTATGTGAGAATGCTGTTCATCGACTACAGCTCGGCATTCAACACCATAGTACCCTCCAAGCTCGTCATCAAGCTCGAGACCCTGGGTCTCGACCCCGCCCTGTGCAACTGGGTACTGGACTTCCTGACGGGCCGCCCCCAGGTGGTGAGGGTAGGCAACAACATCTCCTCCCCGCTGATCCTCAACACTGGGGCCCCACAAGGGTGCGTTCTGAGCCCTCTCCTGTACTCCCTGTTCACCCACGACTGCGTGGCCACGCACGCCTCCAACTCAGAAAAAAAAACGAAAAAACGAAAATTCAGTCATTACAATGGCAAACTTTTTTCCAAATTAACTCCATAATATTGACAGAAACATGGCAAACGTTGTTTAGAATCAATCCTCAAGGTGTTTTTCACATATCTATTCAATGATAAATCATTCGTGGCAGTTGGGTTTCTCCTCGGAAGCAAATGGAAAAATACACGCAGCTGGAGATTACGCAATAATTTCGACGGAGGACACCAAGCGAGCACCTGGTAAATGTAGTCTCTTATGGTCAATCTTCCAATGATATGCCTACAAATACGTCACAATGCTGCAGACACCTTGGGGAAACGACAGAAAGTGTAAGCTCATTCCTGACGCATTCACAGCCATATAAGGAGACATTGGAACACAGCGCCTTCAAAATCTGGGGCATTTCCTGTCATCTTGGTTTCGCCTGTAGCATCAGTTCTGTGGCACTCACAGATAATATCTAATTAAAAGAGCGCCCCCTATATCGAAGAAGTTAAGGGGGCATAATTATATTTTGTTTTGTTTATGTTTTCATTAATTTTGTTTCATTTTCTTCGGCACATAGAAAGTGATAGAGCAATAAACAACTTCCACAAAAAAACATAATTTAGTGCCACAACACCGCTCATCTGGGAGGAAATATAATGATATATTTCATGAGTGTGTGTGCGTTGTTACCATCTGCCTAAGTTACTGCCCAGATCTTTCAGTCTGGACGAACATGCGACGGGTTCCGGAACGGCGATCCCAATCCGGATATCCACTGCCCAGCCATGGAGCAGACTTCTTCATTTGCAGACACTCTAACCGGGTCCACCACCAGAGGGGGGACTGCAACAGCGATAACCAACTGGACATCTGCAGTCCAGCCATGGAGCGGACTTCATTCGTAGAAACCCTACCCGGGTCGACCACCAGATGGGGACCACAACGATGGTCCACAACCAGGACAACCCATGTTCATTTTTATGTTGGTTTGCAACATGCAGGTTAATCGCAAGATTGAACCCAACATGGCGGGACTGTCATGACGTTGACCTGGGGGTAGGTTTAAGTCATAAGTACCTCTTTACCCCTTTTTCCTCTCTCTACCCTACTGATGTTACATTTGCAAACAAACACCTTGCTTAACATAGAGATTCTGGGAACATCAGAAGGTGGGGGGAAATTAACTATATTCTGGTAATCCGACCAATTGAACATATGCGGTGGTACTTAATGAATATGATGTCAGTTCGGTTGCAATGTGAGACATTCTCACCAATGATAAGATGACATAAACTCTACAGTGGAAAGTCTACACATCAGAGTTATCAGATTCACATGGAATTGTTCTTCAATTTAAATGTTTGAATATGAAATTATTTGTGATGGGATGAAATGTGATTTTAGCTTCTAAAATGTGAGATTTGGGTCTCATAAGGTTAGGGCTATGCTCAATCAGTGGCCCGCTCCTGTGAAGGGACATGGGCTATAAAATGTTTCAAACACGCCCTCCTCTCCCTTCCTATATAAAGCCTTGACGACAGTGTAACCTCCTGTTCCGAGGATGTGAGGACGACGGTCCGATGTCAGAGTGGTTCAGGTAATAACTACAGAACTAAGCCAACATCAGCGTGAGCTTTGGTTGCGAATGGTATGAACTTTGAACTCTTATTCACTACAGAAGTGATACCTCCTAGCCGTTGAGTTAGCAGCAGCAGCTGCAAAAAAGGGTTAGGAAGGAACAGACAGAGTATTCCTTCTATCACACAAACAACGTTACTACAACGTATCCAATTGACCACTAGAGACATTCTTTAAAGGACAAAGGACTCGGTTTGGCAACACGGCCTTCCATCTACCACCAACCTACCGACTCGCAGCTCAGAGTAAATATTTATTGCATTTTCCTTTTCCAAATGGGCGGTTATTTAGAATATTTAATATACTGTATTTACAATAGCACAGCTTTGCCCTTTGTTCCTCAGTCTTCCCGCTCTTTCACTCAAACCCAGCCCCTTTTCTTTTGTGTAACAAGCTGTCATATCTGTTCCGCCCACTAGGGACGTTTTCCTTTATGATGTAATTTGTAATCAAGTTATGATTAATTATGTGCATGTGTAATTCTGTGTGATTACTTTGGTATTTATTAAATAAATAGTTAAACCCAATTTTGTATTGCTGATTCAACTTGTTAGCCAGGGTTCGTGAACCAATAATTTACAACTTTCAGATGAGACTGAATTAAGGTGATGATTAATATTGACTGCTATTGATGTAAAATATTACTAGGTCTTTAAAAGTTTATTCGGAAGATAACAGCTCTATAAATATTATGTTGTGGTGCCCCGACTCTCTAGTTAATTACATTTACATGATTAGCTCAATCAGTTAATATTAATTATGGAGAAATTATTTTATAGAATAGCATGTCATATCACTTAATCCGGCATAGCCAAAGACACGACAGTGCAGACCTGGACTTTCCACCGTAGTCGCAACAATGGAAACTCCTACACACCTCCCTGAGCACTTTCGTGACCACCCCTTGAGAGCCCTCTGTTGCCACGAAAGAGTGCGGTCATGACAGTGCAACCAGGGTAGCCCCATCACCACGGGAAACGCAGGAGAATCAATAAGGATTCTCTCCTTGTGACCCTCTGCGTAACCATGCCCAGTGGAGCGGTGGCCTCCCTAATCAGCCCTGACCCTAATGGTCGACTGTCTAGGGCATGCACAGGGAAGGGCAGATCCACAGGAACAAGGGGGATCCTAAACTATGGGCAAATTAACGGTCAATAAAATTCCCAGCTGCGTCTGAATCTACGAGTGCCTTATGCTGGGAATGCGGGGAAAACTCAGGAAATTTAATAAACACATACATGTGAGCAACAGGGAGCTCTGGGTGAGCCTGGTGCTTACTCACCTGGGGTGACCAGATAATGCCCTGCCTACTGCCTCGACTCCCTGAGGAATCCCCCCAGCACCAACCAGCAGTGTGCCCTCTGTGGCCACAGATGGTGCAGGGAATGGCCCCTCCTCCAGTCACCCTAAGTGCAGCACCTCACAGCTCCATTGGCGTCGGAGCGGAGGTGCTGGAACTAACAGACCCCGATCCGGACGTCCGCGGGTAGACAGCAGGTTCTCCAGCCGGATGGACAGGTCCACCAGCTGGTCCAACGTGAGGGTGGTGTCTCGTAAGGCCAACTTCTGACGAACCTCCTCGCACAGACTGCACTGGTAGTGATCGATCAGGGCCCTGCTGTTCCATCCCGCGCTGGCGGCCAGGGTCCGGAAGACCAAAGCGTAATCCTGCGCGCTCCTTCGTCCCCTTCCTCAGGTGGACAGACGTTCGCTGCATAATGGTCCAATGCCGCGTCTCCCTCACTCCATACGGTGTTCGCCCACTCCAGGGCTTTGCCAGGGCTGACACACTCTCACGTCCCGAAGGAGCCGGGTGGACGGTCGCCAGGTGGAGTAGGAACCCCCTACAGCACGCGATCCATGGCGGTGCCCAGACGTTGCAACATGGTTGCATGCTGCTGGACGCGCTCCTGTACCGCCACAGGGAAGGCGTCTGCTCCTGCTGATTCCATTAGTTGGGTGAGTGATTCTGTAATAAAGCCTGTGTGTAGCTGGTGTAGAGGAGTCAGGCGCAGGACAGCAGATATGCGTAATAAACATATTTACTCAAGATTCCACAAATACAACACAAAATATTAGAGCCCACAATAACGGGCCGTATTACAAAACAAACAATCACTAACAAACAAACTTGGGGGAAGAGAGGGTTAACCTCTTGGATATACTATCAAAACATTATGTACACCTAGCGGCAGGAAACTTGGTCACGAATATCAGAAAAGCATTCAAATTAATAATTTACCTTTGATGAGCTTCGGATGTTTTTACTCACGAGACTCCCAGTTAGACAGCAAATGTTCCTTTTGTTCCATAAAGATATTTTTTATATCCAAATACCTCCATTAGTTTGATGCGCTATGCTTAGGAATCCACTGGAAATAGAGGTCACAACAACGCAGACAAAAATTCCAAATTATATCCATAATATTGGCAGAAACATTGCAATCCTCAATCCTCAAGGTGATTTTCAAATATCTATTCGATAATATATCAACCGGGACAGTTGGCTTTTCACTAGGACCGGGAGGAAAAATGGCTACCTCTCTGTTTAGCACAAAAATCACACTGAGAGCCAACAACTGACCACTTACGCAATGTGGACGTTTACGCTCATTCTTCAAAATAAAGGCCTGAAACTACGTCTAAAGGCTGTAGACACCTTAGGGAAGCCACAGAAAAAGGAATCTGGTTGATGTCCCTTTCAATGGGGAATAGGGATGCATAGAAAGACAGGGGTTTCAAAATAAGAGTCACTTCCTGATTGGATTTTTCTCAGGATTTCGCCTGCAATATCAGTTCTGTTAATATCACAGACAATATTTTTACAGTTTTGGAAACTTCAGAGTGTTTTCTATCCTAAGCTGTCAATTATATGCATCTGGTCCTGAGAAATAGGCAGTTTATTTTGGAAATGTTATTTTTCCAAAAAATAAAAATAGTGCCCCCTAGCTTCAAGAGGTATAATGAACTAGTAATTGGGGAATTGAAACCAGGTGTGTAAGACAAAGACAAAACAAATGGAAAATTAAAAGTGGATCGGCGATGGCCAGAAGGCCGGTGACGTCGACTGCCGACCGCCGCCCAAACAAGGAGAGGGACCGACTTCGGCGGAAGTCGTGACATTGTCACAAATGACACTGACTCTTACTAAACTAGAGATTGACATTTTGCCTTGTATTTATATTATCATGTTTATTATCTTACGTATCAACATGTCTTATTATTCGCAATCATGGCCTTATTAGTGCCTTGTAATCATGTATGTTGTGTGTTACTTACAACGATTGCCTTTCACTTAACTTCTCAAATCTTCATGTGTGAAATGTAATTTAATTGCATGGACTATTTCCTTCCTTTGCATGGTATGCTGTGATTCCACAGATTGGCATGGAGAAAAGTGAAATTGTGACCGCTGTTGCCAATCCCTATCACCTCCTCCCTCCTCAAACTAAATGCTAAAGACGGCCCAGAACTATAGGAAATGGACACTTACCTTGGACACTCCGTTTTATGGGAACCTCTCAACCAACGGCTGTCTGACTCTTCACTGCACCACGACTGCTACCCCTCTCCACTGTTCGCCTGTGCCTGTGGGGAAAAAAACTCCATTACAATGCTCTCTATAGCACTACTAACGGAACATGCTTATTCCTAACGTGTGAGTTTGACTCCAATTGTTGATCAGTACTTGATCTAATTGTCTTTTTGTTGACCCTCGTCAGTCACGACAACAGGCACGTGGCGCACACCCGATGCAGCTGAGAGGCTTCCGATGCTACAATGCAGCTGGCCCGGCTTAGAGTGAGGAAGAGCCCGGCAGCCAGCCATCAGCTAGTGTCCTCATCCCCGTTCATGACTCTAAAGCAGGGGGCTTGCTTGGATCTTTAATTAATGCGCTCAGGTAATAGGTGCCATCTGGGGGTGTTCTTGGCAGCTAATCACACACACAGAGCCTCTCTTTGGGGGCCAGATGCAGCGGCTCATACCTCGCACTCTCACCTAATTACCCTTTCTTTTACAAACAGAGTAATGTAAATAGAGCTTAGCCATTATTCCTTAAATAACCAATGTTCTTGCTATCCGCAGCCCCCAAAAGAGTGTGAAGCATAGCAATTACAGGAAAATCAATGTGCTTAATCATTGTGGTACAGGGTATTCTTATGAGGTTGTTAATGCTTTAGGCACCACACCGACTGAATGTGAAAGGTGCAGAACGTGTCCTAGAACATGCAACACAAGGGACCCTAACGGTACCTGAAAACAGCTTTGCTCAATTCTAGGAGAGGTTGCACAGAGAGAGAGAGACAGGCACAGGAACACTGAATGGTGCTGCCACCAGCCAGCAATCATAGTGATGCACTTAAAATAAACACTACCTTCTTCCACAGTCAAAAGCTGTACGGCCTGGACACATTCAATATTGAAGCTTTAATTTCAGATACGCTCTGGTCTAATCTGGTTACTCTGCTAAAATAAATATCCTTGTAGGGTAGGACATGGCTCCATGAACATGCACACAACTTCAGTATTAGCTAGCATTTGCATATTGTACTGCCATCCTTTCATTGCTGTTTATTCAGGAGTCCCTTCGTTCAGTTTAATGCAGTTTACTTTTTGCAACTGAAACAGTGAGCCTTAGAATAACTATTAGAAAACACAACAAAACATGGCCTATTCTATGCATGTACTGCTTCTTTGAATTTTCTAGCCTGACTTGTGACTGTTTTCTGTTGTTAATGTAACCCTCTCACCACAGGCTCAGATAAATCAATACAGTAAGTATGGTGAAATGGACACTCAGCATATAATAAACCTGGTATGATTTAACTCACTAGGGAAAAACCAGAGAGACCAGGGTTCTTACCTACAGATATAATGTTTATGTAGAAAATAATGATGAATGAATGATGAATGATACAATTGTATACAACCTGCAATACACATGACACAATACAATTTTAAGACAGCCTAAACCTAAACCCGGGTGCTAAACTGAAAATGTTCTTTGGCACCGTTGGAGCAAAAAAAAAAAACTTAAGCTAAAGAAACAGTTACTCACGGTTTAGTAGAAACTAAATGAAGCTAACAGTTCCAAGGCCGATATCTATTTATAATCCAATTGGCAGAAAGTGCACTGCATGCATCCGAAAACCGATGTCCAGCGTCAACGAAGTCCTCAAATTCCCTCAGACCAAACTGTCCTCTCCAGCTCCCGATCCGATGAATCCAAGCTAGATCCCGAAGCATCTGGAACCTTCGTTAACCTGTCTAGCGGAACCCCCCCGCAACACCCAGTGAAAGTGCAGGGCGCCAAATTTAAAACAACAAAAATCTCATAATTAAAATTCCTCAAGCATACAAGTATTTTACACAATTTTAAAGATACAATTCTCATTAATCCATCCATAGTGTCTGATTTCAAAAAGGATTTACAGCAAAAGCACCACAAACGATTATGTTATGTCACCACCAAAACACTGCCATTTTTCCAGCCAAAGAGAGGAGTCACAAAAAGCAGAAAAAAAGAGAAAATTAATCACTAACCTTTGATGATCTTCATCAGATGACACTCATAGGACTTCATGGTACACAATACATGTATGTTTTGTTTGATGAAGTTCATATTTATATAAAAAGTGAGTTTACATTGGCGCGTTACGTTCAGTAGTTCTAAAACATGCTGTGATTGTGAAGAGAGCCACATCAATTTACAGAAATACTCATAATAAACATTGATAAAGATATGACTATTATACATGAAACTTTAGATAAACTTCTCCTTAATGCAACCAATGTGTCAGATTTCAAAAAAACTTTATGGAGAAAGCAAACCATGCAATAATCTGAGTACAGCCTTTAGACAACCAAAAAGATACCCGCCATATTGGGTAGTCAACATTTCTCGGAAATAGCATTTTAAATATTCACTTACCTTTGATAATCTTCATCAGAATGCACTCCCATGAATCCCAGTTCCACCATAAATGTTTGATTTGTTCGATAATGTCCATCAGTTATGTCCAAATATCTTATTTTGTTAGGGCGTTTGGTAAACAAATCCAAAAGCGTGTTCAGGTCGCGCCGAACATCGGTCAAAAAGTTCAAAAAGTTCCGTTACAGCCCGTAGAAACATGCCAAACTAAGTATGGAATCAATCTAGTGGAAGCATTGGGAAATTAAACATAACTTATTTCACCCTGTATCTTCAATGGGGTTGAGTTGAAAAACTACAAACCTCAGATTTCCCACTTCCTGGTTGGATTTTTTCTCAGGTTTTTGCCTGCCATATGAGTTCTGTGATACTCACAGACATCATTCAAACAGTTTTAGAAACTTCAGAGTCTTTTCTATCCAATACTAATAATACTATGCATATATTAGCATCTGGGACAGAGTAGGAGGCAGTTCACTCTGGGCACACTATTCATCCAAATGTGAAAATGCTGCCCCCTATCCAAAAAAGGTTAATCCAGCCAGACAGAAAGTCAATTGAGACGACTCTCTAGCAAAAATATTAAAATATTAAATTATAAATCTTATTTTGTTAAGGTGAGCAAAGTAGAGTGCAGTTAAACCCAATTTGTGGAAAAAACAATGTTTAGTACATAAAATGTTTTCCCGCTTCACTAGAGCATCTCACCTTTCTTTTCTCTTTCTTTCCCAGCAACAACGGAAAAACCAGCGAAGCCATCTACACACCACCCATAGTCCATCTTGACTGGCCCAAACTATCAAACACCCTTCACTATGAAGAGAAACGGTCCCAAAATATTGAAGGTAACAGTGCGTAATAATTTAACCAACATAGGCCCAACAGCGAAGACTGTAGTAAAAAGTAGAGTTTATGGAAATTAAACAAATCTGATTAAATGTACACAAGGTATACAACATATACATCCATTAATACTTAAAGCATAGCTCTAAATACATGTTTTAACAGGGCATTACACTCTCCCCCTACCAAAAATATGCATGTCCTCATGACATGTAAACCAGGGTAAAGAAAATAGTGTGTACAATCACAGGAAATGTGCTAACCCTTCTGTTCTGTTTCTTAGAATAACTCAAAGGGAATAAGGGATAGGCCTACTCATAGAACTATCTAATTCACTTGTATATAGAGGTGATATATCTCACTATAGGAACAGACACAATACTAGGAACTCTATGTACAGTATATCACAAAAGTGAGTACACCCCTCACAAACGGAAGGTGCAGGAGTGCAAGGACTCTAACATCCACCAGCTCCGTGATGTCGTCATGGTGGCAACCTGTGAAGCTCTGGTGAACTCCATGCCCAAGAGGGTTAAGGCAGTGCTGGAAAATGATGGTGGCCACACAAAATATTGACACTTTGGGCCCAATTTGGACATTTTCACTTAGGGGTGTATTCACTTCTGTTGCCAGCGGTTTAGACATTAATGGCTATGTGTTGAGTTATTTTGAGGGGACAGCAAATGTACACTGTTATACAAGCTGTACACTCACTACTTTACATTGTAGCAAAGTGTCATTTCTTCAGTGTTGTCACATGAAAAGATATATACTCAAATATTTACAAATATGTGAGGGGTTTACTCACTTTTGTGATATACTGTATGCCATAGGTCAGTAGTGTAGGAGGTTTCTTAGTTCTTAGAGATTTTTATCTCTGCTTCTGTATTCTTCTTTTCATCTGAGTTGTCTTTATACTGAATCTGATTTCTTAACCTCATTCATTTCCTCCTAATATGTTCTATATATTTTTCTTCAGCTTCAGTTGTTTCTGTTGCTTTTTCAGCGTTATTAGTTTTTTCAGTGGACTTTGTTTATTTTTCTTCTCCTGATCTTACCTCAGGTTTTCTAGTCATTCCATTCCATGTAATGTCCAAACTGTAAGTTTTGGACTATTTATTCATCTTCTTTTTCTTGACAGTTTGTGTCAGGTCGATTGCACCACACTCCAATGTCTTCATTCTCTGAATCGACATCTTCAAGATCTTCAGATTTTTCTGGATTATTATGCCTTCAAAATTTTTCAAATTAATTTATTCTTCTCTGCAGGGATCTTTGACTCTGTGTTGGCACAATGTCATCCACTGGTTCTAGGCGCACTTGCTGTCCTATTTGTAACAGGTGATTCCGATGAAGGATTTTGATGGGTCTCCAATCTCTGGTTTCAACTAGAACACAGGTAAGTTTGGCATTTGACTTTCAACAACAGACCGCATAGAAGCCTAGTGATCCACCAGCTTGCGCTTTCCTATCAGTCCTAGATTCCATATCAGGTCTCTGTCTTTAGGCATAAGATGGGAATAGCAAATCTTCTGATCATATCTTTGTTTCCTTTGTTCTGTTTGTCAGAAGTGACCTCTGCGAGTTTGTGTGTAGTTTGCAACTCTTTCCTCATGTCTGACACCGACTTCAGGTAAGTCTTCTCTGATGCTCCATCACTTGAGACTCCAAAGATCAAGTCTATAGGTAACCTAGCTTTACAGCCAAAGATGAGAAAGTACGGAGAGTATATGGTTGCTTCCTTCTGAGTGCATTTTCCTTCTGAGTGCTTCCTTCTGTGTGAATGTACACAACGTCCAATATACTGGCTCCATTTGCTCTTTGTCCTTGGATCCAGTGTTCCATGCATGTTCAACAACGTTCTATTAAATCTTGCAGGTTGTGGATCTCTCTTAGGATGGTACGGCGTTGTTCTTGACTTCTCGACTCTAAGCACTGATCACTGTTCATGCTTTGGGGTAGGCTGTAACGGATTAAGTACTTTTCCCAAAACACTTTTGCAACCGTGGATGCTTTCTGATCATTAGTAGGAAAGGATTGATCATATCTGGTATAGTGATGTGTAAAGACCAGGACAATCGCTGTGTTACTGGAATATGGTTCAATGGACAGGAAATCCATGCAGACAAGATCCAAGGGTCCATCACTATGTATGAGACTAAGGAGCAACTCTCTTGGGTAGAGTCTTTCTCTGGATACAGCGAGCACAGGACTTGCAGTAGTCTTTGACCTCCAGTTTCATACATGGCCAGTAGAAACCGTCTTTTACTAGTCCTTAAATCTTGTTTAATCCCAGATGACCTGAGTCATCGTGTAGTGACTTCAACAAACACTTTTCTAAACATCTCTGGCAGAAGTAGCTGAGTGTGATGAGGTCTATGCGGAGGATTGGAAATCGTGTTATTGCACTCCATCTTCAATTTCTCCCATTCTCTCAGGAGGAGAGAGATTGCTGGATGTTCCGTCTTCATTACTCTTGTGACATCACCCATCGCTAGAGCAGACCACACCTCACCAATGCAAATAACTTCTTGTTGAGCAGCTGACAGCTCAGATGTACTCAACCCTGGAAGCTGATGAGCACTCAATGTAGTCAGGTTGCAGTATGCTTGACGAACGGTATGAAGCAGCCAATTGGTCAATCACTCTTGAGATAATCTATGAATCGGTCTGCTCACAGTGGACATCTGGCATATGGCTCTCATGCCTGGAGCGGGAATCTTTCTCCGATCTGATTTAATTTCAGATTACTCATGTGGACGACGGGATAGGGAGTCGGCATCGTTGTTATGTTTTCCCGGCCTGTACTTAAGACTACATTCATAGGTAGATAATGCAGCAAGCCAACGATAAGCAGTAGCATCCATTTTTGCTGAGATCAAGACATACACTACCATTCAAAAGTTTGGGGTCACTTAGAAATATCCTTGTTTTTGAAAGAAAATGAAATTTTGTCCATTAATATAACATTAAATTGATCAGAAATACAGTGTAGCCATTGTTAATTTTGTTAATTACTATTGTAGCTGGAAACAACATTTTTTAATGGAATTTCTACATATGTGTACAGAGGCCCATTATCAGCAACCATCACTCCTGTGTTCCAATGTCACGTTGTATTAGCTAATCAGTTTAACTTGTTGAGGATAGGGGGCAGTATTTTCACTTTGGATTAATTGCGTGCTCATAGTGAACTGCATCGAACTCTGTCCTAGATTGCTAATATATGCATATTATTATTACTATTGGATAGAAAACACTCTGAAGTTTCTAAAACTGTTTGAATTATGTCTGTGAGTATAACAGAACTCATAGGGCAGGCAATCTTCCAAACAAGGGTTGAAATTCTGAAAGTTGGGGCAACTTTGACATCACTTGGGGCGGCAGGGTAGCCTAGTGGTTAGAGCGTTGGACTAGTAACCGGAAGGTTGCAAGTTCAAACCCCGAGCTGACAAGGTACAATCTGTCATTCTCCCCCTGAACAGGCAGTTAACCCACTGTTCCTAGGCCGTCATTGAAAATAAGAATTTGTTCTTAATTGACTTGCCTAGTTAACTAATATATATATATTTTCTAAATCGCCCCCTCCTTTCCCAACAAGATATGGATCTGGAAGCACTTCCTACACCTTCCACTAGATGTCCTCATTCAGTAGAAATGGAGCATTTGCTGTGAACTTTGACCTAATGGGAGGGAAAATAGTCAGTGTCCCAACAGAATGCCATTTTGCTGTGGCGCATTTCTCTGTGGGTGCTACGGCTGTTCCATTCGGCCCCAGATGAAAACAAATGATCCGGTTGGAACTTTATTGGATATATTTGATAATAACATCCTGAAGATTGATTCTCTACTTAGTTTGACCAGTTTATTCGACCTGGAATATATATTTTGGAAGTTTTCGTGCGAATTATCTTGGACCGGCAGTCAGTTTTTGGGCACGTGAGTTGAAAGTGATAGCAAATGCAGCTACTTGGACACTAGTATTGGACATTATGGCGGCAGGGTAGCCTAGTGGTTAGAGCGTTGGACTAGTAACCGGAAGGTTGCAAGTTCAAACCCCCGAGCTGACATCTGTCGTTCTGCCCCTGAACAAGGCAGTTAACCCACTGTTCCTAGGCCGTCATTGAAAATAAGAATTTGTTCTTAACTGACTTGCCCGGTTAAATAATGGTAAAATAAAAAATAAATTATGGAACAAAACAACAATTTATTGTGGAACTAGGACTCCTTGATCTTTCTGATGAAAGATCATCAAAGGTAAGGTAATATTTATGTTGTAATTTCGTATTTCTGTTGACTCCAACATGGCGGTTACGTCTGAGCGCCGTCTCAGATTATTGCAATGTTAGGCTTTTTCCGTAACGTTTAAAAAAAATCTGACACAGCGGTTGCATTAAGAACCAGTGTATCTTTAATTATATGTAGAACATGTATCTTTAGTCAAAGTTTATGGTGAGTATTTCTGTTATCTGGCGTAGCTTTCTATAATTCCTCCGGATATTTTGGAGGAATTTCTGAACATGGCGTCAATGTAAACCGAGATTTGTGGATGTAAAAATGCATATTATCGAACAAAACGTAAATGTACTGTGTAACATGTCATATGACTGTCATCTGATGAAGATTTTCAAGAGGTTAGTGATTCATTTTATTTATAATCCTGCTTTTGTGATTTTATCTTTGGCTGGAAAAAATGGCTGCATTTTTTCTTTGGTTTGGTGGTGGTCTAACATAAATATGTGTTGTGTTTTCGCTGTAAAACATTTCATAAATCTGACATGATGGGTAGATGAACAAGGTGTTTATCTTTCATTTGAGGTATTGGACTTGTTAATGTGTGAAAGTTAAATATTTCTAAATAATATTTTTGAATTCCCTGCGCCACCTTTTCAGCTGAACGGGGGGGGGGGGGGGGGGGGTGGAGTTCTCTGAGGAACTCCTTGCCCAAACAGCTAATTGATCATTAGAAAACCTTTTTGCAAATATGTTAGCACAGCTGAAAACTGTTGTGCTGATTAAACAAGCAATAAAACTGGCCTTTTTTTAATTTCACCTTTATTTAACCAGGTAGGCTAGTTGAGAACAGGTTCTCATTTACAACTGCAACCTGGCCAAGATAAAGCAAAGCAGTTCCACACATACAACAACACAGAGTTACATATGGAATAAACAAACATACAGTCAATAATACAGTAGAACAAAAGTGTATATATACAGTGTGTGCAAATGAGGTAAGATAAGGGGGTTAAGGCAATACAATAGGCCATAGTGGTGAGGTAATTACGATATAGCAATTAAACACTGGAGTGATAGATGTGCAGAACATGAAAGTGCAAGTAGAGATACTGGGGTGCAAAGGAGCAAAATAAATAACTACAGTATGGGGATGAGGTATTTGGATGGGCTATTTACAGATGGGCAATGTACAGGTACAATGATCTGTAAGCTGCTCTGACAGCTGATGCTTGAAGTTAGTGAGGGAGATAATAGTCTCCAGCTTCATTGATTGTTGCAGTTCGTTTCAGTCATTGGTAGCAGAGAACTGGAAGGAAAGGTGGCCGAAGGTGGAATTGGCTTTTGGGGTGACCTGTGAAATATGCCTGCTGGAGCGCGTGCTGCGTGTAGGTGCTGCTATGGTGACTAGTGAACTGAGATAAGGCAGGGCTTTACCTAGCAAAGACGTGTAGATAACTAAGAGCCAGTTGGTTTGCTGATGAGTATGAAGCGAAGGCCAGCCAACGAGAGCGTACAGGTCACAGTGGTGGGTAGTATATGGGGCTTTGGTGACAAAACGGATGGCACTGTGATAGACTGCATCCAATTTGTTGAGTAGAGTGTTGGAGGCTATTTTGTTAATGACATCGCCGAAGTCGAGAATCGGTAGGATAGTCAGTTCTATGAGGCTATGTTTGGCAGCATGAGTGAAGGATGCTTTGTTGCGAAATAGGAAGCCAATTTTAGATTTAATTTTGGAATTGCTTTGGTGGTGGTGAAGTGGGAGATTTGCACTAGGTAAAAGGGATCTTGAAGAAGGAAGGCTATAACTCCATATTGCAATGCCATGCCATACCCTGTGGACGGTGCTTAATTGGAGCCTTCTTTAGACTAGTTGAGTATCTGGAGCATCAGCATCATTGTGGGATCGATTACAGGCTCAAAATGGCCAGAAACAAAGACCTTTCTTCTGATACTCGTCAGTCTATTCTTGAAGGCGAGAAATTGCCAAGGAACTGAAAATTTCATACAACGCTGTGTACTACTCCCTTCACAGAACAGCGCAAACAGGCTCTAACCAGAATAGAGTGGGAGGCCCAGGTGCACAACTGAGCAAGAGGACAAGTACATTAGTGTTAGAGTGTCTAGTTTGAGTTACGGATGCCTCACAAGTCCTCAACTGGCAGCTTCATTAAATAGTACCCGTAAACACCAGTCTCAACTTCAACAGTGAAAAGGTGACGGGATGCTGGCCTTCTAGGCAGAGTTGCAAAGAAAAGCCATATCTCAGACTGGCCAATAAAAATAAAATATTACGATGAGCTAAAGAAGACAGACACTGGACAAAGGAAGATTGGAAAGAGGTGTTATTGACAGACGAATCAAAGTTTGAGGTGTTCGGATCACAAAGAAGAACATTCGTGAGTCGCAGAAAAAATGAAAAGATGCTGGAGGAGTGCTTGACGCCATCTGTCAAGCATGGTGGAGGCAATGTGGGGATGCTTTGGTGGTGGTAAAGTGGGAGATTTGTACAGGGTAAAAGGGATCTTGAAGAAGGAAGGCTATGACTCAATTTTTCAAAGCCATGCCATACCATGTGGACGGTGCTTAATTAGAGCCAATTTCCTCCTACAACAGGACAATGACCCAAAGCACCCCTCCAAACTATGCAATAACTATTTAGGGAAGAAGCAGTCAGCTGGTTTTGTCTATAATGGAGTGGCCAGCACAGTCACCGGATCTCAACCCTATTGAGCTGTTGTGGGAGCAGCTTGACCATATGGTATGTCAGTAGTGCCCATCAAGCCAATCCAACTTGTGGGAGGTGATTTTGGAAGCATGGGGGGGAAATCTCTTCAGATTTCCTCAACAAATTGATAACTAGAATGACACAGGTCTGCAAGGCTGAAATAGCTGCAAATGGATGATTCTTTGACAAAAGTTAAGTTTGAAGACCACAATTAAAATTTCAATTAAAAATATTTATTTATAACCTTGTCAATGTCTTGGCCATATTTCCTATTTATTTTGGAACTAATTTAATGCAGGTTTTCATGGAAAACAAGGAAATGTACTATTTAATGAAGCTGCCAGTTGAGGACTTGTGAGGCATCCGTTTCTCAAACTAGACACTCTAACACTCTAATGTACTTGTCCTCTTGCTCAGTATTTATGCTGCAGTAGTTTGTGTCGGGGGGCTAGGGTCAGTTTGTTATATCTGGAGTACTTCTCCTGTCCTATTCGGTGTCCTGTGTGAATTTAAGTGTGCTCTCTCTAATTCTCTCTTTCTTTCTTTCTTTCTCTCTCTCGGAGGACCTGAGCCCTAGGACCATGCCTCAGGACTACCTGACATGATGACTCCTTGCTGTCCCCAGTCCACCTGGCCGTGCTGCTGCTCCAGTTTCAACTGTTCTGCCTTATTATTATTGGACCATGCTGGTCATTTATGAACATTTGAACATCTTGGCCATGTTATGTTATAATCTCCACCCAGCACAGCCAGAAGAGGACTGGCCACCCCACATAGCCTGGTTCCTCTCTAGGTTTCTTCCTAGGTTTTGGCCTTTCTAGAGTTTTTCCTAGCCACCGTGCTTCTACACCTGCATTGCTTGCTGTTTGGGGTTTTAGGCTGGGTTTCTGTACAGCACTTTGAGATATCAGCTGATGTACGAAGAGCTATATAAATAAATTTGATTTGAAATGTCTAGGTGACCACAAAAATTTGAACGGTAGTTTATGTCAGTGGATTGATGTCTGTTCTCACCTCGAACTTTGCTCCGTATAGGTAATCGTGCAGTTTGTCAACGACGGCCCACTTTAATCTATTTTACAGAATAAATGTGAAAAAAAGAGAAGGGGTCTGAATACTTTCCAAATGCACTGTATGGTTAAATCATCAGCATACATGGACACACATGCTTGTTTAATGCCAGGTCATTGGTAAAAATAGAAAAGAGTAGAGGGCCTAAAAAGCTGCCCTGCAGTACACCACATTTTACATGTGTGACATTAGAGAAGCTTCCATTAATTAAACAAAAGAATTAGCGTAGCCGGCGCTACACAAAACGCTGAAATAAAATATAAAACATGCATTACCTTTGACGAGCTTCTTTGTTGGCACTCCAATATTTCCCATAAACATCACAATTGGTTCTTTTTTTCGATTAAATCCGTCCATGTATACCCAAAATGTCCATTTATAAAGCCCGTCTGATCCAGAAAAAAACAGCTTTCCAAAACGCAACGTCATTACAAAAAATTTAAAAAGTTGTCTAAAAACTTTGCCAAAATACTTCAAACTACTTTTGTAATCCAACTTTAGGTATTTGTAAACGTTAATAATCGATCAAATTGATGACGGGGCAATCTGTATTCAATAGCAGCAAGTCAAATCATGGACGATTTTCTCTCTTTCATAACTATCCACAGTGTAACCTCTGACAGGAAGTGCCTATTCTTCATTTCACCAAGGATTAACTTCAAACCAATTCCCAAGACTGGTGACATCGTGTGGAGGTTGTAGGAACTATCTAATTTCCCTTGACATAGACAATACAGGGAACCGGCAGAGAGATATACATTTTTTTCTGAACAGTTTTTCCTTGGGGTTTTGCCTGCTACACAAGTTCTGTTATAGTCACATACATGATTTAACCAGTTTTATAAACTTCAGAGTGTTTTCCTGTTGAAGGAATTCTATATTCCTCTGTTTTATTTCCCAATCAAAATTAAACACTCTGTCAATGCATTCGAAGGGTTTGTAAGACCCTATATTATAAGAATGGACATAGCCCCGGTCTTAAAAGTCAGGTAACAGCGTTTAATTCAAGAGAGTACTGAGTTCATATACATTTTGCCACAGGTTATAAACTGAAAATGACGTCAGCGTTTTCTAAATGTTCTATCTCTTCTTGACACTGGTAGAGAGGCCCTATAGTTCTCAAGCCTTCCCTCCTCGCCTAAAGCCAAGGTCAGTCAGTGTAGATAGCATTCTAGACAGTCTGGAGATAGTCCGTCCCTGCCATCTGGAGAAAGTTCATTCATTTGTACAAAGGAACAGACCGTCATTGTACTAAACTCCTGACTACATTATATTCAATACTGAGAGCAACAGAGAAAATTCATACATGTACAGTAACATAACATTTTAACTCATCCTGATTGAAATGTATACATAATTAGTCATTATAGATAAAAATGTTGAGGACATGGCAGATTTACGCCCCCTTTGGAGAAATTGGGTACCCTTAGTAAACTGAAAAAAAAATCTGTCAAAAATTGCTAATATATGCATATAATAATTATTATTGGATAGAAAACACTCTAAATCTTCTAAAACCGTTGGAATTATGTCTGTAAGTATAGCAGAACTCACAGGGCATGCATTCTTCCAAACTAGTTTTGTGGTCATGAAAGTTGGAGCAACTTTGACGTCATCGCCCCCACCCTTCCCAACCACTTATGGATCTGGGGACACTTTCCATCTCTTCCACTAGATGTCCTCATTCTGTAGAGCGTTTAATCGTTCAAATCGCGCGAGAATTGACCCTATGGGAGTGATTTGAGTAAGTGCCGCGAGAAAAAACCTGTGCGTTAGGGCGCGAATTGGTCACAGCCATTCCTTTTGTTCCAGCACTCCTGGGAAGAGCAAACGATGCCCGGTTGAATTGAAATTTGTTTTGTGTGTTAAAAACATCATAAAGCTTGCTTCTGCACTTAGTTTGACCTGTTTAGTCGACATATAATATGTAATTTTGAAGTTTTGATGCAGAACTTTTCCGGACCAGAGGACATTTTGGGTGCATTTCAGCTGATGTTATTAGCAGTAGCTAATACAAAGACGCAAGACTTGAAACCAAACGATGTATTGGGTAAGTATGAACCCTTCCAGAACATTCTGAACGAAGACCATCGAAGGTAAGGGAATATTTATGCTTAAATCTGTGTTTCTGTTGACTCCAACATTACGGAGAAATGTAGCTTATATCTGAGCGCCGTCTCAGCATATTGAATAGTGTGCGATTTCTGTAACGTTAAAAAGAAATGTAACAAAGCGGTTGCATAAAGAAGCAGTGTATCTTTCTAACTATATGTAGAACATGTATATTTAGCCAAAGTTTATGATGTCTATTTACGTTATCTTGCCGCGCTACCTAGATTTCCTGCGGACGTTTTTGAGTAATTTCTGAACATGAGCTCATTGTAAATGGACATTTATGGATATATATGGCATATTATTGAAAAAAAAAAAATGTACTGTGCAACATGTCCTATTACTGTCATCTGATGAAGATTTTCAAAAGGTTAGTGAATGATTTATTTTTTAATCCTGCTTTTATAATTTTATATTTTCTGGGACAAAATGGCTGCCTCTTGTCTTGATTTCGGTGGTGGTCTAATATAAATATGTGGTGTGTTTTCGCCGTAAAACATTTAAAAAATCTGACATGCTGGGTAGATGAACAAGGTGTTTATCTTTCATTTGAGCTATTAGACTTGTTAATGTGTGGAGGTTAAATATTTCTAAGAATATTTTTGCGTTCCATGCGCCACGGGTTGAGCTGAACGGGGGGGGTGGCGTTCCTCCAGAGGAACTCCTGGCCTCAATAACATTTATATCCACACATACTAATCATTTGCATATGCTATATTCCTGGCATGAGTAGCAGGACGTTGAAATTTTGCACGCTTTTTATCAAAAAGTAGAAAAAATGCACCCTAACCTTTAAGAGGTTTTAAAGGCTGCACTGAAATCTGACAGTACAGCTCCCAAAATCTTATTATTAGCAGATTCTTTCAACCAACATCAGTCATTTGTGTCAGTGCAGTACATGTTGAGTACCCTTCTCTATAAGCATGCTGAAAGTTTGTTGTTAATTTGTTAACAGGGAAATAGCATCTCCGGGCCTGAGGACAAAAACTTTCCTCTTGGCTCAGATTAAAGATATCATAGAAAGGAGTGGCTATAGAGACAGTTACCATCTTCAGTAGTTTTCAATTATTGATTGATAACAAAACATGTTCCACACTAACTTTACAAACTTGCAATGCTTTTCTTCTTCATTTTACAATGGCTCACTGTCAGTGGTGTAAAGTATTTAAGTAAAAATAATTTTATAAATTAGTAATTAAGTATTTTTGGCAGTATCTGTACATTACTTTTACTTCACTACATTCTGAAAGGAAATAATGTACTTTTTACTCCATACATTTTCCCTGATGCCCAAAAGTAGTCCTAACATTTTGACAGGAAAATTGTCCAATTCACACACTTATCAAGATATGTATTAATCTGGTCATCCCTGCTGCAACTGATCTGGCAGACTCACTGAACACAAATGCTTTGTTTGTAAATTATGTCTTAGTGTTGGAGTGTGCCCCTGGCTATCTGTCAATAAAAAAAACAGAAAATAAAATGATTCTGTCTGGTTTGCTTAATATAAGGAATTTTAAATGATTTATACTTTTACTTTTAATACTTAAGTACATTTTAGCAATTAAATGTACTTTTGATACTTAAGTATTTTTAAAACCAAAAACGTTTAGACTTTTACTCAAGTAGTATTTTACTGGGTGACTTTTTCTATTAAGGTATCTTTACTTTTACTCAAGTATGACAATGTAATACTTTATCGACCACTGCTCACTGTCAGTTTATGGCATTTCTTGCCTAAGTTTGCCCTTTTTGTCAATTAAATAATCATTAAAATAATTGGCAACATCAAATGGTTTTGTAATAAATAAGCCATCTGATTCGATGAAAGATGTATTTGAATTTATCTTTCTGCCCATAATTTAATTTAAGGTTCTCCAAAGTTTTTTTTCTCCATCATTCTTTATATCATTGATCTTGTCTTCATAATACCGTTTCTTCTTCTTTTGTTGACTTTAGTCACATCATTTATCAGTTAACAGTAAGTCAACCAGTCAACTGTGCAGACATATTTCTTAGCCACTCCTTTTGTGTATGGTGTTTGCCTTTCACGCCAGTGACCCTGGTTCAAATCTCCTGGAGAGGTCATTAGGTGTTGTGCTAAGGTTGATTAATATTATTACAAGAAGTACAACTTTGTTACATTTTTAATTATGATTTTTTGTTTTGCTTGCTGACTTCACTTTTCAAAAAATGAAATCCTTTATAGTGCTAATTAAATTTGTATGGCCTGATGAGACGTTTTGGTTGTCTGCCTGTGTTTTTTCCTAATCACTCTGTGTGTGTTTGCAGTTTGTCTATCGTTTCATCTTTTGCTTTCTCTTACAGCTGATGCTAGAGAACCCTGCACTATCGTCCTTCACCCGATCGGAAATCCCACCAGCAACTCTCTGATCATCAAGCGCTAGCTAACACAGGTTCTATCTACCCTCTCGTTCCATCATTTGAACCTGTTTATTCACAGATCCACTACCTGCTGCACAGCCCCAGGGATAATTTATGCTAATTGATGGCGGTTTTGCATTGTGACCCAGGGCAGAAATCATGATGGTAACTAAGCGCTAGCAAAAACACTGCCTTGCTCTGTGAATACATGCACAGAATTGAAATTAATGACCAGGTGCTTGGAAGTGGATAAACAACATTTGCTAAAAAAAAATGTAATAGATATGGAACTAATATTCTAATGATCTCCAGGCCTTGTATCTGTCATGAATCTTTGTATAAATCATGAAGTGTTTGATAATTTGATTACTATTGCTTTACAGAATGTCAACTTTTAATTGACATGCGATAATGTGGCCAGCACGGTTTAATTGAGTAAGCACCAGAAAACCTATAAGCTTTTGGATATTTAACCCCACTTGATGCCAGAGAAGAAGGCAGACGTTTTACCTATTGTGTTTTTTTGTTCATTTATTTGCGTTGTAACTTATTTTGTTATTTTGTACATAATGTTGCCGCTACCATCTCTTATGACCGAAAATAACTTCTAGACATCAGGACTACGATTACTCACCACGGACTAGCAGAAACCTTCTTCTTTTTCCCTCTAACGACTCTGATGAGCCCGATGCGAGGGATATACTGCTTCCTCGGGAACAGGCCCCGATCCCCGTGATCTGCATGAAGAGGAGGCGGAAAACGAGGGGCCAAAGGGTGGGCTGCCTTCTGAGAAATCGTAGGCGATTGTATAAACCCCCACTTCCTTCCATTCTGCTACCAAAAGTGCAATCCTTTGAGAATAAAATCGACGAGTTACACAGAAGATTAAATTACCAATGGGACATTAAAAACTGTAAAATATTATGCTTCACTGAGTCGAGGCTGATCGATGACAATATCAACATACAGCTGGCTGGTTATATGATGTACCGGCAGAATAGAAAAGTGGCTTCTGGTAAGACGAGGCGGTGGACTATGCATTTTTGTAAATAATAGCTGATGCACGATATCTAGGGAGGTCTCGAGCTATTGCTTGCCTGAGGTAGGGTATCTCAATATAAGCTGTAGACCACACTACCTACCGAGAGAGTTTTCATCTGTATTCTTCGTAGTTGTTTACATACCACCACAGTCAGAGGCTGGCACTAAGAAAGGATTGAATGAGCTGCCAAATTTCTATCAGCATGTTAAATGTGCAACCAGAGGAAAAATAACTCTGGACCACCTTTACTCCACACACAAAGACGTATACAAAGCTCTCCCTCGCCCTCCATTTGGCAAATCTGACCATAATTATATCCTACTGATTCCTGCTTAAAAGCAAAACTTAAAGCAGGAAGCACCCATGTCTAGATCAATAAAAACGTCAGATGAAGCAGATGCTAAGCTACAGGACTGTTTCACTAGCACAGAGTGGAATATGTTCCGGGATTCCTCTGATGGCATTGAGGAGTACACCACATCAGTCACTGGATCAATGACGTCGTCCCCAGTGACCACACATACATACCCCAACAAGAAGCCATGGATTACAGGCAAAATCCGCACTGAAGTAAAGGGTAGAGCTGCCGCTTTCAACGAGCGGGACTCTAACCCAGAAGCTTATCAGAAATCCCGCTATGCCCTGCTACGAACCATCAAACAGTCAAAGCGTCATCACAGAACTAAGATCGAATCGTACTACACCGACTCTGATGTTCGTCAGATGTGGCAGGGCTTATAAACCATTACAGACTAGAAAGGGGAGCACAGCCGAGAGCTGCCAAGTGACACAAGCCTACCAGATGAACTAAACTACTTCTATACCTGCTTCGAGGCAAATAACACTGAAACGTGCATGAGAGCACCAGCTGTTCCGGAAGACTGTGTGATCATGCTCTCTGCAGACAATGTGAGTAAGACCTTTAAACAGGACAACATTCAGAAGGCTGAAGATCCAGATGGATTACCAGGACGTCTACTGTGATCATGCGCTGACACACTGGCAAGTGTCTTCAATGACATTTTCAACCTCTTCTTGTCCGAGTTTGTAATACCAACATGTTTTAAGCAGACCACCATAGTGCCTGTGCCCAAGAACACTAAGGTAACCTGCCTAAATTACTACTGACCCGTAGCACTCACTTTTGTAACCATGAAGTGCTTTGAAAGGCTGGTCATGGCTCACATCAACACCATCATCCCAGAGACCCTACACCCACTCCATTTTGCATAACGCTGCAACAGATCCCAAGATGATGCAATCTCTACACTGCCCTTTCCCACCTGGACAAAAGGAACACCTATGTGAGAATGCTATTCATTGACTACAGCTCAGCATTCAACACCATAGTGCCCTCAAAGCTCATCAATAAGCTAAGGATCCTGGGACTAAACACCTCCCTCTGCAACTGGATCCTGGACTTCCTGACGGCCACCCCCAGGTGGTAAGGGTGGGTAACAATACAACCGACACGCTGATCCTCAACACAGGGGCCCCTCAGTGGTGCGTGCTCAGGCCCCTCCTGTACTCCCTGTTCACTCATAATTGTACAGTCAAGCACGACTCCAACACCATCATTACATTTGCCGATGACACAACTGTGATAGGCCTGATCACCGACAACACTGAGACAGCCTATAGGAAGGAGGTCAGAGACCTGGCCGTGTGGTGCCAGGATAACAACCTCTCACTCAACGACATCAAGACAAAGGAGATGATTGTGGACTACAGGAAAAAGAGGCCCGAGCACGCCCCCATTCTGATTGATGGGGCTACAGTGGAGCAGATTGAGAGCTTCAAGTTCCTTGGTGTCCACTATGAAACTAGTTTGTGTCACCAACAAACTAACATGGTCCAAGCACACCAAGACAGTCGTGAAGAGGGCACGACAAAACATATTCCCCCTTAGGAGACTGAAAACATTTGGCATGGGTCCTCAGATCCTTAAAAAGTTCTACAGCTGCACCATCGAGCGCATCCTGACTGGTTGCATCACTGCCTGGTATGGCAACTGCTCGGCCTTCGACCACAAGGCACTACAGAGGGTAGTGTGGACGGCCCAGTACATCACTGGCACCTAGCTTCCTGCCAACTAGGATCTCTATACCAGGCGGTGTCAGAGGAAGGCCCTAAAAATTCTCAAAGACTCCAGCCACCCTAGTCATAGACTGTTTTCTCTGCTACCGCAAGTCAAACAGTACCAGAGCGCCATGTCTAGGTCCAAGAGGCATCTAAGCCATAAGACTCCTGAACATATAGTCAAATGGCTACCCAGACTATTTGCATTGCCCCCCTCTCCCCCTCTTTACACCACTGCTACTCTCTGTTGTCACCTATGCATAGTCACTTTATTAACTCTACCTACATATACATATTACCTCAACTAATCGGTGCTCCCGCATATTGACACTGTATTGGTACCCCCCTGTATATTGTCTCCCTATTGTTATTTTAGTGCTGCTCTTTAATTACTTTCCGTATTTTTGTTAAACTGCATTGTTGTTATGGGCTCGTAAGTAAGCATTTCATTGTAAGGTCTGCGCCTGTTGTATTTGATGCATGTGACTAATACAATTTGATTTGAATTGACTTGGTTACTTCAGATGTAAGGAGGTTCCACTGCAATGATTCACCAGATCCATGCAGACAAACACAAGCAAACAAAGACATTTCAGATGAAGGAAGATTACAATTTATTTGTAGTTTTATCCAGTCTACTGGACATAGTGATTTCACTGGTTGAGTTGTATGGTCAGGAAAAACTCCTAGCCCTAATTATGAAGCAGTCTGAGCTGCATTTCTTTCAAAATGCACTCCTATCCTAGACACAATCAACTCAGATAATGAACAAACAACTATGGTAAGGTCGATATACAGCCAGGTCATCCGCGATACACAGTGATTGCTGTTACCTTCAAGTTGGGTGTTGGGGATGGAGAGGTGTGAAAGGTTTGAAGTTCAAATCCTGTGATAAAAATTTGTTTTTGTGATTTTTGTTTTCAGCCTATCCAAAAACCTTGTAGCAAAATTAGAATTTCTGTTTTTACATTGGATAAAAGTAGAGACTCAGAGCTACGCAATTGTGTATCATACCCTGCATTTGAGGAAACAATGGGAAAGTAATTCTGCTTTGAAAGTTGATCAACTTGTAAACTCACTTTTGAGAAAACTGTCTTTCAATGATTTGGTACAAGTATTGGAGAGCCCTTCTTTGTCTACACCCATTCAGCATCGTTCACACTCTCTTAAGCCTTAGCACCACCCATCTCTTTAAGGGTTGATGCAACCGTTCTGTACAAACTTGCCAGCTACTTCCAGTTATCTAAGAGAGAGAGAACAGCTCACTGAACATTATTCGCACGGCCAATAAGTAAGGTTGTTCCGAAAGCTCTGACCTCACAACTACAGTCAAGCACCCAAACTAACTGGCTAACATTGGCTAGCTACTTCCAGACACATAATGAGAGAACACCCCACTCTGACCATTTTACTCATCCTAGCAGAGCTGGTTATGCTTTTTTTCATGTTATCCAGAGAGTTGGTGACTGTAACTGTGCTGCTTGCAACAATTGAATTAGCTTTGTTGCCGACCTTTACTGACACCGGACATATTCAACGGGTGTTGAGCATTCAAAAAAGCATCAGTTATTCTGCAATCTTGCACACTAAGATGAGAGTATGTTGCTAAGAAATGTAGCTAGCTAGATAAACAATGAATCCCAACACATGACGTAACGTTGTTTCGCGAGCCAGCCAGCTAACGTTAGCTAGCTAGCTAACAGTACACTTTAACTTGAAATGAAAATACTTTGTCAATATTAGAGTGGAGTCTTTTGTTAAGACATGTAGCTAGCTAGCTAAACAATGGACCATAATCACAACTCATGACGTACTACCCTGCATGAATCTGCAAGTAGCTAACCAACCAGGTTATATGGCTATAACTAGTCAGCAAATTTGTCTGAGATACGAAAAATAAGATCATACACATAACATTAGCAAGCGACCCAGTCAGATAACGTTAGCTAGCTAACAGTACACTTCTGTCAAAATTAGAAACGTGTAATATCTGATAATCTTACAGTGTTTATCATGGTTGGAAGCTTCTCCTGTCTGATGCCATGCATGGTTGCCTTAGTTTGACGATGTAATCCAGACTGGTGTTTTCTCCATCTCCTTAGCTATCATACTCGAATTCCACTGATTTCAAAACTCGGTCCACCAGAAAGTGGAGAGCATACACATAACATTAGTTAGCAAACCAGCCAGCTAACGTTAGCTAGCTAACAGTACACTTTAACTTGACATTAGGTTTATGCAGTTTTTCTATGCAATAAAAGCAATTTTAAAGCCACGATCGACATGATTACCTAAACATATAACATATTACCTAAAAATACAATATGGTAGACCAATCTAAACTCATCTCTCGGCATGTCCAGCCCACTCATTATCTCAGCCAATCATGGCTAGTGGGAAGGTTGCTCCCTTTAACAATTTTATTCATATTTACAGATGGCATGCAAGTTTGATATTAAGTCACATGGAAGTACACATGTTCGGAAAGAATTTCTGCCAAAAAAATGCATTTTGATAAAATAAAAAAAATTGACGTTCAAACAGCTCTCCTGTGAAGTCGTGAATTTCAACATACGCCTAGTTTCCTGAATTGGGTCACACATTTGCAACTTCTGGGCTCCTGAGGACTGAGTTTGGGAAACGCAACCTTAACTTGTTGTAAGGGTTTTCCTGTGGTGAAGGAGAGGCGGATCAAAATGCGGCGTGGTGGTTATTCATGTTTTTAATAAAGATACATGAACAGACTAAACAAAACAAGAAAAGTGAAAACCTAAACAGTCCTATCTGAGACAGGAACAATCACCCACAAACACACAGTGAAACCCAGGCTACCTAAGTATGATTCTCAATCAGAGACAACTAATGACACCTGCCTCTGATTGAGAACCATACTAGGCCGAAACATAGAAATACCCCAAAACATAGAAAAACAAACATAGACTGCCCACCCAACTCACGCCCTGACCAGACTAAATAAATCCAAAACAAAGGAAATAAAGGTCAGAACGTGACACTTGTTATGGCTGCAATCACCCATATAAGTGTCATCAACAACCGCTGAATAGCATAACGCTACATTCAATAAATATTACTACAAATATTTACAGTATATTCAAGAAATCACAAGTGCAATATAGGAAAACACAACTTAGCCTTTTGTTAATCCACCAGTCGTGTCATATTTAGAAATTATGCTTTACAGCGAAAGCAATCCAAGCGTTTGTGTAAGTTTATCGATCGCACGACAAAACATTAAGTACACTTAGCATCAGGAAGCTTGGTCACGAAAATCAGAAAAGCAATCAAATTAATCGTTTAGCTTTGATGATCTTCGGATGTTTTCACTCACGAGACTCCCAGTTACACAGCAAATGTTCCTTTTGTTCCATAAAGATTATTTTTATATCCAAAATACCTCCGTTTGTTTGTCGCGTTATGTTCAGAAATACACAGGAAAGAGCGGTCACGACAACGCAGACGAAAATAACAAATAGTTTCCATAATGTCCACAGAAACATGTCAAACATTTTTTATAATCAATCCTCAGGTTGTTTTTAAAATATATAATCGATAATATATCAACCGCAAATGTCTTTCACAGTAGGAGAGGGAAAAGCAATACCTATCTAAACTCTGTTGCGCAAGCAAAACTCATGTGACCACTTGACGTGATGTTATCGTTCTGGCTCATTTTTCAAGATAAAAGCCTGAAACTATGTCTGAAGACTGTTGACACTTTGAGGAAGCAATAGGAAAAGGAATCTGGTTCATATCCCTTTAAATCCAGCAATGGGAGCCTATGGAACATGGAGTTTTCAAAATAGATGCCACTTCCTGTTTTGATTTTCCTCAGGGTTTTGCCTGCAATATCAGTTCTGTTATACTCACAGACAATATTTTGACAGTTTTGGAAACTTGAGGGTTTTCTATCCAAATACTAATAATAATATGCATATATTAGCAACTGAGACTGAGGAGCTGGCCGTTTATAATGGGCACCTTTTCATCCAAGCTACTCAATACTGCCCCTGCAGCCATGTGAAGTTAACCATTCAGAGTTAATGCCTAAACTTAATCCTAAACTTAAAAATGTAGAGTAAATGCCTAAAACTTAACCTTGAACAATTTGATGTTTGCAACAACTTCAAAATGTGACATTTGAGAAACATGAATTAACTAATTCTGACGAGAGACTGTGAAAGCCAGTTGAAATATAGGGTAACCAGTGACCGTTGACTTGTGCTGATTGATGCTATATGGTATATGCACCACCTACTACAGCTTTTTTTCTGTAGCCAGGATGATTCGTTGCACGCTCACTGCAACCTACAGAGTAAAGGCCGCTAACTTGATCATCAACCCACATCTCTCTGTAAATGTAACACAGGGGTATTGCAAGGAATCCCTGGATCTGAGATAAGAATTCAAAACCTTTGTCTAATGCCCCCTCTGGCCTCTTGGTTCCCGCTCAGCCCAGTCCAAGCTCTTCTCTGTCCTGGCACGCTAACGGCGAAAACTGCTTCCACCTGAAGCTAGGACAGCAGAGTCCCTGCTCATCTCCTGAAAACATCTCAAAGAGTATCTTAAATAATCTCACAGCACCCCCCCCCTCCTTAATCTGACCCCTAACCCCCACTCACCAATTTGTTTTATAAATAAAAATGTAAAAGCCTTTCGTGTACTAACACTCGTACCTTACTTTTTCTTTCCCTTACTAGTTCGGACTTTGCTGAAAGCTACTTTATTGAGGATTAATGTACTTACTATGACTGTGATATGTGGTTGTCCCACCTAGCTATCTCATGATGAATGCACTGTAAATTGCTCTAGATAAGAGTGTCTGATAAATGACTACAATGTAAATGTAGAATGTCATGATTAGACATGGTAGCTGTTGTTCTTCCATTATTAATTTAATAAGAGGATAGACAGCAGGCATTGTTGTGGTTTTCTACTGCCCTCGCAACTCTCTTTGACTCTTCCTTATGGACCAGTTTACCTGAGTCTGTTCCAGCAGCTGTCCCAGTGCTGCAACGTGAGCTACATACACATCTCCAGGGTCAGCTCTCAATACCTACTGCTTCCAGCCAGAACAAAATCCTTTTAATGTGTTACTTCCGTCCCCTCTGGCAAATCAATATTCAAGTTTGATTTTGCTGTTCAGGTCAATGATAACCTCTGATATTATGCGTGCACATGTGTGTTACATGCATGTTTGATGAACAATCTTTTTGCAAACCATCTGTCAAAAAAGGTGGATCAAACTCTGTTCTTTTTATATTACTAAACATTTCTTCCTGAAGGTTTAGATGATACTGACAAGCTGTTTGAGCATACTGGTAAAGGTTGATCTAATGCCGTAATTCAAATTGATTTTTTATGAAACACCCCCCAATGCATTTAGTACCAACCATATAATCTCAATCGAAAATATAGTAAATCAAAGACAGACATCAGCGCAACAACCATTTTCTGATAACCATCTCCATCCCTCCTTTTCCCCCAGAAATTGAATCACCTAGCAGGCTGATGTGAGGCTTTTAAAATTAGAATTGAGGCGTCTGTGTAGAACCCAAATTGTAATTGTTACCGTCGCTCCCCTGTTAAAGTGCTTGTTCAATAGGACACAACTGCCTGGAGGGGCCTATGTATGTTGTGTGTTTGGGATGTGCACAGCGCTCTCTGTGGGACTGTTTACACTGAAGAAAAAATATCTGGTTTGGTTTTACCTGGAAGGCAGACTGAAATGGTGGTTCATGTAAGAAGACAATTGTGCAGGTCGAAACTCAATCCCCTTAACCCAACACCATAAATAATGCCCTTCACCTTTGATGCTTTGATGATGACATTTAAATAGCCCCAATGGCCATGTGTGATTAGTGTTAAGTCACTGGTATGCAATATTAACTGTGTTTATATTTCACATTTGAAAGGGAGAAAATCAACCCACAAAGGACAAAGAGATACTCACTATGTATGTATTGTGATACTGCTCTTCTCCTGGAGGATATGACTAATATGATCCAAGCACTAAAAAGCAAGACAGTCATTGTTACATGATTCTCTTTGTCCAATATCCCTTTACATCCCATTATGCACACACTTACATGATCATTGTTCCCTATTCCATATATATATATATATACACTGTATAGCTAGTTCTTTGTAAAACGTATTAATACATATGCATTCTAATTAATCTAATGTGGCAAACCAATGAACTATGGTAATAGTTCTTAATAGCCCATATTATTTCACATGTGCAGGTGAACATACATGCACTCTACAGTATTCCAGAGTACAGATAGGTCCATTTTTCAATCACTAATAAGATATCACACTGCCTTCACTGATATAAGAGCTCAAACAGGCTGTTTCCTGGGTCTGGCTGGGCTTAGCTGGCCTGGGCTTCTCTCCCTCCCCAGGGGGATTCTTCAAGGACCCCTGTGCGTAATGAGGTGGTGGCATTAGCAGAAGGGGAAATGGGCCTAGAGACAGCCCTCTGGGGACCCACAGCCTGCTCTAAAAAACCGTCCGGAGAGCCACTGGAGTCACTGTCCAGGCCTCTTAGGAGGAGTTCTTGCCAGGAAACAACAGCATAGCCTTTCTGTCTTATTTCCCTCTCTCACACTTTCTGATCGGTAGCAACAAGAGATGTCATTATCTTCTCGTCGTCTCCATACCTCTTGTTGTATGTCCTTGCTTCTTAGATGTTGTAAATAAACAGCAAAAACACTTCTGCCAAGAGAAGTTACAAATCAGGAGAAAATAGGGTCACTTGAAACTAGAAAACAATAAGACACTGCAATGCCATTTGGAACAGTATGTACAGTTGAATTCAAGAAGTAAGACTTTTACAAGCAGAAGCTTTTACATTACTAATGTAGCCCTGCTTGATATTCAGATCTCATTAAGATGAAGTTGTTTTTATTTTTGGTGGCACACACCACCGTACCTCTGAGCATAAGAACTTTATCATGAAAAGTGATGCCCCGGGAAAACTAAACACATAAAGTTGTTGGGACTGAAGGCAGACAATGTGGCGTCAGAGATGAACACAGATGAAAGCTCAGGGTAATTAGTACTTCAAAGAGAATACATTTTAATAACCAACATACTGTGTTTTACTAGGATATATGCCACCTCTGTAAGCACCACATCCCATTGTGTACCAACCAAAGTCTGACACACAACAGTGAGTGTTCTGTAGGTAAATGTTGTCCCAGTTAAGAAGATTGTGCCAAGATGTAAAGAGAGACTGATCATGATGTATCATCAGTGAAATAATGTACAAACATGATTTGTTACGATGATTCATCAACAACTGCCAGTGTCAGTAGGAAAAAAAACAAGACATGCGTCAAGCAAACACAATAAACACATTTTTAACATGTAAAGGGGGACATCCCACTTGTGTAATGGCGCCGGATGAGATGGCTGCCCTTTTACAATCCCCTAACCAATTGTGCTATTGTGAGTGGTTTTTTTTTGTGTTATTTCTAACTTATTTTGGACATAATGTTTCTGCCACCGTGTCTTACACTTGAATCCGTTTTGCCTATTTCTACCAGCATGTCAAATGTGCAATCAGAGGGGAAAAAACTCTAGACCACCTTTACTCCACACACAGAGACTCATACAAAGCTCTCCCTCACCCTCCATTTGGCAAATTTGACCATAATTATATCCTCCTGATTCCTGCTTACAAGCAAAAATTAAAGCAGGAAGCACCAGTGACTCAATCAATAAAAAAGTGGTCAGATGAAACAGAGGCTAAGCTACAGGACTGGGATTCCAGGATTCATCCAATGGCATTGAGGAGTACACCACATCAGTCACTGACTTAATCAATAATTGAATTGATGATGTCATCCCCACAGTGACCGTACATACATATTTTACCTTTATTTAACTAGGCAAGTCAGTTAAGAACAAATTCTTATTTCCAATGACGGCCTAGGTGGGTTAACTTTACTAGGGTAGGGGGCAGCATTCGGAATTTTGGATGAAAAGCATGCCCAAATTAAACTGCCTGCTACTCAGGTCCAGAAGATAGGATATGCATATAAGATTTGGATAGAAAACACTCTACATTTTCCAAAACTGTTAAAATAATATCTGTGGGTATAACATAACTGATATGGCAGGCGAAAACCTGCGGAAAATCCAACCAGGAAGTTGAATTATTATTGATTATTTATGACAAAAACAACCAGAGGTTTGATTTTAAACATTGTTTGGCATGTTTCTACTAACTTTTATTGTAAAACTTTTCGTCTGTACTTAAGCATTTGGATTACTGAACAAAGCGAGCGAACAAAAGGAGCTTTTTGTTCATAAAGAGTTATCAAGTTCATAAAAAAATTATCGAACAAAACAAACATTTATTGTCTAACCTGGAGACCTGGTAGTGCCATCATCAAAGGTAAGTGATTCATTTTAATGCTATGCCTGACTTTTGTGACACTCTCCTTGGCTGGAAAATGGCTGTATGGGTTTCTGTGGCTAGGTGCTGACCTAACATTATCGCAAAGTGTGCTTTCTCCGTAAAGCCTTTTTGAAATCTGACACAGCGGTTGCATTAAGGAGAAGCGTATCTTAATTCGTATGTTTAACACTTGCATCGTTTATCAATGTTTATGATGAGTATTTCTGAAATTTGATGTGGCTCTCTGCACTTTCACCGGATGTTTGTTTGAGACAATGCATTACTGAACTTAACGCGCCAATGTAAACTGATATCTTTGGATATAAATATGAACTTTATCGAACAAAACATACATGTATTTTGTAACATGAAGTCCAATGAGTGCCATCTGATGAAGATCATCAAAGGTTAGTGATTAATTTAATCGCTATTTCTGACTTGTGAGCCCTCTCCTTGGCTGGAAAATGGCTTAATGGTTTTTTGTGACTAGATGATGACCTAACATAATCGCATGGTGTGCTTTCGCAGTAAAGCCTTTTTGAAATTGGACACTGGTTGGATTTACAAGAAGTTTATCTTTAAAATTATGGATAATACTTGTATGTTTGAGGAATTTTAATTATGGGATTTTTGTTGTTTTGAATTTGGCGCCCTGCAATTTAACAGGCTGTTTTTGAGGTACCAGAGAGGTTAACCGCCTTGTTCAGGAGCAGAACAACAGATTGTTTTATCTTGTCAGCTCAGGGATTTGATCTTGCAACATTTCGGTTGCAAGTCTAACGCTCTAAACACTAGGTTACCTGCCACCTAACCCAACAAAAAGCCAAGGATTACAGGCAACATCCGCACTGAGCTAAAGGGTTGAGCTGCTGCTTTCAAGGATAGGGAGTCTAACCCGGAAGCATATAAGAAATCCCACTCATTCCGCCGACGAACCATCAAACAGGAAAAGTGTCAATACAGGACTAAGATTGAATCATACTACACCGACACCGACGCTCGTCGGATGTGGCAGGGCTTGCAAACTATTACAAACTACAAAGGGATGCACAGCCGCGAGCTGCCCAGTGACACGAGCCTACCAGACGAGATAAATTACTTCTATGCTCGCTTCGAAGCAAGTAACACTGAAATGTGCATGAGAGCATCAGCTGTTTCGGAAGATTGTGTCATCAGCCGATGTGAGTTAGACCTTTAAACAGGTCAACATTCACAAGGCCGCAGAGTCAGACAGATTATCAGGACGTGTACTCTGAGCATGCGCTGACCAGTGTCTTCATTGACAATTTTAAACTGATTCGGTAATACCATCATGTATCAGACAGACCACCATAGTCCCTGTGCCAGGGAACAAAAGGTAACCTGCCTAAATGACTACCGATCCGTAGCACTCACATCTGTGGCCATGAAGTGCTTTGAAAGGCTGGTCTTGGCTCACATCAAAACCATTATCCCAGAAAGGCTAGACCCACTCCAATTCGCACCCCCAACAGATCCCCAGATGATGCAGTCTTTACTGCACTCAACACTGCCCTTTCCCACCTGGACAGAAGGAACACCTATGTGGGAATGCTATTCATTGACTACAGCTCAGCATTCAACACCATAGTGCCCTCAAAGCTAATCACTATGCTGTAGTGGAGCAGGTTGTGAGCTTCAGGTTCCTTGGTGTCCACCTCACCAACAAACTATCATGGTCCAAACACACTAAGACAGTCGTGAAGAGGGCACAACAAAACCTACTCCCCCTCAGGAGACTGAACATATTTGCCATGGGTCCTCAGATCCTCAAAAGGTTCTACAGCTGCACCATCAAGAGCATCCTGACTGGTTGCATCACTGCCTGGTATGGCAACTGCTCGGTCTCCGACCACAAGGCACTATAGAGAATAATGCATACGGCCCAGTACATCACTGGGGCCAAGTTTCCTGTCATCTTGGACCTCTATACCAGGTGGTGTCAGAGGAAGGCCCTAACAATTGTCAGACTCCAGGCACCGTAGCCATAGACTGTTCTCTCTGCTACCGCACGGCAAGTGGTACCGGAGCGCCAAGTCTAGGTCCAAAAGCCTTCTTAACAGCTTCTACCCCCAAGCCATAAGACTACTGAACAGCTAATCAAAGGCCTACCTGGTTAAGGACTTGTAAGTAACCATTTCACTGTATTGTATTCAGTGCATCTTACAAATAAAATGTTCTCCAATACCTCTTCACAGAGAAAAACTGCCTGTCAAGAATACAAATGGATGTCATTTGGTAACACAATGTCAACTTTCACTGCTATGCGGACGACACACAGCTAGCTGTACATTTCGATTAAACATGATGTTGTCCCAAAATTGCCTAACCTGGAAGCCTGTGTTTCAGACATGGTAAATATTTTACTTTTAATGTTGGACAAAACAAAGATGTTAGTTATGTTAGTTTAGTTATAGGTCCCAAGAAACAAAGAGATATGGGGAGCTGTGGTGGTAGTGTAGCCTAGTGGTTAGAGCATTGGACCAGTAACCGAAAGGTTGCAAGATAAAATCCCCGAGCTGACAAGGTACAAATCTGTCATTCTGCCCCTGAACAAGGCAGTTAACCCACTGTTCCTAGGCCATTATTGAAAATAAGAATTTGTTCTTAACTGACTGGCCAAGCTAAATAAAGGTAAAAATCTGCAGTCTGATCTGACAATTATTCTTGATGATTGTACAATCGTCTCAAATAAAACTGTGAAGGACTTTGGCATTACTCTGGACCCTGATTGCTCTCTTTACGAACATATGCAAATGCTTTTTTAAATCTTCGTATCATTGCAAAAATCTGAACGTTTTTGTCATTGTTTTGGGCAGAAGAGATAATTCTTCTGCCACTTTTAGTACTGCAATGCTCTACTATGCTGCTACCCAGATAAAGCACTAAATAACCTTCAGTTAGTGCTAAATATGGCTGCTAGAATATTGACTAGAACCAGCAAATGTGATCATATTACACCAGTGCTAGACTCTCTACTGGCTTCCTGTTAAGGCGAGGGCTGATTTCAAGGTTTTACTGCTAACCTATAAAGCATTACATGGACTTGCTCCTACCTATCTCTCCGATTTGGTTATGATGTATATGCAGTACCTACACGTAAGCTACAGTTACAAGACGCAGGCCTCCATATTGTTCCTAGAATTTCTAAGCAAACAGCTGGAGGCTTTCTCCTATAGAGCTCCATTTTTCTGGAATGGTCTGCCTATCCATGTGAGAGACACAGACTCTGTCTCGAACATTGGGTTGTATACTATCTCAGGATAGGTCAGGATAGGTGAAACTTCAGATATGAGGCACAATGGTTCCCTACACATCCTGTGCCAGACTTTGGGTCCCAAATACAATCTCCCCCTAGGAGGAGGTGACTGACGCACAGACACTGTGGTGACAAGTGATTGGTTCCCCATTACATTGTTTGTAATAAAGGCACACAGTTGACATATGGAAACAATGTTTCCTTCTGATCTCCTTTGCCACCCTCCCTGCTGATATTCTGCATAGCAACAGGGACATGTGATAGATAAGCCTGACTCCTCCCCTCTCTGGACCCAAGGTGACTGAGGAAGTGCAGCTGCAAACACTAGAAAGGAGACATTCTAATAACAAGAGTTTCAACAGTTAAATTATATTCTGCAGATAAGACATCTAAATGATCTATGTTACATTTATTTATTTTAACTAGGCAAGTGAGTTAAGAACAAATTCTTATTTACAATGACGGCCTAGGCAAGTCAGTTAACAAAAAATTCTTATTCACAATGACGGCCTAGGAACAGTGGGTTAACTGCCTTGTTGAGGGGCAAAACGACTGATGTTTACCTTGTCAGCTCAGGGATTCGATCTAGCAAACTTTTGGTTACAAGCTCAATGCTCTAACCACTAGGCTACCTGCCATTCCCTAGCTAATGCTGATTTCTCCACCATAATCTCTCCCCAGAAAAAGGCTCCAAAACAGAACACTATCTCTGTTACTGGTGTACAGGATATAACCTTTACTCTGTCTAGGATCAAGAGGAACCAGTCAGTTTCTGTCATATTCTTGGCTGTGTGCCTGGACATCATGGGTTCATTCTCCACAGAACAGAACAGTTAGAACAGGCCTATAGCAATTCGCGCACACTCTTTTCTATGTTATTTGAGTTAGTTTGTTTCACAATCTCAAGCCCGATGTCTAGATTTAAAGAAGGATATCTTAGTACACAAGCATTAGTACGGTTTAACAGAAATTTCCCTCACAAGTGACGAACAGCCCTTGTTGTCTCTGCCTGGCCGGCACCCCTCTCTCTACTGGGATTCTCTGCCTCTGACCCTGCTACAGGGGCTGAATCACTGGCTTACTAGTGATCTTCCATGCCGTCCCTAGGAGGGGTGCAACACGTCTGTCCAGGCTTTTTTGCTATACTCGACATGAGTGGGTTGAGTCACTGACGTTATCTTCCTGTCCGGTTTTGTGCCCCATGGGCTCGTGCGGTGGAGGAGATCTTTCATGGGCTATACTCAGCCATGTCTCAGCCATGATTCCGCACACTTCTCCAGTGTGCCAGGGGCCATCAAAGGTGAGAATTTGTCTACAGAAGTCGGTTACGACGCCGATCTGCAGTCAGGTCAAGACTCTGGTGAGGACGACGAGTACGCAGATGAGTTGCCCTGAGTTGGCTTCAGTTTGTGCAGAAATTCTTTGGTTGTGCAAACTTACAGTTACATCAGCTGTCCGGGTGGCTGATCCCAGACGATCTCGCTGGTGAAGAAGCCAGATGTGGAGGTCCTTGTCTGACGTGGTTACACGTGGTCTGCGTTTGTGAGGCAGGTTGGACGTACTTGCAAATTCTCTAAACTTATGTTGGAGGTGGCTTTTGGTAAAGAAATTAACTTTCAATTATCTGACAACAGCTCTTGTGGACATTCCTGCAGTCAGCATGCTGATTGCACATGTCCTTTAAAACTTGAGACATCTGTGGCATTGTGTTGTGTGACAAAACTGCACATTTTAGAGTGGCCTTTTATTGTCCCCAGCACAGGGTGCACCTGTGTAATGATCATGCTGTAATCAGCTTGTTGATATGCCACACCTTTCAGGTGGATGGATTATCTTGGAAAATGATAAAAATTCACTTACAGGGATGTAAAAACATTTCTACACAACATTTTAAAGAAATACGTTTTTGTGCATAAGAAACATGAAACATTTCTGGGATATTTTATTTCAGCTCATGAAACATGGGACCAACTCTTTACATGTTGCGTTGATATAGTTTGAACAATTTACAGAGAACATTTCACAAAAACACATTTACTGGAAGAACTGTGAATGTACAAAGTTTGGTAATAGAATTACAGGAACATCTACCTCAGTTTTTTATGCAACCAAGTTATCCAAAAATGTAAATGTCTGCTCCGAATTAAGATTAAAATATTTTTGCTAAAATAATGCAGTGTCAGCTATTACATGACACCTTGAGATTGACAAACGGCATTTTGGTCATTGAACTAGAGTAAGTGAAGTGGATTTACATCCAGTAATGGAATTACAGTCCCTGATCTGTACTACACAGAAATATATAATTATGGATATGAATATCATTATCTTTGTGGTGATGTATCCTGAATAGGTACACAAAGGTATACAATATCCTTCCTTTGCATATTTGGGTATTATTCTACACACTGGCTATTATTGTAATATGCTCCGACCTCAAACAAGACCACATTTGGTTGGTCCTGACCAAACCAAATTAAAAAAATAATAATTTAGAATGATGTTTCACAAGTTTTGACATCACAGTACAGCACAGTAAAGCATAGAGCACAGCACAGTACAATAAGGTAAAGTAGATATGTTCAGAACAGTATAGTACAATACAGTACATAATACTGTACTGGATGTACTGTACTGTATGTACTGTACTGTACTTAACTCTACAGTACTGTACTTGTCTTTACTTTACTGTACTGTACTGTCCTGTCAAAACTTGTGAAACATAGACATCTATGATTGGTTCAGAGTTGGTCTGGCCAGAGCCAACCGACCAAATGTCAACTACTTTTCAACGACCATGAACATTCTGTGTCAGTCGGTGATCAGTGTGTGAGGATGCTTGTTACAGTAAATGAAAAGAGGGTAGGTGGTAGGTGTCATGGTAGGTGTCAGTAAGAGCCGGGAGAGGTTGACATTAACCGGAGAGAGAGAGAAGAGAGGGAGAGTGTCAGGAGAGAGACAGGGAAATGAGAGGAAGGGGTTGTCCAGACTGATTTCACAGAAAGAGAGAGAAAACTGTTATGACAGTGTGCCAGTGGAAGGGAGGACAGTAGCAGGTGACCCAACTGTGGATTGTAACTACTATGATTTCCCATTGCAGCCAACTCATTTGCAGTAATTAAGTTACAGATTTCCCGGTAATTACGAGTTTCAATAACACACATAAACAAACTTGATATCAGTAAAAAAAACATAACTAATTGGTAGGTCTACCTTTACTTGTTACTTCTGTGAACTTTCATTATCCACCCTCCTCATGAGTGACAGAATTTTGAAGATATCTTAAAGATATGTGGATTTTGGTAATGGAATTACAAGGCACAAGGCAATGTTTCTTAAACTTACAGAATCATTTCTCAAAAACCAAATATGTGTTTATATTAGATGGCAGGGATCTTTTTCTGGTAGATGTTGTCTAAGACCCCTTTTCCATCTATTTGACCTGTCACGCCCTGACCTTAGTTATCTTTGTTTTCTTTATTATTTGGTTAGGTCAGGGTGTGACAAGGGTGGTTTGTTTAGTTGTTGTATTGTCTAGGGGTTTTTGTATGTCTAGGGGTTTATATGTGTATGGTTGGCTAGATTGGTTCTCAATCAGAGGCAGCTGTTTATCGTTGTCTCTGATTGGGAACCATATTTAAGTCGCCATATTCCTTGGTTATTTTGTGGGTTGTTATTCTATGTTTAGATGCCTGTTCAGCACTAGCCATATTGCTTCATGGTTTGTTTTGATTTGTTCAGTGTTCGTTCTTCTAATAAATAAGTATGTTCGCTTACCACGCTGTGCCTTGGTCTCCTCAATACGACGAACGTGACATGATCTTAAATCAAAGCTTTTACCTATTCCTTTTTTTTCTCGATGGAACATGGTTGAATATGGTATGTTTTGTATTGCCTTAAATTCCTCAAAAATATTTGACATGCTTCTATGAATTTCACATGTTGGTGCACATGGGTCCTTCTAGATGCAAATGCCCAGTCTTCCTGCGGATTCAGGCTGTCCACTGGAAACCAAAAAATATTGAAGACCCTGCAATGACTGCCACATAGCCACCTGTTTACCTGTCTTCTCTGATTATATGTTGTAGCACATGGGTTAAACAGAAAACGGGTGTGGGGCTATTAATGACTTCACTACTGTGTGTGCTATCACTATTACCCCCTGGGAGAGAAGACCTCAGCCTTGGTCCCACTATATGTTGATGTGTAATGTCCCACGGTCTCCTTTGGGAGCCTGTCTTTATAGTAGACCATCAGCCACTGCTCTGGAGCATTGGGGAATCAGCGGACCTCAATTGGCCCCAATGGATCACATCTCTACTGAAGGAAATGGGATGAGGAGGCATGGGAGGGACCTACTGCTTCCATTTTGGTCCAATTATTATTTTAAATTATTAAGATTTTCGATTTCAGTTTCAATTAAAAAACATATTTTAAAAAAGGCACTTTGCATTATGTGGGTTGAATGCTGAATCAACACAGAATAAAACAATTAATGCAAGTCCCATGATGGTGGTGACTGCCCATGACTCCTTACCACGTATTAACCATCAGTCATTCACATTACTTTACTTTTATACATATTTCAGTTGTGTGTATTACTTTTGTTTTATTTATGACTTTATCATTTAATTCCAAGTCATCTCATTTCTGTAGAGCTGATGCCTATGCTGTCTGACAAAATCACTATTTTAGTAGTTCTTCAAAGTAAATAAGTCATACAGTACATTTATGACTCCTGAATAGCAATACCTAATGAAGAAAATGTTCTCTATGTATCCCCTCTTGATGGCCCATTCTTTTGTCTCTTATGTAGCAGGCATAAAAGAACCACCAACTGGACAAGTATCTGCACGCAATGGATTAAGGTCATTGTAGTTAATTATCACGTTTTCTGCACTAAACTATGTAGAACATTGGCCTGTTGAAAACTACAACTCCCTACTACATCGCACAGTTCGGGCACGATCTGATTTATCTCTAGAGAAACAGCAGCTCAATGTCCACATTGAGCTCACAGAAAAAAATATAACCGAAATGGAATTAAAATAATTGAACCGATGTCGGTCAATTAGTTGTTTAAAACGTTAATCGCTCAGCACTAGAGGGACCACAATACCATGAGTCATGTTGGAGCTGGGAACTCTTGATTAGGAGAGTGTGTGCCTTATTGAGAGGGTTGCCATAACACTTGTGTTAGATGTAATGAAAGCAGCAGCAGGTGGCTAAGGACTAGGTAGTGGAAGCAATGACTGCCTCCCCAAAGCTAATAGTCCTGTACACACTGCCAAATGGGTATTCCTTCACTTTTCATTATTGTCTCTTAGCTTGGGAGCAAACACACAAGTTCAGCAGGAAACAGCAGAGGGCAAGGTTCACTGTGGAAATGAATAAGAGGTCGTACAAAAAGGTGGTCACCCAAGGGAAAGGGGCATACTCCTCTGAGGTGTCTGAATTACTTATTCATATTATGCTTTAGGTGGAGCAAGCAATAACGGTAGCTGCTATTGTGTGTCAGCCTTCACGTAAGCTATTCACAGTCTCTCCCCTCAACATTTACCCAACCAACGCAAGGGCTCAGAGAGAGAGGGGTCAAACACCCATCTGTGGGTCCACTTCCAAAGGTCCAATGGGTAGAACTGTCATTACAAAGGCTCTGCTTGTGGAGTTCATTTTAAAATGATGATGAAAAGCATTGCTCAGGGACACACATACATACAAACACTCTCCTCGTAAGCATTTCTGAAATGGAATGACGTGTAGCCTTGATGCTTTGCAGTTGGTATGTTCCATCCATGTAAGCGATAATGTTGGTTGCACTTATTTTATTTTAATCTGAATTTGAACAAAGCATTCGCATAGCTTGAAACATTGCATTGAGTATGATTGAAGTATAGAATGGAAATCAAGTTCCCTGGAGAGATCTAATGGTATTTAAGAGAGTGGGGTAAGTTGAGCAAATGTTTTCATTCAGCATCACTACGTAAAGGGAAATATAGTATTATTTCTAACAAAGATATCTACATATATTTCAGGAAGTAGTGTATCCCAGGAAATAATCATGTAAACATAACATTTTTGAAAATAGCTTGTCCAAAAAAGGTTATCTTGGCACAACTTACCCTGGGTATGGGGTAGGTTGAGCATAGGGACAGGGTAAGTTGAAGTGCCTTGGGGTAAGTGGGTGATAGTGTCCTGTGATGGTGGGTGATGGCGCTGGTACTGTACGTCAAAGTATAATTCATGGAATGGGTTTGTGGTATATTGTATATCTTAAATGTATGCCTAAGTTCAGATACAGATCTCTCTGTTCAATACCACTGAACCTTCCATTTCTTGACCAGTTGTCTGGGACAGGAAAGTTGTTTGATGTGTCAATTTGTAGGCAAGTTCTCTGCAATTGAAACGGGTCATGCAAGATACTTGAAACATTTAGCAAGCTCAGACTCCATGTCATCAGATAAGACCTTGTGTGCCTCTGCTACTCTTTCATAGCTTCTCTTTCACACAGGTATATGTTCATTTTATTTTCTGTCAATGTACTTCTTCAGTGTCATTCAGTCTATTTTTTAATCCCTTGCTGCTGTTCGAATGGACTTCTTCCCTTCTCTCACTTCCTTGGTCTGCTCTAACAAGAACCTAAAGGGGGGCCCTGTTTGTTTTACGTTTGTATACACGGGGCATGATGATGCCTGTTCTGTAGAACAAAAAATGCACAACATTGAGTTCTTATGCATGACTTATTGCAAAAATAATATGCATTTTATGCATAAAACTGACAAAAATGTAATCATAATTTGTATGGGGTATGGTGGCAATTGGCTCAACTCATCCCAAGGCAAAACAATTGACTATTAGCCCACACAGCTACACAGATGCACGTTCATGCTAAGTTTAGGACCTCTTATTATAGCTTATAGAGACCCCAACTGATGTATAAAACATTCTTAAAATGATTTACTTTGGTTTAGATACACTCATCATGAAACCTACAACACAATACATTTGTGAAAATCAGTTTTTGGACCTAACTCACTTTTTAGATGTGGTTTGTTCCTTCACAGACTTCATGAAATGAAGACCTCTTCCTATATTTATGGTTACATGAATTTCTGTATGGTTTCCTAGAAATAAGGGTGGCTCAACTCACCCTTTGGCTCAACTTACCCACTCTCCCCTACTTACTTATTTTGCTCATTGCACTTGTTCTCCCCCTCGGCAGGCTAATGAAGGGTCTCTCAGTCCCAACGTTTACAGCCAATTTATGTTGCCCCTGAGAAGACCAGGCAAGTGACTTATTGAAAGATTTGAGCTCGAATCCAATTTGTCTCCCCTGCACTCCGAGTACCCCCTAGTAATATGTGTTGTCTTCTGCCTCGGTTGAATAGGAATTAACCTTCCATCTTTTTCCTCTGTCTCAGCACTTTATTATAATGCTGTCATCAGTAGCTCCTATTCAAGCAATGGTATTCAAGGTTCACCTTGTCTGGAGGAACAGGTCAAATAACATGGAGTTTCGTCCGGCACTGCCAAGGTCTACAGCAGTATAAGCTACAATATACAGCTGTAATCTCTGCGTGGGACATCCTGCTGACAGAATACATCCACAAGATGGACACGTAGCCAATAATTGTCTATCCGATTGTGTGTTCCATTGTAAGTCCACTTTAGCCCTGTCTACCATTTTGATGGAATGCCCAAGGAGAGTTAAGACCAACCCTGGCAACATCCCCTTCCTCTTCCTCCTGTGGAACATTCCAGGGGGAAAAGGAGGCATTGATTGCCCTCCTGTGGTGACACGTCCTCCCTCTCCCACTCCTCTCTCCCATCTTTCACCCCTCTATCCCTCTCTCTCACCACCAAAGGCCTATGAGAGCTCTATCTGACTCATCTGAGCAGAGGCCTGGCAACTCAATTACTGCACAGTTAAGAAAATTGACAAATCAAATCAAATTGTATTAGTCACATGCGCCGAATACAACAGGTATTTACAGTGAAATGTTTCCTTACAAGCCCCTAACCAACAATGCTGTTTAAAAAAATATGAATAAGAAATATAAGTAACAAGTAGTTAAAGAGACTATATACAAGGGGTACTTGTACAGAGTCAATGTGCGGGGGCACCGGTTAGCCAAGGTAATATGTACATGTAGGTAGCGTTATTAAAGGGACTGTGCATAGATAATAACAGAGAGTAGCAGTGACGTGAAAGAGGATGGGCGGGGTGCAAGCACAGTAGTCTGGATAGCCATTTGATTCGATGTTCATCATGTGTCCATAATTCGTTTATCTGCCTGTCAACAGCCTGAGAGGTGCCATGTTTGTGCCAAGGGTCATGTTATTTGCCAAGCTCGCACCAACACACATATAGGTAAAAATGAGACAAATCCAATAACCTCTCTGCCAATCATATATTTGAGAGAATAATTGTATTTGGGAAATGCAACATTACCAATATGTTCATAGTGGAACAGACACATCTTTGACTAATAGACTCCCATTGCTCTAGTATCATCCTTTTTGTTATTTACCTCCTCCCTTTGCCTGGTATGTGGTTTCCCTGCTAGTAAGCCATCAGAGAGAGATAACAGAGAGCAGGGAGGAAGATGTCCACATGATGCGTTTACACGTGTGCCAGAACACTGAACGCATGCTTATAATCCACACTGATGAGCCACATCGACCGTTGCCTCGACGGCATTTCACCTCTGGGATGAGTTCCCCACCATAACACCATTTTATCTCCTCCAGTATTGACAAGGCCCAGGGCTTAGATCAAGTCACACGGGATAAATTAATGCATGTTGAGACAGCTCACCTGCACAGACCCATGTCTGACATGTATATCATTTAGAGTCAGGTAAATGTTTACTCCCAGGCATGCTATACTTTTATAATGAATAAGACATTTAATACAGGAATCTCAAACACATTTGGGTGCACAGTAGAAAAAGTAGTTACATGGATATTTCTTGAAAATCTAAGAAAACATTTTCTATGAATTCTGAAATCCCAATATATACATTTGAGGGGAAATTGTAGAAACCGCTTTTGAGCAATTTTACAAATTTCCACAGCAAATACACAAGTGATGCTTTCAGTAACTCCCCCGATAAAATGGTTTAGCAACAGCATTTACATGAATGGTTCCTGATGTGGCTGTCCTTGCAGAGAGAGCCTCAATGTGTATGCTTTAAAGCCCCTGTACGTCAGTTGGGCAATTTCAGATACAATTGGTGTTGTTTTCTCTGTCAGGTTTTGGTGTTTTCTCTACAATGTTACGATAACAACCCACCAGAAAGGAAGATGTTTAAGGTCAGATAAACAGAGCCCTCGCCATAATGTGGCGGGGACATCGATGTTAGAAATGTATTTGGTTTTATTTGCCTGTTTTTATGTTTTTAGGTTAATTTATGTGGCTGAAACATTTCATTGAGTGGAGGATGTGGTCTAAAACAATATATATAACTGGCTTCTGTTTGGCATGGAGTGTGGAAATGATACTAGATGTGCCAAAAATATAGTTTGTAAAGGAATGTACACGATATTCGAAACTGATAAAGCCATGGTTCTCAGAAGAAAAGATATACAATGAATTCAGACCCCTGGACTTTATCCACATTTTCTTAGGTTACAGCCTTATTCTAAAATTGATTAAAATGTTTTATCCCCTCGTCTATCTACACACAATACCCCATAATGACAAAGCAAAAACTGTTTTTTAGAAATGTTTGCAAATTTATAAACCAAATCTAAACTTTCCTCAGTACTTTGTTGAAGCACCTTTGGCTGCGATTATAGACCCGAGTCGTCTTGAGTATTACGGAACACGCTTGGCACACCTGTATTTGGGGAGTTTCCCATTCTTCTCCGCAGATTATTTCAAGCTCTGTCAGGTTGGATGAGGAACGTCGCTGAACAGCTATTTTCAGGTCTCTCCGGAAATGTTAGATCAGGTTCAAGTCTATGCTCTGGCTGGGGCACTCAAGGACATTCTGAGACTTGTCCTGAAGCCACTTCTGTGTTGTCTTGGCTGTGTGTTTAGAGTCATTGTCCTGTTGGAAGGTGAACCTTCACCCCCAGTCTGAGGTCCTGAGTGCCATGGAGCAGGTTTTCCTCATGGATCTTTGTACTTTTCTCCATTCATCTTTACCTCAGTCTCCTAGTCCCTGCTGCTGAAAAATATCCCCACAGTATGATGCTGCCACCACCATGCTTCACTGTAAGGATGGTGCCAGAGAATCTTGTTTCTCATGGTCTGAGTCCTTTAGGTGCCTTTGGCAAACTCTAAACGGGTTGTCATGTGCCTTTACTGAGGAGTGGCTTCCGCCTGGTCACTCTACCATAAAGGCCTGATTGGTGAAGTGCTGCAGAGATGGTTGTCCTTCTGGAAGGTTCTCCCATCTCCACAGAAGAACTCTGGAGCTCTGTCAGAGTGACCATCTGGTTCTTGGTCACCTCCCTGACCAAGACCCTTCTTCCCTGATTCCTCAGTTTGGCCAGGCAGCCAGCTCTAGAAAAAGACTTGGTGGGTCCAAACTTCTTTCGTTTAACCTTTGTCCTTTGCTGAAAAAATATGAAGTCCATTGTGGTATGGGTCAGATTGACCCACACAGGTTAACTTCACTAGGGTAGGGGGCACTATTTTCACTTCGGGATGAAAAGCGTGCCCAAATTAAACTGCCTGCTACTCAGGCCTAGAAGATAGGATATGCATATAATTGGTAGATTGGGATAGAAAAGACTAAAGTTTCCAAAACAGTTAAAATAATGTCTGTGAGTATAACAGAACTGATATGGCAGGCGAAAACCTGAAAAATCCATCCAGGAAGCGTAATTTTTTTATTTTTGTAATGTTCTATTGAATACCATTACAGTATCCATTGACTTAGGACTCAAATTGCACTTCCCATGCTTCCACTAGATGTCAACAGTCTTTAGAAATTGTTTCAGGCTTGTATTCTGAAAAATGAGGGAGTAAGTGCACTCTAAATGACTGGACACTGCAGTGGCCCAGAGCTTTTTCATGCACGAGACCGAGAGCGCGCCTTTCATGTTTACCTTTTATATTGACGACGTTATTGTCCGGTTTAAATATTGGCGATTATTTAGGCTAAAAACAACCAGAGGATTCATTATAAACATCGTTTGACATGTTTCTACGAACTTTACGGATACTATTTGGATTTTTTTGTCTGCCTGTTGTGACTGCGTTTGAGCCTGTGGATTACTGAACAAAACGTGTGAACAAAACAGAGGTTTTTGGATATAAACATGGACTTTATCGAACAAAACAAACATTTATTGAGTAAATGGGAGTCTCGTGAGTGCAACCATATGAAGATCATCCTCTACTTGGCTTGTTAGTGGTTGTAATGATTTGTCTGCTGGGCACTGTTCTCAGATAATCGCATAGTTTGCTTTCGCAGTAAAGCCTTTTTGAAATCTGAGACCGTGGTTGGATTAACAAGAAGTTAATCTTTAAACCAATGTATAACACTTGTATGCTTCATGAAATTTTATTAAGAGTATTTCTGTTTTTGAATTTGGCATTCTGCAATTTCACTGGATGTTGGCTAGATGGGAAGCTACCTCCCTACGTCCCCTAGTGAGGTTTTAAACACAATCAAGACAGTTAAAACCTCGAGGATAGGGAGACGCTAGCGTCTCAACTGGCCAATTGCCAGGGGAAATACAGAGCGCCAGATTCAAATAAAATGCAATAAAATTCAAACTTTCATTAAATCACACATGTAAGATACTCAATTAAAGCTACACCTGTTGTGAATCCAGCCAACATGTCAGATTTTAGAAATGCTTTTCTGTGAAAGCATAAGATAAACATAAGCTTTTATCTGATAGCATGAACCCATCTGAACCAGTAGTAAACAAAAGATCTAGCATAGCAGGCGCTACACAAAACGCTGAAATAAAATATAAAATATGCATTACCTTTGACGAGCTTCTTTTGTTGGCACTCAAATATGTCCCATAAACATCACAATTGGTCCTTTTGTACGATTAATTCCGTCCATATATATCGAAAATGTCCATTTATAAAGCCTGTTTCATCCATAAAAAAACAGCTTAGGAAAACGCAACGTCACTACAAAATATTTCAAAAGTTGCCTATAAACTTTGCCAAAATATTTCAAACTACTTTTGTAATACAACGTTAGGTATTTTTAAACGTTAATAATTGATCAAATTGTAGACGGGGCAATCTGTATTCAATACATGAACGAAAAGAAACCAACTCTGCTCATCACGTCTTGTGCAACTCACAAAAGGGTCCCCCATTCCGAGTTGGCCTACTTCCTGCTAAATCAAAGAAATAACCTCAGCCATATTCCAAACACTGGCGATATCGTGTGGAAGATGTAGGATCTAAAAATATATTTCTATTACATTTCCAATGGCCAAGACAATATAGGGTAGAGAGATGGGAAGAAAAAACAATTAGGAACAGTTAGTCCTCGGGGTTTTGCCTGCTACATAAGTTCTGTTATACTCACAGACATGATTCAAACAGTTTTAGAAACTTCAGAGTGTTTTCTATGCAAATCTATGAATAATATGCATATCTTATATTCTTGGCATGAGTAGCAGGAAGTTGAAATTGGGCACGCTATTTATCCAAAAGTGAAAATTCTGCCCCCTAGCTTTAAGAGGTTAAAGAATCAGGTAAAAACAACCAAACACTTTATTTTGTCTCGTCAGACCTTTCAGAAGAAGAAATACAAGAACATTTGATTTCAAAACTCTATATTTATGAACTATTTGTTAAACATATTTCCTTCTCACAAACAAGCATTTTCTTTTTCCCCAAGTAGGCATTGTTCTTGTTTTCCCAGTAACAGTCATACTTACGTACAGTTGAAGTCGGAAGTTTACATACACCTTAGCCTAATACATTTAAGTCAATATAGGACTCGTTTTACTGTGGATACAGATACTTTTTTACCTGTTTCCTCAGGCATCTTCACAAGGCCCTTTGCTGTTGTTCTGGGATTGATTTGCAGTTTTCACACTAAAGTACGTTCATCTCTAGGAGCGGTATGATGGCTGCCTGGTCCCATGGTGTTTTTACTTGCGTACTAATGTTTGAACAGATACCTTCAGGCGTTTGGACATTTTTTCGGAGGACTTGGCTAATTTCTTTTGATTTTCCCATGACGTCAAGCAAGGAGGCAGTGAGTTTGAAGGTAGGCCTTGAAAAACATCCACAGGTACACCTCCAATTGACTCAAATTATGTCAATTAACCTATCAGAAGTTTCTAAAGCCATGACATCATTTTCTGGAATTTTCCAAGCTGTTTAAAGGCATAGTTAACTTAGTGTATGTTAACTTCTGACCCACTGGAATTGTGATACAGTGAATTATAAGTTAAATAATCTGACCGTAAACAATTGTTGGAAAAATTACTTATGTCATGCACAAAGTAGATGTCCTAACAGACTTGCCAGAACTAGTTTGTTAACACGAAATTTGTGGAGTGGTTTAAAAATGAGTTTTAATGACTCCAACCTAAGTGTATGTAAACTTTCTACTTCAACTATAGGTGTGATTTGACCCTATTCGTCAAAATGATCCCTTCAGTCTTTCTCTCCATATGTTGAACACAATGTACGTGTGTGCTTTCTGAAGATGTATTTATTGCATTCTTGGTGCTGGTTTTACTGTCTTGTAAAGTGGGGCAGAACAAATCGTGTAGGCCCTGGAACAATTTTGATTACATTGGAATCAGACAGTCTACCTTGACTTTGCTGTGGTGATGGTGACCATTCTATATGACCATCTTTAGACTTCCATGTCCTCTCTTTTCTGGATGATGGTTGTTGCATGCTCTCTCTTTCATCTGATGGAGGGGATGGTATGGCATACTCCTCTGGGAAAGTTCCTGGGTACCCATACATTGGAGAAAGCTCCGGGGTACCCAGACATAATTATAAAAATGCAACCATTAACTAGTCAAAACAAAATACATCAAATACACTTGTTTATTTGGACCTGTGCAAATATCTATGCACATGAAAGCCTCCGGGTCGAAATTACACACGACATCATGTTTGTATACAAAATCTACACAGACATTCCACAACACATCAGTGTGTCCACATTTTTAAGTACATTTCTTGAAACTAAATGAGGAAAAGTAATTTTAATTTCATGGAGAAAAAGAGAGCTTAACTATTATTTTAGACAACTCATGTGGAAATGGAGGGTTAAGAATGATTTAGGCCACTGTGTTCTTGGGGACCTTCAATGCTGCAGCCATTTTTTGGTACCCTTCCCCAGATCTGTGCCTGGACACAATCCTGTCACAGAGCTATACAGACAATTCCTTCGACCTCATGGCTTTGTTTTTGCTCTGACATGCACCGTCAACTGTGGGACTTTATATAGACAGGTGTGTGCTTTTCCAAATCATGTCCAATCAATTGAATTTACCACAGGTGGACTCCAATCAAGTTGTAGAAACATCTCAAGAATGATCAATGGAAACAGGATGCACCTGAGCTCAATTTGGAGTCTCATAGCAAAGGGATTGAATACTTACTTAAGGTATTTCTGTTTTTTTAATTTTTATAAATCTGCAAACATGTCTAAAACCCTGTTTTTACTTTGTCATTATGTGTGTAGATTGATGAGGAAAAACATTTATTTAATCAATTTTAGAATAAAGCTGTAACGTAATAAAATGTGGAAAAAGTAAAGGGATCTGAATACTTTCCGAATGCACAGTACCATAGGAACCTAAGGAACACTATATATACACTATATAGTACATATGTAGTACACTATATACAAGAGTATGTGGACACCCTTCCAGCTGCTATTTCAGCCACACCAGCTGTATAAAATCGAGCTCACAGTCATGTAATCTCTGTAGACAAACAATTGCAGTAGAATGGCCTTACTGAAGAGCTCAGTGACTTTCAACGTGGCACTCTCATAGGATGCCACCTTTCCAACAAGTCAGTTAGTCAAATTTCTGCTCTGCTAGAGCTGCCCCAGTCAACTGCAAGTGATGTTATTGTGAAGTGGAACATCTAGAAGCAACAGTGACTCAGCCGCAAAGTGGTAGGCCACAGAACGGGACCGCCGAGTGCTGAAACGCTTGGCGCTTAAAAATCTTAAAAATCGTCCGTCCTCAGTTGCAACACTCACTACCGAATAACTGTTGTGCTGACGTTGTTTATCGGGAGCTTCATGAAATGGGTTTCCATGGCTGAGTAGCTGCACACAAGCCTAAGCTCACCATGCGCAATGCCAAGCGTCGGCTGGAGTGATGTAAACACATTCTCTAGAGTGATGAATCATTCTTCACCATTTTTATAATATTAATATTTAACCTTTATTTAACTAGGCAAGTCAGTTAAGAACAAATTGTTATTTACAATGACGGCCTACCCCGGCCAAACCCGGACGACGCTGGGCCAATTGTGCGATGCCGTATGGGACTCCCAATCACGGCCGGATGTGATGCCAGCTGGCAGTCCGGCGAACAAATCTGGATTTGATGGATGCCAGGTGAGTGCTACCTGCCCAAATGCATAGTGCCAACTGTAAAGTTTGGTGGAGGAGGAATAATGGTCTGGGGCTGTTTTTCACAGTTCGAGCTAGGCCCCTTAGTTCCAGTGAAGGGAAATCTTAACACTACACCATACATTGACATTCAAGACAATTCTGTGCTTCCAACTTTGTGGCAACAGTTTGGGGAAGGCCCATTCCTGTTTCATTATGAAAATGCACCTGTGCGCAAAGCGAGGTTCATACAGAAAGGGTTTGTCGAGATCGGTGTGGAAGAACTGATGAATTGGAAAGCAGACTGCAAGCCAGGCCTAATCACCCAAAATCAGTGCCCGACCTCATTAATGCTCTTGTGGCTAAATGGAAGCAAGTCCCCGGAGCAATGCTCCAAGAACAAGTGAAAAGCCTTCCTGGAAGAGTGGAGGCTGTTATCGCAGCAAAGACAGGACCAACTTCATATTATAGGAATGAGATGTTCAATGAGCAGGTGTCCACATACTTTTGGTCTTACAGTGTAAGTCAGCAAAACCATCCAATGAGCCACATGCCAAGCTAAATGTTAAATTAGCCAATAACATATATTCCAGGTACCTAATTTAAAATCAATCAAAATCAAAACACAAGAAATACCTAGGTGTCTATCCTCTGCCAAGATGTATCTATTAGGTAGGGGAAAAGATAATACCTACATCATTTTAAGTCTGCCAGAGAAAATGCTCTGCTAACAGACACAGACAGTAGCATATTTGTTTTTCATATCTTTCAGACATTAGAGAGAGTTGGGTAAAAAATGCAAGTGTGCACTTTGCTGATGGGAGACTTATTCCCACTGGCAGTGGAATATCTATTTTAATATAAGATGCAGCCAGCATTGCTGATATTTATTGATCAACAGAGTTTTATTGAAATGTAGAGAAGCCCCCACTTATTGCTAATTAGAGCTGGTTTATTAAGGATGTTAGTACATCAGTGATCAGGGGCCTGTGTGCCTGAAGACCAGCAGCAGAGACACCACTTTCTCCTGGTATTTCTTGTATTTATTGATCTCTTTCAAAACAGCCTACTAAAAATGTTACAATTTATCCCGTTTTTTTTCTTTCTTGAAAGATGCTGCACTAGTATAAGTGAACACAGCAGGCCTAAAGTTATACATAAATAAGAAACAGAACGTGTGGTGTTGGGTATTTGTCAAGCAATCTCATTTTCCATTAATGGTTATCATTATTTTTCCATTACAGGCTTAATATCTGTTATTTTCTTATGTTTGCAATGCTAGTGAACCAAAGCAGACTAGTCAGATTACCACACACAACATAAAACAACCAGATTGTACTTATCTAATCAGTCTGTGTCTATAACTGGTTATCAGAATTAAATCCAACCTTTACAGCATTAATTTATGCAAACCATTGTTTCATGCTATCCTCCCCTCATTTTTCATGCTCTGCTTTGAGGTCACATCCTGGTCCCAATGGGTTGAGAGCGGTGCAGAGCTTTCTCCTAATCACTTTACTCTGCATTTGATTTGCCTCATTTATTCCAATGATAAGCACATCCATCAGGAGATTTCCCATGAAGCTTTGTGGTCATCGCTAATATTTGCCTTTGAGTTTAGCCTCTGGCGTGGACTTTCAGGGCAAAACCGTGGGCCCCTCTATTCATCTCTGTCCGTTCCGCTTTTTCTCGCTCCCTTTCCTCTCCTCCAACACTCCCTCTATCCATGCACGCGCCATGACAAAGTATTTTCTGCCAGTTTAAAATCTCCATAAAACACTCAGGTAGTGGCTGGAAACAGATGGTGGACGGAGAGGGTTATGATTTAAAAACAAAAGGCTAATTTATTCCATTGCCACGCTGAAAAAAGCAGAGACTCTGGAAAAAAAAGTGGTTGCTCGTTCCTCTTTTTAAAATCAAAAGGAAAAAGTGTCGCAGGTGTTGGGAGTTTAAAAAAAGATTTATGCTTTAATTCCACATCGCCTCTCGTCTAATCTCTGGACGCTGTTCGGGGGAGTCCTGACTCATCACTTTGCACAGCTCGGTGACTCCGCTGCCTGCAGGGTACAGTAGAGAATGGGAGGTCCTGTACGCCAGGCAGAATGGAGGGGAAGCAAGGACACCCTGTTCTTCTCAGAAGGCAGAGAGAGGGTGGGGGTCACATTGGGTAATTGTCACAGGGTTCATAACTTAACACCTGGAGGGTGACTGTGAACTGAGTTGGAAATCGAATTGTGCGTCTATTTCATTAGAAATCGACTATGTTGTGTTGACCATAGAATGATCTCTGTGATGTTGACTACATGTCCTTGCATATGTTTGAAATGAGGATAACACTCTGTCTCTGCCTTCTATCTTCCTTCTCTTTAATACTGTATATGCTGTACTATATCCTTGCTAAATTACAATTCTATTTTATTTTAATGTTATCATTCATATTTTTGTAATAGTATCCTTTCGTTACCCATTTGGTTTTTCTATTGTTGTTGCACTGTCGAGAGGTATACCTGAAAGTAAGTATTTCATTGCACCATGTACTCCAAGTAAATCATCTGTATATGACGAATAAACAAACTTCAGCTTGAACACCCTCAAGATATTCAGCTATTAGCACTTTGATAATCAGTTTCTGTCTTCTCTACAGCCACTCTTTCCAAGAATAGACTCCTAGGAGCGATGAGAGATTGTTAGAAGAGTGCCTGTATGTGGGGGAGGAGGAGGTGGAGGAGGTGTGGAGGCCAGTCAACATCTGGTGGGGTGTCTCAGCTGCTGGAGGAATTAAGCGAAGTCGTGGGCAACTGCCATTATAGACTTGACCACAGCGGCAAATATTTCAGGAAATTCGTTACATACTCTTCATAATTCATAATTGAATTTAATTTGCCTTTATGTTAATTTGCATGTTATTACAGTTAACAGCTGTGATTCAAAATTATGTGTGCTAGTGTGGATTTGAGTGTGGGTGTGCGTGTGTGTGTGTATGTGTTTGTGCATGTGCACGTGTCCATGTTTTTTTACAGTACGTACATTTAGGAGGGGACCCAATTTCTCCTACTGACCCATTAGATCCATATTGTGGGCACACCTGTTTGTGAATGTGGAAGGACAAAGCTAGTTACCCCTGTGACGGAAAATACACATTCATTTCACCTCACAAGCACATTCAGTTGACCTGATTTCACTTTTTCTCTCCCTCTATTCCTCTTTAATTCATAATTGCAGGTCCCCCTTCCCGCTTAGCATTGTTTAGTTCAGTAGCTTTCTCCCTTTTTAATGTAAGCTCCTCGCAGAAGCAGAAACAGTTTGGCCTACTAGCAGTGATTGTATTTTCTGCCTTTTTTCTCGTTTACAGTGGATTAAAACTGAAATCCTGTCTTCTAAAGTATGTAAGCTGCTGCCTATTGAAGGCTTCTTGCTCATTCTGGTAATCCCTTTTTGACAGCTTCTGCTCCCAAAAGACCTGGTGCGTGGGTGTCCTCCTATTTCCCTGTCCAACCCTCCTCTTCCTGCCTCTCCCTATCTCCCACACTTCCACCTCCTCTTTCTGCTCTACCTCTCTCCCTCACTTCCCCTCTTTCCGCTTTACCTCTCCCTCTTTCCGCTCAATGTCTCTCCTTCACTTCCTCTCTTTCTGCTCCACCTCTCTCTTTCATTACCCCTCTTTCTTTCAGGTATTTTTTTTGTCACTAATTCTGTTATTTCACATTAATGTAATGTTACAGTGTTTTCACACTTGGTCCCTTTCAGCCAATTTTTGTGGACTCAGTGTGGATCGCTTAATTTTTTTGTGCAGTGTGAACACTCCAAAGGAACCCAGATCTCTCAAAAGAGCTCTCGGAGCGAATCAAACTGATACCATCTTGAGACGGGGTCTGAGTTTGGTTCACTTGAATTCCGTGATCTGTTTCCTTTTTTTAGTGCAATGTGAACGCAAAGCTCTCCAGGTTCACTTGTTATTATTCCCGCACCACACACTAATGCAACACTGGTGCCATATTAGAGAGAAGATAATGATGTGCAGGTTCACAGGAAAAAATGTGTGCTGTGGATATTTGGATATTCATTAGCAATTGTCAAGGAACCACAGAAATTCCAAAATGTGTGGAGTTTTTAGTTCAGATTATTTGTTTGCAATATGTGATCAATAGTCTAAGAGAGCTTCATAAACTGTGGGTTTGAATAGTGCTAGAAGACAACCTATTTGGTGAGAATCACAAATCACACAACAATGTATGTATTCTACTTCTTAAAGGGGCAGTAGCCTACCTTGGGTGTACAATTGTCAATTACAGCATTTTTATTCTGCAGTTATTTTATTGCTATTTACTCTGTTAGCAGTAAATGTACATGTTAATCGTATCTTCTGATTAGAATTAGTATGTCCCATATTTTAATTAAATGCAATCTATTACCTTACAAAATTAGTATGTGTCACGCCCTGGTCTTTATATTTTGTGTTTTCTTTATTATTTTGGTCAGGCCAGGGTGTGACATGGGTTTATTTATGTGGTGTGTTTTGTCTTGGGGTTTCCGCAGGTATTGGGATTGTGGTTTAGTGTAGTTCTCTAGCAAGGTCTATGGCTGTCTGGAGTGGTTCTCAATCAGAGGCAGGTGTTTATCGTTGTCTCTGATTGGGAACCATATTTAGGCAGCCATATTCTTTGAGTGTTTGTTGGGTGATTGTTCCTGTCTCTGTTTTGCACCAGTATAGGCTGTTAGGTTTTCGTGTTATGTTTTTTGTATTGTTCGTTTTTCATCATTATTAAAAATGAATCTAAATTACCACGCTGCATTTTGGTCCGACTCTCTTTCACCCGAAGAAAACCGTAACAGTATGTCACATATTTTAATTAAATGCAATCTATTACCTTACAAAATGTTAGTAGGCACAGTATATCTAGCTGTCCAATACCACATTGTGATTGAATGGCTTGTCTTGCACTTTGTAAAAACCCAGCGTATATGCTATAAAAAGATATTGCTTCCTTTCTAAATATAGCAATGTGAACGCAAAGAGGACTTGGTCCACAAAATAGTTGAGTCCTCCTTCAAAGGCAAGGGCAGTGTAAATACAAAGAGAACTGAGTTATGTTTCACACACATGCACACACGCACACACCCACACTAGTGGAGGCTGCTGAGGGGAGGATGGAATATAATAATGCCTGGAATGGAACAAATGGAAGGCATCAAACCACGTGTTTGATATATTTGATACCATTCCACCTATTCTGCTCCAGCCGTTACCATGAGCCCGTCCTCTCCAATTAAGGTGCCACTACCTCCTGTGACACACACACACAGCTTGTTTCACTGTGCTATTTCTGGTGTCTTCACTTTAATACCCTTACAGAGAAACATCACTTAGTGAAAAACATACACGTGTGTGGCATGCAAGGGTTAGGTGGGGACAGAGCAAAAGCACTGTTGGGACAGTGACAAAAAGTGCCCTGATTGGAGCTGATTAATTATTGAGAGAATGGCTTGCCCTCCTTCCCCTGACATTCTGTCAGGCTGTCTAATGAATGATGGATGAGGCCAAGGTCACTCTAGGGTAGGGAGCTCAGTGTCTGCTCTGTGATGGCAGGCTATGGCGAGTGTTTCTAGTGTATAGGTCCAGACCCAGGACGGCTCTTCCAGTCTACAGTCTACAGCCCCAGCCCCCCCCCCCCCCACACACACACACACCTACAGACAGACAAACAGACATAACTATTTACAAACACACAAACTGTACTGAATGTTGTCTCAGATCATGTTTCCAGACAGGTGTTGAAGCATGTTTTTCAAAAGCTAAACGTTTTTTTTTAAATGTGTTCAAATAGTTGCCCGACTACGTGTCAGACCTAAATTTCTCAAAAAAGTAATTTACCTACAATTTGGGACAAACTACTATTAATTCCAGATACAGTGCATTCGAAATGTATTTAGACCCCTTGACTTTTTCCACATTTTGTTACATTACAGCCTTATTCTAAAATGTATAAAATAAAATAAAATCATCAATCTACTCACAGTACATACCCCATAATGACAAAGCGAAAAAGTTTTTTTTATAAATTTAGCAACTTTTTTGAAAATAAAAAACATAAATACTTTATTTACATAAGTAACTTTATAACTTTACATAACTTTATTTACATAAGTATTCAGACCCTTTGCTATGAGACTTAAAATTGAGCTCAGGTGTATCGTGTTTCCGTTGATCATCCTTGAGATGTTTCTAAAACTTGATTGGAGTCCACCTGTAGTAAATCCATTTGATTGGACATGATTTGGAAAGGCACACACCAGTCTAAATAAGGTCCCACAGTTGACAGTGTGTGTTAGAGCAAAAACCAAGGAAATGTCCGTAGAGCTCTGAGACAGGATTTTGTCCAGGCACAGATCTGGGGAAGGGTACCAAAAAATGACTGCAGTATTAAAGGTCTCTGAGAACACAGTGACCTCCTTCATTCTTAAATAGCAAAGAACAGAGAGATCCTTGATGAAAACCTGATCCAGAGCGCTAAGGACTTCAGACTGGGGAGAAGGTTCAACTTCCAACAGGACAACAACCCTAAGCAGACAGCCAAGACAACGCAGGTGTGGCTTCGGGACAAGTATCTGAATGTCCTTGAGTGGCCCAACCAGAGCCCGGACTTGAACCCGATCGAACATCTCTGGAGAGACCTGAAAATAGCCATGCAGCAATGCTCCCCATCTAACCTGACAGAGCTTGAAAGGATCTGCAGAGAAGAATGGGAGAAACTCCCCAAATAGAGGTGAGCCAAGCTTGTAGCATCATACCCAAGAAGACTCGAGGTGGTAATCGCTGCCAAAGGTGCTTCAACAAAGTACTTAGTAAAGGGTCTGAATACTTATGTAAATGTGATATTTCAGTTCAATATTTTTTATGCATGGCTTAAAACCTGTTTTTTCTTTGTCATTATGTGCTATTGTATTTAGATTGACAAGTGTTTTTTAGAACAAGGCTGTAATTAACAAATTGTCGAAAAAGTCAAGGGGTCTGAATACTTTCCGAATGCACTGAATGCACTAAGCAAGTAACATATGCACTTTAAAACTTTGTGAAATCATTAATTAATTCATTTAAAATCCAAAGTGTTTAATAAAACCTGGGGTTCAAGAGCATTCCATTTACTCTCTAGTGCAGATTTAGAACAGAAGCCTAATGATTTAACTAGGAGCTACTTCTTAGGTCTAGTATGATGCCTGCTACACCTTTACATGTCCTTATGCAATTAGTTAAATGAAGGGGAGACTTGGAGTTACCAAACTCTGTAGGGCACAGACTTGAATGACATAGGCATTGACAGGGGCCAAAGGTATGACCTGCCCATCAACCAGCCAGCCAGGGAGACAGCAGGACATCCAAACTTGACCATAGTCAAGGCACATCTGTAAAACTGAGGGCAAAATGTGATTGAAAAGAAACAAGATTGTTTAACAGCGACAAGAAGGGACAAAGAAGGGGGCTCACTTTATCAGATATCAAATAGTATTGGCAGATGGGCAATTGAACAGATGTTTTGAATGGAAGCTCAGTGGGGTGGGAAGGGCTGTCAGGCAAAGGAGGGAGATGGTAAACAGGCACAGTGGAGAACTGCTACAGACACACACACACACACAACACACACAACACACAACACACACACACACACACACACACACACACTGACCCAAGAAACATACCCCCCCCCCGATAACATAACATATTTCTTATTTTTCAAATAAGTTTGTCAGTATAGAGGCATGTGGTAGAATCATAGATTTGTGCCGCAAAGAAGTTTGAAATTGGCATGTCAATACACACACATACTTAAACGGACTGTAGAGCAGATACTTTTCAGACATACTGTAGATATTTGACAAAAATAAGAGAGGAAAAAAATACTTTTTATTCAAAAGCTGTACCATCTATAGTTAAATGCCATGACTAACTTTTTACAAAGTGAAAGTTAGACATTCAGCCACACAGGTTATCACTATTTCAAACAAACCTGAACAAACATCGAAAAGCAAAAGGCATTGAATTGTGGCCCTGAATGATAAGTTTGTACTCTCTGTTATCAGGTGGTTAAAGAAACCCAGAGGATTATGGGTAGACATCTTCCTCACAATAAAACTCCTAAGGTATGCAGAGCTGTGATTCATCAGGTGCATGTGAAGTGTCAATCAGAGCTGACTCTCTCAAGAAGAATCAGCATGATATCTGCCTGCCTACGCTGGAAACTGACACCCATTCACACGGGACTTCCACAGAAAAACTCCTGGGTTCCAGGAAATTGTTCTGAATTCCTCGAACAAACTTCAATTTAATGTGCTACGATGGATAATGTAGTATTTAAGAAAGGTGTCTTCTCTAATATTTTGTTATTAACATTATGGCTGCACTATTGCACATTTACCAAATTGACAAACTGATAATGATAATCTGTATGAATTACCATTGTAGTGGTTGGCTGTATTTGCACGGTTTTCCAATCAGTAGTGCACAACACGTTGCTAATAGACATAGTTTAATGCTGCTGTTAGCTGTGTCAGATTGGGTTCCACCGCAGCGCCAAACAAAAATATGCTGTCGGTGGCCCAGTTGACAGGCCTTTGCGCAGCGAGGAGAGCTTATGCCACCCCTGTAATCCGATACGATCAAACACCCGAACAACATATTTCAATGATGGAAAAAGAGGGAGTGTTGGGGGTGTTCTCAGCATGAAGTTTGTCCATTCACATGTGAGCCTTCAGGAACAGTTGAGGCTAGTTGATGGAGGTGCTCAGATGGGCCTGGGTTGAAGTTAATCTTAAACAAACACAGCTTTGCAGGACTGTGATTGTAGGGGCCATGGGTCTAGCATGGGGTCTGTACCTAGCACTAATGGCTGACTGTCCCACTGGTAGTGGCAAAAGGCCTATCTGGTGTTGGATGTTCTTTGTCAAGGTTGTCCTTTCAACCACATTTCCTTTAGATAGAGTATGGGTTACCATTTACACCATGTATGTGTTGTTATACACAGTTGTTATACCATTGTTGTTATTAACACCCCCCCCCCCCCCACACACACACACACAAACACACAAAAAAAGCATTTACAAAGTATCTGTCATCTACCACTTCATCATAAGGTTTCATAAGGTTTTACCTAGAAAATGAATGATCCTTGCCTTTGGGCCTATGCACTGTATTTCAAGTCCCCTTCATTCAGCACTTTGATCTGTCCCCATCATTTTCCACCTCAGACATCTCTGCTTTTAATGTGGCCTGTTGGGCTGTAGCTCATAAAGGTAGTGGAGGAAAAATGGGCCTCCTCTCATTTATTTATCCATGGGAGGAAGGGATGGAGAGAGAAGGTGGAGGAGTTCTAATGGTTGGGACTCTGGGGAGATATCAAACAGGCTTAGATCTGACCGTGTGCCAGGATCTTTGGGTGCATCCCCCTCACACAGCCAACCCTGACCCATCACAGTTGCAGTTCAGCACCTCATCTTTCTCCTCTCCTTTTCTCTCCTCCCCTTCCAACCCAACGCCCCCTCCTTGAGAAGCCCTGTCATCAGGCCCTGACCTGGGGCTTGTGTTTCGCTATTCATGTATTCAGAGCTGGTTCACTCCCTCAGAAACAAATATGTGCATTCATAAAGCACTTCCCCCTGAATTTTAAGTGCATCATGTTAAAAGAGGAGTCTAACTACATAATGCACACCTTTTATCACAAACCACAACAGTTTTAGAATTAAATATATGCATTCAAGCAAAAATAGAACCTCTACATAATGTTGTGCTCTCCTATTAGTTTATTATGGAATAACCTGCTCTATGTAGCTTTTAGACACAGTGAACTTGACTGGCTTGCTAATAAGACAGAGAGACCAAAAACCTGATAGCTGGCACAACACATCATTGAAGTATAGCACAGTTTTTGGATCATGAAAAACACAAAAGGTTTTAACAACCACTAGAATTGAAAGAGGCTAATTAAGTCCAATTGTTAACCCTCTGCTCTATGATAAACGGCAAGCACGTGAGGGATGGGGGCAATGGAACATACAGGGTCAGAAGAGGAGTATAGGTCACCGTCCTCTTCTCCTCTTTCCCATGTCTCTACTGTATGCATCACCTCAAGTGTCAGATGAATGTGTCACTGTCACACTGTGTCCTCTGACATAATTAAAATGGGCAATCAGATGTCAGTAGAATTCTGGGCCATATACCTCATTAATATCCTTCAGCCAAAACTACCACACATGAGGCCCTGTCGCCCACAGCCAGACAGACTCCCCCTTAAATTGCTAATGTTATTTCAAATGTCTTTTTAAACACTACTGTAGATGGGCATATTTAACAATTGGTTTGGAATAACTTTGGCTGTGATTTTGGTTACAGTTATCAAAAGACATTTAATTTACATCTCATACAGTGTGATGACTGCTATACTTCAATATGAAGTGTCTGTCACGACTTCCACCGAAGGTGGCTCCTCTCCCTGTTCAGGCGGCGCACGGCAGGTCGTCGTCGCCGGTCTACTAGCTGCCACCGATCCTTTTTCCTTTTCTTTTGGTTATGTCTGTTTTGTGTTTCAGCTGGTTTAATTTTGGTTAATTAGGGAGGTTATTTAATTCGACATTTCCTTTAGGGTTTTGTGTGGGGTGGTTTTAGTTTGAACTGTCAGTGAGTTTGGGGTTTGTTTTATTAGCTCATGTTTTACAGGTGGTTTTTCCCTGGTCTGTGTCTGAGTGGGGTTTTCGTGGCAATTACTGTAGTCCGGTGTCCTGTCGTTTTTTGAGCTAGTTGAATAAAACACCCTTTTCTTTGGAACTTGTTTCTCCTGTGCCTGACTCCACACCCACATCTCCTTGGGGAGATCTGACAGTGTCTCTTTATGTGTAGTCTGTGTTGCTTATGTGGAGAAACTTATGTGGCTACTGTACTGATGAGGTTTTAAAAGTTGTTCGAAATTATGTATTCTCAATATGAGTGTTAGGTACAGTGCTTCCTTATTTTGCTTTTCAATAGCACCCTGCCAACTTGGTATATACACATATGCTTTATGGATAAAAGGTCCATTTCCGAACCTCACGGAACACCACATAGAAATGCCTCCGTTTGTCGCAGGCTTTGCTGCCTTTGAAAGAATACGCAGGCTCGTTGTGATGCCTAGGATTGGATTATCTTAAATACTTTATTTCCTTATTGATTTACTCATGCTTTCCATTAGCACTGAAGTGAGTAGGAGAACCACATTTATTTGGCAAAGTTAATTTGAGGAGGAAAAGAAACTCCACAAAACTTTACTTATTATCCAACATTTCAGGACACAGCACTGATATCATTGAAATTGAAATGCCATAACTATTGCATTGAAATTAATTGTCAAATATGTTTTAGCAAGGAAACATGTGGTCCTTCAAAACAGGTTAAATGAATTACCTGATCTGTGCTCTACTTCATTCTGTCTAAACATGAACTCATAATTAACACCCCACTAATGTTGATTAGTTCCATCGTTAGTGATCAATCAAATATGTATCTGTGCTCTGTTGTGGAATAAATATATATTTCCTTCTGATTGACGTCAATGTCTTCATCCTAATTCCATTGTGCTTTCATCTGAGATGTTCTCTTCAAAACAGATGTGTTTGTGCAACATAAGGAAAATAACTCGCACCAGCATCTAAAGAATAAACAAACATTTTGTTCCTTTTGTCTGTCGCTGTACCACATAGTTTGTTAAAAATATCAGTTTATTTTAAAATAATACATTTATAAAAGAGAAGTTCATGGTCTCCAGAAAAAACGGGTTGGGGGGTAGAGAGACTATATAAAGCTAAACCACTAGTCTGTAGCCCACCATGGAAAGTCTCTTTCACTTTGGACCCATTTGGCAGGTTAGCATGTGGGCTAATGCAGCCCTCCATGTCCACTGTGACACATGATGACAGTGGTTCCAGGAAAGGGAAAAGTGCATTAGGTGTGTTAGTCATAGTTGAGACAGGCAGTATGATACATTCTATTACATAATTAAGAATGATTCATTTCCACTGATTTGTGCTCTGTGCTTTGTCCCTCAGGCCCTTGGCGTTGCAAATCCTCAACAGTGTTCAGTGTAAATGATGGCTTAACTTTGTAGCATGATCCATTGCCAACCTGTCTTCCAGTAGAATAACAGTCTGATCCATGGGAGAGGAGAGAGAGAGGCATTTGCACTCCCAGTAGCCTTCATGGTTGTCTGAGACAGCACAGGGTTTCCTTGCTATCTGGGATCTTGGGTACGTCCCTACCGCATTGAAGTGGACATTTAAATGGTTAAGGTAAGGGTTTAAGGTTAAGGTTAAGGTTAAGGTTAGGTAAGGGTCATGGTCATGGTTAAGGTTAAGGTAAGTGTAAGGGTAGGGGTTAAGGTTTGGGTTAGGGTTTAGGGTAGGGATGTCCCAAGGATTCATGACAGCAATAACCTTTTTCTTTGGCATCTCCCTGACTTTTACTTATCTGTCTGGCTGGAGAGAGATGGGTAGGAGATAGAGTGAGGACCTGAAGCCAGGCCAAGATGAGAACACAGTTCTTTATGATGCTCCTGGGCTGGAAGTGAGAAACATCTACAAAACACTGGATCTTGTCATAGTCTGTTAGGCTGACAGAACCAACCCAAGGCCCCAGTGGCGGCAGAAGAACTGTGTACGGAATTAACAGCCACCATTACTATTTCATTGACTCTCCGTGCCAATAAGTGTGGGGTTTTTATTACATGTTTTTCTCCTGTTTTGGCTCATTTACTTTGCTGAAACATTAGCGTAGCCTTTGTGAGGTTGTTCAAGTGCGTCCCCTGTGTGTCCCCTGCACAGCCAACACTGCTTGACACAGATATGCTTCCCTGCTGCTCATCAGCCTTGAGAACAGCTTGTGCCTGCAGTTTTTCAGAGCGGTGAGATGGCTGCACAGATTAACAGGCACCTATAGTGTAGATAGAAACGACCACTCAACTCAGCTTTCCTGGCTCCCCCATTTGTTTGAATGCACAGAGCATTTGTTCCATTTCTGATGACCCAGGATGATTACCTTGGTGAGGGATCAGGTCTCAATGCCAGGTTATTAAGCCATAATCTAAATGTTGACCCTGTTAACCATTGTGTGGTGTTTGAGTCTGTGGGACCAATTTTCAATGTTTACTAAAAGAAAAACGAAACATATATATTTTTTTTCAACCTGAGACTCACTATCCTTGGCTCATTTTCATGTAAAATAACAAATTTTCTTTGAGTGCACACTGCACACCCCCTACACATTTATATTACATATGTGGTGTTCGGGACCACTGGACCCGAGGGTAATAAAAGTGTGGAAAACTATGGGTGTGGTGGAAATAAGTAAAAAGAAAACAAAAAGGTTTTCTGTGTGCTTTCACTCTGCCTTCCTCCTCCTTGGGCCTGCTGTCTGAACGTAGCACCAAGAAACTGTTTGTCTTCCTGCCTGTCTCCCACTTTTCTGGCACTCTTTACCCTTTGCAGTCTGTGAAACTACACAATGACTTGCAGGAACCGGCACAATGTTTTTACAATACATTATTTTGATACACTATTTCAGTACATTGTAAAAAATGCATTGTTTTCCCACACTCTACCCCAGCCAGGTGCAAAATATACGCTGACAAGGTCGCCAGGTGTGCGGTGTTTCCTCTGACACATTGGTGTGGCTGGCTTCCGGGTTAGGCGGGCGTTGTGTCAAGAAGCAGTGTGCCTTGGCTGGGTTGTGTTTCGGAGGACGCATGGCTCTTGACCTTCGCCTCTCCTGAGTCCGTACGGGAGTTGCAGCGATGGGACAACACTGTAACTACCAATTGGATACCACGAAATTGGGGCGAAAAAGGGGTAAAATAATGATAAAAAAATGTAAATAAAAAAAGATGGTAGTACCAGATGTTGTACTGTAGGGTTACCTGGAGAGGCTGGTCCCTGGCCAATGCATGTCATTGTTGCATCACCTGCATCTCCTGCAGATGGTGAAGATTTTCAGTCTAAGCTGTTGTCATCATGAAGGAAAGACTGTTGCAGATGTTACAGGTCTGATAAATCACTCCCGTTCTGTTGATCTAAACACTGTGTTGGTTAGTGCCATTAGGTCATTGGTGGAGCAATGTCACCGTGCGCCTGCTTAGACGCTACGCATGTTCTCTGGTGTGAAGCCTACTCCCAGTGAAGAAGAGGAGTATGATGCTTAGGCTGAGCAGACCACTCATCTGCTGGATGGATGAATGGCAATGCAGTGATAATGTGAAGAAGCAAAGAATAGTTGAAAGTCTAAAAGGTTCTGCTGCTGACATTGTGAGGTTTTTGAAGGTTGGAAATCCCACAGCTACTGCTACTGATTACATGAACGCTCTTGAAACTGCATTCCGAACCATTGAAAGTGCATCTCATCTGATGGCAAGGTTCAGAAACACGTTCCAGAATGAGGGAAAAAAACATTCTGCAAATCTGCTTAGATTGAACAAATTTCTGCACAATGTGTTTCGCAAAGGTGGAATTCAACTGCCTGAGATGAATAGCAAACACATTGAACAGGTTGTGAGAGGTGCACTGCCACACGACATGGTTGTTCTTCGCATGCGGATGACCTACAAGCTAGGTGATCCACCTACCTTCTCTGAGCTGCATCACGAGGTAAGGGAGGAGGATTATATGACTCAAGACTGTATTGTGATTTGATTTGATGTCATCAGCTGTCACTCCAGTTTTTGCTGCACCCACAGAAGTCAACAGTGGCATGGAGCTGCTGAGGAAAGCACTGAATGGATTGAAAACTGAGATGACTCGTTTTAGGTCTGTAATCCTGAGACTCTCACTCAGAAGACAGATTCTGCATTCAAAGTCAGAAGGAAGAACACAGATCCATCTCAAGATCTCACTAAGGATGAAGGCCAACCTGGTATCTTCTGCCATAAATCTGTAGAGGATGGACACTTCAAATGAGACTGTGAGGGCAAAGAAAATCTGAGGAAATCAACAAACGTTTCATCAGCCAGAAACAGTCCATGGGAAACTACAGTGGGACGCAGTAAAGCAGCAGCCTGATGTCGCTGTGAAGATATGTTCCACCAAGTGCACAAGAAACGTGAAGAAGCAAAAGACATGCTACTTACCTGCTTGGTGGGCCCTTGTGCTGTTGTTCCTGTACAGATTGAAGTCATCTATGCTAAAGCTTTACTAGATAGTGGGTCTCAGCTTAGCTTACTCTACAGATACTTTTACAACAAGTACTTTACACATCTGCCATTAAAGCCCATCAAACACTTGGAGATGTGGGGCCTTAGCTCAGAGCAATACCCCTATGATGGCTATTTGTAATTTAAGTTGGAGTTTTCAGGATCAGTAGTAGGTGTAACGGAGACCATCGAAGCACTTGTGTTGGTTGGTCCAGAGCCAGCCGTGAAAGGTGAAGTCTTTATCCTGGTTGGTACAAACACTTCTGTGGTGAGAAGGCTGATGATGGCCTGTGGAGAGAAAGGAGGTGAAGGTTTCATGAGCACACTACGAGTTAATCCTGTTCTCAAAGATGCTTATGAGAAGATGATAGATCGCAACAGAAATTGATGATCAGAAAAGAGGAACAGTATGGTTTTCACAGACAAAACATGTAACATTGCCCCCTGGTGGAAGAGCAAGAGCCAACGGGATTCCGAAGTTTCCAGGATCACCTTCTACAGAGACCATTTTCGTAGATAGGCCTGAAGAATCCCAGTGTCTAGAAGATTCCCGTCCCGGTTTCCAGAATAACCTCTTGTGAGACCTGAAATTCAGATGTCTACGGTTGTGTCGTCTAGAAGAATAACAGTTACAGTCAGGAATGTATCGTCAAGGGAGGTTGCCTTAAAACGTGGCATGCCCATTGCTTACCTGTTTACTCCCCTTCCTGCTGCCGCTGAGGGGAGTAAGCACAACTTACCTCAGAAGCTGACTTATTTTTAATTCAACTTCGGTGACTAACCTTTATTTGAAGAATGGAAGAGGAGGTTAACTGACAAGATGATGGAACGACAATACGTTTTCTCAACTCATGAGTTTGACGTTGGTTGTTCCAAGAGTACACGCCATTAGAGTGACTGATGACACACCATTTAGGGAGTGGTCTCGACGGCTGTCCCCAGATGATGTGGAAGATGTAAGGAAACATCTGAAGAACCTGAAAGATGCTGAAATGATCTCTCTGTTGAGAAGCTACTATGTGTCACCGATTGTAGTGGTGAGGAAGAAGAACGGAACCATACGAATGTGTGTGGACTACAGAATGCTCAGCAGACGTACAGTTCCTGATCAATATACCGTTCCACGAATTGAAGATGCCCTGACCAGTTTGAATGGAAGCAAATGGTTCAGCATGTTGGAACTCAGAACTGGATATTATCAAATTCCGATAAGTGAAGCTGACAAGGAGACGCTTTCATATACTCTGCTGTATTCAGTTTGAGAGGATGCCGCAGGGTGTGTCAGGAGAACCAGGAACATTTCAAGGTGTTATGGAACACATTGAATCTGCTTGAAGTTCTAGTGTACTTAGACATCCTGATAGTTTTCGGAAAGACACTGGAAGAACATGAAGAGAGGCTTCTCAAAGTGTTGGATCGCTTGAAAGAAGAAGGACTGAAGTTGGCTTTGGACAAGTGTTAATTCTGCCAAACAGCAGTCAACTACGTGGGACACATAGTATCCCAGGATGGAGCGGCTACAGATCCATCAAAGATCAAAGCGGTAACCACATGGCTGAGACACTGTGTCTACTCTGCTTTCTTTTCTCAGAATCTGTGGGTATTATAAAATATTTGTGAAAGATTACTCAAAAGTGAGTTACCCTTTGAACAAACTCCTGCATGGTTACCTTCCCTTGGCCAAGAAAGGAAGAAAGTCTAAGGAAAGAAGAGCCAAAGAGTACTTCAAGCACTCTGAACCTTTAAGGATCTAGGTGGGATGAGAAATGTGAAATGGCCTTTGAGAAACTGAAGGAAAGCCTCAATAAAGCTCCAGTGCTTGCTTTTCCAGACCCTCAACAGCCATATGTACGAAGAAGACAAGTATCAACATCTGCGTCCAGTTGCATTCGTCAGTCAAAGTTTGTCCCCGTCTGATTGCAATTACCTTGCTCATAAATTAGAATATCTAGCATTAACCTGTTGTGACTAGGAGGCAGTATTTTCATTTTTGGTAAAATAACGTTCCCAAAGTAAACAGGATATTTTGCAGGGCACCAAATACAAATCAACAGTATTAGGCATAATTTTAAAGACAACATTCCCGTTAATCCAGCCACAGTGTCTGATTTTAAAAATGTTTTACAGCGAAAGCTCCACAAACAATTATGTTAGGTCACGTCCTGACCTTAGTTCCTTTTGTATGTCTCTATTTTAGGTTGGTCCGGGCGTGAGTTGGGGTGGGCATTCTATGTTTTGTTCTTGTGTTTATATTTCTATGTGTTTGGCCTGGTATGGTTCCCAATCAGAGGCAGCTGTCAATCATTGTCTCTGATTGAGAACCATACTTAGGTAGCCTGTTTTCCCACTCTTGTGTGTGTGTGTGGTTATTTTCCGTTTCAGTGTTTTCACCATACGGGACTGTTTCGGTTTTCCTTTATTCGCTTGTTTGTTTGTTTTCTGTGTTCTGTGAAATAAATATGACGAACACTTACCACGCTGCAGATTGGTCCGATATTTCCTACTCCTCCTCAGAAGAGGAAGACGACAACCTGTTACAAGTGCACCACCAAGTCATAGAAAAACCCAGCCATTTTTCCAGCCAAAGAGAGGAGTTACAAAAAGCACAAATAGAGATAAAAATTAATCACTAACCTTAGATGATCTTCATCAGATTACACTCATAGGACTTCATGTTACACAGTTCATGTGTATGTTTTCTTCGGTAAAGTTCATATTTATATCCAAAAATCTAATTTTACATTGGCGCGTTATGTTCAGTAGATCTAAAACATGCGGCGATTGTGCAGAGAGCCACATGAATTTACAGAAAAACTCATTATAATTGTTGATGAAAATACATGTGTTATACATGGAAATATAGATAAACTTCTCCTTAATCTTGGATCTACCCATCCCGGATCCGGGAGAATTGTCATCAACTGACAATAAGTAGCATAACTCAACGAACAAAAACTCTTACTAGAAAATATTCATATTCATGAAATCACAAGATAAATATAGTCAAACACAGCTTAGCCTTTTGTTGATCACCCTGTCATCTCAGAATTTGAAAATATGCTTTACAGCCAAAGCAAGACAAGCCTTTGTGTAAGTTTATCGATAGCCTAGCATAGCATTATGCTTAGCTAGCAGCAGGCAATCTGGTCACGGAAATCAGAAAAGCAATCAAATTAAATAGTTTACCTTTGATGAGCTTTGGATGTTTTCACTCACAAGACTCCCAGTTAGATAGTAAATGTTCCTTTTTTCCAGAAAAAATATTTTTGTAGCCAAAAATAGCTCCGTTAGTTCTTCACGTTTGGCAGAGAAAATGACCGGAGATTGCGGTCATGACAACGCCGAAAAATATTCAAAATTAGCTCCATTATATGGACAGAAACATGGCAAACATTGTTTATAATCAATCCTCAAGGTGTTTTTCAAATATCTATTCGATAATATATCAACCAGGACTGGTGGCTTCTTAGTAGGAAAGAGCGAAACAATGACCGCATTTGTCTTTTACGCACAAAACACTCTGAGAGCCTCCAGCTGACCACTGACGCAATGTTGACGTTCAGGCTCATTTTTCAAAATAAAAGCCTGAAACTATGTATTGTGACACTAGACACATTAGGGAAGCCATAAAAAAGGATTCTGGTTGATATCTCATTCACTGCTCAATAGGGACCCATAGGAACGCAGAGCTTTCGCCTACAATATCAGTTCTGTTATACTCACAGACAATATTTTTACAGTTTTAGAACCTGTAGAGTGTTTTCTATCCTAAGCTGTCAATTATATGCATATTCTAGCATCTTGTCCTTACAAAATAGCCCGTTTACTTTGGAAACGTTATTTTTCCAAAAATGAAAATAGTGCCCCCTAGATTCAACAGGTTAATGCAACCGCTGTGTCAGATTTCAAAAATCTTTACGGAAAAAGCATAATCTGAGTACGGCGCTCAGAGCCCAAAACAGCCAAAATAAATATCCGCCATGTTGCGCAGTCAACGTTAGTCAGAAAAAGCATTATAAATATTCACTTACCTTTGATGATCTTCATCAGAATGCACTCCAAGGAATCCCAGTTTGACAATAAATGTTTGATTTGTTCCATAAAGTCCATCAATTATGTCCAAATAGCTTCTTTTGTTAGGGCGTTTGGTAAACAAATCCAAATTCGCATTCAGGTTCAGCTGAACGTCGGACGAAAAGTTCAAAAAGTTATATTACAGGTCATAGAAACTTGTCAAACTAATAAACTTGTCAAACTAAGTATAATACATCTTTAGGATGTTTTTATCATAAATGTTCAATAATGTTCCAACCGGAGAATTCCATTGTCTGTAGAAAAGCAATGGAACGAGAGCTACCTCTCATGTGTAATGCATGTGACTGAGAACGAGGCTGCTGTCAGACCCCTTAGTCAAACAGCTCTCATCCGGCCCCCCTTCACAGGAGCAGCCTGAAACAACGTTCTAAAGACAGTTGACATCTAGTGGAAGCCTTAGGAAGTGCAAAATGACCCATATCCCACTGTGTATTCGATAGGGGCTGAGTTCAAAAACTACAAACCTCATATTTCCCACTTCCTTTTTGGATTTTTTTCTCAGGTTTTTGCCTGCCTTATGAGTTCTGCTATACTCACAGACATCATTCAAACAGTTTTCTATCCAATACTAATAATAATATGCATATATTAGCATCTGGGACTGAGTAAGTGGTAGTTTACTCTGGGCACGCTATTCATCCAAAAGTGAAAATGCTGCCACTATCACTGAGAAGTTTTAAGGCAGTTATACATAACATTACAGTACATTCATTACAGGCCTCTACTCTACTTTACTACCACATATCTATAACATAAAATCCATGTGTACGTGTGTATAGTGTGTCTGTTATGATGTGTTTGAGTTCCATGTAGTCATGACTCTATGTAGTACTGTGCGCCTCCCATAGTCTGTTCTGGACTTGGGGACTGTGAAGAGGCTTCTAGTGGCATGTCTTGTGGGGTATGCACGGGTGTCCGAGCTGTGTGCCAGTAGTTTAGACAGACAGCTCGGTGCATTCAACATGTCAATACTTCTCACAAATACAAAAATTAATGAAGTCAATCTCGCCTCCATTTTAAACCAGGAGAGATTGACATGCATATCATTAATGTTAGCTCTCTGTCTCTACATCCAAGGGCCCTGTTCTCAGCCAATTGCAATTTTCCTAAGTCCCTCTTTGTGGCACTTGACCACACAACTGAACAGTAGTCTAGGTGCGACAAAACTAGGGCCTGTAGGACCTGCCTTGTTGATAGTCCTGTTAACCTCTCTGATCTCCCCATCCCGGATCCGGTATCAGGAATACAGACTCAAGCTCATTACCATAACGCAACGTTAACTATTCATGAAAATCGCAAATGAAATGAAATAAATATGCCATCTCTCAAGCTTAGCCTTTTGTAAACGACACTGTCATCTCAGATTTTTAAAATATGCTTCTCAACCATAGGAAAACAATAATTTGTGTAAAAGTAGCTAGCTAGCGTAGCATTTAGCGTTAGCATTAGCGTTAGCATCCAGCACGCAACATTTCAACAAAAACATAAAAGCCTTCAAATAAAATCATTTACCTTTGAAGAACTTCTGATGTTTTCAATGAGGATACTCTCAGTTAGATAGCAGATGCTCAGTTTTTCCAAAAAGATTCTTTGTGTATTAGAAATAGCTCCGTTTTATACATCACATTTGGCTACCAAAAAAAAAAGAAAATTCAGTCCTCAAAACGCAAACTTTTTTCCAAATTAACTCCATAATATCGACTGAAAACATGGCAAACGTTGTTTAGAATCAATCCTCAAGGTGTTTTTCACATATCTCTTCATTGATATATCGTTCTTGGAAGCATGGTTTCTCCCCTCAATCAAATGGAAAAGTACAAGCAGCTGGCAATTGCGCACCGAATTCCACGCAGGACACCAGGCGGACACTTGGAAAATGTAGTCTCTTATGGTCAATCTTCCAATGATATGCCTACAAATATGTCACAATGCTGCTAACACCTTGGGGGAACGACAGAAAGTGTAGGCTCATAGCTTGCGCAATCACAGCCATATAAGGAGACAATGGAAAACAGAGCTTCAGAAATTCTGCTCATTTCCTAGTTGACGCATCATCTTGGTTTCGCCTGTAGAATGAGTTCTGGGGCACTTACAGACAATATCTTTGCAGATTCTGAAACTTCAGAGTGTTTTCTTTCAAAAACTGTCTATTGTCTAATAGAATATGCATAGTCGAGCATCTTTTCGTGACAAAATATCGCGCTTAAAACGGGAACGTTTTTTATCCAAAAATGAAATAGCGCCCCTAGAGATCAAAGAGGTTAAGAATGCAGAGCAGCGCTTTATTATAGACAGACTTCTCCCCATCCTAGCTACTGTTGTATAAATATGTTTTGACCATGACAGTTTATAATCCAGGGTTACTCCAAGCAGTTTAGTGTCCTCAATTTACTCCATTTCCACATTATTTATTTCAAGATTTAGTTGAGGTTCAGGGTTTAGTGAATGATTTGTCCCAAAAACAATGCATTTCATTCTGAAACTAACTGCAGCTCTTTGTTAAGTGTTGCAGTCATTTCAGTCACTGTGGTAGCTGATGTTTATAGTGTTGAGTCATGCACATACATAAACACACTGGCCACAGAGTAAAGATTGAAAGAGTAAGGGGCCTAGGTAGCTGACCTGGTGAAGTCCTGATTATACCTGGATTTTTTTGAAGAGGCTTCTATTAAAGAACACGCTCTGTGTTCTGTTAGACAGGTTATCCCCAATATAGCAGGGTGTGGAAAGCCATAACACCTTTTTCCAGCAGCAGGCTATGATCGATAATGTCAAAAGCTGACACTGAAGTCTAACAAAACAGCCGCCACAATATTTGTATCATCAATTTCTCTCAACCAATCATCAGTCATTTGTGTAAGTCCTGTGCTTGTTGAATGACCTTCCCCATAAGCGTGCTGAAAGTCTGTTGTCAATTTGTTTACTGTAAAATAATATTGTATCTGGTCGAACACTATTTTTTTCCTGTACTGTTTGTAACTACCCTGGCATATTTATTATTAACCTGAACCAGGTTGCAGGCACTAGTTACAGTTTGATGCTTTCTCTTGAGCCGCCTGGTGAAAGCCAGTCAATATTAAAATCATCCATTAAGTATACCTCTCTATTGATATCACATATATGATCAAGCATCTCACAAATGTTATCCAGCTACTGCCTGTTAGCACTTGGTCCTCTATAGCAGATTCCAACCAGAATGGACTTCAGGTGAGGGAGATTAATCTGCACCCATATTACTTCAACAGTATTTACCATGATATCCTCTCTAAGGTTTACAGGAATGTGGTTCTGAATATAAACAGCCACACCTCCACCTTTGGCATTTCTGTATTTTCTGTAGATCTATATTATGGACACTCTTGGACACTCTAACTGACAGTTGCGGCTGCTTTGGGTGATGTATTGTTGTTTCTACCTTCTTGCCCTTTGTGCTGTTGTCTGTGCCCAATAATGTTAGTACCATGTTTGTCCTGCTACCATGTGTTTTTGCTACCATGCTGTGTCGTCATGTGTTGCTGCCATGATATTAGTTAGTGTTATCTCTCTTGTTGTGATGTGTGTTTTGTCCTACATTTTGAGAAGTAAGAAGTATGGAAGAAATTACAAGATTATGTTATAATACTCTTATTGTATCAAAATATTGTTTTAAGCAACAGAATAGAGGGTTCCTATAGCTCTATTGTGTCTGTGTGAACTGAAAGTGTTCCTCTGGGAGATAACACTGACAGGAGATTCACGATTTATTTCGGGATACCGCATTCCAGAGCATGGGTTAATGTTTCTGTAATGGGGTTCCAGGGGGAGATGGCTCTAGCATGGAGTTGGGGGGGGGGGGGGGGGGGCAGACACTGGTCTTTACACAATGAGAACTGTTTTTACAACAGATACTGTCTTCTGTGAATTATAAGTATACTGTATTTCATACAAATCTTAACCTTGTGACCCATTCCATACATCTGTTGTGTGTCATGTAGACTGAAGGTGGTTAGAGTTTTCTACACAATGCTGTTCTTAGTGATCACCTCCAGGGGTGATTACTGACCAGCTCTATTACTGCAGTAATTAAATAATAAAGTTTGATTGTTTTCAAGAAATCTAAAATTCTCTATTTTGATTACAATACTTCCACCACAGAAGGCCTCTCACCCCCTTTTTTTGTGAGGAGTGCAGTGGGGAGCTCAGGTTTGTTCTTTCTAACTGTGCCAACCATGGTGATCTTCCTCTTCAGGAACTGCTAGCTGAGTTCATAAGAGGTGAAGAAATTGTCACATGTTACATTGTGCCCCCTCAGTCCATCTGTCACATCAAGCTCAACCCACATCCCCTGGTTCTTCTCCGGGCCTCCGCTGGTCAGCTTCCCTGTGTAGACTTGCATCTTCCAAGCATAGCTGGTTTGTGTGTTACAGGCCACTCCTATCTTGACGCCATACTTTGCTGGCTTGCTGGGCATTTACTGCCAGGAAAGGACAGTGACCTTTTGACAAAAGAGATTACTATCAGTAATTAGTATTTGTGTCACAGAAAACAATCACATGAATCAATGATATTACAGAAATACACAATAAAAATAACAGGGAAAGTCACTTACATTACAGATATGAAACTAAAATGTACCTCTGAATTGAACCAGTTGCTCATCCACTGTTACTTCAGGCCCAGGGTTGTTGAGGTATGGCAGACGCTCCGCCCACTTCTCCCAGACCTCTCTTATGACCGCCAGTTTGTCTCTCACACATCTTGCAGGTCTTGACTTGAGGGCTGGTGTGATGAACATGTAGAATGTTGAGGCAATGTCCTGGGCGTGGGCAACTGGATGTCTTATGGGCCCTGGGGTCATCCTTATGACATTTTGTGCTGCCATCATGCCCTGGTTGTTATATGGTGACACGGACCATGTTATTTTGCTGTTCTTTGACAACAACAAAAATATCTTTCAGCTTGGGGGATTTCTTCTTCATCTGAAGATAATGCATCATGCTCTGGGTTGTATTCTGCCCATCTTCTTTTTCAGATACCTCATCCTCTTCTAAATCATTGTTCTCTTGTTCCTCCTGGACATCTGAAAAAATCAGATCTATGACCTGTTGGGGACTTAAACGTGCACTCATGGCTTCAGCAAAGAGAGAACTGGGGGGACTGTCATTTGCAGCAAATGTATAGACTCTGACAGCATTAACCATTGTTAAACAATACTTTCAAGAAATGTTTATTTTGTCTGAAATTTTGTTTATTTTGTCTGTGAACTTGAGTCATGTGTGGGGTCGTGGAGTGGAGATGCTGCACATACAAATAACGTTTTGGTTTTTAGTTACATCAGTAGCAAACAATCTCAATTTATCATTGTGTGTGTGTGTAGTTTTTGTGGTGTGTAAATTATTTTATAACTGCTGTGTCATTACCCAAAGACAATATTTGTACCCTGGTGGTGTACAGCTTCCATGGAAATATGAACAAAGACAGTGTTTCACTTTTTATAATGTTGTGGTCACTCTAGGAAAAGTCATCAAATTTCAAGTTGAAAAAATGTAGGGACTTTCAGACCATGAAAAACAAGATTCTCTCATCTGATGAAACCAAGATTGAACTCTTCGGCCTGAATGCCAAGCATCACATCTGGAGGAAACCTGGCACCATCTCTACGGTTAAGCATGTTGGTGGCAGCATCATGCTGTGGTGATGTTTTTCAGCTGAAGGGACTGGGAGATGAGTCAGGATCAAGGGAAAGATGAACGGAGCAAAGTACAGAGAGATCCTTGATGAAAACCTGTACTCAGGACCTTAGACTGGGGTGAAGGTTCACCTTCCATAAGGACTACGTCCTTAAGCACACAGCCAAGACAACGCATGAGTGGCTTCGGGAAAAGTCTCTGAATGTCATTGAGTGGGCCAGCCAGAGCCCACACTTGAACCTGATCGAACATCTCTGAAAATAGCTGTGCAACAACTCTCCCCATCCAACCTGACAGAGCTTGAGAGGATCTACCGAGAAGAATGGGAGAAACTCCCCAAATACAGGTGTGCCTACTAGCTTGTAGCGTCACACCCAAGAAGACTTGAGGCTGTAATTTCTGCCAAAATTGCTTCAACAAAGTACCGAGGTAATGTGATATTTCCATTATTTTGTTATTTTACATTTGCAAAACTTTCTAAAAACCTGTTTTTGCTTTGTCATTATGGGGTTTGATTGATGAGGGGGAAAAACAACTGAATCAATTTTAGAATATGTCTGTAAAGTAACAAAATGTGGAAATATTCAAGAGGTCTGAATACTTTCAGAATTCACTGTATATGTGTAACTGATATACACACACACAGACGTACACTACATGTTAATGTTTTCAAATGTACAGTACAAGTAAAACATTTGAACACACCTACCCATTCAATGATTTTTCTTTATTTTTACTATTTTCTACATGGAGAATAATAGTGAAGACATCAAAACGATGAAATAACTCACATGGAATCATGTAGTAACAAAAAACGTGTGAAACAAATCTAAATATATTTTAGATTTTAGGTTCTTCAAAGTAGCCACCATTTTAGTTGGTGACAGATTTGCACACTCTTGTCATTCTCTCAACTAGCTTCACCTGGAATGCTTTTCCAACATTCTTAAAGGAGTTTCCACATATGCTGAGCAGTAGTTGGCTACTTTTCTTTCACTCTGCGGTCCAACCCAAACCATCTCAATTGGGTTGAGGTCGGGTGATTGTGGAGGCTAGGTCATGTTCTGTTATAATCTCCACCCGGCACAGCCAGAAGAGGACTGGCCATCCCACATATGCTCTCTCTAATTCTCTCTTTATTTCTCTCTCTCGGAGGACCTGAGCCCTAGGACCATGCCCCAGGAATACCTGACATGATGACTCCTTGCTGTCCCCAGTCCACCTGACTGTGCTGCTGCTCCAGTTTCAACTGTTCTGCCTTATTATTATTCGACCATGCTGGTCATTTATGAACATTTGAACATCTTGGCCATGTTCTGTTATAATCTCCACCCGGCGCAGCCAGAAGAGGACTGGCCACCCTACATAGCCTGGTTCCTCTCTAGGTTTCTTCCTAGGTTTTGGCCTTTCTAGGGAGTTTTTCCTAGCCACCGTGCTTCTACACCTGCATTGCTTGCTGTTTGGGGTTTTAGGCTGGGTTTCTGTACAGCACTTTGAGATATCAGCTGATGTACGAAGGGCTATATAAATACATTTGATTTGATTTGATTTGATGCAGCATTCCATCACTCTCCTTCTCGGTCAATCACACTCCTTCTCGGTCAAGCCTGGAGGTGTGTTGGGTCATTGTCCTATTGAAAAGCAAATTATTGTCCCACTAAGCGCAAACCAGATGGGATGGCATATCGCTGCAGAATGCTGTGGTAGCCATCCTGGTTAAGTGTGCCTAAATAAATCACAGACAGTGTCACCAGCAAAGTACCCCCTAGGTGGGAACCACAAATGCTGAGATCATCTGTTCACCTACTCTGCGTCTCAAAGACATGGAGGTTGGAACCAAAAATGTAAAATTTGGAATCATCAGACCAAAGGACCAATTTCCACTGGTCTAATGTCCATTTCTCGTGTATCTTGGCCAAAGCAAGTCTCTTCTTCTAATTGGTGTCCTCATGATAAGCTTCAGACCACACTATCTACCAAGAGAGATATCTATGTATTTTCGTAGCCATCAATTTACCAGCTCAAACCGATGCTGGCACTAAGACCACACTCAATGAGCTGTATAAGGCCATAAGTAAAAAAGAAAATGCTCATCCAGAAGCGGCGCTCTTAGTGCCGGGGACTTTAACTTCTTAAGGTGTAGGGGACGCTTTTGTTCCACTTGGCCAAAAGCCAGGGAAAATGCAGTGCGGCAAATTCAAATAAAATTATATAAAAATCTAACTTACATTAAATCACACATGTAAGATACTAAATTAAAGCTACACTCGTTGTGAATCCAGCCAACATGTCATATTTTTAAAAGGCTTTTTGGCGAAAGCATAAGAAGCTATTATCTGATGATAGCACAACAGTAAACAAAGAGAGTAGCATATTTCAACCCTGCAGGCGTTACACAAAACGCAGATATAAAATATAAAACATGCCTTACCTTTGACGAGCTTCTTTTGTTGGCACTCCAATATGTCCCATAAACATCACAATTGGTCCTTTTGTTCGATTAATTCCGTCCATATATATCCAAAATGTAAATTTATTTGGCGCGTTTGATCCAGAAAAAAACATCTTCCAATTTGAGCAACGTCACTACAATATATCTCAAAAGTAGCCTGTAAACTTTGCCAAAACATTTCAAAATACTTTTGTAATACAACTTTAGGTATTTTTAAACGTTAATAATCGATCAAATTGGAGACGGGTCTATCTGTGTTCAATACAGGAAGACAACAAACCAACGCTACTTTTCAAGTCTTGCGCACTCTCAACAGTGTTACCCAGTTCCTAGATGGCCGTACTTCTTCATTGCACAAAGGAATAACGTCAACCAAATTCCAAAGACTGGTGACATCCAGTGGAAGCGGTAGGAACTGAAAACAAGTGCCTAAGAAATATAGTTTCCCATTGAGAACAGACTGAACAGACAGAGACCTAAAAAAAAAAGAATTCTGAACGGTTAGTCCTCGGGGTTTTGCCTGCTACATAATTTCTGTTATACTCACAGACATGATTCAAACAGTTTTTGAAACTTGAGTGTTTTTTATTTTTTTTACCCCATTTTCTCCCCAATTTCGTGGTATCCAATTGCTTGGTAGCTACTATCTTGTTTCATCGCTACAACTCCCGTACGGGCTCAGGAGAGACGAAGGTTGAAAGTCATGTGTCCTCCGATACACAACCCAACCAAGCCGCACTGCTTCTTAACACAGCGCCTATCCAACCCGGAAGCCAGCCGCACCAATGTGTCAGAGGAAACACCGTGCACCTGGCAACCTTTGTTAGCGTGCACTGCGACCGGCCCGCCACAGGAGTCGCTGGTGCGCGATGAGACAAGGATGACATTTCAGATATATGTTTACTGACTACCAAGCTGGATGAAAGACTGGTGTAGTGGCTGGTAATATATTTTAAAAGTGTTAAGACTCTTTACCTTTCTACTCTAAGATACAAATAGCAGCACTTCCACAGGTCGTGTGATAATTTTTGAGTGCTGCAATGATTAAATAGTTTTGGGTTTTAAATATTAGCAGTTTATGTATGGCAATAAACTCCCACAGAAAGAAGACTGAATAGGAGCAAATAACATAGCTAAGATTCATTTAAATGATTTATGATGAGCCACTTCAGTTTATAATTTACACAAAGCATGTTTAAATGAAATTAACATAATATGTGTATTTAAAAACCTACATCATTACTGTATTTTTCCTGCTGATTACCAGCTGTCCTTTCTAACTAAGGAAGGCATGGGTGAGGGAAAGAAGAAGACAACTGACATACATATGTTGTTTCTATATCTTGTTTATCATCTGACCGTCTGTATTTTATGTTTATTGTGGCAGCACCATTTCACCAAGTCAAATTCCTGTACATGCAAATGTATTTGGAGAATGGAGGTGATTCTGATTCCAAACTTATGCTTTTTCAAAAATAGAGATCAAGATCCATGAGAGTGTTCAATTCAAACACACTGAAGAAATAAAACTCCAGCAGCGGACATGGGCCAAATAAATGTGTCTACTGAAAACACAACACACATAAAACATTGACTCATAATGTGCAATTACACCAAATAACATCTCCCCTCCCATCAGGCACATCAAAGGCTTCCCGTGCCATGGCCAAATCCCTCATGTGATATCAGATACAGGGTAATTCACCCTCTCAGGCTGGCCTGGCCTACCAGCCTCAGCCTGGCCTGCTTGTTTTGTTTCGTGCAACCGGGAGGCTATCGTCTGCCACAGGGGCCTACATTGAAATTCCAGCCACACGTCATGCACGGGTCCTACATCATTAAGGCTGGGGAAGAAATAGAAGGCCTTTGACTGATAAGTGGCAGAGGGAGAGCACTAGATGTTGTGCTCAAAGGGAGGAGGGGATTGAGATTGAGATGCTGGGATTCAGCAAGACTGTGAGCTCACATTGTGCACCAGGCGAAGGGAAAACAATCAAGCTGTTTTTTTCTCACACACCTCAGCGTTGACCCTCCTCCACCCACGATCTCGATTAGACCCCTGCGCTGATGATTAATCGATTGATTTACGGGTGCGCACAGATTAATTTGCACTGACCACCATGAAAGCCTCTGCGGCAAAGCAGAGGTTCTGATATCTGACCCTATCTCTCTTCATCCCCATTTCAAAAATACAGAACATTCTCTGTTGCTACTGTTCTGAGTCACCTTCTTATCTTCTCTCCACATCCCTCCTTCCTCCCCCACTTCCACCCCCACATGCAGCACTTGAGCATAACTCAGTGGTGGAGTACAGCAGCTGGCAGAGTTGCAGAAATATGTCAAAAAGTCCCCGGCGTCTCCCTGCTCTCCCAGCAACAAGTAAAAACACTGCTTTAAAAAATAAAATGAATCTCAAACAGGATGCATTAATGTTTGATGATGTTCTGCATACGGGATGCCTCTGCAGATGTATTTACATACCCATTTCACAATAAGATACCGTGGAAATATGATTCAGCTTACATGCTGCTCTGATTTAAGCCTGGATAGAAACGCCATACCTATAAATAGACTATCATGACGGGAAACAATATTCTGTAGTCATAGCTATGATGTACCTTTATTGTGTTTCATACTCAGTGAGTTTTACTATATGTAATGTTGTCTCCAGCTGAAGCAGCTTCATATGAATTCAATCAAAATCAACCAATCAATGAATCCTCACTCATGAATACTTATTAGGCTACTTGTCATCTGTGGATCACTGTTAAGAAGTTGAATCTCGGACGTAGACACATTATATTTACATTTACATAATTTAGCAGATGCTCTTATCAGAGCGACACACAGGAGGACGTAGGGTTAAGTGCCTTGTTCAAGGGCATATCGACTGATTTTTCATCTAATCAGCTTGGGGATTCAAAACCAGCAACCTTTCGGTTACTGGCCCAACACTCTTAACCACTAGGCTATTCTGCCCCACTACTCTGGCCCCTGTGAAAGGACCTATTCTATAGAAGCCAACCACACCAATACTTATCAGAGAGACTATCATCATGATTTCATGTTACTTTCTTAAAAATTGCACAGACATGGTTGTATGATTTCCAGAAAGGAGACGTTGGAGAGCAAAGATGAAAATGAACAGGAGACCTGCCTTAATTGTGGTGAGACAATTTGGCTTCCAGCTAACACTCTTTGTCTAGATGTCAGTCCACCAGAAATATAATTAAATACTACTCTCTCTGCAATAACAGGGCTCTATCACAATGTGCTATTTGGTTCCACAGTGGGGGAGTGGAGACCAGATACACCATGGTGTAATCTTATAGGCCAATTAATCCCACAAGCATGAAACTCTTGTCAAAGCTAAAATACCACCTCTGCAAGATCGACACAACCTCTTCCGCATATCCAATTGCAGTCGGTTATCTCATGTCACTGATCCCTACAGATCTGATAGATGCTGCTCTGCCTTACCATTGAGCTAGTCTACAGCTAGGGACTGTTCCTCAAACTCAATAGTAAGGGCCTTACAGTAAAGTGGGCTATCCTTAGAGTCTAGTGCCTATGCTTCCTCACTCTTTCTCTTAGTAACCCGGCGCCTTCTCAGGATCGTCCAGGCCAGAGCTTCCACCGTAGTACACTATGAGTGGGCCACATTCCTCTGGGTTGGCTTAGCCCAGATACACCCCTCCTACGACTCCTACCAACGAACTTAGTACCTATGGTTCGGTCTCAGGTTCCTTTATACCAGCAGCTCGTGTTCCCAATGGACTAATCAACCAGATGCAAAAAATCCTCAGTTAATCAAGTCAATTTCAGAAACCTAAAGTAAAACGACATGCACTTCTATGACTCTTTGATGACACAGGGTTTCAGAACAATAAAGCAAGTTTATTAAAAACAGGTATAGAAAATCCCAGTTCAATCAATCAATCAATCACAAATCAATGATAAGTGAAAATTAAAAGATCAGATTAATAGGCAATTTCAGCGCCCTTAACTAAACCCTTATTGTGGTGCCAATAAAATAATTGTATCTAACATTTTCTGAGAAGCACAGTATTTAATAACAAGAAAAACAGGTTCTTACCTTCTACAACCTATAAACAGTTTTTTGTCTCCCCCCTCAGGACGATCAGTCCCTTAGTTGGTGTCTAAAATGTGAACAGTTACTTTAACACTCCTACCAATAAGGTAACCTTAAGGGTTCCTTCTAGAACTTTGCTTTAACAGTTTAAGAATAAAAACAAACTTGTATAATAAAAATCAAATTCTAAAATAAAAATATATCTTAAGCTAAAAAGCTACACCAAAATCTTTCTCCAGCTGGCGACAGGTTCTTCTAACAAGCTCAAAGAGAGTCGTACCCTTCCCAAAAATCATGCCTCTTTTATACCCCTAATGTTCATTTCTGCTGACTCATTGTGGCTAACACCTACTTTAATGACGCATTCAGTGGTTGACGCCTGGCGAGGCCATTTCTCAAAAAGGTATTTTTAAGTGCCCAGTAGCCCCCACTTTTTCCTCGCCTCAGCAGGATTTGCGCCTCAACATGTTACTCCAACCTGGGGTCATTCTACAGTATATTAGTCTAGTACCCTTAATACAATTTTAATTCTTAAACATAAACATCTAAAATGTTTATTCTTAACATTAATCCTTCTTATTTCACTCAATCCTAATCTCCCTCTAACCTACTTTATTTATTACAATACATCTTAAACATTCAATATTTTTTACATTTCAACATTTTAACATTTCATTATCAACCTCCTACAGGCACTAGAACTCTATCCTCTAAACCTAACATATTCAAAATGCATTGTAGCTTAAAGCAAACAAACATCTCATTCTTAACCATTCTACTACATCACTTTAATCACCCTTTAACATTTCCCAATGTTTTCAACCTTTAACTTTTAGTTATTACTTTAATAATGTCCAGTCCCAATTTTGCTTATTTTCTTTACTCAAATGTCAATTCTTCTTGGAGCCCCATGTGTAAGTGTAAGTGAAACTTCTTCATGTGTGTGCGTGTGGGTGTACGCAAGTGGGGTCTTCCTACCTATGCCATCTTTCACTAAAATGTTACAGTAACTGGGTCTTGGCCTGCTATTCTTAACACCCTATTGGGATCTGTCAGTCTTCAATGACTACCTGTCATAGTAGTTGATGGAGTTAGTGGGTAGGGGGCCTACTTAGGAGCAGGAACAGATCCATAGTCATAGTGGTTGGTGGGCAGGTGTTAGGCAGGGGGCCAATTGAGAAGAACCGGGGATGTGGTGGAGATTATTCGAAGGGTGGGTCTAATCCCGAATGCTGAGTGGTTAAAACCGTATTCCAGCCGGAGTCTGTTCCATAAGTTACCACCGGCTAAATCAATAACGTTATAAAGCATATTTACTCTGTTCCATCTGACTGCGCAATCCACTGTCTCATTAGCCCAGCCAAGCAATTTATGAAGTTGATCTCCACTTTAAAAAGCATTTAGACATTATCTGACAATTATTTTAGACTAACATTTCGTTTTCAACAGCGGAGAATTGTATAAACATTGCTGTCAGTCTCTCCGGCATTTGCAACATTGTTTCAATATTCAAATTCGATCTTCAGCTGTCCCACAGTAATGAACGTGTCAGGAGTCGGGCGAGGCAGGCAGCGTTTAACAGCCAGTCAAAATCATGAATCAGAGGGAATCATTTTTATGGATATATACAAATAAATGTCAATTGAAAAAATGCGCAGCTAGTTTAAAGTGATTGTGTTAGCTGTGTTGTTGGCTAGCTCCTCTGAACAACACTCCTGACGAGTGAGCACATTTTCTCTGCCAGATAAAATCCCGCCTCATTAGCTCATTGTTATGGATGTATCTAAATAAATGTCTCTATAAAACAGCTTAAACAAATGCAAATGCAGCTACTGTTGTTATTCTGTCTGCAATTTTTGACGTGACTGTAAGTTAGCCATAGTTAGCAAGCAAGGGATAAGAACGTTGCCAGCTGGTATGGCTATGGAGCATTTAGAACAAATGACCGGGTCCATAGATACAGAACAAAAAGACTGAGAGACTGGGTCACGTCTCTAGCAACTGAAACGATAAAACAAATGACCAGCCGGCTTGGGTAGCAACCCTAGATTTGTGTCAGGACGAAATAGTATGAATAAATTGATGAAAATAACGTTTTTAATGAAAATATGTCAATCATTATCTGAATATGTTGGTAACCCGTTGAATAAAGGTGCTAATGCCAGAGAATCCGGTGTTTGGAGGATATATTGGCACAGTTTGCCGACCCGAGACAAAATATTTCCTCCAAACACCAGCTTCTCGGGCATTATCACTTAATTAAACTGATGTAAATGCAGTCCACACACACATTTAGCGTTGTTGGTGTTTACATTATGCTGTGCATGTCATCTCAAACTGTGTTCAGTGTTAACTACTTTCCATAACTATCACATCCCTGTACACAACCAAATGAATATACACATGCTTCAGTAAACCCACTGTGTACAGGCATTATTGTAATCTATTGAGGCTACATGGGAGACATTAGTCAAACAAAATATTATCAACATAGCTCCTATAGCTTGTTGTTATTGCAAAAAGTCAATTCACACTATTCTTTAGCCAATAATAGGAACACTAAAAGAGAGACCCAAGCTACTGTCCCTTTTTTCTCCATTAGATTTAGGCAAGTGGCAATCTCTGCTACTTACACAATGGACTGGAGGATTCAGCCAAGGGTAGTTACAAAAGAAGAGTTGAGAAATTACAGTCACTTACTTTGGAGCCGAACTTCATTTGGAGAGGGTGGTTCTTTCAAGCTCTGTGTTTGGGCTAATCTTCCCCCTCTCCCCCTCTATCTCTCAGAGAACAAGCTTGACAAAGAGGCTGTGCGGATACGCATTATGAGAGAGGTGGGCCTGTCTGGCCCAAGGATGGCATCTACATTACCATGAGCACAAAATCCTATTCCAGAGACATTGGTGGAACTGGAAAAAATCAATCAGAGATAGTATTAACCAGCAGGCAGCAATGTCATTATTGCTTCTCCGATGCTGTTTTCACACCTGGGCCTTGCGGCTTGTGACAGCAGCTGATGTACAATAGAACCTGTTCCAGAATCATATTAGGGGCCAAAATGATACAGATGCGTACAACGGAAATACTAAACTAGGATGTAACATTTCTGAAGGAATGTAGTCCTATAGTAGAATTTATGGAACAGACAGCATATTATGTTACAGAATACAAGTATATCTGACAATGGTAATTATCTCTGACATTTGAATATTAAGAGCAGGCTATATCTACTTTTAAGGTAACCTAGAGTTAAGAAGGACGACATGATAAGGGCAAACCACATTAATTCTTTATCTGGACAGTTTCATAACACATTTAGCATGTTATATGTGCTTTATGATATGTCCTAATCCAAGTCATAAAGAAAGAAACAGGTAAAGTATTTTCATATTTATGTGCCCAGTAGATCTGAAGCAAACAGAAAAACTGACATAAGCCTTTTGATGCACATATGAAGCCAGAACAGCAAGCCTCCATGGAAACATAAGATGAATTTAGCCAGCAAACTGAGCCAATGAGATGAATGGATACATTGATGTATGGTATTGAAAGGCTCAAGGTTGTGACGATCAATACAACCACTTCATGACAATGGCAGGGTGAGTCGGGGGCTTATGTTATTATGGAGGATTACAGTAGAAGGCTCATGTTTCATTTGGCTGACCTTGACTGCTGAGTCTCCTGTACACATCTATACATCATTGCTATACTGTTGCTAGCAAATTGTGTTTCTCCCCCTCCCCTTTCAAAAGTTTCTCATTTGAACCCTGGATCGACCAGTGAAACAGAATTAGTGAGCACTGTGCTGAGTTGTTTCCTCTTCTTCCATCTTCATTCAATACAACTGGAATGGCCCTTACCTCCAGTGTTCACGGCAGCCAGACCAGAAATTCATTTGGGACCAGAAATTCACTTTCAAGTGTTGTGTAAGCTTATTAGAGAACTGATGGTAAAATAAAAGCTGTAGCCTACCTGCTGGCCAATATGAAGATGATTGTCTATTATTGCTTTGAAGATATCTGCTTTGATTAAATGAATTTGCCATCTTAGTTAGTTGAGAGAAACCCAGGTAAGGATAAATACCAGAGGGGGGAGAAAAATAGGCCAGTTGGACAAACAACAATGCTGCTGATGGATTTTTTTTCACAGCAAATTGAAACAGCCAACGATTTGTCTTAGAAAACAAAGTCCTAAAATTAAGCCTTGCCTTAAAAAGACAATATAGATTCATGTCAGAGATCATACACCAAATTAATCAATGAAATAACTACAGTGTTTTTCTATTCCATTTACTATGGCTTCAGACTGGATTTAAGTACACAATATATACAAATGTATGTGGACACCCCTCCAAATTAGTGGATTTGTCTTTTTCAGCCACACCCGTTGTGGACAGGTGTATAAAATTGAGCACACAGCCATGCAATCTCTATAGACAAACATTGGCAGTGTAATGGCCTTACTGAGGAGCTTAGTGACTTTCAATGTGGCACTGTCATAAGATGCTACCTTTCCAACAAGTCAGTTAATTACATTTCTGTCCTGTTAGAGCTTCCCCGGACAACTGTAAGTCCTGTCATTGTGAAGTGGAAACGTCTAGGAGCAATAACAGCTCAGCCGCGAAGTGGTAGGCCACACAAACTAAGCTCACAGTACAGGACCGCTGAGTGCTGAAGCGTGTAGTGTGTAAAAATCGTCTGTCCTAGGTTGCAACACTTACTACTTAGTTCCAAACTGCTTCTGGAAGCAACATCAGCACAAAAACCTTTTGTTAGGAGCTTCATGAAATGGGTTTCCATGGCCGAGCAGGCTAAGATCACCTTGCGCAATGCCAAGCATCAGCTGGAATGGTGTAAAGCTCACCGCCATTGGATTCTGGAGCAGTAGAAACACTTTCTCTAGAACGTTCTCTAGAATCTGGCAGTCCAATGGACGAATCTGGGTTTGGCGGATGCCAGGAGAACACTACCTGCCCGAATGCATAGTGCCAACTGTTAAGTTTGGTGGAGGAATAATGATCTGGGGCTGTTTTTCATGGTTCGGGCTAGGTCCCTTAGTTCTAGTGAAGGGAAAGCTTTATGCCACAGCATGCCACAGCATACAATGACATTATAGACAATTCTGTGCTTCCAACTTTGTGGCAATTGGGGAATGTCCTTTCTTGTATCAGCATTATAATGCCCCTGTGCACAAAGCGAGGTCCATACAGAAATGGTTTGTCGAGATCGGTGTGGATGAACAGGACTGGCGTGCACAGAGCCGTGATCTCAACTCCATCGAACACCTTTGGAATGAATTGTGACGCCAACTGCAAGCCATGCCTCATCACCCAACATCAGTGCCCAGCCTCACTAATGCTCTTGTGGCTGAATGGAAGCAAGTCCCCACAGCAATGTTTCAACATCTTAGTGGAAAGATTTCCAAGAAGATTGGAGGCTGTTAGAGCAGCAAAAGGGGGACCAACTCTATATTAACGCCCATGATTTTGGAACGAGATGTTCGAAGAGCAGGTGTCAACATACTTTTGGTCATGTAGTGTGTAGGTGGGAATTGTATCTCTGTGTTGGCATATTCTAGTCTAACATTAGGCAATAACCAGAAGTTGATTACTCTAACTTGACTGGAGATTGCCTACTCCCTTTGCAGTTGTTCTTAACCAAAGTAAGTGTACACAAACAGGGCCATTGCATTTAGTCATGGATCACAGGTAATATCACAATAACATTTAATTGTATCACAGTCTACATTTAATTGTGTGGCTCATGCCACAAAGTAAAGGGATTTTACGTGTTTACAAAACAGAATAAGCATTATTATTATAAGTAAAAACCAAACTATTTTAATTGGAATGGGTAAATAAAGCAAGTAAAACCTCCCCATGATTGTTTTGTTTTTTCAATTGAAAGGAACGGGCAGAGAGGTGCAGGTTCAATAACCTCTTATAAGCCTGCACTCATCCATTTGCATTCATCAATGCAGCTTTTTTTCTATCAATTAACGGCCACCAGAGATAAAGTGCACCCATTATATCCAATTAAATTCAACGACAACGTAACTATCTCATGAATTTGAAATTAGCTCCAGTGCTAATCAAGTAGCAATCAGGAAGCTCTACATCAGTTTCACATGTGAGAGGACTGGATCCGCTCACTTTTAATTAGTTTTATTGGCCACGTGAGAGAGAGGGGAATTTCTAGATAATTTCTTTTTTTCTGCCTAAAACATCCAATCATTCATTCTATGAGGGTCCTGTGAGAAGTGCCATAATTCCAGACCCTTTTATCGAACAGGACTCTGGACTAGCCTTAATTAAGTTGGATTTCCAATTTCCATCCACAACATCCACTCAGAAAGCCACATTTCTAAAGCCATTTTCCAGCCATGTAGTTGCTGAATAAATCTGGGATAATGAAGTCTGGACATGTGAAAAGGACAGAGCTGGAAAGCGTATCTCTCTGTGTGTCTTGATGTAAAAAATATAAGGGACAGAGGAATAGGGAGTTCTTCTGAAGACCCTATCCCATTAACAATGGAAAATAGAATAAGAGGCCACATGCACAGACAGTGGATAAAAATATTTGTTGTCAGTTGCTTTGCTAATGATTGTTATCCCTGCTTTTGGTGGTAGGAACACCAAAACTCATATAACCTCCCTCCTCTCAAATGTACCACTTCTCAAATTTCATAAACTCATTTTCATTAACTGTATCAACTGCAAGGGATTGGTCTGCAAGTGATATGCTGTATTTTGCCTGTTTTGTCAGACAAGGGAAAATCAATAAATAGAAGCAAACAAACAACCATCAGATAAATTGAAAAACAAATACACTTTCTGACCATGATTCTATTGTAGATGTCCAGATAAAAACAAATCAGCATCAAGTGAAAGTGGCTTGAATGACCAAAGTTTTACAAGAAACCTCATTCATTTTGTGCCACTGATTTGGAAGTTGTGTCTAGTTAAATAAACATGAAAGGCCAGCTGGAAAACTAATCCCTTCTTTCAGGATTATGGGGGTGATTATCGGTCCCCACAGCAATGTTTCAACATCTTAGTGGAAAGATTTCCAAGAAGATTGGAGGCTGTTAGAGCAGCAAAAGGGGGACCAACTCTATATTAACGCCCATGATTTTGGAACGAGATGTTCGAAGAGCAGGTGTCAACATACTTTTGGTCATGTAGTGTGTAGGTGGGAATTGTATCTCTGTGTTGGCATATTCTAGTCTAACATTAGGCAATAACCAGAAGTTGATTACTCTAACTTGACTGGAGATTGCCTACTCCCTTTGCAGTTGTTCTTAACCAAAGTAAGTGTACACAAACAGGGCCATTGCATTTAGTCATGGATCACAGGTAATATCACAATAACATTTAATTGTATCACAGTCTACATTTAATTGTGTGGCTCATGCCACAAAGTAAAGGGATTTTACGTGTTTACAAAACAGAATAAGCATTATTATTATAAGTAAAAACCAAACTATTTTAATTGGAATGGGTAAATAAAGCAAGTAAAACCTCCCCATGATTGTTTTGTTTTTTCAATTGAAAGGAACGGGCAGAGAGGTGCAGGTTCAATAACCTCTTATAAGCCTGCACTCATCCATTTGCATTCATCAATGCAGCTTTTTTTCTATCAATTAACGGCCACCAGAGATAAAGTGCACCCATTATATCCAATTAAATTCAACGACAACGTAACTATCTCATGAATTTGAAATTAGCTCCAGTGCTAATCAAGTAGCAATCAGGAAGCTCTACATCAGTTTCACATGTGAGAGGACTGGATCCGCTCACTTTTAATTAGTTTTATTGGCCACGTGAGAGAGAGGGGAATTTCTAGATAATTTCTTTTTTTCTGCCTAAAACATCCAATCATTCATTCTATGAGGGTCCTGTGAGAAGTGCCATAATTCCAGACCCTTTTATCGAACAGGACTCTGGACTAGCCTTAATTAAGTTGGATTTCCAATTTCCATCCACAACATCCACTCAGAAAGCCACATTTCTAAAGCCATTTTCCAGCCATGTAGTTGCTGAATAAATCTGGGATAATGAAGTCTGGACATGTGAAAAGGACAGAGCTGGAAAGCGTATCTCTCTGTGTGTCTTGATGTAAAAAATATAAGGGACAGAGGAATAGGGAGTTCTTCTGAAGACCCTATCCCATTAACAATGGAAAATAGAATAAGAGGCCACATGCACAGACAGTGGATAAAAATATTTGTTGTCAGTTGCTTTGCTAATGATTGTTATCCCTGCTTTTGGTGGTAGGAACACCAAAACTCATATAACCTCCCTCCTCTCAAATGTACCACTTCTCAAATTTCATAAACTCATTTTCATTAACTGTATCAACTGCAAGGGATTGGTCTGCAAGTGATATGCTGTATTTTGCCTGTTTTGTCAGACAAGGGAAAATCAATAAATAGAAGCAAACAAACAACCATCAGATAAATTGAAAAACAAATACACTTTCTGACCATGATTCTATTGTAGATGTCCAGATAAAAACAAATCAGCATCAAGTGAAAGTGGCTTGAATGACCAAAGTTTTACAAGAAACCTCATTCATTTTGTGCCACTGATTTGGAAGTTGTGTCTAGTTAAATAAACATGAAAGGCCAGCTGGAAAACTAATCCCTTCTTTCAGGATTATGGGGGTGATTATCGGTCCCCACAGCAATGTTTCAACATCTTAGTGGAAAGATTTCCAAGAAGATTGGAGGCTGTTAGAGCAGCAAAAGGGGGACCAACTCTATATTAACGCCCATGATTTTGGAACGAGATGTTCGAAGAGCAGGTGTCAACATACTTTTGGTCATGTAGTGTGTACAGACAGTGGATAAAAATATTTGTTGTCAGTTGCTTTGCTAATGATTGTTATCCCTGCTTTTGGTGGTAGGAACACCAAAACTCATATAACCTCCCTCCTCTCAAATGTACCACTTCTCAAATTTCATAAACTCATTTTCATTAACTGTATCAACTGCAAGGGATTGGTCTGCAAGTGATATGCTGTATTTTGCCTGTTTTGTCAGACAAGGGAAAATCAATAAATAGAAGCAAACAAACAACCATCAGATAAATTGAAAAACAAATACACTTTCTGACCATGATTCTATTGTAGATGTCCAGATAAAAACAAATCAGCATCAAGTGAAAGTGGCTTGAATGACCAAAGTTTTACAAGAAACCTCATTCATTTTGTGCCACTGATTTGGAAGTTGTGTCTAGTTAAATAAACATGAAAGGCCAGCTGGAAAACTAATCCCTTCTTTCAGGATTATGGGGGTGATTATCGGGCAATAAATCAAAGTCGCAGGATAACAACTTGGCATGGCCACCTGAGGCTCCTCTCCTATCCTCTCTGTCCACAGTTAAATGATGGAGAGACTCTGCAATCCTTTCTTCTCAATTAGCTAAGGGAGTGTGTTCAAAACAATGTGCAGCCCCACAGTGAATTTCCATGAGGTAAGAAAAAGCCCTCTTTGAACTTTATTTTCCTCTTTTCATCACATGAAAGAGGAACATGAAACAGTGATTATGAGCGATGGCTTTGTTCATTGTATGAATCCTCTCTCCCTCCATCTCTCTCATGCACAAGATGAATAGGAGTCAGTGGGATTCAGAAACACCTGCTAACTATTCATCAAATCAGCTCTGATTTGGCAAACCTCTCATTAAACTTTAATACATCGCCTCACAACTTTCTTCTCTAAGGAGAAGGATATAAAATACCCCCATCTGTTGAATAGTCTGACAAAGGCACAAGTCACGAATAGTTCCTCATATGCTAACTACTAATGCACGTTAAGTGAAGTACATTGAATGGGCAGTTCAGACGATGGTACATTAGTACCTATAATAATTTCTTAATTTACATGTTTGGGGGATTTGTGTGTATTGTTTTGTACTGTTAGGTATTACTGCACTTTTGGAGCTAGAAAGATAAGCATTTCTCTGCACCTCAGATAACATCTTCAAGATATGTGTACACGACCAATGCAATTTGATTTGATTTGATTGAATAACTCCTCAGACAGGTATGGGCAAAAAATAAAAGGAGAGAGATAGGCAAAGACTGACTAGGATTCAGTGTTATTGGGAGGAAAGAAGAATCATGATGGTTTAGTGAAGGATTATGGAAGAATACAAAGGAGGAGGAGAGAAGGAGGGAGTGAAAATTTCAGATAGAAAAGCATGGGCCCACAAATGCAGATTTTCTATGGCATATTCACATCTGGCTGGCAGCCAACCTGATTCATATCAAACCACATGATGATTGTCTTCTCATATTCTGTCCTGACCCAATTTCAAAACTCAACAGGAACATTTACAGACAAGATGAGCAGTGTCTTAGGCCCAAATACAGTATGAATGGAAAAATCCACCTACTGTATCATGTGACACTGATTCATTCCTATGTGAAGAGTCTTTAGCCCATTGAAGCCAAATGAAGTTACCTAATTAAGATGGTTAATTAAGATGGCATCTCATGTAAACATAAGCTACTCCAGGAAGTGAGGTTGAAGGTTAGTTCAGTGAGTAACTCATTGAGTAACTCAAGTTGAAGACTGATCGGGTTACTGTTAGCAACTCAAATATTATAACTGTGTGCGATTTTAAAATAATCGGTTCAAGGACATACGTCTGCTGTATTAGAAGCAATTATTGGTACCATGATTTGCTTTTCTTTTTTTGTATTATTTACACAAAGATTGATGACGAAGATTGCCATTTTTCCATTCACTTTAGAGGGGGATCCTGTTTTCTGGTAACAATGCCTGCAGTACCGCAAACGTCCTTGAACTATCATGGCTTCAATGAGAGGGAGCAATCGTTCCTGGTTTAGGCCTACCTTTGAGCTCACAGCTTTAGCCTCAACTGCATCCTCACAGCCCAGGAAGAATGGTTCTGACTGGCCCCCTCTCTGTCACTGCTCTGGCCCTCCTCTGGCTCAAGGGACCTAACAACAGGACTGCAGGGTGGCTGGTTATAATTGATAGTCTAGCAAAGTTAGAGAGAATCTGTTTATGCAATTGAATCAGATTCATATTCTAACACATTTGTCATTTGTCAGTGGTTGGTCAGAAGTGTTGGTTTGTGATCCATTCCTTACAATAAATAAACCAGAAATTAAGAGTTTGTCATCTGCCACATTGTAGGGTGTCCAATCAAAAACGCATCTTTTGACCAATGGGTAAACTCATGTCTCCATCATAATCGGTTAAAAAGTTATTGGAGTTTTTACCCTTGTGGGATGGCCACAATTAGGATGACTCAATGAATGGAGATGAGAAAAAAGGTGGTAGAAAATGTAAAATAAATTGTAATGCGTCAGCTAGGCTGTATGCTGTGCAAGATTTAATGCAAACTGACAGGCTCACTATTGACATCATCTTTCTTATCAAATCCGGAAGAGATAAACAATACAGAGCTAAGATAGATATGACATTTTCATATTTAAGGAAATACACTTTTCAAAATCATGCGAAATTCCTTTTAATTTTCACAGATTTATCACAAAAACATGCGTATCTCAGTGAAATGTCAACGGAGCACTGAGCATAATGCAGGCTTTTTATTTTTACATTTAAGCTCGTGTCATGCCAATTTAGCTTTTCGCGAACCACGGAAACAACTTTGCAGACGACCACCACCACAACATGCGATTAGCTACAAAATCCGTATTTTTGAATATAATGTTAATGATATGTTAGAGAAAGACCCCACTGAACAATTCAGAACATGAGGAATAATATTTGTCTTGCTAAATGTGTTTTAAAACAAAAGTTACATTTCATCACCAAAGCGTGTTTTAAACCAAGCTGGGCACACATTGCAAGAAATTAACATGTATACAGTGCATTCAAAAATAATTCAGATCTCTTGACTTTTTCCACATTTTGTTACATTACAGCCTTGTTCTAAAATGGATAAAATATTTTTTCCCCTCATTAATCTACACACAATACATCATAAAGACAAAGCGTAAACAGTTTTTTTGTTGTTGCATAAAATAAAAAATAATACCTTATTTACATAAGTATTGAGACCCTTTGCTATGAGACTCGAAATTGAGATTAGGTGCTTCCCTTTTCCACTGATCATTCTTGAAATTTTCATTGTACTGATTGGACATGATTTGGAAAGGCACACACCTGTTTATATAAGGTCCCACAGTTGACAGGGCATGTCAGAGGAAAAACCAAGACATGAGGTCGAAGGAATTGTCATTAGAGCTCTGAGACAAGATTGTGTCGAGGCACAGATATTGGGAAGAATACCAAAACATTCCTGCTGCATTGAAGGTCCCAAAGGACACAGTGGCCTCCATCATTCTTAAATGGAAGAAGTTTGGATCAACAAGACTCTTCCTGGAGCTGGCCGCCCGTCCAAAATGAGCAATCGGGGGAGAAGGGCCTTGGTCAGGGAGGTGACCAAGAACCCAATGGCCACTCTGACAAAGCTCCAGAGTTCTTCTGTGGAGATGGATGAACCTTCCAGAAGGACAACCATCTCTGCAGCACACCCCCAATCAAGCCTTTATGGTAGAGTGGCCAGACGGAACCCACTCCTCAGGGAGAATAGTCAGGATTGAGGGAAAGATGAACAGAGCAATACATACACCTTAGCCAAATACATTTAAACTCAGTTTTTCACAATTCCTGACATTAAATTTGAGTGAAATCTTCTCTGAGATTGAGGTCAGGGCTTTGTGATGGCCACTCCAATAGCTTGACTTTGTTGTCCTTATCCATTTTGCCACAACATTGGAATTATGCTTTGGGTCATTGTCCATTTGGAAGACCCATTTGCGACCAAACTTTTAACTGATGTCTTGAGATGTTGTTCAATATATCCACATAATTGTCCAGGCTCATGATGCCATCTATTTTGTGAAGTGCACCAGTCCCTCCTGTAGCAAAGCACCCCCACAATATGATGCTGCCACCCCCGTGCTTTATGGTTAGGATGGTGTTCTTCGGCTTGAAAGCCTCCCCTTTTATCCACCTAACTTAACAATGGTCATTAAGGCCAAAGAGTTATATTTTTGTTTCATCAGACCAGAGGACATTTCTCCAAAAAGTACGATCTTTGTCCCCATGTACAGTGGCAAACCGTAGCCTGGCTTTTTAGCGCGGTTTGGAGCAGTGGCTTCTTCCTTGCTGAGCGGCCTTTCAGGTTATGTCGATATAGGACTTGTTTTACTGTTTATATAGATACTTTTGTACCTGTTTCCTCCAGCATCTTCACAAGATCCTTTGCTGTTGTTCTGGGATTGATTTGCACTTTTCGCACCAAAGTACGTTCATCTCTAGAAGACAGAAGGTGTCTTCTTCCTGAGCAGTATGACGGCTGCGTGGTCCCATGGTGTTTATACTTGCGTACTATTGTTTGTACAGGTGAACGTGGTATCTTCAGGCATTTGAAAATTGCTCCGAGGGATGAACCAGACTTGTGGGGGTCTACAGAATTTTTTTTCTGAGGTCTTGGCTGATTTCTTTTGATTTTCCCATGATGTCAATCAAGGAGGCAATGACTTTGAAGGTAGGTCTTGAAATACATGCACAGGTACATCTCCAATTGACAAAAATGATGTCAATTAGCCTAACAAAAGCTTCTAAAGCAATGACATTTTCTGCAATTTTTGAAGCTGTTTAAAGGCACAGTCAACTTCACAGTCAAAAGGCACAGTATGTAAACTTCTGACACACTGGAATTGTGATACAGTTGTTTACAATTTTCTGTAAACAATTGTTGGAAAAATTACTTGTGTCGTGCAAAAAGTCCTAACCGACATGCCAAAACTATAGTTTGTTAACAAGAAATGTGTGGAGTGGTTGAAACATGAGTTTTAATGACTCCAACCTAAGTGTATGTAAACTTATGACTTCAACTGTAATGTGACAGAGCTTGAGAGGACCTGCAGAGGAATGTGAGAGACTCCTGAAATACAGGTGTGCCAAGCTTGTAGCATCATTCCGAAGAATAATCGAGGCTGTAAACGCTGCCAAAGCTGCTTCAACAAAGTACTGAGGAATGGGTTTCAGTGCTTATGTAAATGTGATATTTAAGATTTGTATCTTTTGTCAACCCCCCCCCCCCCCCAATTGTGTTTCTTTGTCATCATGGGGTAGATTGCTACAAGCTAGAATTCAAGCAACCTAGCTAGCTACATAACACATGTTGTAGAAACTTATCTACTGTTAGCCATTGTGAGATAAGAGAAAATGTTTAATACAACAGCAAGTAAATGTGTGGCTATGGTGGCTGGCTTGCTAGCTACAGTGCCTTGCAAAAGTATTCGGCCCCCTTGAACTTTGCGACCTTTTGCCACATTTCAGGCTTCAAACATAAAGATATAAAACTGTATTTTTTTGTGAAGAATCAACAACAAGTGGGACACAATCATGAAGTGGAACGACATTTATTGGATATTTCAAACTTTTTTAACAAATCAAAAACTGAAAAATTGGGTGTGCAAAATTATTCAGCCCCCTTAAGTTAATACTTTGTAGCGCCACCTTTTGCTACGATTACAGCTGTAAGTCGCTTGGGGTATGTCTCTATCAGTTTTGCACATCGAGAGACTGAAATGTTTTCCCATTCCTCCTTGCAAAACAGCTCGAGCTCAGTGAGGTTGGATGGAGAGCATTTGTGAACAGCAGTTTTCAGTTCTTTCCACAGATTCTCGATTGGATTCAGGTCTGGACTTTGACTTGGCCATTCTAACACCTGGATATGTTTATTTTTGAACCATTCCATTGTAGATTTTGCTTTATGTTTTGGATCATTGTCTTGTTGGAAGACAAATCTCCGTCCCAGTCTCAAGTCTTTTGCAGACTCCATCAGGTTTTCTTCCAGAATGGTCCTGTATTTGGCTCCATCCATCTTCCCATCAATTGTAACCATCTTCCCTGTCCCTGCTGAAGAAAACAGGCCCAAACCATGGTGCTGCCACCACCATGTTTGACAGTGGGGATGGTGTGTTCAGCTGTGTTGCTTTTACGCCAAACATAACGTTTTGCATTGTTGCCAAAAAGTTCAATTTTGGTTTCATCTGACCAGAGCACCTTCTTCCACATGTTTGGTGTGTCTCCCAGGTGGCTTGTGGCAAACTTTAAACGACACTTTTTATGGATATCTTTAAGAAATGGCTTTCTTCTTGCCACTCTTCCATAAAGGCCAGATTTGTGCAATATATGACTGATTGTTGTCCTATGGACAGAGTCTCCCACCTCAGCTGTAGATCTCTGCAGTTCATCCAGAGTGATCATGGGCCTCTTGGCTGCATCTCTGATCAGTCTTCTCCTTGTATGAGCTGAAAGTTTAGAGGGACGGCCAGGTCTTGGTAGATTTGCAGTGGTCTGATACTCCTTCCATTTCAATATTATCGCTTGCACAGTGCTCCTTGGGATGTTTAAAGCTTGGGAAATATTTTTGTATCCAAATCCGGCTTTAAACTTCTTCACAACAGTATCTCGGACCTGCCTGGTGTGTTCCTTGTTCTTCATGATGCTCTCTGCGCTTTTAACGGACCTCTGAGACTATCACATTGCAGGTGCATTTATACGGAGACTTGATTACACACAGGTGGATTGTATTTATCATCATTAGTCATTTAGGTCAACATTGGATCATTCAGAGATCCTCACTGAACTTCTGGAGAGAGTTTGCTACACTGAAAGTAAAGGGGCTGAATATTTTTGCACGCCCAATTTTTCAGTTTTTGATTTGTTAAAAAAGTTTGAAATATCCAATAAATGTCGTTCCACTTCATGATTGTGTCCCACTTGTTGTTGATTCTTCACAAAAAAATACAGTTTTATATCTTTATGTTTGAAGCCTGAAATGTGGCAAAAGGTCGCAAAGTTCAAGGGGGCCGAATACTTTCTCAAGGCACTGTACCTGGTTAGCAAAAATGCTGTCTAGCTAGCTTTGGATAACTTAGTCAAAGCTGGCAAAAAACACTAACCACCAGGCCAGGTACAATATGTGTACTGACACTGTCAGTTCCTCAGCTGTACAACCTCTGGCGCCATGGTTTAAAAAGCCACCTGTGTTCCAGTGTTTGCCAGTGTCAGTGTTTGCTAACTACCAATATGAAAATGTTCACTATATTGCGCAAATTGTAATAATTGGTGACATTTGTAGGATGTGGTTAATATAATTTATTTGTGAGTAAATACTTTGCAGTTTGAGTAAAAAACAAATGTTCTCAAAACTGTATGCTGGGTCTAATTTAATGGCCGCCATCCACTAACTGTAAAAAATTTTAAAAGTATGATATACTTCCAGTATGCGAGTATATTTTTTTCACATTCAATGTTATTTCCAATTAAAATTAAGACACATTTGTTTTTATAATGGTAATGTGTAAATTTACTGTGCTTTACCTTCTAGTTTTAAAACAGCAAAAAGCAAGTAATGATGAATTTTCTGAAAAATATATATAATTGTTTGCCAATCTATCCTGTCCTGACTAAACATGTCAACGGGCAGAACCCTTAAACTACAAGTCAAACCATTTGCCCCTGTTTTTGGTAAGAAATTATTATTGTTCATGCATAGAGAAAATATCATAGTAGGCCTTGATAGCACATCAACCTGTGTTCTGAGGAATAGTCAATACAACTGTCTCTCACAGCTGATATGCTGTAGGATATACATGCAGTTACCCTAGCCTAGACTGAGTCTTATGGCATAAACATTTTACCAGAAGACCAGGAAGTGAATTCTGAGACTGAAGAAAACCTGAATGACAAGCATACACACATCAGGCGTGGCAGAGTCTGCACAAGTCATGCGTTACACACACACAGACACACAAACACACACAGACCCCTGCATACTCCCCATTATGCAACCACATAAGCACTCAGTGGCTGGAGAAAGAGATGGATGCATCTCAATGAAGGGAGGGTGAAACGCCCTTTGGAAAGGGGTTGCTCACTGATGTCCAGCCTTCGAAACAGCAGAGCGCCAGGGACAGGGCCCACCATTCAAACCCAGGGTGGAATTGATCAATGTGAAAAGCCCAGCCACTTGAATCATTACAAAAATAAAGCAGCTTTCAAAAAAGCAGTGGGAGGTCGTGCATCTTGTTTGGACAACTGCAGAGAGACTAAGCAGTCTTTGAAAAATCACTTTTCTATTCATTATTTTTTGCATGTCTTTCCCCATGAAAATCGCTCTTCCTGTGGCAATAATGAGATCCATATTAGCCATGTCACATCTAATAATGTCACATGGGGCTAATTGCACCAACAATTGGGTTTTCACTCAATTTACTTTTCTGCCTCTCTCCCTCTTTCACGTGAAGCATGTGTAAATGGACTAATATGTTTTGTAGTAATACCTCATTCGCTACTCTAGTTTCATAAACAGGATACACACAATTCATACCACACTCACCCTTTAACCAATTATGCATAATCAGGCATCCATCCTACTGTATATTCAAGCTTCTGAATGGGTTTCTGTCATTTGAAAAAGCATGAATCAAATATAACAGTATAAAATATTATGTCGTAATGACAATAATTTGATAAGTCTAGTGTAAACTATAAAAAGGGTTAACTTGAGTTATTAATACACTACACTGCTGTTCTGAGAAGTGCTCAGCACTGTCTTCCCTGTGGTTCGACAACGTCTCAGAGGCAGTATCAGAAATCCACTTGTGTTTGTGGCTGATACATTTGTGTCCACTGTTTTCTTTTTCTCTACATTGTCAGCCACGCTCCAGCGTCGGGAGGTTCCCTCTACATACCACAGGAGGGCAAAGCTAGGAGAGTAAGTGGCTTCCAAATGTTACCCTTATGGATCTCAAAAAATGTGGAGATGTGACATGGGAGAGCACGATTAAACAGATGTGTCCAAGGGATGGGCCCCAAGATGAGGGGTTGTGGTTGCATCGGAGCAAAATCGATGCACACGCAAGAAATAAATGGGCCAATCACTCATGTGGTTTGCCATATTGAACGGGTGGCAACAGAGCACAACTCATTACAGTTAAGAGACACATGAGAGTGCAGATTATATGAAATATGAGGCCATGGCCATCACTGTATGTAATGAAAGTCTCTATGTCCCTAGCCTCATGGGACATTGTCACGGCCGTCGAAAGAACTAGACCAAAGCGTCGTGGTGAGCGTACATATTCCTTTTATTTAGGATGACTCCGACAAAAACAATAAACAATACAAAACAACCGTGAAGCTTAAGGGCTATGTGCCACAAACAAAGGTAACTTCCCACAAAGAAAGGAGGGAAAGGGCTACCAATCAGAGACAACGATAGACAGCTGTCCCTGATTGAGAACCATACCCGGTCAAAACATAGAAATATAAAATCATAGAAAAATGAAACAGAATGCCCACCCCACATCACACCCTGACCTAACCAAATAGAGAAATTAAACGTCTCTCTAAGGTCAGGGAGTGACAGACATGGTGTGGCTGGGCATTTGTTGGAATAATTACCTAATTTAACCATATTAACCATTTCAGTGGATTTTGTTCAGTAGTGCTAGAGCTACAACGTACAACTGAAATACAGTAGTCATATCAACTACCTTAGCCAACCCCAGTGAAGATATCACCCTCTCTGAACAGCTCTGTCAGTCATTTGTGTGTGCTGTGTAAGCAAGGGGTTAACTTGAGTCATTATTGAAAGTGTGACCTTCTGGGTTCACGGGACGCCTCAAATGTTATGTTAGTGGATTACCTTACATTAATCTTCCCAATGCTACAACTTATCTCCCTAAGCATTTTTCCTCTCGTCTCTACATCTCACCTGTCACTTGCAAGGCGCATCATCTGAAAACTGATTACATGGAGTCAATATGCAAATTATTCCCACTGAAGAATCCCCCGTTCTCCCCTATCATATTCTGTGGAATTCGAGGATGGGTTGTGTGTGTGGCGTGTGTGTTTGTGAGTGTGTGTCTGTGTGTGGGCGTGGGCGTGGGGGTGATAAAAAAAACAGTCATAAAGTCAGCAAGACCTGAGACCCAATTTCTTCTCTCCCACTGCAAATCTTGAGATGAAGTCTAACTGGTAATTTGGCCTGTCCAATTGGCATCTTAGATGGCTAAAACCAAAGAGTCTAGTGGTAATGATGCATTCTCTCCTTTACTTTCTAATTCTCTGTCTCCCTTCTTGACATCTACTTCTCCTCTCTGTATTTTTCTGCACACCCCACTGTCTCTCTCTGTCTTTCAATAATCCTTCTTCTGCAGCACCCAATCAGTTCTGACTGCACTGCATACTCACCCCACAGCTGCTTTCACTCACTGTAATTACAGGGTGCACATACATTGTGACTCTGCCAGGTCCTTTAAAGGAGACGCCAACCTGTACACAGAGAGGCTCTCTATGTCTCCTTGTGTCTCAGGTGTTTCTACTGATGTACTACTGTGAGATGGCAAGAGAAAGAACAGTTGAAGCCCAATGCTGTCTGTCCTGGTGAGGAATCTGCAGATGAGATGCAGCAGGTCTGGCTTGTGTTGTTGAGCTCCGAGGTGTGTGTGTGTGTCTGTGTGTGGTGGGAAAGAGGAGAGAGAAAAATAAAGAGGGGTTTGACAGCCAAGGCCACCAGTGGAGGGCTGCTGCCATAGTGAGTCTGACAGGTGTACAGGTAGAGATCTGCCTGCTGTTGCTCAGCCTCTCCTGCTGAGAGAGGAATTAGAGAGGTGTGTGTGTGTGTGTGTGTGTGTGTGTGTGTGTGTGTGTGTGTGTGTGTGTGTGTGTGTGTGTGTGTGTGTGTGTGTGTGTGTGTGTGTGTGTGTGTGTGTGTGTGTGTGTGTGTGTGTGTGTGTGTGTGTGTGTGTGTGTGTGTGTGCGTGAATACAAAAGGTGAGTGAGGCTTTACAGGGATAAAAATGGCTTAGATAATGGGGAGAAAACCCTCTTGTGATGTCTACCTCCACATCCAGCTCCTCTCTGCAATTACCCAACATATAAGTGGTTGACCTTCAGGCATTATGGGCCACATGGTTGCCTGGGCCAGTCTATTGGTCCCCCATTTCCTCCACTCTCACAGCGTAACCAGTGTTTTCACATCTCTCTGTGAGGACTATACCATATGTACCTATACACTTTCAGAAAAAAAGGCACCAAATTATACATAAAGGGATACAAACGCTTGTCACTGTCGTGGTACCCTGTAAGGTACGTCCATTGTACCATTAGTTATAGGTACATATTTTTACCATTGTAGTTAAAAGAGCCAAAAGGTACACTCTTGCCTTTTTAGGGTGAAGGTCAATTTTGTCAAATGCTCTTATGTAAGACTTTATAAGGACTTTAGAATTGTCAGGGTACATGCTCAAACTTTAAATAACATGCATGGCGCCAAATTAAAACCAACAAAAATCTCATAATTAAAATTCTTCAAGCGTACAAGTATTTCACAGCATTTTAAAGATACAATTCTCGTTAATCTAGCCACAGTGTCTGATTTCATAAAGGGTTTACAGTGAAAGCACCACAAACGATTATGTTAGGTCACCACCAAGCCACAGAAAAAGTCACAAAAAGCAGAAATAGAGAGAAAATTAATCACTAACCTTTGATGATCTTCATCAGATGACACTCATAGGACTTCATGATACACAATACATGTATGTTTTGTTTGATAAAGTTCATATTTATATCAAAAAATCTGAGTTTACATTGGCGCGTTACGTTCAGTAGTTCTAAAACATGCAGTGATTGTGCAGAGAGCCACATCAAATTACAGAAATACTCATAATAAACATTGATAAAGATATGACTATTATACATGGAACTTCAGATAAACTTCTCCTTAATGTAACCGCTATGTCAGATTTCAAAAAAACTTTACGGAGAAAGCAAACCATGCAATAATAGTAGTAGTAGTGGAGGCGTAGCTAAGCCATGCCTCCAATGATTGTACCTTTACATTCAAAATATTGGGTTCCACTAATGTACAATTACATTTGCTAGGCCTACCAAACAGTACCATGTGAGCTCATAAGTGTACCTCTGAATTTACATTGCATGTTTTGATCTTTTTGTACCCTAACCGTACCTTTTTTTCTGAGTGTGCTAGATATCATCTATTAGGATCCAACCTCCTGAGGGGAAACAGCAAAACAGAGAATCGGTAATAGGCAGGAGGAGCAGCATGATATGGAAGTTGTGAGTCCAGGTTGCTACTATACGTCTCTCCTAATTGATATGTGGTGGTCAGAGAGATAAGAGACAGGCAGACACACACACACACACACACACACACACAACACAACACAGATATGTTCAGGGAGAGAGAGACAGAGAGACAGAGAGAGGGGGTGGGTGAGAGAGATGGAAGACACAATAATATTAGTTAAAATGTGAACTCTGCAAAATGCCACCTGTACACTGATGACACAATTGTCTACTCCCGTGCCTCTAAAACTGAAGTTGAAGGCAGGTTTTTATTTTAGGAACCAATCTTGTATTTCTATGTCAGTTATGAATGACCTTGTGTAAGGATTTTTTTTGTAACCTGTGTTGGACTATGGCTAACATTATTTATAGTGCCTTCATAAAGTATTCACAACCCTTAACTATTTCACATTTGTTGTGTTACAAGTTGGATTAAAATGGATTTAATTGTCATTTTTTGTCAACGATCTACACAAAATACTCTAAATAATCTCCAGTTTTAGATTATTGTCCTGCAGAAAGGTGAATAATCTTCAGTGTCTGGTGGAAACCAGACTGAACCAGATTCTCCTCTAGGATTTAGCCTGTGCTGAGCTCCATTCCGTTTCTTTTTTATCCTGAAAAACTCCCAGTCCTTAACTTATATAAGCATACACAAAACATGATGCAGGCACCACTATGCTTGAATATATGGAGAGTGGTACTCTAATGTTTTGCATTGAATTTGCCCCAAACGTAACACTTTCTTTTCAGGAAGAAGTGTGAATTGCTTTGCCACATTTTCTGCAGTATTACTTTAGTGCCTTGTTGCAAACAGGATGCATGTTTTGGAATATTTTTATTCTGTACAAGCTTCCTTCTTTTCACTCCGTTAATTAGGTTAGTATTGTGGAGTAACTACAATGTTGTTGGGTCCATCCTCAGTTTTCTCATATCACAGCCATTAATCTCTGAAACTGTTTTAAAGTCACCATTGGCCTCTTGGTGAAATCAAGCATTTTCCTTCCTCTCTGGCAACTGAGTTAGGAAGGATGCCTGTAGTGATTGTTTGTCTTAAATACATCATACAAAGTGTAATTAATTATACTGAACAAAAATATTAAAGCAACATGTAAAGTGTTGGTCCCATGTTTCATGAGCTGAAATATAAGATCTCCAAAAAATTTCCAGATGGCCAAAATGTATATTTCTTTCAAATGTTGTGCACACCCCTGTTAGTGAACTTTTCTAGTTTGCCAAGATTATCCTTCCACCTGACAGGTGTGGCATAACAAGAAGCTGATTAAACAGCATGATCATTACACAGGTGCACCTTATGCTGGGGACAATAAAAGGCCATTCTAAACACAATGCCACAGATGTGTCAAGTTGAGGGAGCGTGCAATTGGCACGCTGACTGCAGAAATTTCCACCAGAGCTGTTGCCAGATTATTGATTGTTAATTTCTCTACCATAAACCGCAATGAGGGAAATGTTGTCGTCTGAAGATATACAGTTGAAGTCGAAGGTTTACATACACGTTAGCCAAATTCATTTAAACTCAGTTTCACAATTCCTGACATAATCCGAGTAAAAATTCCCTGTTTTAAGTCAGTTAGGATCACCACTTTATTTTAAGAGTGCAATGTCAGAATAATTGTAGAGATAATTATTTATTTCAGCTTTTATTTCTTTCATCACATTCCCAGTGGGTCAGAAGTTTACATACACTCAATTAGTATTTGGTAGCTTGGCCTTTAAATTGTTTAACTTGGGTCAAACATTCCGGGTAGCCTTCCACAAGCCTTCCACATTCCTCCTGACAGAGCTGGTGTAACTGAGTCAGGTTTGTAGGCCTCCTTGCTCGCACAAGCTTTTTCAGTTCTGCCCACAAATGTTCTATAGGATTGAGGTCAGGGCTTTGTGATGGCCACTCCAATAGCTTGACTTTGTTGTCCTTAAGATTGAGTATGATTTGACATACAGGTTGCCCTGAAACGTGTACAATACAGTAGTCCAGAGTTTGCTCAAAAGAAAAGCTAGCTCAAGGGATAGATTGTAGTGTTATGGAGTGTCTTTATAGTTCATTTCTGATTAAGCTGTTGTGAAAGGCTAGTAGTCTTTACTCTGGTCTTTCTTATCTCCCCTAGGGCTGAGTGCTGATGGCATCTCCACTGCAGTCTCCCACTGTTGCATGTCATACACTGTGATAGCTGTGGTGGCATTAAACCCCTTCCATCACTTTATTGTTGCAAACATCTGTGGGTGAACATCAGGAACCATAACAGTCAGACACACTCATGTGCACAAGTACACATGTGCGCACACACACACACACAGACACACACACACACACACAGATGGAGAAGTTACTTTGTCTTTAATTCAGTCATACCAACACTATTGGACGGACATATTATATTTGATTGTGAAATCAAATATACACAACTTATGAACTATATTTGTTTGTTTGTTGTTCACAACTAACAGATGAGCTGAGGGTTCTTCAATAGCAATGATAAGATGTGTGCTCAAAGGCACTCAATCATTTCTACTATGATCAACAAAGGAACTGTGCCTTATGTGAATAAGCTCTCTAGCATGACCAGTTAATTCATTATTCAATTAATTAATTTAGTAATTAAAATGATTTCTGCCCGATAATTTGGCACAATCGCTGGTGATTAGGAAGCAGGATTAACTGGGCTATTATGAATGCCAATGATCAGTGTTCTAACAATACTAAACCATCTAATGGTTAAGTGATTACTCACTATGCATTTCTCCTTCAGTCATTTTCTCCCTTCACTTCAGAGAGAATGATTTCAATCTATACTATTTATATACTGTAGCTATCCAGTTTTGCACAGAGCTACACATTATACTGTCCTCTTGTCATGCATGCAAATAACAAATAGCAAACATACTGTATGTCAAGTGAATCCATACTGTGTGTATATTTACATTAAGCATGGGCATCAATGGCAATCATTTCATCAATGATAATATAGATCTTGCCTCTCGGCTATCAATGAATATTGACTCGTGAAAATAACAGATACTGCAACAGGGGCACAGTCCATTGATAGACAGGTAAACAGACACTGTAGATTTATTAAAGATCAAACTTACAAAATCACATACCACCAGTTATCTTTCTTCCACCTTGTCCTGACAGAGGAAGGGCTAGGCTAGAGACATTGAAGTTTGTCAGGAGAGCAAACAGGAGGAATTAATGGTCAATACAAAACGTTAGGGATAAATCAGGGTGGTGGTCATGGTACCTGGAGTGAATAATGTTGTGTTGACTGGTTGGCTGCAACGAAAGACAAACACATTGGATTGCAATTAAACCGATAATGATCTTGGTTCCAATGTAGCCGGATGAAAAGTCAAACCAATAAAGGCTCTTGGCTTTTATTGGCATAAGTCAAATCAAAATGATTGTACCCACTCGCTTTTACCCACAAGAATTGTTAGTGTACTTATTGGCCGTGCCTCCCCCTGGGTAGCATGGATGTGATGCAATAATTTAATGCATTTCTGCCTCAGCAGGATGAACCTTCAACACAATTACTTGGTGCGATTAATAAGGACACCTTAGTTTTGGATGTAGCCTACTACATTACCATAAGTTACATTATAATAACGTCAACAAAAGGTAACATATAGTAAAAAAGTAAGTACACCCCCCCCCCCCCCCCCCCCCCCCCCCCAAGATGTTTTAACAATTATATATTATTTTCATATTTGGACATACAGCATGTATATGTTGTGGCGAAATCTGCACAGAGCCTTCACCGTGCACTGCCACTTTAAGAGCGCATGAGCAGTAAGGAAGGAGAAAATAAAGAGAGCTCGTTCAGCTCTTTGGGGAGGGGCTCTTTGGTGGCGCGACAGTTTGATTGTGTGTGCTGTGCTGCAGAAGTTTTGTTTGTTTTCAGCGTGTGTAGTTTATAGAGTATTTAACAGCTCATGTCACATTGCATTCTGTCACTGTTGTGTTTCCTCGAAATACTGTACCATTGGTAGACTCAAATTCTGGTAAAGTCTAAGTTTCTGAGATGTCTGAAATAAAGAATGCTTGATCTCCATCTTTCTCTTCTAGAATAACCATCCACATTTTCACTATCAGTCTTGTATCAAATCTATGACCTCCTATTACAGGCACTTCAACATAAAGTGAGCCTTGTATCAGATTTGGCAGTAAATCTGGGGGTTTCTGGGCTCGTTGGAGCCTTCATGTTTTATTCATGTCAGGAAGGACAAAAATGTGTGATTCTCACTGTAGCTGGTGCAAGAAGTGGCTCGTGTCCCCTGGCACTGAAGTGAGGAGTCGTTAAGACAAAGGTCACTCCGCCACAAATTCCCTCAATTCCTCCCAGTAAATCCCAAGGAGAGGTGATAAGATGACCATGAATGGCAATGGCTTGACTCGTGAAACTAAAGTTTGCTTTGTATTAATACGCAAGCCATTATTTGAGCACAGCTTCAATGTTGGGTGGTTTGCTATCACGTGTCCTGCCGAGACTAGCCTGTGTAGGAAGGGACTTTTATGTACCAAATGGTTTGTCTTTGAGTAAGAGGCGCTGACATTTAGCACAATATTAAAAATCCCATAAAATGTCATCAGAGTCATAAATCCCGATTTGAATGGCCTTTCAGAACGGCTGCAGGGCGATACAATTCTGGAGCCTCTGGTCAACTTTTTGGGGGCAGATACCGTAACGCAGCTTCACCTGATTGTTCTGTCTCGCATTGATAGATGCATCAAATGTACTTTTTGAGTCCCAAGGATAAGAGAGCATTGAAAACAAATATATTACATAGAGTGCTGTGGAAAGTATTTGCCCACTTTCTAATTTTCTCAACTTTTGCACATTTTTGATACTGAATGTTATCAGATCTTCAACCAAAACCTAATATGATATAAAGGGAACCTGACTGAACAAGATACACAACAACTACATACTTATTTAATTTATTTCATAAAGTTATGCAACACCAAACACGCATGTGTGAGAAAGAAATTGCACCCTTACACTGATTGTGCCACCTTTAGCTGTATTGACTCCAACCAAACGCACTCTTTGCACACTCTTCCATGCACAACTGCTTTAACTCAGCAACATTTGTGGGTTTTCAAGCATGAACTGCTCCTTTCAGGTCCTGCCACATCTCAATTGGGATTAGGTCTGGACTTTGACAAGGCCATTCGAATGCTTCAAATTTGTTGCTTTCTTTTGCAATTTTCATGTAGACTTGATTGTGTTTTGGATCATTGTCTTGCTGCATGATCCAGCTTTGCTTCAGCACAGATAAGGATAGCCTGATATTCTCCTGTAGAATTGTTTGATACAGAGCAGAATTCATGGGTGTGATCATTCTAAAGTGGTCCCTGCAGCGTACGCTCAAGCTGCTGTGATGAGAACACTTTTTAGAACTTCCAGTTTCGATTGACAGTCAGCATTTGAGCTGGCCACTGTTTTTTCACAGATTTGTTTTGCACAAACACAGTCTTTACAAAGTTATGTCCTGAAAGTGACCAGTTTATTTTTGGATGCAATGTTCAAACATTCACAGAAGAAGCGACAGCATAACACAATCATCCAAACCGGAAAAAGTAGGCTACATTAGTCCTAGCGCTAACTGAGTAAAGGTTGACCTAACACAAGTGGTCATAGTTAGCTAACTCTCAGTAGACAGAAACCACAATATGAATTAGCTAATATCAATTGCTATTTACAATTCATCAAATCACGGGCGAGCTCACCATTGATAGAAAAAATTGAGAACACTTTCTAAAAAAATATGTATAATAAATCTGACAATGGGTAGTTTGTGCATGCAACCATGTTTGCTTTTTCACGTCAACTAAAGATAAGAAGAGGAGGCAAGATGAGTCTGGTCTGTTTGCAGTATGCATGTTGAAGGGGGTGTGTCATCTACGATCATTCACTTCCCTTCATTCTCTTCCGGAAGTTTACTCGAAAGATGAGTGAACCATTCCTTCACCTCATTATAACATCTTTGGTCTGACAGACATTGACGTGACACCCAGAATGCATTGTATAGTGTCAACAAACATGGCATCACAGGGCAGTATTGAGTAGCTTGGATGAATAAGGTGCCCAGAGTAAACTGCCTGCTACTCTGTCCCAGATGCTAATATATGCATATTATTATTGGTATTGGATAGAAAACACTCTGAAGTTTCTAAAACTGTTTGAATGATGTCTGTGAGTATAACAGAAATCATATCGCAGGCAAAAACTTGAGAAGAAATCCAAACAGGAAGTGAGAAATCTGAGGTTGGTCGATTTTCAACCCAGCCCCTATTGAATACACAGTGGGATATTGGTTATGTTGCACTTCCTAAGGCTTCCACAAGATGTCAACCTTCTTTAGAAACTTGAATGAGGCTTCTACTGTGATGTGGGGCCGGATGAGAGCTCTTTGAGTCAGTGGTCTGGCAGAGATCTAGGTTCTGGTCATGCACATTTCACATGATAGCGACCTGCGTTCCATGGCTTTTCTACAGACAATGGAGTTCTCCAGTTGGAACGTTTTTGAAGATTTATGATAAAAACATCCTAAAGATTGACTCTATACTTAGTTTGAAATGTTTCTACGACCTGTAATATAACTTTTTGAAGTTTTCGTCCTACGTTCGGCTGGATAAATACCCGAACAAAAGTAGCTACTTGGACATAAATGGACATTATCGAACAAATCAAACATTTATTGTGGAACTGTGATTCCTGGGAGTGCATTCTGATGAAGATCATCAAAGGTAAGGGAATATTTATAATGTTATTTCTGATTTCTGTTGACTATAATAGATTTTTTTTCCTGAGCGCCGTTCTCAGATTATTGCATGGTTTGCTTTTTCGGTAAAGATTTGTTTTAAATCTGACACAGCGGTTGCATTAACCTCTAGCGACGAGCAATCCTTGTTTCCGGGAGCGTAATCATAGCCTCAAGCGCACTACCATAACGCAACGTTTCCTATTCATGAAAATCGCAAATGAAATGAAATAAATATATTGAAACACAAGCTTAGCCTTTTGTTAACAACACTGTCATCTCAGATTTTCTAAATATGCATTACAGTCAACGCTAGAGTTAAGCTAAGTTTAGCATGGCATAATGCTATGCTAGGCTGTGCTGGCAGCAGGCAACATTTTCACAAAAATAAGAAAAGCAACCAAATTAAATCATTTACCTTTGAAGAACTTCAAATGCTTTCACTCAGGAGACTCCCAGTTAGATCGCAAATGTTCCTTTTTTCCAAAAATAATATTTTTGTAGGCGAAAAACGTCACGTTTGTTCATCCTGCTTGGCTGAGAAATCAACTGAAAATACTTCAACTATAATGCCAATTGTTTTTCTAAATTTGCTCCATAATATCGACAGAAACACGGCAAACGTTGTTTAGGATCCACCCTCAAAGTGTTTTTAACATATGTTTTCAATAATATATCCGTGGAGGCAGTTGGTTTCTCGTAAGAAACTATTGGAAAAATGGCTACCTCAGTATTTTACGCAACGTTTTCTCTGGGAGACACCATGCGTCCACTCGCCCTATATGGTCTCTTATAGCCATTCTCCAATGGAAATGCCTAAAAAGACGTCACAATGCTGCAGACATCTTGGGCAAAACGTGGAAATGTAAGCTGACTCCTAGCTCTTTCACAGCCATATAAGGAGTCATTGGCATGAGGCTGTTTCAAAAAATGAGGCACTTCCTGATTGGATTTTTATCTGGGTTTCGCCTGTAACATCAGTTCTGTGGCACTCACAGACAATATCTTTGCCGTTTTGGAAACGTCAGAGTGTTTTCTTTCCAAAGCTGTCAATTATATGCATAGTCGAGCATCTTTTCGTGACAAAATATCTTGTTTAAAACGGGAACGTTTTTCATCCAAAAATTAAAATAGCGCTATATCCAAGAAGTTAAGGAGAGGTATATCTATATTTCCATGTCTAACAATTGTATTTTCATCGACATTTATAATGAGTATTTCTGTAAAATTATGTGGCTCTCTGCAATATCACCGGATGTTTTTGGAACTATTAAACTTAACGTGCCAATGTATACTGAGATTTTTTTATATAAATATAAACTTTATCAAACAATACAATACAATATGTATTGTGTAACATGAAGTCCTATGAGTGTCATCTGATGAAGATCATCAAAGGTTATTTATTCATTTTATCTCTATTTGTGCTTGTTGTGACTCCTCTCTTCGGCTGGAAAAATTGCTGTTTTTCTGTGAGTTGGTGGTGACCTAACATAATAGTTTGTGGTGCATTCGCTGTAAAGCCTATTTGAAATCAGACACTGTGGTGGGATTAACAACAAGATTTCCTTTAAAACGGTATAAAATACATGTGTGTTTGAGGAATTTTAATTATGAGATTTCTGTTGTTTTGAATTTGGCGCCCTGCACTTTCAATGGCTATTGTCATATCGATCCCGTTAACGGGATTGCAGCCCTAAGAAGTTTTAACAAGAAATGTGTGGAGTCGTTGAAAAACAAGTTTTAATGACTCCAACCTAAGTGTATGTAAACTTCCAACTTCAACTGTACATGATTAAGGAATTAGATGTTTTGCTTGATTACCTCAGCCAACAATATACAGTTCCACTCAACAGTTTGGACACACCTACTCATTAAAGGGTTTTTCTTTATTTTTTACTATTTTCGACAATGTTGAATAATAGTGAAAACATCAGAACTATGAAATAACACATGGAATCATGTAGTAACCAAAAGAAAATATATTTTACATTTGAGATTCTTCAAAGTAGCCACCCTTTGCCTTGATAACAGCTTGCACACTCTTGGCATCCTCTCAACCAGCTTCATGAGGTAGTCACCTGAAATGCATTTCAACTAATAGGCGTGCCTTTGTTAAATTTGTGTAATTTATTTCCTTCTTAATACATTTGGGCCAATCAGTTGTGTTGTGACAAGGTAGGGTTGGTATACAGAAGATGGTATTTTACCAAATATGGCTAAGTCCATATTATGGCAAGAACATATTTTGATTTAACACTTTTTTGGTTACTACATGAATCCATATGTGTTATTTCATAGTTTTGACGTGTTCACTATTTATTCTACAATGTAGAAAATAGTAAAAAATAAATAAAAACCCTTGAATGAGTAGGTGTGTCAACTTTTGATTGGTACTGTACATACATACAGGCAGGTAGCCTAGTGGTTAGAGCGTTGGACTTGTAACCGAAAGGTTGCGAAATCGAATCCCCGAGCTGACAAGGTAAAAATCTGTCGTTCTGCCCCTGAACAAGGCAGTTAACCCACTGTTCCTAGGCCATCATTGAAAATAAGAATTTGTTCTTAGCTGACTTGCCTAGTTAAATAAAGGTAAAAAAAATAAATAAACGTACTGTATGCTACAGTAGAAATGACAACACAATATAAATGTGAAATAAGGCACTTACTTTGATAGGAATGCACACATTTCCAAAGTTATTACTTGTAAGGAAAACAACAAAAAAGGCAATGCGAGTGCCAGCCAGAAAATGTGCCATGGGGAAAAAAAACGGCATACTTGCTCTACGGAAACACTGGGGAAGTGCTTGGGCTTTCCTCAAGAGAAGTTTGTCCAGCTCAGTAAATCCTCGAACATAAATTGACTACAACAATGAAATGGGCTACTTTTATGTGAATTAATGAGGAGGTGGAACACACCACAATTAAAACTGTTGTTAGAAGATAGAACTGGTTTGAAAATAATTTTAAATTGACAAGTTGACAAACAAACTATAGATAATTAGCAGGCAGTGCGGGTTAACTGTCCTGTTGCATAGCAATCACATTTTGGAACAATGAGTCCATTCTGATATCACGTGCATTAAAAAACTTATGCTGGGGTGACCGTTAGAGATATTTAGCACTTGCGTGAAATGGTTAAGGCAAGTCGTCCAGCTCCTAAGGCAGCAAAGCATCCCCAAACCATCACACTACCACCACCATATATTGACCATTGGTATAAGGTTCTTACTGTGGAATGCAGTGTTTGGTTTTCACCAGTCATAAATGGGACCCATGTCACCCCAAAAGTTATAATTTTGACTCATCTGTCCATGAGTCAAAAAACATTCTTACAAGAGTCTTGGTTTTTGGTAAACTTGAGTCAACCTTTTGGATGAGATGGGTCCCATTAATAAGTACCTGTCAAAAGTTTGGACACACCTACTCATTCAAGGGGTTTTCTTTATTTTGTATTATTTTCTACATTGTAGAATAACAGTTCAGTCATCAAAACTATAATAACACATATTGAATCATGTAGTAACCAATTTTTTTTTAAATCAAAATATATTTTATATTTGAGATTATTTAAAGAAGCCACCTGTAAGGGCGTTCGTCTGTAGGAGGAAGAGAAGCGGACCAAAGCGCAGCGTGGTGGTTATTCATGTTTTAATAAATCACTACACATGAACAAACTAACAAAAACAAGAAATGTGAAAACGCAAAACAGTCCTATCCTGTGACAACAAACACAGTGACAGGAACAATCACCCACAAACACACAGTGAAACCCAGGCTACCTAAGTATGATTCTCAATCAGAGACAACTAATGACACCTGCCTCTGATTGAGAACCATACTAGGCCGAAAACATAGAAATGCCCCAAAACATAGAAAAACAAACATAGACTGCCCACCCAACTCGCGCCCTGACCATACTAAATAAATACAAAACAACAGAAATAGAGGTCAGAACGTGACAGTACCCCCCCCCCAAAGGTGCGGACTCCGGCCGCAAAACCTTGACCTATAGGGGAGGGTCTGGGTGGGCGTCTGTCCGCGGTGGCGGCTCTGGCGCGGGACGCGGACCCCACTTCACCATTGTCTTAGTCCGCCTTATTGTCCGCCTCCCTGGCTTACTCACCATGACCACCCCTCTCAATGACCCCACTGGACAGAGGGGCTGCTCGGGACAGAGGGGCAGCTCGGGACAGAGGTGAAGCAGCTGCTCGGGACAGAGGGACAACTGCTCGGGACAGAGGGGCGATAGCAGCTCGGGACAGAGGGGCGATAGCAGCTCGGGACAGAGGGGCGATGGCAGCAGCTCGGGACAGAGGGGCGATGGCAGCAGCTCGGGACAGAGGGGCGATGGCAGCTGCTCGGGACAGAGGGGCGATGGCAGCTGCTCGGGACAGAGGGACAGCTGCTCGGGACAGAGGGACAGCTGCTCTGGACAGAGGGACAGCTGCTCTGGACAGAGGGGCAGCTGCACTGGCGGCCCCTGGCTTACTGGCGGCACTGGCGGCCCCTGGCTGACTGGCGGCACTGGCGGCCCCTGGCTGACTGGCGGCACTGGTGGCCCCTGGCTGACTGGCGGCACTGGCGGCCCCTGGCTGACTGGCGGCACTGGCGGCCCCTGGCTGACTGGCGGCACTGGCGGCCCCTGGCTGACGGGCGGCACTGGCGGCCCCTGGCTGACGGGCGGCACTGGCGGCCCCTGGCAGATGGGCGGCACTGGCGGCTCCTGGCAGACGGGCGGCACTGGCGGCTCCTGGCAGACGGGCGGCACTGGCGGCGCTGGGCAGACGGACGGCGTTGGCGGCGCTGGGCAGACGGGCGGCGTTGGCGGCGCCGGGCAGACGGGAGGCTCAGCTGGTGCTGGGCAGACGGGAAGCTCAGCTGGCGCTGGGCAGACGGGAAGCTCAGCTGGCGCTGGGCAGACGGGAAGCTCCGGCAACGCTGGAGAAGAGGAAGGCCCTGGTAGCGCCGGAGAGGCGGGAGACTCCGGCAGCGGCGCCGGACAGGCGGGAGGCTCCGGCAGCGGCGCCGGACAGGCGGGAGGCTCCGGCAGCGGCGCCGGACAGGCGGGAGGCTCCGGCAGCGGCGCCGGACAGGCGGGAGGCTCCGGCAGCGGCGCCGGACAGGCGGGAGGCTCCGGCAGCGGCGCCGGACAGGCGGGAGACTCCGGCAGCACTGGAGAGGAGAGAGCCCCTGCAAGGATGGGCCGGAGAGACAGCCTGGTACGGGGAGCTGCCACCGGAGGGCTGGTGCGTGGAGGTGGTGATGGATAGACCGGGCCGTGCAGGCGCACTGGAGCTCTTGAGCACCGAGCCTGCCCAACCTTACCCGGTTGAATGGTCCCGGTTGCCCTGCCAGTGCGGCGAGGTGGAATAGCCCGCACTGGGCTATGCAGGCGAACCGGGGACACCGTGCGCAAGGCTGGTGCCATGTAAGCCGGCCCAAGGAGACGCACTGGAGACCAGATGCGTAGAGCCGGCTTCATGGCACTTGGCTCGATGCCCACTCTAGCCCGGCCGATACGCGGAGCTGGAATGTACCGCACCGGGCTGTGCACCCGCACTGGGGACACCGTGCGCTCCACAGCATAACACGGTGCCTGCCCGGTCTCTCTAGCCCCCCGGTAACCACAGGAAGTTGGCTCAGGTCTCCTACCTGGCGTAGCCATACTCCCTGTTAGCCCCCCCCCAAGAAATTTTTGGGGCTGACTCCCGGGCTTCCTTGCCAACCGTGTTCCCTCATATCGCCGGCTCCTCTCTCCGGCTGCCTCTGCTCTCCTCGCTGCCTCCACCTGTTCCCATGGAAGGCGATCCTTTCCCGCCAGGATCTCCTCCCATGTGTAGCAACCCTTGCCGTCCAACACATCATCCCAAGTCCATTCCTCCTTGTGCCGCTGTTGCCCGTTACCACGCCGCTTGGTCCTGTTGCGGTGGGTGATTCTGTAAGGGCGTTCGTCTGTAGGAGGAAGAGAAGCGGACCAAAGCGCAGCGTGGTGGTTATTCATGTTTTAATAAATCACTACACATGAACAAACTAACAAAAACAAGAAATGTGAAAACGCAAAACAGTCCTATCCTGTGACAACAAACACAGTGACAGGAACAATCACCCACAAACACACAGTGAAACCCAGGCTACCTAAGTATGATTCTCAATCAGAGACAACTAATGACACCTGCCTCTGATTGAGAACCATACTAGGCCGAAAACATAGAAATGCCCCAAAACATAGAAAAACAAACATAGACTGCCCACCCAACTCGCGCCCTGACCATACTAAATAAATACAAAACAACAGAAATAGAGGTCAGAACGTGACACCACCCTTTGCCTTGATGACAGCTTTGCAGAAAAACCCTTGAATGAGTAGATGTGTCCAAACTGTTGACTGGTTCTGTATATATATATATATATATATATATATATATATATACACACACAGTGGGGAGAACAAGTATTTGGTACACTGCCGATTTTGCAGGTTTTCCTACTTACAAAGCATGTAGAGGTCTAATTTTTATCATAGGTACACTTCAACTGTGAGAGACGGAAAATAAATCAAGAAAATCACAGTGTATTATTTTTAAGTAATTAATTTGCATTTTATTGCATGACATAAGTATTTGATACATCAGAAAAGCAGAACTTAATATTTGGTACAGAAACTTTTGTTTGCAATTACAGAGATCATACGTTTCCTGTAGTTCTTGACCAGGTTTGCACACACTGCAGCAGGGATTTTGGCCCACTTCTCCATACAGACCTTCTCCAGATCCTTCAGGTTTCGGGGCTGTTGCTGGGCAATACAGACTTTCAGCTCCCTCCAAAGATTTTCTATCGGGTTCAGGTCTGGAGACTGGCTAGGCCACTCCAGGACCTTGAGATGCTTCTTACGGAGCCACTCCTTAGTTGCCCTGGCAGTGTGTTTCGGATCGTTGTCATGCTGGAAGACCCAGCCAAAACCCATCTTCAATGCTCTTACTGAGGGAAGGAGGTTGTTGGCCAAGATCTCGTGATACATGGCCCCATCCATCCTCCCCTCAATACGGTGCAGTCGTCCTGTCCCCTTTGCAGAAAAGCATCCCCAAATAATGATGTTTCCACCTCCATGCTTCACGGTTGGGATGGTGTTCTTGGGGTTGTATTCGTCCTTCTTCTTCCTCCAAACACAGCGAGTGGAGTTTTGACCAAAAAGCTCTATTTTTGTCTCATCAGACCACATGACATTCTCCCATTCCTCCTCTGGATCATCCAGATGGTCATTGCCAAACTTCAGACGGGCCTGGACTGCGCTGGCTTGAGCAGGGGAACCTTGCGTGCGCTGCAGGATTTTAATCCATGACGGCGTAGTGTATTACTAATGGTTTTCTTTGAGACTGTGGTCCCAGCTCTCTTCAGGTCATTGAGCAGGTCCTGCCTTGTAGTTCTGGGCTGATCCCTCACCTTCCTCATGATCATTGAAGCCCAACGAGGTGAGATCTTGCATGGAGCCCGAGACCGAGGGTGATTGACCGTCATCTTGAACTTCTTCCATTTTCTAGTAATTGCGCCAACAGTTGTTGCCTTACCACCAAGCTGCTTGCCTATTGTCCTGTAGCCCATCCCAGCCTTGTGCAGGTCTACAAATGTATCCCTGATGTCCTTACACAGCTCTCTGGTCTTGGCCATTGTGGAGAGGTTGGAGTCTGTTTGATTGAGTGTGTGGACAGGTGTCTTTTATACAGTGCAAACAGGTGCAGTTAATACAGGTAAAAGTCCACAGAAGAAGACTGAAGGAAGAGCGATTACTAGAAACGAACTAGGTTTCCCCTTTTATCTGTGGATTAATTGTCAGAGTAGAGAACACACAATTTTGTGTGACTCAAAATGGGCTACAATTCTGCAAAAAAGGGACGTTGTGCATTTCAGGTAAAATAACAACCCAATGTTTATTTATATCCCAGGAAAAATGAGCTAGCAACAGAAAGCTAGCTAGCTAAATGTCCATGAAGTTTTCATGTGATTTGACCTGTCCCCAAATTAATATAGTTGGTTCAGAATGTTTGATATTTCAACCTGTGTCCTGATCGTGTTTGGTGTGAATTGGAAAAATCAACATGCACACGATGGACAGTATTGTCATTATGTAACCCTTCCTCTGTCCCCCACACATAAAACATCTGTAAGGTCCCTCAGTCAAGTATTGGATTTCAAACATAGATTTAACTATTTAGACCAGGTAGCCTTTCGAAAACCTCATAAAATGGCAGTGATTGGTAGATCGGCAACAATATCAAATCATTCATTGAATATCTCTTGGTCAAGCATGGTGTCACGCCCTGACCATAGAGAGCTGTTTATTCTCTATGTTGGTTAGGTCGGGGTGTGATTAAGGGTGGGTTATCTAGGGGAATTATATGTCTATGTTGGCCTGGTATGGTTCCCAATCAGAGGCAGCTGTTTATCGTTGTCTCTGATTGGGGATCATATTTAGGTAGCCATTTCCCCATTATGCTTTGTGGGATCTTGTCTCGGTATAGTTGCCTGTGAGCATTATATTAGCGGCACATTTCGTTTGTTCGCTTTATTGTTTTTGTTCTAAGTTTCTCTTCCAAATAAAAGGGACATACCACGCTGCATCCAATCATTATGACGAGCGTGACACATGGTCAAGTTAATAATTATTAATTATGCTGTGGATTATGATTTTTTTTTACCTTTATTTAACTAGGCAAGTCAGTTAAGAACAAATTCTTATTTTCAATGACGGACTAGGAACAGTGGGTTAACTGCCTGTTCAGGGGCAGAACGACAGATTTGTACCTTGTCAGCTGGAGGATTTGAACTTGCAACCTTTTTGGTTGCTAGTCCACCGCTCTAACCACTAGGCTACCCTGCCGCCCCAATTAAATCATTGAGACTCAAAGAAAGTTGTTCTTCTGAACTGGAATGAAAATGCTCAGTGGTGTTACCATGAGGCATTTGGGGATTGTAAAACAGTTACACAGTTCAATGGCTGTGATGGTAGAAAACTGAGGATGGATCAACACTGCTTCAGTCACTGGAAGAGGAATTCACCTTTCAGCAGGACAATAACCTACAACACAAGGCCACATCTACACTGGAGTTGCTTACTAAGAAGACAGTGAATGTTCCTGAGTGGCCAAGTTACAGTTTTGACTTAAATCTCCTTTCTTTAAAATCGCTGGTGTTGCCACAAGCACCAACATCTTGACAGAGCTTGAAGAATTAAGAAAATAATAAAAGGGATAATAGAGCACAATCAAGGTGTGCAAAGCTCTTAGAGACTTACCCAAGAAGATTCACGGCTGTAATTGCTGCCAATGTGGTTTCTAGCATGTATTGACTCAGGGAGCTGAATACTTATGCAATGACTATTTTAGTGATTTAATTTCTATCAATCTTTTCAAGAAAATAAATAGAAATCTTCCACTTTGACAAAGTATTTTGTGTAGATTGTTGACCAAAAATTACAATGAAATTAATTTTAATATCAATGTGAATACATCCAAGGGATATGAATCCTATTGCAAGACAATGTTTCAGTGCCAATAATGAGTTTAAGTACTTTCTGAATTGCTGTTTAGAAGAGTGCAGAGAAAGTCGCACAGGTGAGGAACATGCTTCCTGAGAGTATACTTTTTCATATCTCAAGAAAATATGTCACACCCTGACCATAGTTTGCTTTGTATGTTTTGGTTGGTCAGGGTGTGAGCTGGGTGGGCATTCTATGTTACATGTCTAGTTTGTCTATTTCTATGTTTCGGCCTAGTATGGTTCTCAATCAGAGGCAGGTGTCATTAGTTGTCTCTGATTGAGAATCATACTTAGGTAGCCTGGGTTGCACTGTTTGTTTGTGGGTGATTGTCTATGTTAGTGGCTTGTGTCAGCACAGGTCTAATTTGTAGCTTCACGGTCGTCATTTGTTTTGTATGCAGTGTCAGTACTTTCTTTATTAAAGATTTACCATGGACACTTACCACGCCGCATTTTGGTCCGACTCTCCTTCCCATACAGAAAACGGTGACAATATACTTATGTATACTTAAAAAGTATATTTTAATGAAATGTCCACGAAATATATTTAAAGTATACATTCAAAAACAAATGTCCATAAAAATGTGCATGTGCCACAGCATCCTTTTCTGCTATCCGGAATGCTTGCCTTCTAGGCAGAGTTCCTCTCTCCAGTGTCTCTTTTGCCCATCTTTATCTTTTCTTTATATTGGCCAGTCTGAGCTATGGCTTTTTCTTTGTAAATCTGCCTAGAAGGCCAGCATGCCGGAGTCGCCTCTTCAGTGTTGACGTTGAGACTGGTGTTTTGCGGATATTATTTAATGAAGCTGCTAGTTGAGGACTTGTGAGGCGTATGTTTCTCAAACTAGACACTCTTATGTACTTGTTCTCTTGCAAAGTTTTGCACCGGGGCCACCTAATACTCTTTCTATTCTGGTTAGGGCCAGTTTGCGCTGTTCTGTGATTGGAGTAGTACACAGTGTTGTACGAGATCTTCAGGTTCCTGGCAATTTATTGCATTGGAATAGCCTTCATTTCTCAGAACAAGAATAGATTGACGAGTTTCAGAAGAAAGACTTTGTTTCTCGTCATTTTCAGGCTGTAATCGAACCCACACATGTTGATGCTCCAGATACTCAACTGGTCCAAAGAAGGCCAGTTTTACTGCTTCTTTAATCAGGACAACAGTTTTCAACTGTGCTAAGATAATTGCAAAAGGGTTTGCTAATGATCAATTAGCCTTTTAAAATTATAATCTCGGATTAGCTAACACAACGTGCCATTGGAACACAGGAGTGATGGTTGCTGATAATGGGCCTCTGTACGCCTATGTAGATATTCCTGCCGTTTCCAGCTACAATAGTCATTTACAACGTTAACAATGTCTACAGTGTATTTCTGATCAATTTGATGTTATTTTAATGGACAAAAATGTGCTTTTTCTTTCAGAAACTAGGAATTGTCTAAGTGACCACAAACTTTGGAATGGTAGTGTACATAAAAATGTACTTAAGGTTTTTTCAAAGTATATTTGTTTTACTATTTATATAATATACTAAGAATATACTTAAGTATAAAAAAATTAATTATTTACATTATTTACATGTATTTAATATACTTAAATGATAATAAAATACAGCTAAAAAAATGTACATTAAATGTATTTAAAAATTGTTCCACTTTAGATATTTATGATAATTATATACACTATCTGGAGAAGAGCATTTCTATATTGCACCAGAAGTACTCTAACTGGAGAGATGGGAAACTCCATTAGATTTGTATTATTATATTCCTCTTTCATTTACAAATCTCATGTGGTGACTATGAGATGTGGCTTTATCTAGGGTGATTTGTATTTAGCTGAGCCTGCTAGCTAGAAAAATATAATATTGGTATATGTAGCTAGCTTATCCTCTCTGCGCACGGAACCCGGTAGCGGGCTGAAATTCAACAACATACAGTGATCACTACATAAATAGTCATATTAAACATTCATGAAAATACAAGTGTCTCATGTGTTTCGAAAGCCTAGAATCTTGCTAATCCAACTGCGTTGTCAGATTAAAAAAAGGATTTACTGCGAAAGAATACGATGCGATTATCTGAGGATAGAGCCCCATAAAAAATAACTATTTCAACCATCACAGGCGTAACAAAATCACAAACTGCAATAAAATAAATTGTTTACCTTTGACAATCTTCCTCTGTTTGCAATCACAATGCTCATTGTTACACAATTAATGTTTTTTTGTTTGATAAAATCCATTTTTATAGCCTAACACAAAACATTTTGTGAACCACTTGTGTCGTGAATTCCGTCTCATTCCATTTTCGACGACACATAACAATTGAGATAGCTATGTAATCTAACACAACTACTACAAACCAATTTTATTACAATAAATAAAGGTTAACTTACTAATTATTCGATGTCCAGTGGCACCACAAGTGAGCATTTGATTTTCAATTTCCATCACGTGCACTTTCTGCACTACAGAAACATCACATGAGTACTGAAGTAAAGGGTAACTACAATCAACAATCTAAGATTTCCCCAGACCTCAGAAGTGGTCCCTGATGTGTTTTAAGCATTATTGTGACAAAATCCCCCCCCAAAAATTATATTTAAAAAAAGAGTGAGAAAAATGGGGGAAATCCAAAACCTGTAAAAAAAATTTTTTAAACGGCCCTACCAATGTTTTTTGCTGTGCATGACTGCACTTTGAAGCGGGTGTCATCCTGCAGCCCAGCATTTTGGGGAAAGTTGAGTTCAGTTTCAATATTGGCTATTCACCCAAGAGGGAAAAGACAATGTCCCATCCTAGAAATGTTTTAGAGAAATATAATATATATTCCATTTAGCAGATGCTTTCATCCAAAGCGACATAGTCTTGAGTGCATACATTTTTATGTATGGAATCGAACCCACTACCCTGGTGTTGTAACCCTCTACCAAGATGAATGACAAGAATGTAAATGCTTTGTGAAGCTCAAATTTAATATGATTTATAAAGCACAGGTTTTTGTCATATTTTACATTGTTGATTGTCACACAGTTATGCCATATTTATGAACCCTTTATAAAGCATGACATACAGTTATAGATGATGTGACACATTTATGTAGGGTTTATGAAGGTATCATGAAGTCTTCATAAACTGCACTTCATTTAAAGTTGTACCGCATCCAGCATAGACACGTCATTTAGACACTCAAACAGATAGACCATAATGTCATACAGCAGATGACTGGTCCATGTGGCGCTGATCAAAAGCAGATTATTCTAATACTCTATCCTTGACCTGATGTCCTCCCATCGACAAACTCAACCATATGATTACCTGCAGTCTTCAGTTTCCTTTACCCATTCTGTCCACAAGCTCCACATTTAATTTAATTAGCAGGCTGCTAAATTCACACCAAAGATTAAAAAAGGAAGCACTTGAGTCCTTAAGAGCAGGGCAGTATAATTACCTCTCCTCAGATACAATGAATTAATGCTTTACTTCCTTTAGTGGGTGGTTCACACCGTTTCTTTTCCAGACAGTAGAAGCCAGGAGGTGACATAAGTTTACACATAGACATGTTGTGCTAAAGCAGTTTGTAAGAGTGTGCCTCTATCATTAGATTTTGTCGTTCCAAATTCTGAGGGACAGAAAGATGGCGCCCGAGGGTAGGGATGACATCTTATCTACTCTTGACCAACCATGCTATTTTGTTTGTCTTCTTGCGTTGTTTTGAACATAATGTTGCTGATACTGCCTCTTATTACCGAAAAGAGCTTCTGGACATCTGGGATTGCTCACCACAAGTCGGACGAGGAGTTCTTCTTCAATGTGTCGGACGCAAGGGATATACTACAGACGCGCAACCAGGCCCAGATCTACATGATCGCTGGGAAAGAAAACGTAGGTTTTGCGGCAAGAGATCGGGATTCCTTATGAGGATCAGGCGACGAGTGGCTAAACTGCTCTTGCCTACCGTTCTGCCAGCAAACGTTCAATTGCTGGAAAATAAATGGGACCGACTGAAACCACGTATATCCTAACAACTGGACATTAAAACTGTAATATCTTATGTTTCACCAAGTCGTGGATAAACGATGACATTAAGACCACTCACTGGACCCATATTTATTTTCAATCTCTTTTCGATTTTTAATTTGATTATACCTTTTGGTAACCTGCCTCACCCAGTGTGATACAGAATCGCTATTATTTTTAATTTTAGAATACATTCAAGAACCTCCAGAAGTTAACCAGCTAATTAGCTACAAGCTGTTTCGTCATTGTTAGCCACTGCTAGCGGCTTTTACCTTCTGCACAGCCAGCCCTGTTATAGCCTGGATAATACTCGCCAGTCTACCAGTGTCGAACTGTCTCTCCACAACAACGCCTGGAATCCTGCCGTAATCCCTGGACCACTACTTCTGATCTTCACAGCTCGCTTGCACACAGTACCGAAGCTATCCCTGAGGCCCACCTCCCGACCTACTCAGCGGTTCACCCGAACCCCACTCATACACGGCTAGAGCCCAATACTCCACCGGATCCTTGCTGTAAACTCTGGACCTTGGCTAACGCCACTGCCACGAAGCTAGCACCAGTTAGCCGTGAGTCAGGCACATCTCCCTGCTAGCAAACTAAATTCTACAATACCTCTTTTGCCATCTGGCTTGGATTCTTTGTCGACACGGCCACTCGCCGCACCACCACGACTGGTCTGCCGACGAATACTCTGTCCGCTGTGCCTTCAACCGGCCTCCGTCTGAGCAGACCCCCCCATACCACCCCCGGGCTACTAACTTTAAACGCTGTGTCGCCCCCACGTGCTAGCGTAGTGACGGCTTCCCTGTTCCATCCACTGCTGCCCATGGACACTACATAGCTGATGCCTGCTGGACTGTCGATTAATCACGGTACTCCATTCTGTTTATTTATGTTTTATCTGTCGGCCCCAGCCACGAACTCAGACACTGTGTGTAGTTAATCCGAGTCTCTCGGACATTCAGTTTCCGTTTTATTAAATCTTCAAATTTTTGTCCCGGTAAATCCCACCAGAGAGCGAATGGAATCATGTTGCAAATGTACAAAACATCACTAATCTCGACGTGGCCTTTTCTCCTAAACGGAAAAGACTTCGAAGACGAAACTTGGTGAGCAGAGTTTTGGCATAATGGGCAGTTGGCCCTGAACAAGATGGCGTCAAGGCCTCAACGTTTTTTGAGATATGGCCATTTTTCTGGGATTAAAGGTCAAAAACGAAAATAGAGTGCTAATTTGACCGCTTCACGTCAAAGTAAATGAACATACAGTGTCAGGAAAAGAAGAACCAGCCATTTATCTATCGTAATTTAAGAGAAATTGTACAATGTACAATGTACAATTGTTTTTTTTAAATTACAGATCCAGTTGCAGTGTGTTCAGACTAATCTTTTTAAAGTGTGTTTCAGAGCACTGCGAGTTTTCTGTGATTTTCTGTAATAACACACACTCATTCAACCCTCTGTAAATAAGTCAGTTCTTAACATAGACTTAAAACTCAAAATTCTATAAGTGCCTACCCCAAAGAGGATATGTGTTCACTTTCAGCTTCCTGTGTCAACCGGAAGTGCCATAAAATGGTGTCATAGGTGCTATTTCGAAGGGTTAAAAAGGTCTGCTCTTTTCAAAACTTCATATGTGTGATTAGGCAACACTCATGAACTGTAAGTCAGTCATTTCTCACAACAGATGTCAAAGAAAAGCTCTCTCTCTCTCTCACACACACACACACACACACACCACACACGTCCTCCCGATCTGTGCAAGCCTAACCTTGACCATGTGGCATTAACCCTTAACAGTTAAAAGAAGGTGTTTACATCAAACAGTTTTCAATGACTTCTCTCTCCATAGGAATACATTGCCTGCACCCCTAAATTCAACCTGAAGCCTATGTGGGTTATGAATGTCTTATGAACCTGTCTTCGATGACAATCCATCAGGCCACTATGAGGTCTACCTGTGTTGATTATAAGCTTCCTGGAGCAACCGGAAGTGGTTAAAATCACCCTAAAGGTGTTTTTCCATACCCAACCAGCAGTTTGTAATAAATAGTCCATTCAACCCTGTGTAAATCGGTCAGTTCTTAACGCAAACACTTAAAACGCAGGATATGTGTTTACTTATAGCTTCCCGTGCCAACAGGAAGTGCCTTTAAAATGGTATCATAGGGGCTGTTTCAAAGGGTTAAAAATGTCAGATATTTTCAAAACTTCATATGTGTAATTAGGCAACCCCCATGAACTGTAAATCAGTCAAGTCTCCCATAAAATTTCCAAAAAAACTCACACACACACAGCTAGGACAAAGGGACACAGTGTGGTGCGTAGAGACAGACAGAGCCTGCAGTAGTTACCTTTGTTCGAACAAAAAAGAACCGTCAGACCTAGAGTTCTGAAACTTTAGAAACCTGTTCTAGAGCTCGATAGTGCATGGTGAGTTATGTGGCTCTAGAAGGTTCTCGGACTGAGAAACAGCCTCGTACATTTGCAATAACATCATGCTTTGGGGCTGTTTTTTTGCAAAGGGACCAGGACGACTGATCCATGTCAAGGAAAGAATGAATGGGGCCATGTATCGTGATATTTTGAGTGAAAACCTCCTTCCATCAGCAAGGGCATTGAAGATGAAACGTGGCTGGGTCTTTCAGCGTGACAATGATCCCAAACACACCGCCCGGGCAACGAAGGAGTGGCTTCGTAAGAAGCATTTCAAGGTCCTGGAGTGGCCTAGCCAGTCTCCAGATCTCAACCCCATAGAAAATCTTTGGAGGGAGTTGAAAGTCCGTGTTGCCCAGCAACAGCCCCAAAACATCACTGCTCTAGAGGAGATCTGCATGGAGGAATGGGCCAAAATACCAGCAACAGTGTGTGAAAACCTTGTGAAGACTTACAGAAAACATTTGACCTCTGTTATATACCCTTTGTTGGCAATGACAAAGTATTGAGATAAACTTTTGTTATTGACCAAATATTTATTTTCCACCATAATTTGCAAATAAATTCATTAAAATCCTACAATGTGATTTTTTAAAATTTTTTTGTCTGTCAAAGTTGAAGTGTACCTATGATGAAAATTACAGGCCTCTCATCTTTTTAAGTGGGAGAACTTGCACAATTGGTGGCTGACTAAATACTTTTTTGCCCCACTATACACCTAGTTTCCTGAATCGGGTCACATTTATACTAAGGGTTCAGTGTAGACATCTCTTTCCTGCCTCTGTCCTAGAGTGCCATTATGAGAAATTTGAAGCAGCAGAAATCATTCATGGCATTCAACTAAACCAGGTTCATGTGAGTGCAGTGTGAATAGATGCTTCATTGTACTGTAGCTACGGAATCCAACTTCAATAAGCCCTTCCCTAAAGTTGGGAACCAACCATGACAAAAGCATTCAGAGATCTTTCTACACACAGGCATCAATTCTCAGCACTGTGCTGCTGAGCATCTTACTTTTCTGGTGGCTGGAATAGAGACTCAAAATATATAATTAGAATTGGTTAACACAGCAGCCGGAGAAACAAGGGGGTAAATGCAGTGCACCAGCAGATTAATCCCTCATCCTTCAACTGATATGACCCATCATGGAATCTTAGCCTTTCGGGATTACAGAGACTCTGAAAGGCAAGGGATAGAGTGAGCACAAGAGCCAAAAAAAGAGGGACAGAGTGAAAGAAAAAAAAAGAGTAGCATGGCCTATTTTGACAGCATTTGCTAAAGCTACAGGTTCACTTTCCTGAAGTCATTATATGGCATTTCCATCTCTCAGCGTTAATGTGTTCTGATGACTTGCAAGCAGCTGTCATGCGGTGGAAATACAGTATAAAAAAATGTAACCCCACACACACCATAGGTTGGCCTGTCACCGAGGCAGCCAGGAGAACATTCTGACTCCTGACCCTTTCATCTGTTGCAGTTTATTGGTTCCTGTCCTGTGCATCTGCATGGCAACAGCCAGATTTTATTTACTCCTTCATTCACTCTAAGGATGACTGTGCTTTGTGCCCTCCTTGTGGCCTCTACCCATGTCATTAACAGCCATTAACAAGTATTATAGCCAGCATTCTCTCTCTCACTCTTCTCAAGCTATTAGCTTACATAAAAAAAAGTTAACCTGTTGCGACGACCAAACCCGGATCCGGGATTCTATTTATAGACCTAAGCTCATTACCATAACGCAACGTTAACTATTCATGAAAATCGCAAATGAAATTAAATAAATATGCTATCTCTCAAGCTTAGCCTTTTGTTAACAACACTGTCATCTCAGATTTTCAAAATATGCTTTTCAACCATAGGAAAACAATCATTTGTGTAACAGTAGCTAGCTAGCGTAGCATTTAGCGTTAGCATTAGCGTCAGCATTTAGCAGGCAACTATCACAAAAACAAGTAAAGCCTTCAAATAAAATAACTTACCTTTGAAGAACTTCTGATGTTTTCAATGAGGAGACTCGCAGTTAGATAGCAGATGCTCAGTTTTTCCAAAAAGATTCTTTGTGTATTAGAAATAGCTCCGTTTTGTACATCACATTTGGCTACCAAAAAAAAAAAAAAAAAAGAAAACGAAAATTCAGCCCTCAAAACGCAAACTTTTTTCCAAATTAACTCCATAATATCGACTGAAACATGGCAAACGTGGTTTAGAATCAATCCTCAAGGTGTTTTTCCACATATCTCTTCAATGATATATCCTTTGTGGAAGCCTGGTTTCTCCTTGCTCTCAAATGGAAAAATAATTGCACCTGGCTTTACGTTCCAATTTCGACGCAGGGACACCAGGCGGACACTTGGAAAATGTAGTCTCTTATGGTCAATCTTCCAATGATATGCCTACAAATACGTCACAATGCTGCTAACGCCTTGGGGGAACGGCAGAAAGTGTAGGCTCATTCCTTGCGCAATCACAGCCATATAAGGAGACAATGGAAAACAGAGCTTCAGAAATCTGCTCATTTCCTGGTTGACGCATCATCTTGGTTTCGCCTGTAGAATGAGTTCTGGGGCACTTACAGACAATATCTTTGCAGATTCTGAAACTTCAGAGTGTTTTCTTTCAAAAACTGTCAAGAATATGCATAGTCGAGCATCTTTTCGTGACAAAATATCGCGCTTAAAACGGGAACGTTTTTTATCCAAAAATGAAATAGCGCCCCTAGAGATCAAAGAGGTTAAATCTGCTTCAGCCAGAGTTCACGCTCAAGCAGGTCCAAGTACAGTAGAAGCCAACCAACCAACAATTTCATCAAATGTTTTATCTAAAATCGACGGTTGTCACAGGTAGCTGAGACATCTGCTGAAATCATGTCTGACAGTCGCCCTTCCTCTAACCAGAGCACAATTTTGTGCGAAAAAAATAGAACAGAGTGGGTTCCCTGTGGAGCCACTCTCATCTTCCTGTTTCCCAGGAGTGCTCACCCCTGAACGTGTTGGTTAAGCTCACAACGTTTAGAAATGAGACACGCTTGAAGGACCCCTGTTCAATGTTGTTGGATTCTCCCGCCTAACTGCATAACTAAGTACAGAGAAAGTAAGCTAGGAGTACCTGATGGTGTTCTCTCACAAGATGGTGGAATGATATGGGAAATAATTAGTTATACAGAGCAATTAAGTTTTTAATTCAGTCAATTGACATTAAATTGAATGAAAAAATAATAATCAAAACTATTGACAATGAACCCCAACCCTGGCATGCTCTCCATGCATAACTTCCATAACAGCAGTACCATGATGCTATTCTGATGATATCAAGTTTAACTTTTTTCCTCTTCCCTGTGGTGAGAAAGAGGTACGTTCTAACTGATCTGAGAGAAAGTGATCCTTGATATAACAACAAAGACACTCACATATATGGTAGTAGAGCACCACAGCAAACTGACTTTAAAAAAAAAAAATCTATGACAAAAAACAAATACAATATCTGTTGTTCTCTCTCTCACACACACACACACCACTGCATTCAAAATAATGGGCCCTGCCCAGGCCTATGTGGGTGAGCTGTGGAGGCGGAAACACCAGCGCATGGCTCTCTGTGTCTCTGTTCCCCTGGAAACAGTGGGAGAGGGATTCCCTGACCCTGCTTGGCATGCTGAGCAATACCCACACTAAGCACCCATCTCCATTTCTCTTCTTCCCTCTCTCCTTCATATCCTTTTCTCTCATTCTCTATCCTCTCTCGCACCTTTCTGCTTTCTTATCCATCTCCCTCTTCTCCTCTCTCTCCCTTGCCCAGACTATGTTAAGAGCTACAGAAATGTACCCTAAACTTTCCAGGGAAGCAGTCCAAAAAGCCTGTTCTTTCATCTCCTCTCCCTCTAAATTCAGTCCAGTATAGGCTTCGAAATGTAATCTTGTCACGTTTAGCAAAAAGGAAAACATAATATATTATGTTTTTGTCATTACACTACATTCAGTGTCAATAGATGTGTGACATTTTTGTCAATATGTTGTATTTAATGGGAAGACATGAGTGTCACAGGGGTTAGGGTTAGACAGACACATACAATTTTATGGGCAAGTTATTGAGAGATTCAGAGATATGTGACCAACTGGCTCAAATCAGTCTTATGTAGCAAGTTTGAAAGTGTGTTTTACATTGGATAAAAGTAGAGACTCAGAGCTACAAAATTGTATATCATGCATTGCATTTGAGGAACAATGGGAAATTAATTGTGCTTTGAAAGTTGATAAGCTTGTAAACTCACTTTTGAGAAAACTGCCGTTGAATGTCTTGAGGTTTTGCTTGCCTGAGGTAGAGTATCTCACGATAAGCTCTAGACCACACTATCTACCTAGAGAGTTTTAATCTGTACTTTTCGTAGCTGTCTAGATACCACCACAGACCAATGCTGGCACTAAAAGCGCACTCAATGAGCTGTATACCGCCATAACCAAACAGGAAAATGCTCATCCAGAGGCCGGGGACTTTAATGCAGGGAAATTTAAATCAGTTTTACCTAATGTCCATCAAATGTGCAACCAGAGGGAAAAAAATATTTTTAAAAAGTGGCAGCTCTACCGACCTGTAGCACTCACATCTATAGCTTTGAAAGGCTGGACATGGCTCACATCAACACCATTACCCCAGAAACCTTAAACCCACTCCAATTTGCATTGCACACCAACAGATCCATAGATGATGCAATCTATATTGCACTCCACACTGCCCCTTCCCACCTGGACAAAAGGAACACCTACAGTTGAATTCGGAAGTTTATATACACCTTAGCCAAATACATTTAAACTCAGTTTTTCACAATCCCTGACATTTAATCCAAGTAAAAATTCCCTGTCTTAAGTCAGTTAGGATCACCACTTTATTTTAAGAATGTGAAATGTCAGAATAATAGTAGAGAGAATGATTTATTTCAGCTTTTATTTCTTTCATCACATTCCCAGTGGGTCAAAAGTTTACATACACTCAATTAGTATTTGGTAGTGTTGCCTTTAAATAGTTTAACTTGGGTCAAACGTTTCGGGTAGCCTTCCACAAGCTTCCCACAATAGTTTGGGTTAATTTTGCCCCATTGCTCCTGACAGAGCTGCTGACACCGTTTGTAGGCCTCCTTACTCGCACACGCCTTTTCAGTTCTGCCCACACATTTCCTATAGGATTGAGGTCAGGGCTTTGTGATGGCCACTCCAATAGCTTGACTTTGTTGTCCTTAAGCCATTTTGCCACAACTATGGAAGTACGCGTGGGGTGATTGTCAATTTGGAAAACCCATTTGCGACCAAGCTTTAACTTTAACTGATGTCTTGAGATGATACTTCAATATATCCACATAATTTTCCTGCCTCATGATGCCATCTATTTTGTGAAGTGGACCAGTCCCTCCTGCAGCAAAGCACCTCCACAACATGATAATTCCAAAACATGATGATTCCATCCCCATGCTTCACGGTTGGGATGGTGTTCTTCGGCTTGCAAGCCTCCCCCTTTTTCCTTCAAACATAATGATGGTCATTATGGCCAAACAGTTCTATTTTTGTTCCATCAGACCATAGGACATTTCTCCAAAGAGTACGATCTTTGTCCCCATGTGCAGTTGCAAACCGTAGTCTGGCTTTTTCCTTGCTGAGCGGACTTTCAGGTTATGCCGATATAGGAATCATTTTACTGTGGATATAGATACTTTTGTACCCGTTTCCTCCAGTATCTTCACAAGGTCCTTTGCTGTTGTTCTTGGACTGATTTGCACTTTTCGCACAAAAGTACTTTCATCTCTAGGAGACAGAACGCGTCTCCTTCCTGAGCGGTATGATGACTGCGTGGTCCCATGGTGTTTATACTTGCATACTATTGTTTGTACAGATGAATGTGGTACCTTCAGGTGTTGGAAATTGCTCCAAAAGATGAACCAGACTTATGGAGGTCTACAATTGTTTTTCCTGAGGTCTTGGCTGATTTCTTTAGATTTTTCCATGATGTCAAGCAAAGAGGCACTGAGTTTGAACGTAGGCCTTGAAATGCATCCGCAGGCACATCTCCAATTGACTCAAATTATGTCAATTAGCCTAACAGAAGTTTCTAAAGCCATGACATAATTTTCTGCAATTTCCCAAGCTGTTTTAAAGGCACAATCAATTTAGTGTATGTACACTTCTGACCCAGGGAATTATAAGTTAAATAATCTGCCTGTAAACAATTGTTGGAAAAATGACTTGTCATGCACAAAGTAGATGTCCTAACTGACTTGCCAAAACTACAGTGGAGTAGTTGAAAAACAAGTTTTAATGACTACAACCTAATACCCTGACTACACCGCTCGCATCGCGTGCGCCAGCGTTGCAAAATACATTTAGGAATCTATGTTATTCAATTATTGCACCCACACTACTCGCGTGTGTCAACGAGCGTCTGCGTTGCTAAGGGCTAAAATAGAAGTCGTTCCTATTTCTGACGCAGTTCGCGCTGCAAGTCCTGCCTCTCCCTCCCATCTCCTTATTGGCTTATAGAAGCAGGTACCAATGTGCCATCTCCTCATTGGTTTAACCCATGTGGGTGATTGAAACTGTTGCCGGTTGTCGTGGTAATACTATGAAAGTTTAGATGTCAATCACCGTATAAATTAAACAATGAAAAAGCCTGGAAGGAGGAGAGATGACTAGAAACGATTCGGTTGACCGTTTTTGTGTGTGGATTAATTGTCTGAGTAGAGGATCTTGTGCATTTCAGGTAAAATAACAACCCAATATTTATATCCCAGGACAAATTAACTAGCAACAGCAAGCTAGCTAAACAAATAAAATAAAATTTTATTTGTCACATACACATGGTTAGCAGATGTTAATGCGAGTGTAGCGAAATGGTTGTGCTTCTAGTTCCAACCATGCAGTAATATCTAACAAGTAATCTAATAATTTCACAACAACTACCTTATACACACACAAGTGTAAAGGAATTAATAAGTATATGCACATAAAAATATATTTTGATGAGCAATGGCCGAACGGCATATGCAAGATGCAGTAGATGGTATAGATTACAGTATATACATTTGAGATGAGTAATGTAGGGTATGTAAACATTATATAAAGTGGCATAGTTTAAAGTGAATAGTGATACATTTATGACATCTAATTTTAATTATTAAAGTGGCTAGAGAATGAGGCAGCATCCACTCAATGTTAGTGATGGCTTTTTAACAGTCTGATGGCTTTGAGATCAAAGCTGTTTTTCAGTCTCTCGGTCCCAGCTTTGTTGCACCTGTACTGACCTCGCCTTCTGGATGATAGCGGGGTGAACAGGCAGGTGCTCGCTCGGGTGGTTGTTGTCCTTGATGATCTTTTTGGCCTTCCTGTGACATCGGGTGGTGTAAGTGTCATGGAGAGCAGGTAGTTTGCCCCCGGTGATGCAGACCTCACTACTCTCTGGAGAGTCTTACAGTTGTGGGCGGAGCAGTTGCCGTACCAGGTGATACAGCCCGACAGGATGCTCTCGATTGTGCATCTGTAAAAGTTTGTGAGTGTTTTTGGTGACAAGACACATTTGTTCAGCCTACTGAGGTTGAAGAGGCACTGTTGCGCCTTCTTCACGATGCTATCTGTGTGGGTGGACCATTTCAGTTTGTCCGTGATTTGTACGCAGAGGAACTTAAAACTTTCCACCTTCTCCGCTACTGTCCCGTCGATGTTGATAGGGGGGTGCACACTGCTGTTTCCTGAAGTCCACAATCATCTCCTTTGTTTTGTTGACAGTGAGTGTGAGGTTATTTTCCTGACACCACACTCCGAGGGCCCTCACCTCCTCCCTGTAGGCCGTCTTGTCGTTGTTGTTAATCAAACCTAGCACTGTAGTGTCGTCTGCAAACTTGATGATTGAGTTGGAGGCATGCATGGTCACGCAGTCATGGGTGAACAGGGAGTACAGGAGAAGCCTGAGAACGCACCATTGTGGGGCCCCAGTGTTGAGGACCAACGGGGTGGAGATGTTGTTTCCTACCCTCACCACCTGGGGGCGGCCCGTCAGGAAGTCCAGGTCCCAGTTGCACAGGGCGGGGTCGAGACCCAGGGCCTTAAGCTTAATGACGAGTTTGGAGGGTACTATGGTGTTAAATGCTGAGCTGTAGTCGATGAAAAGCATTCGTACGTATGGATTCCTCATGTCCAGGCGGTAAGCAAATTGGAGTGGGTCTAGGGTGTCAGGTAGGGTGGAGGTGATATGATCCTTGACTAGTCTCTCAAAGCACTTCATGATGACGGAGGTGACTGCTACGGGGCAATAGTCATTTAGCTCAGTTACCTTAGCTTGGGAACTGGAAACAATGGTAGCCATCTTGAAGCATGTTGGAACAGCAGACTGGGATAAGGATTGATTGAATATGTCCGTCAACACACAAGCCAGCTGGTCTGCGCATGCTCTGAGGACGAGGCTAGGGATGCCGTCTGGAAATCTTTAAAATGTAATTCTTAAAATGACACCTGCATACAGTATGTGGCCCTCCCTCACAGACACCTCTCCAACAACGATTTTAACATAAGTGCAAAACCTGTTGGAGGATTAAGGGTGTGGTCCATGGACTCTTGTAACCAGAAAACCCTGTGTCACATACATATCTAGGTGAACAGATATTCAGAAGGTCTAATGTCATTTATCATTCAGCAACTGTTCCATTGAGTACATGGTTATATTATTTTATAATATATGAGTCCTTTAAACACATTCCTTATCCCAACATCAAGGGCAATCACCTCTTTGTCACATTCATATGGTTCAGCATGATGATAAAGTCCATCTCTCTCATCTTTTGAGCACCATTTACAGAAACCTCTTTTTGAACAAGGTTTGTGAAAGTGAGTTTGCCCTTTGACATTAGGTGGGGGTCTGTGATCAGGCTTGATGTCCTCACTGTCCTTTATATAGTTCGGTACTGAGTATATGTCCGGAAGATCACCATCTATGTCAGTTTCCAGCAACCGTTGTTGTTCCTGATAGACACGGCAAGCCCACCCTCCACCTGGAATTATACCCCACTGACACTCAGTGGGTGCTAATGGGCAGTCCAATGGTCCTCCTTTAGCATTGCATGGTTGTCAGTGTATTGTCCTGGAGCTCCAGGGACAGGGTACACCTCCACAGGTGGGTTGGTAATGACTGTATGTACAGTCATCGTTTTTACTGTGGTTTGAATCAGGAGAGATTTTAACAAAGGTAAGATACAGCAAAAAAACTACTCCCTTCACCACCAGTGCTATACATACCTATGATAATTGCCATTTTTGCAAACATTGATCCACATTTTCCCAGAGTTAAATCCAGCCAATCCCAAGCATGTGCCAAGCACATCCCAAGCACCTGTCTTAGTCTTTTCAGTTTGGTCATTGCTTCAGTGAATTACCCGTCCGAAGCATTGTTGTTAGGGATCAAGGTACAGCTTTCATCTCCGAACATTACGCAGACTCCTCCTTTTTCCGGGAATAGCCAATTCAACACTTGCCTATTTTGCCAGGTCATAATACTTGTTGCCTGCACCTGTTCTCCTAGTGCTGTCAACGCGGAGTCTGTATAGTTAATAAACCTTTGATTATAGTAAATATAATTAATCCTGTCCAAGTTTTTGTTAGGCGATTAGCAGACAAATATTGATTCCAACCCTGATTTTATCTAATCTCTTACCTTGTATTCATTAGGAATTTTGTTGTTTTCAGTTGTTCTATTGTATCCAGATAGACTCTGGGGTCCGATTCATAAGCTCTTCTAATTATTTTTGGAGCAATGTCTTGATCGTAATTTTTCAAGGGGCCCCAATCCTTCCCATTCTTTTGGTAATGTTGCTCTATGTCGTCCCCCCTGACAAACCCAGAAGAAATCTGCCACTGACTGATCCTCATATAGAGCAATCAGGGATAATGCTAGGGTCTGATTCTGACAGTTTTCTGGCATCACTACATGTTTTCTGCTTGTTCCTGCTGCCTGATACACCGCCCTTATTGGTGTATTCGCTTTCCAAGAGGTATCCTTGGTTAGATACCAGATAATGCCACACTCACCCTGAAATTTCCCTAGGTTGTTTTCCCCATTTTTTTTATTAAAACACTTGTATGTCTACTAATTATTGTGTTTCCATTTTTCTATGGTTTATCCTCATGTCCAGCTGTTTGCACCAATCTCCACACCCTGTTCGACTATAATATTTTTGATATTCCGGGCTTCCTAAATATGACAAACATTCTGCTGGACAGTACGGTCTCTCCCAGTCTCTTAGATGACAGAAGTTGTTGTTAAAGTCAGCACATTCCTGGCAGCTGTGGGGGTTAGGCATAACTACCAATTCCTTCAGCCTAGAGGGAGTGCATACCAGACAATCAGTCTTGTAATCATATCCACAGAGTACTGTGCCCATTTGTACCACTCATTTTTCATAGCCTCTTCCCAGGCATTATCTTTACATACATGAAGGGAACGATTTGGCATTTCCCATATGATTGATGAGGATCTCTATATGGCACATGTGTGGTCCCTTAGTAGACGTCCATGAGTGTTATTAAAATAGGCCGGCGGCCTTCGGGTCATGCGCCAGGGCACGCTCTTCTGGGAAGCATCAAATTAAGTCTCTCTGACATTTGTTTTCTGTTTTATAAAATGTTAAATTTTTGGTCATTTTTCCGCTGTACCGGAAAATTCCACCAGATGACGAATGGCTGCTTATTGCAAATGGACAAAACATCACCAAATTGACATGGTAATTTCTCCTAAACGGAAAAGACTTCGAAGACGAAACTTGGTGAGCGTGGGTTTGGCCAAATGGGCTTTTAGAACAGAAACAAGATGGGGTCAAGGCCTCAATGCTTTTTGAGTTAAGGCCCATTTTTGGGGGATTAAAGGTCAAAAATGGTAATAGAGCGCTAATTTGACCGCTTCACATCAAAGTACATGAACCTACGATGTAAGTAAAAAAAGAACCAGCCATTTATCTTTCGTAATTTACGAGAAAACATACAATGTACAATTTAAACTAGGGGGCACTATTTTCATTTTTGGAAAAATAACTTTCCCAAAGTAAACAGGCTATTTTGTCAGGACAAGATGCTAGAATATGCATATCATTGACAGCTTAGGATAGAAAACACTCTAAAGTTTCCAAAACTGTACAAATATTGTCTTTGAGTATAACAGAACTGATATTGCAGGGGAAGCCTGAGAGAAATCCAATCAGGAAGGGACTCTTATTCGCCTGTTGCTCTCTTCTCAAAGCGTGCCATAAATTGGGGTGATGTGAGTCAAAGTTTATTCCGTCTCTCAGCGTGTTTCCCACTGCTCCGTTCAGGTCGCTGGCATACAGTACATCCTCCATTTCTGCCACTCCCACTACTCTCGCCAACAGTGCCTTCAGATCCCCCACAGCCAGCAGTTTCCCCATGGTTTGCTCTTCAAAAGTTTTAATTCATTTCCAGCTCCGTCTTGGAGGTCAGGTAGGCGAGCAACCAACCCTTCCACGTCCTGCGAGCCCCATGGGACATATTGCCCTTGTATTCCCTTTATCAAAATTGGTAATTGTCTGTCAGTTTTTTCAGCTTTCTCCTATCTCTCAGCCTTCCTTCTTCACTTTCTCTGTCAGAGTCCTTCCCTTAGGTCAATTCCTTCCCTTCCACATTCCTCATCCAGTTCCCCAAGATCCTGTTCCCTGAAGGCACTCTGCTCTCTCGCTTTCTTTTCTTTTTCTCTTGCTAGTTCTCTCTTTAGTTGTTATACTTCTTTCCACTAGCTCATTTGTCCTATCTATCTTATCCATTATACCTTATCCTTTTAACGATGCTGCGAATTTTTGCAGCTTTTTGTTAAAAATTGCGCAACATTTCAAAGTCCTGCTACTCATGCCAGGAATATAGTATATGCATATATATGTGTGTATAGAAAACACTCTGAAGTCTCTAAAACTGGTAAAATCGTGTCTGTGGCTATAACAGAGCGTGTTTAGGAGTAAAAATCCCAGGGAAAACTGTTCACCAAAAACACACAAAAACAATTCATCCGCCAGTCTTTGAATTGTCTAAGGCAAAAGAAAATAGATCCGGTTCCGTTTACAACGCCTACAGCTTCCACAAAAGTGGAATATAGGCTCTTCCTGTCTTGAGGTGCACCCAGGAAATTATGAAAGTAAAAAAAATGGACAATGATTTCAAGACTTGCTGCTATCGAATACAGATCGATTATTAACGTTTATTAATACCTAAAGTTGGTTTACAAAAGTCGTTTGAAGTGATTTGTAAAAGTTTATAGGCAACTTTTTTAATTTTAAAAAGTGACGTTGCGTCTCGTAAAGGTGACTTTTCCTTGGATCAGACGGCCTTCATAAATGGACATTTTGGACATACTTTGACGGATTTAATTGGGAAAAAGACCCAATTGTGATGTTTATGGGACATATAGTAGTGCCAACAGAGAAGCTCGTCAAAGGTAATGAATGTTTTATATTTTATTTCTGCATTTTGTGTAGCGCCGGCTACCGCAAAATCTGTTGTTTAGGTGACGTTTTGGTATTTTGGGGGGGTGCATGCTATCAGATAATAGCTTCTCATGCTTTCGCCGAAAAGCATTTTACAAATCTGACTTGGTGGATAGATTCACAACGAGTGTAGCTTTAATTCAGTACCTTGCATGTGTGTTTTAATGAAAGTTTGAGATTTATCGAGTACTATACTATAGTACTATAGGTGGCGCTCTGAAATTTCCGCTGAGGTGTTCCTGTGCAGGAACCACGTCGGTAAGAAGTTATACCTTCATCTAATGATTCCTCATTTTCATCTTCTTCTTTTATTGGCATCTTTGCCAGGGCTTCTCTTAATCCTTTATAACAGTCAAATCTTTCCAGCCTTGTTTCTATAGCTTGCTCAGTCTTTCATTTCCTTCCTTTTAGTTGTTTTTTCTTTTACCCGAGAGGGCGCAGAGGGAGTCTCCTTCTCCTCTTCTATCTCTAGTTCTCCCTTTATTTCCACTACCCTGACACCAGCGGAAATTGTCCATTGGTGTACGGCGGAGGTTTTGTAAACCATTCTACTTTCTTTCTGTCTGTTTTTTCATCATCTTTCCTCAACATTCCTCTCGCTGTATTTGTTATTTTCAGCAGTCCCTCTCCTTCTGCTTTAAACATTTTTATCACCTGGCTTCATTTTTCTCTTATTTTTTATTTTGTCACTTGTTTTATAGTTTTTTATTAGGGTTTCCATTTCCTCACACACTGTGACATCAACCATCCCTCCTTCTGGCCATTTTGTTGTCATTTTCTTGGTTCATGTTCCCATTTCTGGGATATTTTTGTTAGTTCCTCCCTAAATAGGGGATATCTGGTGCCTAGGATTTCTACTGCCGTTTTATTCATTTCTACCACTTGCAGTCTTGGTCATCCTACCGCCAGTCTCAGGTTTAGTCCCTTTTCTGTGTTGGGTCTACTAGTCACCAGTAATTTTCTTAATGTTAGTCTGGTGACAGTTTGTGTTTTTAGTATTGCTACTCTTTTATTTGTTATCCACCCTTCCTGTCTAAGTGCTACTGATATTTATATTTCAGTTTTTTTTATTTGTTTTCCTGTAACCCCTGTTTTTTTTTCAAATCCTTTATGTTCCCCTATAGGCAGGTATGATTCTACCTGGGTATCTATGGGTACAACCACAAAATATAAATGTTTAACTTGAGTTAATTATTCAAGTGTTTAACCTATTAGTCTTATCCTCCAGTTTATTCCAATTATACCACTCCAGTCTATGTATGGCCACTCTTCTTCCACCTCTTCTAGGTTTCATATTTCTGTTAGGCTTCTTAATGGGGCGGTTTTCTTTTCCTCTGTTAAGTTATACCCTTTTCCAAGCAAATTCTTGTATTTAAATGTTTTACAAAAATGTGTTTTTATCCCTTTAGCTTCTTGTAGTATTCATGTTATCCTTTGTTCTCTAGTTTCATCCTGCTCTGCCATTCACTGCCCTATTAATAATTTGTCGACACTTGATACTCCTAGCCAAAATTCAGTTATTGTAAATGTGTGTGTTCGTCTTTCTTATAGTATACTTATTTTTCCTGACTGCCACCACCTTATAGCTAGTCTCAAAAATCGCCTTTTTATTCTTATTTTCCTTATTTCTAGACCATTTGGTAGCTTATATCGTTCTATTCTTATCACTTCAATAGTCATTCGTGCCACATGCACACTCCCCTCCTTTACTGTGGGACTGGGTCTGTCCTCTGTGCCAGTTCACACTTAAGTGACAATCTAGGAGAGGTGCGCAACCTTTTCCCCACCAAAGCGTAAAGGGTTATGTTTTTTTTATTCACACCCCTCCTTCTCAGTGCGAGACTAGATGCATCCTCTCTGCTGGGTCACACTAAAGTGACGATCCAGGAGAGGTGCTCAACCTTTTCCCCACTAAGGACAGAAGATTTTCACTCACTTGCGCTTTCCTAAGCGACCTGCAAATTCAGCCCTTCTCTGATACCGCTTTTTTTGTGTCGGAAGTGTATTATACAAGGTTTTTGCCTGTCTAAGCAGCCCTTAATTGATTCACTTCTCCGACACAACAAAGCGGTCCACAGGACTTTTGCCTATCTGTGCAGTCCCCCAGTGATACACTTCCTCAACACACTAGAGCGGTATCCATAGGACTTTTGTTGCATATCTGTGAAGTCCCCTAGTGATTCACTTTCTCAACACACTAGAGCAGTATCCATAGGACTTTTATTGCCTATTTTTATTCGACCATGCAGACGGACAGTTGCCGCCCCAAAATGGATTGAGCAGAACAGTTAACAGGGCAGACAGATGAATTGAACAAGCTCGAACTAATTCCCCAGATGAGCAGCTGAGTGAGCAAGATGAATTGAGTGACCAACCCGACTTGGACTGATTGAATAAGATGAACGAATTGCGTTCACAACCTCAAACAGGTTGAACAAACAAGTCCGGCCAAACTGAATCAGATAAAACAATCTAAACTCAAACAGACTGAACAAACTGGTCAGATGAACTCCTCGATTAAAACAAGTAATAACCCCACTCAACTGAGCCAATCAAAACAGATGAGGCACACTACTCACCCTCCAATCTTTCTACTATATTTTCACTGTTGCGACCCTCAAAGCTCTTTTCCCTTCATTATTTTTGCATGCACTTTATTGAACTCTAAAGCTCTTAATATCCTTAGTTCATTACATTTGGAGAGACCTACTTGGTGTTTTATTGCTGAGGCAGGTTCTCAAAACGAACCACAAACTTTATACTATAAGTGTGAACTTTGCTTACCTCTTTTTAGGTGGCCACCTGTTTGTGTAGTTCATCTAAAAACACCCATCTGCAGCTACAGAGTTTTCCACTGTTGTTGGTCCCTTGTAGCCACTCCTGGTAAGCTCACCATTTTATGTTGTGGAAATACTCAGTCCCAGATGCTAATATATGCATATTAGTAGTAATACTGGATAGAGAACACGCTGAAGTTTCTAAAACTGTTTGAATGATGTCGGTGAGTCCTGTTATGGATGATGCGAATTTTCGCAGCTTTTTGTAAAAAATCGTGCAACATTTCAAAGTCCTGCTACTCATGCCAGGAATATAGTATATGCATATGATAAGTATGTGTGTATAGAAAACACTCTGAAGTCTCTAAAACTGGTTAAATCGGGTCTGTGGCTATAACAGAACGTGTTTAGGAGTAAAAATCCCTGGTAAAACTGTTTACCAAAAACACAAAAAAAATATTAGTCCGCCATTCAATGTATTGTTTAAGACGACAGAAAATATATGCAAATCCCCTGTAAATGCCTACAGCTTCCACACGATGTCGCCATTGCTGTCAATTTCTGACTCATTTATCCGATTTTTGCAGCATCAGACTGGCCTTCAGCAAATGACATTTTGGGTATACAATGACGGATTTAATCGGGAAAAATACCCAATTGTGATGTTTATGGGACATATAGGAGTGCCAACAAAGAAGCTCGTCCAAGGTAATGAATGTTTTATATTTTATTTCTGCGTTTTGGGTAGCGCCGGCTACCGCAAAATCTGTTGTTTACGTGTCGTGCTGGTATTTTGGGGGGATGCATGCTATCAGATAATAGCTTCTCATGCTTTCGCCGAAAAGCATTTTACAATTCTGACTTGGTGGCTAGATTCACAACGAGTGTAGCTTTAATTCAGTACCTTGCATGTGTATTTTTATGAAAGTTTGAGATTTATCGAGTACTATACTCGAGTACTATAGGTGGCGCTCTGAAATTTCCGCTGAGCTGTCCCTGTGCAGGGACCACCTCCGTAACAAGATAACAGAACTCAGATGGCAGGCAAAAACCAGAGAAAAATCCAACCAGGAAGTGGGAAATCTGAGATTTGAAGTTTTTCAACTCATTGCCATTCCAATATACAGTGTAAATGGGGTCATATTGCACTTCCTAAGGCTTCCACTAGATGTCAGCAGTCTTTAGAATGTTGTTTAAAAACATCCTAGTTTGACAAGTTTCTATGGGCTGTAATATAACTTTTTGAACTTTTCGTCCGACGTTCGGCTGGACCTGAACGCGCGTTTGGATTTGTTTACCAAACGCGCTAACAAAAGAAGCTATTTGGACATAAATGATGGACATTCTCAAACAAATCAAACATTTATCGTGGAACTGGGATTCCTGGGAGTGCATTCTGATGAAGATCATCAAAGGTAAGTGAATATTTATAATGCTATTTCTGACTGATATTGACTACACAATATGGCGGATATCTTTTTGGCTGCTTTGTTGTCTGAACGCTGTACTCAGATTATTGCACGGTTTGCTCATTCGGTAAAGTTTTTTTGAAATCTGACACAGCGGTTGCATTAAGTGTCCATGGATCATTCCCACCTTCTCAAAAGTAGAAAGAATGTTTAATTCTCCCATTTTGGGGAGTTAGGAGTTTGGCCAAGTGCAGTGCTTTGTTCTCTCTCTCTAAATACTGCATGGTAGTTTCTACCTGGTATTTATGACCTGAGGTACTAAACCTGGTTTAGGAGAGAGTGCGAGAGAAAGGTGGAAGCCACGATCTACACCCAGAAAGGGCCACATCATGACACAACCAATGGCTATTGATTATGAGAATAAATTAGAAACAATATCAAAAATAAACAATATTAAACAAATATAGATACAGTGAGGCAAAAAAGTATTTAGTCAGCCACCAGTTGTGCAAATTCTCCCACTTAAAAAGATGAGAGAGGCCTGTAATTGTCATCATAGGTACACTTAAACTATGACAGACAAAATGAGAAAAATAAATCCAGAAAATCACATTTTAGGATTTTTTATGAATTTATTTGCAAATTATGGTGGAAAACTTTTGTTATTGACCAAATACTTATTTATCTCAATACTTTGTTATATACCCTTTGTTGGCAATGACAGAGGTCAAATGTTTTCTGTAAGTCTTCACAAGGTTTTCACACACTGTTGCTGGTATTTTGGCCCATTCCTACATGCAGATCTCCTCTAGAGCAGTGATGTTTTGGGGCTGTTTCTGGGCAACACGGACTTTCAACTCCCTCCAAAGATTTTCTATGTGGTTGAGATCTGGAGACTGGCTAGGCCACTCCAGGACTTTGAAATGCTTCTTATGAAGCCACTCCTTCGTTGCCCGGGTGGTGTGTTTGGGATTATTTTCATGCTGAAAGACCCAGCCACGTTTCATCTTCAATGCCCTTGCTGATGGAAGGAGGTTTTCACTCAAAATCTCATGATACATGACCCCATTCATTCTTTCCTTTACACGGATCAGTCGTCCTGGTCCCTTTGCAGAAGAACAGCCCCAAAGCATGATGTTCACACCCATGCTTCACAGTAGGTATGGTGTTCTTTGGATGCAACTCAGCATTCTTTGTCCTCCAAACACGACAATACCAAAAAGTTATATTTTGGTTTCATCTGACCATATGACATTCTCCCAATCTTCTTCTGGATCATCCAAATGCTCTCTAGCAAACTTCAGACGGGCCTGGACATGTACTGGCTTAAGCAGGGGGACACCTCTGGCACTGCAGGATTTGAGTCCCTGGCGGCATAGTGTGTTACTGATGGTAGGCTTTGTTACTTTGGTCCCAGCTCTCTGCAGGTCATTCGCTAGGTCCCCCCGTGTGGTTCTGGGATTTTTGCTCACCGTTCTTGTGATCATTTTGACCCCACGGGGTGAGATCTTTTGTGGAGCCCCAAATCGAGGGAGATTATCAGTGGTCTTGTATGTCTTCCATTTCCTAATAATTGCTCCCACAGTTGATTTCTTCAAACCAAGCTGCTTACCTATTGCAGATTCAGTCTTCCCAGCCTGGTGCAGGTCTACAATTTTGTTTCTGGTGTCCTTTGACAGCTCTTTGGTCTTGGCCATGGTGGAGTTTGGAGTATGACTGTTCGAGGTAATGGACAGGTGTCTTTTATACTGAATACAAGTTCAAACAGGTGCCATTAATACAGGTAACGAGTGGAGGACAGAGGAGCATCTTAAAGAAGAAGTTACAGGTCTGTGAGAGCCAGAAATCTTGCTTGTTTGTAGGTGACCAAATACTTATTTTCTACCATGATTTTCAAATAAATTCATTAAAAGTCCTACAATGTGATTTTCTGGATTTTTTTTCTCATTTTGTCTGTTATGGTTGAAGTGTACCTATGATGAAAATTACAGGCCTCTCATCTTTTTAAGTGGGAGAACTTGCACAATTGTTGGCTGACTAAATACTTTTTTGCCCCACTGTAAGTACTGATATGGTGACAACTTGGAACTGAGCAAGTGTGATGTTTGTTTGTCAAGTTTTTTTCTTATTTTACTTGTTTTTTCTGTTTTGACTCCTTTCTGCAAAAACTAATTGCCTAGTCATGTCGACTCTTGTGGATCTATGCAGTTCTAAATATAAAAATAATTTTAGGAAAATGGAATCCAGCCAAAGATATCCAATGGTTGGAATTTTTCTCTTACCCACATCCTGCATATTGATTGCCAGGGTTAGGAACATTTGCAAGAAACTACCTAAAGCAGGTGACACACATAGGATTGTCTACCGTTCACCAACCAAGATTAATTAACACCTCTGAACAGTGTCGGCAATTCATCTCTTTTGACCTTGAAGTTGTCAGCCACAAAACCTCCCAAAAAAGTCCCAAAAAACTGAAATATTTCCTAGACATAGGATAGAAACTTCAAAACCTTATTCCTTATGATTTCTTTTTTTACTGTCTTTTTTTAACCATTTATGAATGTGTTATTTATTGTGTTTCTCTGCTATACTAGTAAAGGCCAAATACAATATTTTTTGTTGATACCTAAAGGGGTCCTAAAATTCAATATCAAATGGTCATACCATGGATCATTTAGCCATCTTAAAACAATTCCATATGTTAGCTTAGCAGTACCCCCATCATCACGGAAATTGAGCAAATTCTTAGCATGTTAGCTAACCCTTCCCCAAACACTAACCATTTTAGCTAACCCTTCCCCTAACCCTTTAACCTAACTCATAAACTTAATCCTAACCCCTAGCCAACATTAGCCACCTAGCCAACTAGCTAGAATTCGCAACATATCATATGTTTTGACAATTCATATAATAAGATATAATACCAACTGTAATTCATATAACATATCATATGAAATGGGTGATGGACATCAACAAATTAATACATACCATATGAAACGTAACATACTTAATGAGGTCTCTCGGATTTACATACATACATATCCGAAATGCTCGGAGACCAGCTTGCCCTCTGCCCACTAAATGGCAGAAAGGTAGGCCTCACTTGAAGCCTGTCCTAGAATTAAGGTGCTTTTGAGTGACATTGGAAGAATGGTTGAGAATAGAAACACAACTCATGTATGGGACCATTCAGCAGACACTCCCAATGAACGCTGTAATGTTCTGACCTTAGTTCCTTTGTTTTATCTTTTGTTTTAGTATGGCCAGGGCGTGAGTTGGGTGGGTTGTCTATGTTAGTTTTGTATGATTTGCTATGTCTGAATGTGATGTTCTCAATCAGAGGCAGATGTCAATCGTTGTCCCTGATTGAGAACCATATTTAGGGAGCCTGGTTTCTATTGTGTTTTGTGGGTGGTTGTTTTCAGTCTTTGTGTGTCTGAACCAGACATAACTGTTTAGGTTGTTTCTTTGTTGTTTTGATTATTATTAAAAATCATGAACACTTAGCACGCTGCACCTTGGTCCTCACCTTCTTCCACCGACGACAGCCGTTACAAGCGCAAGCCTACACATGACCATGTGAAATTAATTTTTCACAGTGAAAACTTGGCACCACAGAAAATAAGGACTTTCTTCCATATAAAGTATTACCTATAACCCCCCCCCCCTCTAAACAACCCATTGTGACCTTATTTATGCCCTGTGTTCAGCTTCCTGAGGCTACATGAAGTGGCTTAATTCATTGTCAACATGGTCCTACATTTTCTCCCTGCAGTTACTCAAAAACACTGTATTCAACCCTCTGTGGAACGAGCAATTCTTAACATAAAGGCTTGAAATTCAAGTAATTGTTAGAGTGAGCGTACATTGAATTTCAGTTACCTGCAATGAAAGGAAGACTTAATTGGAGGTCAAAGAGGTGTTACAAAGGTTGAGTCCTACATTTTACATTTGCTACTCAGTGACGGTCATGACCGAGCATATGAAAGTTGAATTCAATTGGCCCAAAACAGTATTTGACCTTCATGAGACAAGAGCCTTGTTAGAAGGAATACTGAACAGGATATCGGTCAAATTGTTTTAGATTATTTTGGACTTGATACTTGAAACTGTCCATGTCTGTCTGTCTGTCCGTCTGTGAATGTATATATTTGTCTGAGTGTATTTGTCTGTCAATGAGTGTCTGTCTGTCTACCTGCCTGTCTGTCTGTGAGTGCGGCTTTCTGTCTGTCGGTCTGTCTATATGTGACCCTTTTCAGGAAAGTAGGCGTATGTCACGAGTCACTACTTCACAGGAGAGCTGTTTGAATGTAAAATAAATTCTGCCAAAATGCGTTTTTTGAACATGTTAGCTTAGGTCCCTTAATAACACATTTGTATGCCATCTGTAAATACAAATTAAATTGTTAAATTACAAGCCTAGTTGGTTTAGCCACAGTAGAAGACCTCAACCTCTCCGCTAGCCATGATTGGCTGAGATAATGAGTGGGCTGGACATGCGATGAGTTTGGATTGGTTTATCATATAGCATGCTTCTGTCTATATGAGCTGATCAGTATATGTTGGTAATCCTGTCTAACGCGGCTGTTTTATGTATTGCGTAGTAAAAGTGCATAAGTGTTACGCCCCACTTTCTGGAGGACTGTGGGGAAACACATGTCTCTGGATTACATCTTCAAACTAAGGTCAACCATGGCCTCCGTGACAGGAGACTATGAATACGGTTAAGAAAGTGGTTTCATTTCAAGTTAAAGTTAGATGGCTGGCTGGCTTGCTTGCTAACGTTACATGTGTGATCTTATTATTCGTATCTCAGAGCCATTTGCTTGGCTTGCAGACATTGAACCTGGCTGAGTAGCTACCTGCCGATTGATGCAGGGTAGTAACATCATGAGTTGGGATTATGGTTTAGCTAGCTAGCTACATATCTTAAAACCTCTGAAGGACCCTCCCATTTTTTTCAATTTTCGCCTAAAATGACATCAAATCTAACTGCCCGTAGCTCAGGCCGTGAAGCAAGGATATGCATATTCTTGGTACCATTTGAAATGAAACACTTTGACGTTTGTGGAAATGTGAAAGGAAGGTATGATAATATAACACGTTATATCTGGTTAAAGATAATACAAAGAAAAACCTGCCGTTCTTTTCTCTTTTTACCATCATCTTTAAATTGCAAGAGAAAGGACATAATGTATTATTCCAGCCCAGGATTTAGATTGGCCATTTAGATATTGGCCACTAGATGACAGCATTGTGTTTGCAAAGTTTTAGACTGATTCAATAAACCATTGCATTTCTGTTTGTGTTTCTTAATACATTTTCATGTTCAAAATGTTGCACTCTCCTCAAACAATAGCATGGTATTATTTCACTGTAATAGCTACTGTAAATTGGACTGTGCAGTTAGATTAACACTAATTTAAGCTTTCTGCCAATATTAGATATGTCTATGTCAAGGGAAATGTTGTTACTTACAACCTCATGCTAATTGCATTAGCCTATATTATCTCAACCGTCCCGTGGAAGGGGCACCGATCCAGAAGAAGTTGTAACCTTCTACATGAAAGTATGGAATTTCATATGAAGGTTAACTAGTCAGTGGCCACACCCCCGTGAGCCTAGACATCACATTACGTGTCATGGACCGCCCTTTTTCTACTGAAACGTTTAAAACCCACTCCTGATGAAATTCACACCAGACCACGCAAATCCCAGTGTAAGCTAAGGTTGCAAATGGTTGAATTTCTAACACCAAAACATGCCGGGTGATGCTGGTGTGTGAAGTGGTTTAAACCTACTGGAGTGCGTGCTACGAGTGGGTGCTGCTATGGTGACCAGTGAGCTGAGATAAGGCGGGCTAGTGGTGGGTAGTGTATGGGGCTTTGGTGACTAAACGGATGGCACTGTGATAGACTGCATCAAATTTGTTGAGTGGAGTGTTGGAAGCTATATTATAGATGACATCGCCGAAGTCGAGGATCGGTAGGATGGTCTGTTTTACAAGGGTATGTTTGGCAGCATGAGTGAAGGATGCTTTGTTGTGATTTAGGAAGCCGATTATGGATTGGAGATGCTTAATGTGAGTCTGGAAGGAGAGTTTACAGTCTAGCCAGACACCTAGGTATTTGAAGATGTCCACATATTCTAAGTCAGAGTAGTCCAGAGTAGTGATGTTGGACGGGCGAGCAGGTGCGGGCAGTGATCGAATGAATAGCATGCATTTAGTTTTACTTGCAGGCCACGGAAGGAGAGTTGTATGGCATTGAAGCTCGTCTGGAGGTTAGTTAACACAGTGTCCAAAGAGGGGCCAGAAGTATACAAAATGCTGTTGTCTGTGTAGAGGTGGATCAGAGAATCACCAGCAGCAAGAGCGACATCATTGATGTATACATAGAAGAGATTCGGCCCGAGAATAGAACACAATTGGCAAAGCCATAGAGACTGCCAGAGATCCGGACAACAGACCCTCCGATTTGACACACAAAACTCTATCAGAGAAGTAGTTGGTGAACCAGGCGAGGCAATCATTTGAGAAACCAAGGCTGTCGAGTCTGCCAATAAGAATGTGGTGATTGACAGAGTCGAAAGCCTTGGCCAGGTCGATGAATACGGCTGCACAGTAATGTCTCTTATCGATGGCGGTTATGATATCGTTTAGGACCTTGAGCGTGGCTGAGGTGCACCCATGACCAGCTCTGAAACCAGATTGCATTGCGGAGAAGGTACGGTGGGATTTTGAAATGGTCGGTAATCTGTTTGTTAACTTGGCTTTTGAAGACCTTAGATAGACAGGGTTGGATAAATATACGTCTGTAGCAGTTTGGGTCTAGAGTGTCACCCACTTTGAAGAGTGTAATTACCGCGGCAGCTTTCCAATCTTTGGGAATCTCAGACGATACGAAAAAGAGGTTGAACAGGCTCGTAATAGGGGTTGCAACAATTTCTGCAGATAATTTTAGAAAGAGAGGGTCCAGATTTCGCAGCTGTTTCAGAACATCAGCTATCTGGATTTGGGTGAAGGAGAATGGTGGGGGCTTGGGCGGGTTGCTGTGGAGGGTGCTGGGCAGTTGACCGGGGTAGGGTTAGCCAGATGGAAAGCATGGCCAACTGTAGAGAAATGCTTATTGAAATGTTAAATTATAGTGGATTTATCGGTGTTAACAGTGTTTCCCAGCCACAGAGCAATGGAAAGCTGGGAGGAGGTGCTCTGATTCTCCATGGACTTTACAATGTCCCGGAACTTTTTTGAGTTTGTACTACAGGATGCACATTTCTGTTTGAAAAAGCTAGCCCTAACTGCCTGTGTATATTTGTTCCTAACTTCCCTGAAAAGTTGCATATCACGGGGGCTATTTGATGCTAATGCAGAACGCCACAGGATGTTTTTGTGCTGGTCAAGGGAAGACAGGTCTGGAGTGAACCAAGGACTCTTTTTATTCATGGTTTTACATTTTTTGAATGGAGCATGCTTGTTTAAGATGGTGAGGAAGACACTTTTAAAGAATAGCCAGGCATCCTCTACTGAACGGGATGAGGTCCATGTTATTCCAGGATACCCCGGCCAGGTCGATTAGAATGGCCTGCTCGCAGAAGTGTTTTATGGAGTGTTTGAGGTGTGGTTGTTTGATCGCAGACCCATTACGGATGCAGGCAATGAGGCAGTGATCGCTGAGATCTTGATTGAGAACAGCAGAGGTGTATTTGGAGGGCGTGTTAGTTAGGATGATATCTATGAGGGTGCCCGTGTTTATGGATTTGGGGTTGTACCTGATAGGTTCATTGATCATTTGTGTGAGATCGATGGCATCAAGCTTAGATTGCAGGATGGCCAGGGTGTTAAGCATGTCCCAGTTTAGGTCACTTAGTAGAACAAGCTTAGAAGATAGATGGGAGGCAATCAATTCACATATGGTGGCAGAGGGTGGTCTATAGCAAGCTGCAACGGTGAGAGACTTGTTTCTGGAAAGGTGCATTTTTAGAAGTAGAAGCTCGAATTGTTTTGGTACAGACCTGGATAGTAAGACAGAAATCTGCAGGCTCTTTGCAGTAGATTGCAACACCGCCCCCTTTGTCTGTTCTATCTTTTCAGAAAATGTTGTAGTTAGGAATGGAGATTTCAGAGTTTTTGGTGGTTTTCCTAAGCCAGGATTTAGACATGGCTAAGACATCCGGGTTGGCAGAGTGTGTTAAACAAATTTAGGGAGAAGGCTTCTAATGTTAACATGCATGAAACCAAGGCTTCAATGGTTACAGAAGTCAACAAATGAGAGCACCTGCGGAGTGGGAGTGGAGCTCGGCACTGCAGGACCTGGATTAACCTCTACATAACCAGAGGAACAGAGGAGAAGTAGGATAAGGGTATGGCTAAAGGCTACAGGAAATGGCCGTCTAGCACGTTCGGAACAGAGAGTAAAAGGAGCAGGTTTTTGGGCACGATAGCATAGATTCAAGGCATAGGTAAGGTACATTGGAGGTAAACCTAGGCATTGAGTAATGATGAGAGAGATATAGTCTCTTGAGATGTTTAAACCAGGTGATGTCATCGCATATGTAGGAGGTGGAACAACCTGTTTGGTTAAGGCATATTGAGCAAGGCTAGAGGCTCTACAGTGAAATAAGACAGTAATCGACGAGGCATATTAATATTAGAGAGAGGCATGAGTAGTCAAGTGATCATATGGGTCCAGTGAGTGGTTGGGCTGGGTGGGGACATGGCAATTCAGACAGTTAGCAGGCCGGGGCTAACAAGCTAGCAGTTAGCAGAAATGCATGCCCAAATTCAACTGCCTGCTACTCATCCCCAGAGGATAAAATATGCATATTATTAGCATATCATTAAACCCAGAGGACAAACCATTCAGACTTTTTTTTTTTTAGGTCACTCTCTTTTCAATGGGCTTTCATTGGGAATCCAGATTTCTAACGGACCTTCTTGCAGTTCCTATCACTTCCACTGGATGTCAACAGTCTTAAGAAATTGGTTGAGGTTATTCCTTTGTGTAATGAAGAAGTACGGCCATCTTGAACGAGGGTCACTTGAAGTGTACTGTTAGATAGAGGCGCGTGACCAGAAAGCATGCTACAGTTTGTTTTCCTCCTGTATTGAACACAGATCATCCCGTTTTCAATTTTATTGATTATTTACTTTAACTTCTTGCTCCTACTTGAGACGCAGATGTCTCAAGTAGCCACCTGGAAATGCAAATGCGCTACGCTAAATGCTAAATGTACTCGTTAAAACTCAAACCTTTATCAAAATTCACATGCAGGGTATTGAATTAAAGCTACACTCGTTGTGAACCTAGCCAAAAGGTCAGATTTTTAAAATGCTTTTCGGCGAAAGCATGAGAAGCTATTATCTGATAGCATGCAACACCCCAAAATGCCTGAATGCGATGTAAACAAAGATATAGCGTAGCCGGCGCTACACAAAACGCAGAAATAAAATATAAAACATTCATTACCTTTGACGAGCTTCTTTCTTGGCACTCCTATATGCCCCATAAACATCACCATTGGGTATTTTTTTCGTTTAAATCGGTCCATATATACCCAAAATAGCTTTCTATGGAAGCTGTGTCATTCAGAAAAAAACAGCGTTTTTAAACGCTGCGTCATTTTTTTAAATTAAAAAAGTCGACGATAAACTTTCACAAAACACTTCGAAATACTTTTGTAAACCAACTTTAGGTATTAGTAAACGTTTATAATCTATCAAAATGATTACAGGGCGATGTATATTCAATAGCTCCTCGTCTGCAAATCAATGGCTGCCAATGTGCACATTCAAACCATCCTGGTGGAGACCGGAAGAAACGTAATCCTGTTAGTTGGATTTTCCAACAAAAAAGTCCATTGAAAATGACGACAATGGCGACATCGTGTGGAATCTGTATGAATTGCATGCAGATCCATAATTAATTTTGTGCTCTTTTAACAGCCCATGAAAGTGACTTATGGAAATTATTTTTAGCTTTCAGAGAGCAGTTTTTCTTGCGTTTTTCAATGAAACACACGATCTGTTATAGTCACAGCCGTGATTTAACCAGTTTTAGAAACTTCAGAGTGTTTTCTATCCACACATACTAATCATATGCATATACTATATTCCTGGCATGAGTAGCAGGACGCTGAAAAGTTGCGCGATTTTTAACAGAATGTTCGAAAAAGGAAGGGGTACCCTTAAGTTAATAAATACCTAAAGTTGCATTACAAAAGTAGTTTGAAATGTTTTGGCAAAGTTTACAGGTAACTTTTGAGATATTTTGTAGTCACGTTGTGCAAGTTGGAACCGGTGTTTTTCTGGATCAAACGCGCCAAATAAATTGACATTTTGGATATATATCGACGGAATTAATCAAACAAAAGGACAATTTGTGATGTTTATGGGACATATTGGAGTGCCAACAGAAGAAGCTCGTCAAAGGTAAGGCATGAATTATATTTTTATTTCTGCGTTTTGGGCGGGTTGAAATATGGTTTCTCTCTTTGTTTACGGAGGTGCTGTCCTCAGATAATAGCATCGTTTGCTTTCGCTGAAATGCCTTTTTGAAATCTGACATGTTGGCTGGATTCACAACGAGTGTAGCTTTAATTTGCTATCTTGCATGTGTGATTTAATGAAAGTTAGATTTTTATAGTAATTTATTTGAATTTGGTGCTCAGCATTTTCCATGGCTTTTGGCCAGGTGGGACGCCCCACATATCCCAGAGAGGTAAACTGGTTTCCTCCCCTTCGTCTACGCTGATTGAAGTGGATTTAACAGGTGACATCAATAAGGGATCATAGCTTTCATCTGGATTCACCTGGTCAGTCTATGTCTTGGTGTGCAGGTGTTCCTAATGTTTTGTACACTCAGTGTATTTGTCTGTCTGTCTGTGAACGTGTAAGTTTGTCTGTCTGCCTGTGTGCCTGAGTCTCTCAATAACTTGCCCATATAATTGTATGTCTGTTGGTATATCTAACCTTTAACCTAACCCCTAACCCTGTGACTCTTCTTTTCCCATTGAATGTGATGTATTGACAAAAATGTCAAACATTTGAAATTCATCTTTTGCAATGCAATACATTAACAAAAATGTAATAAATCATATCAACGTTTATTTGTCACGTGCGCGGAATACAACAGCTGTAGACCTTACAGTGAAATGCTTACTTACATACTGTAACAAATAGTGCAAAAAAAGGTGTTAGGTGTACAATAGATGAGTAAAGAAATAAAACAACAGTAAAAAGACAGGCTATATACAGTAGTGAGGCTATAAAAGTAGTGAGGCTACATACAGACACCGGTTAGTCAGGCTGATTGAGTTAGTATGTACATGTAGATATGGTTAAAGTGACTACGCAAATATGATGAACAGAGAGTAGCAGTAGCGTAAATATAATATGCAGTATTGGGAAGTTTTCCCTTTTGCAAAAATATGAATATCGTTTTCCTATCATGTTGCTCAGTTTGTACTTTTTTATGTCTTAGAGTTATCGCGTGGAATCACAATCATCTGTCTTTATTTCTTCCCTCTTCTGCACAAAACACAGATGTGGATTCGCTTTGAATTAAAACAGGCAAGAGATATTCTTTTTACAGAACAATACTTTACAATACATTGGTAAATCCATTTACTTTCTGTTTATCATTGTTTTTTGAGTATGTTGGACCCATTCCAAGACTACAGTTAAAATAAGACCAGTATATTAACATGGTGTTTTTTTCCAAGCAAATGTGATAATGATAAAACTCACTACCACCGCCCTATGTAAATTATCTTACGACCAAATTTATTCACATTAAAGGACAGACACTTGATCTTGAGTCTTTCCTACTTCAACAGAATAACATTTACACATTTTATTAATGGCACAACACTGGCTGTCTTCTGTTCCGATCAAATAAAATAAAATTGTATTTGTCACAAACACATGGTTTGCAGATAGTTCCGACAATGCAGTTATTACCAACGCGTAATCTAACCTAACAATTCCACAACTACTACCTTATACACACAAGTGTAAAGGGATAAAGAATACGTACATAAAGATATATGAATGAGTGATGGTACAGAACGGCATAGGCAAGATGCAGTAGATGGTATCGAGTACAGTATATACATATGAGATGAGTAATGTAGGGTATGTAAGCATAAAAGTGGCATAGTTTAAAGTGGCTAAGCATCTTATGCTTTCGCCAAAAAGCCTTTTTGAAATCTGACATGTTGGCTGGATTCACAACGAGTGTAGCTTTAATTTGCTATCTTGCATGTGTAATTTAATGAAAGTTAGATTTTTATAGAAATGTATTTGAATTTGGCGCACTGCATTTTCCCTGGCTATTGGCCATGTGGGACGCAAGCGTCCCGCCTACACCAGAGAGGTAAAATGACAAATGGAATCAATGCTGTTGAAGCCAGATAAGGTGTATGAGACGCCATAGTGTTTTAACCACCTCCTGATGGAGATAAAGATATGCTGATGTCCGGTCAGGAGGATCTGTGTTCACTACGCAGTCAGCCCAATTCGAATGTAACCTCAGCCTAGCACAAATCAACTGAGGACACTTGTCACAAACATGCAGTGGTAACACTATCCACACAAAACATACTTACAGTACATGCTCAAACAACATGCATACTAAAGCGTTCACATGCACATTTACACACACAATTATACTCACACACACCCTTCACAGGTTTTCAAGCACATGCAAACCTGCAAATCAATCAATTCAACAGAATTATCGCAAACCAAAATACTGTATCTGTGCTTTTTGTTCACAGCCTGAATGGAGCAAGAGAAGGGCCGGAGGAAGTAAAGAACGAGGGACATTATATCCACAATGACAATTTAATTAGTGATGTCTGTCAAGCAGTGTGCTTTTTTTGGGACTGTGTCCCCTACATACACTGAAAGAGACCTGTCTTTTATTGTCAGCATGTCACCATTTTCCTCAGTGTCAGAACAGGCAGAAAAAACAAGTCTACAGAAGGACAGTTTAGACCTTCTCAATGAGCTACACTCAAGATCTTTAAGATTGAGAGATATTGAAATCATATAAACTTTATGGAAAATCATCTGAAAATCACCTTTTTTTTTTAATGTTCCAAGTCAAATAGGAAATACCCTTTTCTTCAACCCACGGCCTACACATTTAAAGAGAGTGTGTTGCATGTCATGCTGAGATCTTACAAACGGTGAAGGATGAAAGTTCAAACAGAGGGCACCATGTACTGCTATGATTCCCAATGACAGAATACAGGAGGAAAAAACCTGACCTGCAACCATAGGGACCAGGTAGGAGTATGTGGGGTTAGGTGGGGCGCTCTAGTGGGGGCTCGATGGCATTATTGTGGCGGGGTGGTGGATAGGATAGAGGGCAGGCGGATATCTTGACAATACAGAGACAACTGCTGGCTGATAGGAGGGGTTAATTTATCCCTTCTGCCACTGTGGCCCTGCCTCATGTCCTCTAACTGTGTGAAGAAGACAGCTGCTGGGCTGGGGACAAGGCTAGGGCAGAGGATCGACAGGAGGCGAGATGGAGCAGGTAGAGAAAGCGACAGATAAAGTGACAGGGGATCGATCCCTTCAATCAACCTCAATGCAAACAGTGACGATAAGGCAAGATTTGGGAGAAGGGTAACAGATATTGGTATCAGCTTTCTCTTGTAAACTCAATGCAAGGAGACAGCTCCACAGAGGCCATCTACACACTAAATGGGCTCATGAGCCTCCAAAAGACAGAAAACAATAAATGGCACACAGCCAGATAGGTAGCTCAGCCTCGCTCGCTGCAGTCATGATCTGTCAAGAAACCAGCTGAGACATGAGCTGAAATTTGGTGCTGAGTTCCGATAAAATAACTAGAATTAAGAGTTGAGGAGGAGACTGAGTGGTACGGGACCCCATCCCATGTGAGAGAGAGCGAGTTTCCCAGCTGCCTGATAATGATTCCAATCATAGAGCAAGGTGACCTAAAACTTGATCTTGTCAAACTGTAAGGGGGAGGGGAAAACAAGCGAGTAGAGGTAGAAAGAGGTGGAAAGAGAAAATAAATTAAGTCTCTTAAGTTTGATTGTTCAGCGGTAAAGCCACAGTGCGATAATGTTAGTGACTCCACATGGCTGTTGCACAAGCACTCCTCCAGAGTGTGTGTGTCTGAGCACATCTTCAAATGTCAGCTAGACTACACAGAGTCATTGTGCACGGCTCAGCCATTACAGCTTCAACAGCCTTAATGGGAAAGTGACATTAATTAAATGTCTGTTTTAATTAAAGTTATGAGCATTAGTGCATATCCCATCAATACACATCAGTGACATGTATTCATGATGGGCCCCATGACATGTCGAGGGCTTTAAACAGATTTGTGGAGACAAGAATCTCTGCTACCCGGATGATAAATATAAAGAAACCACATCAGTCTGTTCAGAGGTTTTCCTTGCTGAGGAGAATGTCCCAGGTGGGCAGAGGGAGAAAAAACAGGCATAATTGATAGTCATACAGTCAAAATGGATGATCAATGGTCTGAAATGGAGGCCATCTATTCCTGTCAGGTGAGGATTAAACATATTGAGGAAAGGCTAAATCAGATTAATAAATATTTGAAATCCCTCCACTCTACAGGCCAACCTTGAGGCCATAACATCCAGGCAGCCAGGCTGGCAGGCAAGCGGTCCAGACAGCGGCGAGGTGAGCACAATGCTGGGGAGGTCAGCTATAACAGTAACTTTAACGAGGTGCTGCTGGGTGTATTGAGCCGATAGAGGCCATGTCATGTTTTTAGGTGAATTCAATGGGACAAAGTCCAAACTCTGGAGGGCAACAAGCAAGTCAATGTTATCCCTGAATACTTAGCAATAATTGTGATGTTTTTATTTAGATCAATATGCAATTATCTTGTTCTGACATGACATGATATTCCAATTCAAAAGGACTGTATGTTTTTTTTCATGTTTATTGCATCTGTACGTTCAGTGATCATAGGAATATGATGTATTGTATCTACAGTATATAACTAGGTTTCAGAGTTTTCCATGGTCAGGTACCACTGTTGGCTTGCTTATGAAGCTAAGCAGGGTTGGTCCTGGTCAGTTCCTGGATGGGAGACCAGATGCTGCTGGAAGTGGTGTTGGAGGGCCAGTAGGAGGCACTCTTTCCTCTGGTCTAAAAAAAAATATATATCCCAATGCCCCAGGGCAGTGATTGGGGACACTGCCCTGTGTAGGGTGCTGTCTTTCGGATGGGACGTTAAACGGTTTTCCTGACTCTCTGAGGTCATTAAAGATCCCATGGCACTTATCGTAAGAGTAGGGGTGTTAACCCCGGTGTCCTGGCTAATTTCCCAATCTGGCCCTCAAACCATCACGGTCACCTAATAATCCCCAGTTGACAATTGGCTCATTCATCCCCCTCCTCTCCCCTGTAACTATTCCCCAGGTCGTTACTGCAAATGAGAACGTGTTCTCAGTCAACTTACCTGGTAAAATAACGGATAAATAAATGAAAAAAATGACCATTATGGAGGCTCTAATTGCAATGTTGTATGACTGTTTGGGTACAGCCATGTAGGTATCTTAATATGTGCAATATGCACTCTACGTGGGTGTTTCTTTTAAAACGAAATTATTAATATATGGTTCATTCATATATTATAATTAATAATATATTATCCAGGTTCACCTGCTGTGAATATGTGGTGTCTAGGCGTCACTACAGACACCCTGGTTCGATTCCAGGCTGTATTACAACTGTCTGTGATTGGGAGTCCCACAGTGCGGCACACAACTGGCCCAGGGTCGTACGGGTTTGGCTGGTGTAGGCCGTCATTGTAAATAAGAATTTGTTCTTAACTGACTTTCCTAGTTAAATAAAGGTAAAAAAAGTAAAAGTAAAAAATTTATGGGGATGTATTGCCCAATGGAGACATGGTAATGAAAAGAGCAAACATTCCCTTAAACACGTTTTGCAAACATACTGAATTATAGTAACATAAAACAATACTTACAACGTGTGTGCTCAGGCGTGTGTGTTTGAGAGAGAGAGAAAGAAAGACAGAGAGAGATAGTATTAGAAAGTAATATAAATACATAGCAGTGGGTTCTTATCTTGAGTTAATTGACAACTTACAGAGGACCTGCAATAACGGTTTGATGCTGTGGACTGGAAGCCTGGCAGCCCGGGACATGACTAATTGTTCAGCACTCAGTATGACCCAAAGCAGTAAATGCACTGAACTGTGCCAAACAACTTCATAATAAAATAAGACGTATCACTGATTTGGTTATCCACCACCCTGCAATTCTTCTATTGTTTTTCTGCATGTCTTTGTATACAAATTGGGTGCACAGGGCTCTGTGCTTGTTTGCTTAATATTACCATTAACTTATTCTGTTCCGAAGTTTCTAGAAACCAGCTCTTAAGGAATGGCACCTGAATCAATCCTGATTTGTCAAGGAGGACAGATAGAGCTTTTTCTAAATGGAGGAAAAGTAGTGATCGGTTACAATGACTCATTCCTCATACGATATGGATTTAGGTGTTAAAAAATAAACTTTGCAGAATGAATATTCAATCTGCCAAAAGTTTTAATGACCAGTTAATGCTCTAATGCTGTTTTCCTCTTAAGCATGTTCTCTGAAAAAAGTTTTGGAGAAATTGTGTTTGAAAATTACAGTAGGTAAGTGCTCTCTCCATCATTTCCCTCCAGTAATTTCAATTTGTGATTGTATTTCAGTTATAGGCCTATGTCTATTCCCCCATTATTTGGAAAATGTACAACACTATAGACACTTTGAAATCAAAGATACACAGGCTGTGGGTGTTACAAGACGCTGGTCAATAAATAATGGTTATGATCATCTTTTGTCATTGTAGACATTCAGACGACAGGCAGCCTGATTATTCATGGGACAATATTGAGCTCTTGTCCAAGCAGCTTCAGGCAGGGAATTATTGTAGATACGGTATTTTGTCATACCGGTAAGCTATCTCTATACGTCACTTAGTCAGCACATGTACACTTAGGGCAAGCTGTATGCTTGAATAACCTGGAGATTGTGGCAGTTCCTTCCTGGTGTGGCTGTAAGCAGTCTAATCTGTAACTAAATTGTACTCAGCAAGCTGCTGCTGATCCATACTATCTTCCTACTTCCATCAATATGGAAGTAGTTTTGGCAAGTTAGTTAGGACATCTACTTTGTGCATGACACAAGTCATCTTTCCAACAATTGTTGCAGAAAAGGATGTCATGGTTTTAGAAGCTTCTGTTAGGCTAACTGAGACACTTTGAGTCAATTGGAGGTGTACCTGTGGATGTATTTCAAGGCCTACCTTCAAACTCAGTGCTTCTTTGCTTGACATCAGGGGGAAATCAGCCAAGGCCTCAGAAAAAAAATTGTAGGCCTCCACAAGTCTGGTTCATCCTAGGGAGCAATTTACAAACACCTGAAGGTACCATGTTCATCTGTACAAACAATAGTACGCAAGTATAAACACCATGGGACCACGCAGCCGTCATAACGCTCAGGAAGGAGACGCGTTCTGTCTCCTAGAGATGAACGTACTTTGGTGCAAAAAGTGCAAATCAATCCCAGAACAACAGCAAAGGACATTGTGAAGATGCTGGAGGAAACGGGTACAAAAGTATCTATATCCACAGTAAACGAGTCCTATATCGACATAACCTGAAAGGTCGCTCAGCAAGGAAGAAGCCACTGCTCCAAAACCACGATAAAAAGCCAGACTACGTTTTGCAACTGCACATGGGGACCAAGATCGTACTTTTTGGAGAAATGTCCTCTGTTCTGACGAAACAAAAATAGAACTCTTTGGCCATAATGACCAACTTTATGTTTGGAGGAAAAAGGGGGATGCTTGCAAGGCGAAGAACACCATCCCAACTGTGAAGCACGGGGTGGCAGCATCATGTTGTGGGGGTGCTTTGCTGCAGGAGGGACTGGTGCACTTTACAAAGTAGAAGGCATCATGAGGCATGACAAATATGTGGATATATTGAAGCAACATCTCAAGACATCTGTCAGGGAGTTAAAGCTTGGTCGCAAATGGGTCTTCCAAATGGACAATGACCCCAAGCGTACTTCCAATGTCATGGCAAAATGGCTTAAGGACAACAAAGTCAAGGTACTGGAGTGGCCTTCACAAAGCCCTGACCTCAATCCCATAGAACATTTGTGGGCAGAACTGAAAAAGCATGTGCGAGCAAGGAGGCCTACAAACCTGACTCAGTTACACCAGCTCTGTTGGGAGGAATGGGCCAAAATTCATCCAACTTATTGTGGGAAGCATGTGGAAGGCTACCCAAAATGTTTGACCCAAGTTAAACAATTTAAAGGCAATGCTATCAAGTACTAATTGAGTGTATGTACAATTCTGACCCACTGGGAATGTGATGAAATAAATAAAAGCTGAAATAAATAATTCTCTCTACTACTATTCTGACATTTCACATTTTTAAAATACAGTGGTGATCTTAACTGACCTAAGACAGGGAATGTTTACTAGGATTCAATGTCAGGAATTGTGAAAAACAAATGTATTTTGCTAAGTTGTATGTAAACTTCCAACATGAACTGAATTTCCACACTGAGGTTGAAACAATACTGTGAAATTGTGAAAATTATGATAATGCCCTTTAAGTGTAAGCTGTTTGAATAGAACACATGCAACTTCAGCCTGTTTTGGTTGGAGAGAGTTTTGGCCTTCCATTGTGACATCACCATGCTGCAAACATAGATAGCCCCTCTAGTAATTTAATAGGATGTGGCATAAAACCTCAAGGGTTACAAGATGAGGTCAAAATAGCAGCCATATTGGTCAGGGAGAAATTAAAATTAATTGCGCTAGAGGCATAATTCAGAGTTTACGTACACAGGAAAATAAAAATAAAGCATGTGATATCAGAAATTGGGTAATATAATTATTGTCAACCTAAAATGTTGATAGAATATCAGTACTTGTTGCATTTACAACATGTCTAAGTACTTTCATCAATTGATTTCAGTGTATGGCTATGGATTGGCTGCATAATTTAATTAAAACATCTTAGTGCTTGGCCCCTTTTCTCTCCACGTCCTGCCTGAATGATGTGCCCAATGTAAACTGCCTGTAGCTCAGGCCCTGAAGCCAGGATATGCATATAATTGGTACCATTGGAAAGAAAACACTTTGAGGTTTGTAGAAATGTTAAAATACTGTAGGAGAATATAACACAATAGATATGGTCAGAGAAAATCCAAAGAAAACCAACCTGAATTTAAAATGTTTTGAGAGACTATCCTCTTATAAATTCAAGAGAAAGGTCATATTGACAATTCCTAAGGCTTCCACAGGGTGTCAGCAGTCTATGTTCAAGGCTTCAGGCTTGTAACTTCAAAAACAAATAAGAAATAACAGTTTTAGTAGAGGGACACAGTCTTGGAAATTCGTGTTTGTGCGCGCCATGAAGACATTACGCACCTGCTAAAATCGGATTCCTATTGAACATTCTTCTTTCAAAAAGAAATGTTATAGTTTGATTAAATGTTTGGGTATCTGAGGAGTAAATAGAAATGTATTTTGACTTGTTGAAACAAAATTTAGGGGTAGATTTTTTTTTTTTTGTATTACTTACACTGCAAGTTGAATGAGTTGATTACACACATCGATGGTGCCAACTAAACAGACTTTTTGGGATATAAAGAAGGATTTTATCTAACAAAACGACACTACATGTTACAGCTGGGGCCTTTTGGATGACAAATCAGAGGAAGATTTTCAAAAAGTAAATGAATATTTTATCATTATGCTGTATATGAATGTATGAAACCTGTGTTGGTGGAAAAATATTTTGATGTGGGGCGCCATCCTCAAACAATCGCATGGCATGTTTTCGCTGTAATAGCTACTGTAAATCGGACAGTGCAGTTAGATTTCAGCTGATATAAGACACTTATATGTATATAAATGTTTAAAGTCCATAATATTTATGATTATCTATTTGAATTGCGCTCCCTCCAGTTTCACCGGAAGTTGTCGCGCAAGCAGGACCCCTAGCCCTAAGGAGGAATGTTGGCATATTGGCAGTTAATTTGAATCATTTATGGAATAATTCCTCAACAACTGCCTGGCTAGCTAGCTAAGAAACATACAGTGCAGATGAATACTTCAAATTCATTATTTTACACAATATCTTACCACAGTACTGGCAAACCATGGTTGATCAACTTATGACCAAAATGGCTGATATTTATCCCATCATAAGAAGGTCCATGTCCATTCTCGTTTTCTAATTCCTAATTATATGGTTGTAAATTAGTTAATAGACCAATAAGTCTATTGAGTTCCAAATCTTTCTGCCCATAACAACTGATAATCTAGTCTCCCCTCCCCAATCAAACCACTCCCAGACAGTCCTAGCAAAATTCTTGCTTGAGAAATTGCTCTTTGCTAGGAAGCTATCTTTCTTTATTTTTGATATTTTAATTTTAAACAATAACACGATGATACTTAATTGTTACCCGACCCCTCTTGTCTCAGCCTCCAGTATTTATGCTGCAATAGTTTGTTTCGGGGGGCTAGGGTCAGTCTGTTATATCTGGAGTTCTCCTGTCTTATCCGGTGTCCTGTGTGAATTAAATATGCTCTCTCTCTCTCTCTCTCTCTCTCTCTCTCTCTCTCTCTGAGAAATACGGCATCATTACCAAGCTTGCATGGTGAGTAATCTGAACACTTATGTGAAATTATTGCAGTAGGTATGCTTCATCAACACCGCCTCCTTTACTCCGCCAGTCTCCCATCTCCAATATATTGCACCTTCACAAATATGTTTTCATATGAATCAGATATGCATCCATCTGAAGCTCATCATGGGCCTGCTAAGAACTACAGCAGGACTGCACATTTGCATATTCACAGTAAACAGTTCAAATATGAAAGGACACAACAATGTATAGCAATTACCTCTGCGATAATGATGTCAATATCGGTCTTTTCCTCCTCTTCCTTACTCTTTTAATGGAGGTGATAACAATGTAACGACACTGATAAAATAAGTAGATCTACAGGTACCCCTCAATTTTGTGAAGAACCCACTGATAAATCACATGATTGTTGAAATACTGTCACTCTGTCCAAGGGACAAACTCTATCTCTGTAGCCACTAGCCAGAGCTTTGCTGTGACATTACTAGGTAGGAACTCAGTGTCATTGGCATCATAATAACAGATCATGAAGAGTACATTATCATGTGAGTAAAAAATTTATGATTTTATTCATCAATTAATAAAGCTAGTTAAACTCTTCCCAGGCGAATTGACGAGAAGCTATTCTATTTAATTTATTTAGCCCCAAACTAAACTTGACAGGCTTACTTACAAGGCACACCATCTTGTAAAACAGCAATCCAACTGCAACTAGCAGCTGTACATTCGAAGGTCATGCCTTAATCGTCTTAAGTAGGAGAAGGTAGGAGAATAAAATCTAAGGAACCCTCCCAACATGCGATATGTGAAATTTGATTATTTGTTAGAAAAAAAGGCACATTTGCTAAAAGTCTGAAAATAAAACGTTTATTATTGTACGCTGCGGCAGGTATCCTAGTGGTTAGAGCGTTGGACTAGTAACCGAAAGGTAGATTGAATCCACGAGCTGACATGGTAAAAATCTGTTGTTCTGCCCCTGAACAAGGCAGTTAATGGCATCGATGTAAACTTAAACAATCATGTATGATTGGGATCATGACATAAAAAGGACTTTGAAAACTGTTGCCACAACACCATGATGTTTCCCTTAACCCAACATACAGCAGTAACAACTTTCATAACATCTCCTGTCTTCACCTCTCCTTCCACTTCCCTGTTTAATGATCCATTCTGTCTTAAAGGGAAACATTGGGAGGTAATTAAAATCAGAACTTCAAGCATTCATCCATGCCTTTATCTTATGAGCCCCAGACAGTACCTAGCGTTACCCTCTGCTTCAAAAAGGTTGAACTAAGGGGTAGTTTTGGGCCGATCTGTAATATTATTATGGTGCGTATTTTAGAGGTAATATTGAGAGGTAAATGTATATGTTCATGAAATGGGTGATCTCCCAATATACTGTCATACAAAAAGGTTACGAAAACTCAACAATTTATGGCATTCATGTTTCTGTGCCAATTTCCCACTATACAGGCTGTGAGATCCATCCACATGTTCCACACAGATGGGAGAATGAAAAAAGAAAGAGAAGCATGAGATAGAACCCTCAGCTGTCCTCAGACATTACGTAAATCATGTATTTGGTTCATACATGCATCCAACCAAACTCCATTCCATGCTCCTCATCCAATTACTATAACACCACAAGAAAGCGACGATGACCTGACAATTGAAAATTATGACATGACAATTCAAACAGTGACAAAACTATGGAACGCCGTTTGGGTCGTTATGTGTCAAAAAGTGATCCAGGAGTGATGGTTGCTGATAATGTGTTCAAATGGCACATTGTGTTAGCTAATCCAAGTGTATCATTTTAAAAGGCTAATTGATCATTAGAAAACCCTTTTGTAATTATGTTAGCACAGCTGAAAACTGTTTTTCTGATTAAAGAAGCAATAAAACTGGCCTTCTTAGACTAGTTGAGTATCTGGAGCATCAGCATTTGTGGGTTCGATTACAGGCTCAAAATGGCCAGAAACCAATAACTTTCTTCTGAAACTCGTCAGTCTTTTCATGTTCTGAGAAATGAAGGCTATTCCATGCGAGAAATTGCCAAGAAACTGAAGATCTCGTATCACGCTGTGTACTACTCCCTTCACAGAATAGAGCAAACTGGCCCTAACCAGAATAGAAAGAGGAGTGGGAGGCCCCGGTGCACAACTGAGCAAGAGGACAAGTACATTAGTGTCTAGTTTGAGAAACAGACGCCTCACAAGTCCTCAGTTGGCAGCTTCGTTAAATAGTACCCACAAAACACCAGTCTCAACGTCAACAGTGAAGCGGCGACCCCGGAATGCTGGCCTTCTAGGCAGAGTTGCAAAGAAAATCAATATCTTAGACTGGCCAATAAAAATAAAATATTAAGATTGGCAAAATAACACAGACACTGGACAGAGGAACTCTGCCTAGAAGGCAAGCGTCCCAGAGTTGCCTCTTCACTGTTGACGTTGAGACCGGTGTTTTGCGGGTACTATTTAGTGAAGCTTGTGGGCCTGATAGCATTCCAGCCGGGCTACTAAAAGAGCATATAGATGATCTAGCCCATGTCATTACACACATTATTAACACCTCTTATTCCTGCTGCCTGGAAGATTGCCAATGTGTGTTCCATACCTAAAGTCTCAAACCCAGGTACAATGAGTGACTGAAGGCCCATCTCTTTAACCTCTTTATCCTACCCCCTCCTTTTTCGAACTTTCTGTTAAAAATCGCGCAACTTTTCAGCGTCCTGCTACTCATGCCAGGAATATAGTGTGTGGATAGAAAACACTCTGAAGTTTCTAAAACTGGTTAAATCACGGCTGTGACTATAACAGAGCGTGTGTTTCATCGAAAAGCGCAAGAAAAACTGGTCACTGAAATCTGAAAAAAGTATCCATGCGCCCCTTTCATGGATTATTTAAAGGAAACCAAATTTAATATGGAGACGGGTGCAATTCCTACAGCTTCCACACGATGTCGCCAAAAACGTCATTTTCATTGACAAAAATCCATTGAGACATTATCAATAGATCCGTGATTCCATCCAGCCTACCTCAATCGATTTTGGAAGATTGAAAAATGGACACTGTTTTCTTTTGTAGCTGCTATTGAATACAGATCGCCCAGTGATCAATTTGATCGCTTATTAACGTTTACAAATACCTAAAGTTGGGTTATAAAAGTAGGTTGAAGTGTTTTGTCAAAGAATATAGGCAACTTATATAATTTTTAAACATGACGTTGCGTGTTGGAAGAGAGCTTTTTTCGTGATGCAGACAGGCTATACAAATGGATATTTTGGGCATTCATGGACGGATTTAATCGGGAAAATTACCAATTTGATGTTTATGGGACATATAGGAGTGCCAACAAAGAATATCATCAAAGGTAATGAATGTTTTATATTTTATTTCTGCGTTTTTGTGTAGCGCCGGCTACGCTAATTCTTTTGTTTACGTCGCCTTCAGGCATTTTGGGGTGTTGCATGCTATCAGATAATAGCTTCTCATGCTTTCACCGAAAAGCATTTTAAAAATCTGACTTGTTGGCTAGATTCACAACGAGTGTAGCTTTAATTCAATACCCTACATGTATATTTTAATGAACGTTTGAGTTTTAACGAGTACATTTAGCATTTAGCATAGCGCATTTGCATTTCCAGCGGCCTACTTGAGACATCTGCGTCTCAAGTAGGAGCAAGAAGTTTTAACTTCATGCCTTGGAAAAATCCAGGAAAGCTTCATCATAAAAAACCTCATGCCAACAATTTTACCTGAGTGCATGAATCAGTATACCTAACTCCCAAAGTCCAGCACTACTACCAACCTTGTGAAAGCCACACAATCCTGGCTGACAGCTACAGACTCCAGAAAACCAACAATGGTGATGGTGTTACTTGCTGATATGTCCAAAGCCTTTGATCGAGTAGATCACAAAAAGCTCCTGCAACATCGCTGACACTGAACTGTGTCCAACATTACTAGCCTGGCTCCATATCTGTTTCTCCTTCACATGTACACCCAAAAAGTTGTCTTCAGTGGCACTCTGGACACTGGGTATGCAGACGATGTAGGGCTGTCCCGAGCCATACCATTAACCAGCATCCAAGAGGACACTTCCATGGAAAAATCCAACAATATGTTCCTGAATGGGAAAAAGTCAGTGGAAATATGGATATGTTATTCTGGAGACCATCCACAACCTGCACCACTAATCATAGGAGGACAGGAAGTACCAGTGGTAACAACAACCAAGTACCTTGGTTTTCATCTGGACTCCAATCCAACCTCAGTGTTGACACATATGTGGAGCAGTCAGTGAGGAAGGCCTCAAAATGCATGCAGAAATGGCCTACCCACTGAATATCTGGTCACAGTATACACTACACTGGTCAGGCCTTGTCTAGAATACGGTGGAGTGCTATTAGTCAGATGCAGTAAAAAGCAGCAGGCCCAACTAGACAGGTTGCAGAGGAGAGCATTGAGGATCATCTCCAGAGGTGGAGCAGTCCAACCACAGCTCCCGTCACTGCAGAGCAGGCTGCATTGCACCTGGTGAAGGACATGCACCCACATGCAACCTGCTCCCTCCAAACAAACAACCTGCACCTACAGGTTCCTGAGAAACAGTCACAAACTGTCCTCTATAACTGCCTGTACGAACTGCCTGTGAAACAAAACTCTATCCTCTGCTGTCAGACTGTATAATAACTCTAGCTCTTAACTGGTTTTCCCTCCAAATTTTAACATTTCAATTTCCATCATGAAATATGTCCTGTAATGTTTCAAGTGTTCTGTATTCCGTTTGTCACACGTTATGTGTTAGGTATTTTAAGAGTGTTTTGCAATAATTAGTCATGTAAATTATGCATTTCTAATGTTTTATATGAGAACAAGAATAAATAAACTCAAATTCAAACTCATCTTGGTTAAGTTACAAAAATCTTTGCCAACAGGGTTCAGTAGCTGGCTAGCTTGTTTAGTTCGTTATCTAGCTAGCTAGTAATTTTCTTGAATGGAAGTTCAATTGGCTGCCTAGCTAATACTTAGTCACATGGATTCCTAAATCATTGCTAAGAATATAGAAAATGATGGCAGTATCTGCTGGTCATTGTTTTCAGCCTGGTTTCAATGGTGCTAGCTAGGTACCAAGCTAAAGCTAGCTATGTCACCAAACCAAAATAGAGACATAAAAAGCTCTAAGGTCAGGGCGTGATTTTGGTGGGTATTCTATGTTCCTTTTTCTATGTTTTTGTTTTGGCCGGGTATGGTTCTCAATCAGGGACAGCTGTCTATCGCTGTCTCTGATTGGGAACCATACTTTTTCCCCACAGGGTTTTGGTGGGTAGTTAATTTCTGTTTAGTGTTTTACACCTTTCAGGACTGTTTCGGTTATTCCCTTTGTTATTTTGTTATAGAGTTCAGTTTTAATAAAGAAAGCGTGAACACCTACCACGCTGCGCTTTGGTCCGATGACTCTTCTTCAGACGACGAATACCTTTGCAAGCTAGCTACCCCAGAAGTTGCTAATAACATCTTTATCAAAGATATTTGCACATTTTTATTCTGCTTGTTTGTTACTGATATTATTTCAAATGCTCACAGACATTTTCCATTCAGTCAAATAAATAATGCCTCACGCTGTCTGTGTGGGTGGACCAATTCAGTGTGTGATGTGTACGCCAAGGAACTTAAAACTAACTAGCCTCTCCACTACTGTCCCATCGATGTGGATAGGGGGGTGCTCCCTCTGCTCTTTCCTGAAGTCCACAATCATCTCCATTGTTTTGTTGACGTTGAGTGTGAGGTTACTTTCCTGACACCACACTCAGAGGGCCCTCACCTCCTCCCTGTAGGCCGTCGTTGTTGGTAATCAAGCCTTCCACTGTAGTGTCGTCTGATGACTGAGTTGGAGGCATGCATGGCTACTCAGTCGTGGGTGAACAGAGAGTACAGGGAGAGAGCTCAGGACGCACCCTTGTGGGGACCCAGTGTTGAGGATCAGCGGGGTGGAGATGTTGTAATCTACACTCACTACCTGGGGGCGGACCGTCAGGAAGTCCAGTACCCAGTTGCACAGGGCGTGGTTGAGACCCAGGGTTGATGCCGAGTTTGGAGGGTACTATAGTGTTAAATGCTGAGCTGTAGTCGATGAACAGCATTCTCACATAGGTATTCCTCTTGTCCAGATGGGTTAGGGCAGTAGAGCGCGGGAGCTTCTTGTTTTAGTTTCTGTCTGTAGGCTGGAAGCAACAAAATGGAGTCGTGGTCAGCTTTTCCGAAAGGAGGGCGGGGGGAGGGCCTTATATGCGTCGCAGAAGTTAGAATAACAATGATCCAGGGTTTTACCAGCCCTGGTTGCGCAATCGATATGCTGATAGAATTTAGGGAGTGTTGTTTTCAGATTAGCCTTGTTAAAATCCCTAGTTACAATGAATGCAGCCTCAGGATATGTGATTTCCAGTTTACAAAGAGTCAAATAAAGTTAGTTTAGGGCCATCGATGTCTCTGCTTGGGGGGGAAGATATACGGCTGAGATTATAATCGAAGAGAATTCCCTTGGTAGATAAGGCAGTCGACATTTGATTGTGAGGAATTCTAAGTCAGGTGAACAGAAGGACTTGAGTTCCTGTATGTTGTTATGATCACACCACATCTCCTTAATCATAAGGCATACCCCCCCGCCCCTCTTCTTACCAGAAAGATTCTTGTTTCTGTCGGCGCGATGCGTGAAAAAACCAGCTGGCTGCACCGACTCCGATAGCATCTCTGAGTGAGCCATGTTTCCGTGAAGCAAAGAACGTTACAGTCTCTTATGTCTCTCTGGAATGCTACCCTTGCTCGGATTTCATCAACCTTGTTGTCAAGAGACTGGATATTGGCGAGTAGTATGGTAGGGAGTGGTGCACGATGTGCCCTTCTCCGGAGCCTGACCAGAAGACCGCTTCGTTTGCCCCTTTTACGGCGACGTTGTTTAGGTTCGCCGGCTGGGATCCGATCCATTGTGCTGGGTGGAAGGCAAAACACAGGATCTGCTTCGGGAAAGTCATATTCCTGGTCGTAATGATGGTGAGTTGACGTTGCTCTTATATTCAGTAGTTCCTCCTGACTGTATCAAATCAAATCAAATTTTATTTGTCACATACACATGGTTAGCAGATGTTAATGCGAGTGTAGCGAAATGCTTGTGCTTCTAGTTCCGACAATGCAGTAATAACCAACAAGTAATCTAACTAACAATTCCAAAACTACTGTCTTGTACACAGTGTGAGGGGATAAAGAATATGTACATAAGGATATATGAATGAGTGATGGTACAGAGCAGCATAGGCAGATACAGTAGATTGTATCGAGTACAGTATATACATATGAGATGAGTATGTAAACAAAGTGGCATAGTTAAAGTGGCTAGTGATACATGTATTACATAAGGATACAGTCGATGATATAGAGTACAGTATATACGTATGCATATGAGATGAATAATGTAGGGTAAGTAACATTATATAAGGTAGCATTGTTTAAAGTGGCTAGTGATATATTTACATCATTTCCCATCAATTCCCATTATTAAAGTGGCTGGAGTTGAGTCAGTGTCAGTGTGTTGGCAGCAGCCACTCAATGTTAGTGGTGGCTGTTTAACAGTCTGATAGCCTTGAGATAGAAGCTGTTTTTCAGTCTCTCGGTCCCAGCTTTGATGCACCTGTACTGACCTCGCCTTCTGGATGATAGCAGGGTGAACAGGCAGTGGCTTGGGTGGTTGATGTCCTTGATGATCTTTATGGCCTTCCTGTGACATCGGGTGGTGTAGGTGTCCTGGAGGGCAGGTAGTTTGCCCCCGGTGATGCGTTGTGCAGACCTCACTACCCTCTGGAGGGCCTTACGGTTGAGGGCGGAGCAGTTGCCGTACCAGGCGGTGATACAGCCCGCCAGGATGCTCTCGATTGTGCATCTGTAGAAGTTTGTGAGTGCTTTTGGTGACAAGCCGAATTTCTTCAGCCTCCTGAGGTTGAAGAGGCGCTGCTGCGCCTTCTTCACAATGCTGTCTGTGTGAGTGGACCAATTCAGTTTGTCTGTGATGTGTATGCTGAGGAACTTAAAACTTGCTACCCTCTCCACTACTGTTCCATCGATGTGGATAGGGGGGTGTTCCCTCTGCTTTTTCCTGAAGTCCACAATCATCTCCTTAGTTTTGTTGACGTTGAGTGTGAGGTTATTTTCCTGACACCACACTCCGAGGGCCCTCACCTCCTCCCTGTAGGCCGTCTCGTCGTTGTTGGTAATCAAGCCTACCACTGTTGTGTCGTCCGCAAACTTGATGATTGAGTTGGAGGCGTGCGTGGCCACGCAGTCGTGGGTGAACAGGGAGTACAGGAGAGGGCTCAGAACGCACCCTTGTGGGGCCCCAGTGTTGAGGATCAGCGGGGAGGAGATGTTGTTGCCTACCCTCACCACCTGGGGGCGGCCCGTCAGGAAGTCCAGTACCCAGTTGCACAGGGCGGGGTCGAGACCCAGGGTCTCGAGCTTGATGACGAGCTTGGAGGGTACTATGGTGTTGAATGCCGAGCTGTAGTCGATGAACAGCATTCTCACATAGGTATTCCTCTTGTCCAGATGGGTTAGGGCAGTGTGCAGTGTGGTTGAGATTGCATCGTCTGTGGACCTATTTGGGCGGTAAGCAAATTGGAGTGGGTCTAGGGTGTCAGGTAGGGTGGAGGTGATATGGTCCTTGACTAGTCTCTCAAAGCACTTCATGATGACGGAAGTGAGTGCTACGGGGCGGTAGTCGTTTAGCTCAGTTACCTTAGCTTTCTTGGGAACAGGAACAATGGTGGCCCTCTTGAAGCATGTGGGAACAGCAGACTGGTATAGGGATTGATTGAATATGTCCGTAAACACACCGGCCAGCTGGTCTGCGCATGCTCTGAGGGCGCGGCTGGGGATGCCGTCTGGGCCTGCAGCCTTGCGAGGGTTAACACGTTTAAATGTCTTACTCACCTCGGCTGCAGTGAAGGAGAGACCGCAAGTTTTCGTTGCAGGCCGTGTCAGTGGCACTGTATTGTCCTCAAAGCGGGCAAAAAAGTTATTTAGTCTGCCTGGGAGCAGGACATCCTGGTCTGTGACTGGGCTGGATTTCTTCCTGTAGTCCGTGATTGACTGTAGACCCTGCCACATGCCTCTTGTGTCTGAGCCGTTGAATTGAGATTCTACTTTGTCTCTGTACTGACGCTTAGCTTGTTTGATAGCCTTGCGGAGGGAATAGCTGCACTGTTTGTATTCGGTCATGTTACCAGACACCTTGCCCTGATTAAAAGCAGTGGTTCGCGCTTTCAGTTTCACACGAATGCTGCCATCAATCCACGGTTTCTGGTTAGGGAATGTTTTAATCGTTGCTATGGGAACGACATCTTCAACGCACGTTCTAATGAACTCGCACACCGAATCAGCGTATTCGTCAATGTTGTTGTCTGACGCAATACGAAACATGTCCCAGTCCACGTGATGGAAGCAATCTTGGAGTGTGGAGTCAGCTTGGTCGGACCAGCGTTGGACAGACCTCAGCGTGGGAGCCTCTTGTTTTAGTTTCTGTCTGTAGGCAGGGATCAACAAAATGGAGTCGTGGTCAGCTTTTCCGAAAGGGGGGCGGGGCAGGGCCTTATATGCGTCGCGGAAGTTAGAGTAACAATGATCCAAGGTCTTTCCACCCCTGGTTGCGCAATCGATATGCTGATAAAATTTGGGGAGTCTTGTTTTCAGATTAGCCTTGTTAAAATCCCCAGCTACAATGAATGCAGCCTCCGGATAAATGGTTTCCAGTTTGCAAAGAGTCAAATAAAGTTCATTCAGAGCCAACGATGTGTCTGCTTGGGGGGGGATATATACGGCTGTGATTATAATCGAAGAGAATTCTCTTGGTAGATAATGCGGTCTACATTTGATTGTGAGGAATTCTAAATCAGGTGAACAGAAGGATTTGAGTTCCTGTATGTTTCTTTCATCACACCATGTCACGTTAGTCATAAGGCATACGCCCCCGCCCCTCTTTTTACCAGAAAGATGTTTTTTCCTGTCTGCGCGATGCGTGGAGAAACCTGTTGGCTGCACCGCTTCGGATAGCGTCTCTCCAGTAAGCCACGTTTCCGTGAAGCAAAGAACGTTACAGTCTCTGATGTCCCTCTGGAATGCTACCCTTGCTCGGATTTCATCAACCTTGTTGTCAAGAGACTGGACATTGGCAAGAAGAATGCTAGGGAATGGTGCACGATGTGCCCGTCTCCGGAGTCTGACCAGAAGACCGCCTCGTTTCCCTCTTTTTCGGAGTCGTTTTTTTGGGTCGCTGCATGGGATCCACTCCGTTGTCCTGTTTGTAAGGCAGAGCACAGGATCCGCGTCGCGAAAAGCGTATTCTTGGTCGTACTGATGGTGAGTTGACGCTGATCTTATATTCAGTAGTTCTTCTCGACTGTATGTGATGAAACCTAAGATGACCTGGGGTACTAATGTAAGAAATAACACGTAAAAAAACAAAAAACTGCATAGTTTCCTAGGAACGCGAAGCGAGGCGGCCATCTCTGTCGGCGCCGAAAGTACAAGTGTATGTCATGAAACCTGGGGTACCAATGTAAGAAATAACACATAAAAAAACAAAATACTGCATAGTTTCCTAGGTAAGCGAAGCGAGGCAGCCATCTCTGTCGGCGCCGGAATACAATAATCAATTCTGGTTAGTTACACATTGACATGTGTGACTGAAGTCAATCAGAGATAAGTGTATTGAATAAGTAAACAAATATTGATTGTTTTGCAATTCAGAGTATGTCGCAAACCTGAGAATGGTAATGTTTCCTGGGAGATCAAGTTGAATTAAAAGTTTATGGTAGTTAGTCATAGTAGTTGCCTAATATCTAGAATCAGCTACTCATCTTTCAAGACTAAACATTAACATGTGCATTGTATCAGCCTGTTAGCCACAGTATAATCCAGCAATGTTTTCAAAGACTTGGCAACAGTTAATTTTTTTCTAACAGAGAATAAAATCCCACCTACTGCATGGTGTGAGGGTTCCTTTGATTTTATTCTCCTACCTTTGGGGATACATAAGCCTTTGATCTGGACATTCATCCAAATACATTTTGTTCCTGCATTGTGCCTTAGATTAATGAATTGGCACGGTTAGAAGGATTTTGCCTCTTAAGGCGTGACCTTCAAATGTGCAGCTGCTAGTTGCAGTTGGCTTGCTGTTTTACAAGATGGTGTGCCTTGTAAGTAAGCCGGTCAAGTTTAGTTTGGGGCTAAAAACATTAAATTCAATAGCTGCTCATTAGTACGCTAAAGAGGAGTTTAACCTGCTTTAAATGATGCATGAGTAAATCATTTTCATTTTTACTCACTTGATAATGTACACTTCATGATCTGTTATTATGATACCAATGACACCGACTTCCTACAAAATAATGTCACAGCAAAGCTCTGACTTGTGGCTACAGAGTAGGGGTGTGCCGAGTAGTCGGACAAAACAAGTATTGTAATGGATATGGGCAATATTCTGGATACGATTATGATCAGAGGTTTTTTTGTAATTATCCGTGATCTAAAGAAATGAAGTAATTTTCTGCATGCTACTATGATAAATCACAAGAACATTTGCTATGAAGCTATCAACGTACGTAATATCTAAAAAGCGGGGCAAGGGTAGAGAAAAAATATGAAACGCTTATGTGCATTCTGACTGAGTGACAGCAAACTTGGTAACTCAGCAAATTGAGGACACAGACACCCCCCCACACACACACACTCCTAATCTGCAGCTTTTTTCAGTGTGACAGGGAGGTATTTTGACAACATATAGCCTACTTAGGCATATTAAAACGCGCATGTTATTTCCGATCACGAGTATCATCCTATCCGATCCAACATTCAACTGTCAATTTATGGATATGATTACGAGTATGAGTATAGTGAGTATGATGTCGGCACACCCCTATTACAGAGATACAGTTTGTCCTTTTGACAGAGTGGCAATGTTTCAACAATCATGTGATGTATCAGTGGGTTCTTCCCAAAATTGAGGGGAACCTGTAGATTGTATCAAATCAAATTGTTTGTCACATGCGCTGAATACAACAGTTGAAGACCTTACCGTGAAATGATTACTTACAAGCCCTTAACCAACAATACAGAGGTTAAAAAAAGTATACATGCATAGATTATAAACAGTGAGTAGAAGCAGCGTATGTGAAGAGTGTGAAGGAATGTGAATGTGTGTGTGTATGTGGCGTCAATATGCATCTGTGAGCATGTTTTTGTGTGTGGTTGTGTGTGGGGGAGTGTCAGTGTAGAATGTGTGAATGACTAGAGTCCAGTGAGTGCACATCGAGCCTGTGCAAGAGAGTCAGTGCAAAAATTAAGAACAAGTACGAATAAAATAAGTGGGTCAATGCAAATAATCCGGGAAGCCATTTGATCAACTGTTCAGCAGGCTTATGGCATGGAGGTAGAGCTGATAAGGAGCCTCGTGGACCCAGAATTGACACTCTGGTACCGAGAGAACAGTCTACAACTTGGGCTGGAGTCTTTGACAATTTTTAGGGCCTTCCTCTGCCACCACCTGGTATAGAGGTCCTAATGGAACGGAGTTACGCCCCAGTGATGTAATAGGCCATAAGCACTACCTGTAGAGATTTGTGGTCAGATACCGAGCATTTGCCATACCAAGCAGTGATGCAACCAATCAGGATGCTCTCGATGGTGCAACTGCAGAACTTTTGAGGATCTGAGGTCCTATGCTAAATCTTTTCAGCCTCCTGAGGGGTAATAGGTGTTTTGGTGCCCTCTTCACAACTGTTTTGGTGTTTTTGAACCATGATAGTTTGTTGGTGATGTGGACACCAAGGAACTTGAAGGTCTCGACCCACTCCACTACAGCCCTTTCGATGTGAATGGGGGCGTGTTCGGCCCTCAGTTTCCTGTCGTTGTCACGGATCCCTCTTGAACTTTCCTTGCGCGTACCTGGCCCCTATTCCCACTGATTGTATTGTATATATGTGCCCTTTGTTCACCATGGTGGGGTTGATTATTGTTACAATATCCGTTGGTGCGTGTGAGTACATGTGCTGTGTGTTTTGGCTTTTGTGCCATTGTGGATTGCGCAGATGATTACAGGTCTGGTCTCGTGTGATAATCATTGTGCTCATGTGTTATTTATTCGAGGTACTCCTCGCTCTTTTGTTTGGGTTTCAACCCTGTGTTTTTGTTACATGTTTGTTTGGTCTTCGTCCCCGTGCCTTTACACGGTACTCCGTTATTTGGAGTTCATTTTAAAAAACTATTACGCATTCCTGCGCCTGTCTCCCGAATCTCTTCATACCAATGTTACAGTAGTCCACGATAAGCTCCTTTGTCTTACCCACATTGACGGAGAGGCTGTTGTCCTGGCACAAAACTGCCAGGTCTCTGACCTCCTCCATATAGGCTATCTCGTCGTCATGTTTTTGGCAAGCGTAATGATGGTGTTGGAGTTGTACTTGGCCACACAGTCGTGTGTGAACAGGGAGTACAGGAGGGGACTGAACATGCACCCTGAGGGGTCCCATGTTCAGGGTCAGCGTGGAGGATGTGTTGTTGCCTACCCTCACCACCTGAGGGGCGGCCCATCAGTAAGTCCATGAGAGCATGATGAGAGAGCATGATCAAACAGTTGTCCGGAAAAGCTGGTGCTCTCACGCATGGTGCAGTGTTGCTTTCTTCGAAGTGATCATAGAAGTCATTTAGCTCATCTGGTACGCTTGCGTCACTAGGCAGCTCTCGGCCGCATTTCCCTTTGTAAGCTGTATTATTCAACTTTTATTTTTACTTAACTACATTCCTAAAATAAAAAATGTTTTACTCCATACATTTTCCCTGACACCCAAAAGTAGTCGTTACATTTTGACAGGAAAATGGTCCAATTCATGCTGTCACATGGAATGACGCTGGAGAGACGAAGCAGGTACGGGCAGTCAATAATAAGGAACAGACATGGAACGAGACAGGAACAGCATCAGCAAACGAGTAACACAAATAAAAAACAATTAATGCAGCAGCAGAGAACAGAGCAAGGGAGCTGACAAAAATAGGGGACAAGTGATGAGTGAGTCCAGGTGAGTCCAATATCGCTAATGTGACAAGGGAAGGCAGGTGTGCGTAATAGATGGCAGGAGTGCATGATGCAGGGCAGCCTGGCACCCTCAAGCGCCGGGGGGGGGGGGGGGGGGGGGGGGGTAGCGGGAGCAGACGTGACACATTCACTTATCAAGAGAATATCCTTGGTCATCCCTAATGCCTCTGATCTGGCAGATTCACTAAACACAAATGCTTAATTTGTAAAAATATATCTCTTGTGCCGTCTGGTTTGCTTAATATACTTAAGTATATTTTAGCAATCCTATTTACTTTTGATACTTAAGTATATTTACAACCAAATACTTGTAGAATATTACTCAAGTTGTATTTTACTGGGTGAATTTCACTTTTACTAATTTTCTATTACTTTTACTCAAGTATAACAATTGACTACTGCTCTAGCCTTTAGCTCAGTGCCAATGGTGCCTGTAGTCCATGCCTTCTGGTTGGGATATGTACGTACGGTCACTGTGGGGACATCATCGTCGATGCACTTATTAATGAAGCCGGTGACTGATGTGGTAAACTCCTCAATGCCATCAGATGAATCCCGGAACATATTTCAGTTTGTTCTAGCACCAGTCCTGTAGCTTAGCATCCGCTTCATCGGACTACTTCCGTATTGAGCGCGTTAAAGGTACTGTTTGAGGTTTTGCTTGTATCAGGAATCAGGAGGATATAGTTATAGTCAGATTTGCCAAGAGCAAGGGAGAGGGAGAGCTTTATGTGCATCTCTGTGTGTGGAGTTAAGGTGATCTAGTGTTGTTTTCCCTCTAGTTGCACAGGTGACATGCTGGTAGAAATGAGGTAAAATGGATGTCAGTTTTCCTGCATTAAAATCACTGCCCACTAGGAGCGCCACCTTTAGATGGTATTAGATGGCATTTGCTTGTTTGCTTATGGCCCTATACAGCTCGTAGAGTGCAGTCTTAGTGCCAGCATCAGTTTGTGGTGGTAAATAGAGAGCTATGAAAAATACAGATGACAACTCTCTTGGTGATGGTCCTGTATGGTTCCGCCAGCAATATTATTTGGCACAGTCAAGTAGAAACGTAAAGCTACAACCGCAACACGATCAATAGGAGGTGAACAGCGCCTGGTGCTGAAAATATAGCTAGCTTGTTTTGCAAGTGGCGCAAAGCAACAAATGGAGAAAAACTACACACGTCGAGTAAATAATTTAAACAATAATCTTCATTTTAATTTGTCTTTACAAACAACAAGATGGCTTAATTGGAGTCTATTTATTCTGTGCCTAGGCCTATATAAAGTAAAAGCTGGCCAAAAATGTAGCACTCTGCATAAAGAAAGAAAGGCGATGTCTGTGTCTGAATGTCTGTATCAGAAACAGAGAATACTGTCAGCATGAGATCTAAATAGTCCTGGATAAGCACTCACCATAATGATAGTATTTAATAAACTTACTTATGGAAAAAGTTGCATTTCCTCTCGAACACGATCTTGTGGATGTCAGGTGAGATAGATGTGATTTTGATGTCTAGGCAGTCCTTGATTGACTTATGTGAAAGCCAGTTCCTGTCGTGGGTCTCGATTGTATTCATAGAGGAAAAGGAGGACTCGCAGATGTAAGTCAATCCAAACATTGTTAGCATTTAAAATGCAAGTTTCTTTATTGTGCTGTATTCCTCTGAACATGCCACCCAAATCGTACACAAGGACTCGGCACTCCTGAGCGCATTACTGATTTGACCCGATGTCTAGAATTCCATCAGCTCAGTTTGAATTGTGGCCTCATCCAGCGAGGGTATCGTTTTCTTAGCAAGGGAAGAGAATTCTCCATCTGGGGGGACTATAATATCCTTGGGCATGCGGTACTCTTCGAATCTGGTGAAGCAGTTTTCCCTCAGCTGCTTGATAATCTTCCATCACTTCTGTGTCAATGCTGCAGTCTGCTCCCTCTACCTGTCGTTTCTCCAGTGTGCTAAAGTGCAGTAGCCTTCTAGATGACAGGTCTAAATCAAACAACTCAAGCCTCCTAGTAAAGGCTGCAAGTTGTTTTTCCCACATGTCTTTTACTGTTTTCCCTATTCCTTGTAACTGCAGATTTAACCTGTTTAAGTGACAGAAAATGTCAGCCAAAAAAGCAATATTGGAGAGGATTTCCTCAATTGCTAGAATACGAAGATAGTCAGCTGCTGCCCTCATTTTGCTTTTCTGAAAAAATCCACAACCTGTTCATGCAGCTCACAACCCTCCAATGCTTTTCCTTTACACAACCAGCGTACATTGTTGTGAAGCAGGAGATCATCGTGAGTTGCCTCCTCTGATTCTGTCACAAGCTTGTGGAAAAGACGGTGTTGGGTGCTTGATGTCTCCTTGACAAAGTTGATTATGTGCAGTACTTTAGCCATCACATCTTTTAGCTCACCATTTAGTCTGACATAGAGCATACTCTGATGGATGAGACAATGCAAGCCATTCATTTGGGGGGCGATTTACTTCAACCTGCTGACCTGGCCCCTGTGTCTGCCCACGATAGCAGGAGCCCTGTTGGTGACCACAAAGTTGACTTTTGCGAATGACAGGTCTTGTTGTGAAAACAGTTCTTCCAGCTTTGTGAATATTATGTACCCGGGGGTGTGTCCTTCAAGGGGAATCAGTGCTCTGTTCATCTTTCCCTCGATCCTGACTAGTCTCCCAGTCCCTGCTGCTGAAAATCATCCCCACAGCATGTTGCTGCCACCACCATGCTTCAACGTCGGGATGGTGCCAGAGAATCTTGTTCCACATGGTCTGAGTCCTTTAGGTGCCTTTTGGCAAACTCCAAGTGGGCTGTCATGTGCCTTTTACTGAGGAGTGGCTTCCGTCTTGTCACTCTACCATAAAGACCTTATTGGGGAAGTGCTGCAGAGATGGTTGTCCTTCTGGAAGATTCTCCCTTCTCCACAGAAGAAATCTGTCAGAGTGACCATCGGGTTCTTGGTCACATCCCTGATGAAGGCCCTTCTCTCCCGATTGCTCAAGTTGGCCAGGCAGCCAGCTGTAAGAATAGTCTTGGTGGGTCCAAACTTCTTCCATTTAAGAATGATGGAGGCCACTGTGTTCTTGAGAGCTTTCAATGCTGCATAAATATTTTGGTGCCCTTTTCTCAGATCTGTGCCTTGACACAATCCTGTCTCAATTGCTTTGACCTCATGGCTTGGTTTTTCCTCTGACGTGCACTGTCAACCGTGGCACCTTATATAAACAAGTGTGTGCCTTTCCAAATCATGTCTAATCAATTGAATTTACCACAGGTGGACTCCAATGAAGTTCTAGAAACATCTCAAGGATGATCAATGGAAACAGGATGCACCTGAGCTCAATTGTGAGTCTCATAGCAAACGGTCTGAATACTTATGTAAATACAGTATTTTTGTTTTGTATTTATTGTAACATTTTCAAACATTTCTAAAAACCTGTTTTCACCTTGTCATTATGGGGTGTTGTGGGGAGATTGAGATTAGTTTTTTATATATAATTTGTTCAATTTTAGAATAAGGCTGTAAAATAACAAAATGTGGAAAAGGTCAAGGGAACTGAATACATTCCGAATGCACTGTATACACACCACTGTGCTACATCGGTGTTGTCAGTTATCTCATCAATGGCCATGGAAAATGCTCAGCCTGATTAACCCCTCCAGAACAATCTTATGCCCATCATCTGCCAGTGCATGGATGCGGTTCCCGGCTGTTGATGCAGACAAGGGCACCTGTTTGACAGACGCAATTATGCTATCCATAGACTTGTCACCAAACACTTTTTAAATACCTCCGCATCTGTGAAGGACATATTGTGCTTGGTTAAAACCCAGGACCCTTTTAGGGAGGGACTTGTGACCAATGTTCCCTCTAATCTGTGTGTTCACGCAGTAGCCTGAGACTGTCATGCATCTCCCGGGACTGACACTCAGAAATATCAGCCCACAAAGAGAAGCACCAGATTGAACTTCACTCAACTTTCTAGAGCAGTGGTTACCAACCGGTCAATCATGATCGACTGCTGTCGATCTTCGAGGCACTCTTAGTCGATCGCCAAACATGTCTGTAAAAAAACAACTATAAAGCCTTGTGTTCCCATTTGATTTGTTCCTCTCCGGCTGTTGGCAGTAGGTGCACCCAATTCAGCTGTACTCCGCACCGGGTAGGCAAACTGTTGCCATTTTGAACCATTTCATGTGTCTGAAGGTAAACTCTTGCTTCCCAGTTGAAACTGTGAAGTTGAAAATTTTTTAAAACCATGACTGGAGAGAGACTGTCAACGAATACAGCAAAGAGCTGCTGCTTTTATGAGTGAGTTCATGTTTAAGTTCTTACTCAGCACTGCCAACACTTTGTATTCAACACTTTTATAAGACATAAAATGAGCGTTCTTCCTATTTTCACTCAGTGCTACAACAAGCACTACAGCAGTAATGAATGAGTAGGAAAGTGTATCTATAGGCTTGCGTTGTTGTTACTATTAGCGGTTTGTGTCTTTTTTAATATAGAGGAATATTTCACTTTCTCTGTTCATAGGAGTAACAACATGAATTTGCACATAAGGCAGCAATAATACGGTGCAACTCGAGTTTTGCCATCAGCTGGAAGACTGTGTCCCTTTTTGGTCAGTGTCAGTGGAGGAAAGGGAGAGCAGAGGGTTGTTGAGAGGCGGATCCTCAGTCTGCTGATCTCTCGCTCTACTGAGACTGACCATCAGATGCAAGCACCATCAGCCCAGTAATATACCAATAAAAAGCAAATGATTTAAATGTATGCTCACTCAGCTGTACAGTAAAGGATATATTACCAGTGTGATCATATAGCCTACCTCAAATTTTGAAATCTAATTTTTTTAAATGGCACGAACAACAATGCATTGGCAGGGCAATTCAAGCAAAGCCAACATGTGGGGATAATGTATTGGGCCTATGGCTTACTGCACAAACTTCAATGCTACAGTACTGTTCTTAATTGGTTAATGTTGCATATGCTTATGTTTTTTTAATCATGTTAAAAAAAAATCTGAACAGTAGATCTGGGCTTGCATTTTGACTCAAAGTGATCTTGACTCAGAAAAGGTTGGTGACCACTGTTGTCGAGTTTTCCCTGTTAACGTTTCCCTTTATTGTGGCAATTGTGAATGAATCAAATTAATATTTTAATGTAACATACCACTACAAAATGAACTACGCAAAATATTTTGTTGTAGGCAGAACACATTGGAGTAGGATTCTATTGCATTGACATGCACAACTCAACCCATACTCTACACAGACCGGTGCAGCTTAAACAATCAGAGATGCAGTAGGCCTATATGCAAATAGACAACTGCCATATATGGATCTGTGCCATTTATTTTTAACTGGATTGTGTTTACAGCATGAGCGGTGGTAAGTATATCCGCTTGTTACGGTCATCGTTGCATGAAGAAGAGGACCAAAGTGCAGCGTGGTACGTGTTCATGATTTTTAATAAAACTGAATACTATAACAAAAAATAACAAAGCGGAACCAACGAAACAGTTCTGTCTGGTGCAGACACACAAAGAAGAAAATAACTACCCACAAAACACAGGTGGGAAAAGACTACCGAAGTATGGTTCTCAATCAGAGACAACGAGAGACAGCTGCCTCTGATTGAGAACCACACCCGGCCAAACACACAGAAATAGAAAACATAGAATGCCAACCCCAACTCACGCCCTGACCAAACCAAAATAGAGACATAAAAAGGGTCTTTAAGGTCAGGGTGTGACACTGCTTATTTTGAGATCAAAGCAATATGCATCAAACAACACAACCACATTTTCAGTCACCTCCTTGTCTGAAGGACAAGTCGATAAGCCCTGCATGATTTTTTCAAACGTCTCATGGAATGTAGGACCTACATTGAACACCACACATTGGCTGCTACTGTAGGTTGAATGATAAAACAACTATTTCCATGTTTAATTGTTATGGGATACTTTTTCTCCATTGTTGTTGATGATACATTATGATCAAATAGCCACAGTAGCATACATGGCACTGTTAAAACTAACCTAAAGCGGGTACTACCTCAGTGTTCACAGTAAATGCGTGCTGGAAGTTGCACAGAATTTTCAACAATGTTCCAGTTTGCACTCAGCAGACCTGAAATGTCCTCAGTGCAAGAATAAAATTGAGGGAACATTGCTCGGGACCTTACGTTGTTGGATCAGGCCACAAAGGAGAATTCTGCTGCCATGTGTGTAGCTTGCAGTTAACACTTCAGGTCTCTGTCTGGGATAGGAAGGCCACTTTGAAAGTACTATGCTTAGATTTATAATGACGTCTGAGATTGAATTATTTGCAAATGTAACAGCATAGCTTTTGTCCCGCTCCTCGCCCTACCTGGGCTCGAACCAGGGATCTTCTGCACACATTGACAACGGCCACCCTCGAAGCATCGTTACCCATCGCGCCACAAAAGCCGCGGCCCAACTACTTCAAGGTCTCAGAGCAACTGACGTCACCGATTGAAACGCTATTATCGTGCAACACCGCTAACTAGCTAGCCATCTGTTAAAAAAGTTTGAAATATCCAATAAATGTTGTTCCACTTCATGATTGTGTCCCACTTGGTGTTGATTTTTCACAAAAAAATACAGTTTTATATCTTTATGTTTGAAGCCTGAAATGTGGCAAAAGGTCGCAAAGTTCGAGGGGGCCGAATACTTTCGCAAGGCACTGTAGTATTATATGCTAATTATGTGCATAGAAAATATTCTTAGAATGCATAGATGCATAGAAAGCCAGCCAGATTAATTTTATCCATGTCCTTGTTCAGCTATGACTCCGAGAAGCATAGTATATTATAGTTCTTAATAATGTCCCATTGATAGGAAAGTCTCGAACGGAGCTCGTCCAGTTTATTCTCCAGCGATTGCACATTCACCAGTAGAGCAGAGGGTAGCGGCAATTTCCAAGCCAGAGGCGGGTGGCTTCAGTGTGAGTCATGCACTAACTGAGACCATTTGTTAGAATAAGGATAATTTAAGCTTTTCCTCTTAGAGCCTTACCTGAAGAAAACATACTATTGTGAAATGATATGCTCCTGTAAAGTGGAATAGATCCATCTCTATGTCATTCTGTCTCTTTATATCTTTCTTTCTGTCTCTGTTATTGAAACTGAAAGGCCTGCACCTTGCTTCACAACCACTTTGCACTTTTTCTGACAGATCAATATCTCCTGAACAGACCATCAAACTCAGGATGTACAAATGGCCATCCATGCCTTTATCTCATGAGCCCCAGACATTACCTAGCTCTCTACCTGGCTTTACCCTCTGCTTCAAAAAGGTTGAAGGTAGGGGTAGTTTTGGGCCGATCTGTAATATTATTATGCATATTTTAGAGGTAATATTGAGAAGTAAATTGATATTTTCATGAAATGGGTGATCTTCCAATATGTTGTCATACATAAAGGTTATGTAAACCAGAGAATTTATGGCATTCATGTTTCGGTGCCAATTTTACACTGTACTGGCTGTGAGATCCATCCACACGTATCACACAGATGGGAGAATGAAAAAAGAAAGAGTAGCATGAGATAGTGCCTGACAGCAGTTGAAGGGTCTATGTAAATAATTGATTGGGTTCAAACAGTACACGCATCCAAACAAAATCCATTCCATGCTCCTCACCATAACAAAGCAATAATTACATGTTAACTGACCATCATGACAAAGTGTCATAAAGAATCCCTCCGCTCTAAGTGAACACCAATCTAACTCAAACAGTGACAACAAAACTGAGGTTGGACCTGCCTTTCATCTTGGGAGGTCAAGCACAATACTTTTTCCATTTCAAGTGAGGCCAGTTGCAGACAATTCAACAAGTCAATAATCTCTAGGGGTGCATCACATTATTGGGAAGGAGAGCTTAGATAACCCTTGAATCAGTCTGTTAGCAGTAAGTGAGCTGGTATTCGACCAGCTAAGTTGACTGATGGATATTGCTTCCTAAATACAATAATCACTTCTTGTTAACCCTTGTGTGGTGGTCGGGTCTGTGGGACCCATTTTCATTGTTTACTAAAATGAAAACGATATAATTACTAATTTTTTCAACCCGAGACTCATTGACCTTGGCTCATTATCTGAGAAGAACACATTTTCATGGAGTGCACACAATGCATCCCCCTACACATTTATATTATATATGTTGTGTTCGGGTCCAATGGACCATAGGGGAATAAAAGTGTGGAAAAGTGTGTGTGTAGGTGAAAACAAGTAAAAATGTAACAAAAAGGTTTGCTGTGTGCCTTCAATCTGTCTTCTTCCTCCTTTGGCCTGCTGTTTCAACATAGCACAAAGAACCTGTGTGTCTGTCTCCGTGCCTGTCTACCTGTCTCCCCGCATGACTGCCAATGTGAAAAGGAAGTAACCAGGGCAGACGCGGATGGCGGTTACTCATGTGTAGTACATAAAGTCTTCTATTCAACTGTTCATCCCAGACACCATCCAGAAAATCATTCTGGACTGCACTCATTTGGAGAGAAGGTGTGTTTTTGGAGAGAGTTGGAAGGAGATGGACCAATCTAATTTACATGCACATTTTGGGGTTCTTATCCTTGCTGGTGTTTTCAGATCCAATGGAGAATCCACAGGAAACCTGCGGGATGCAGAACTGACAGATAACCTTTCCGTGCAACAATGTCTCTGGGAAAACTCCCACATTATTTCCAGGATTATGCACTTCGATAACGAGACACCAGACCAACTCGGCGACAGAGAGACAAGCTAGCTGCAATTTTGTATTTGTATTTATTATGGATCCCCAGTAGCTGTTGCCAAGGCACTACCACATATCTACAGTACTAAATCCATGTGCATTTGTGTGTACAGTGCGTATGCTATCGTGTGTGTGTATGCATGTGTCTGTGCCTATGTTTGTGTTCGGTAAGGTATTTTTTATCTGTTTTTTAAATATAATTTTACTGCTTGCATCAGTTACTTGTTGTGGAATAGAGTTCCATTTTGTCATGGCTATATGTAGTACCTTGCGCCTCCCATTGTCTGTTCTTGACTTGGGGACTGTGATGAGTCCTCTTGTGGCATGTCTTGTGGGGTATGCATGGGTGTCCGAGCTGTGTGCCAGTAGTTTAGACAGACAGCTCGGTGCATTCAACCTGTCAATACCTCTCATAAATACAAGTATTGATGAAGTAAATCTCTCCACCACTTTGAGCCAGAAGAGATTGACATGCATATTATTAATATTGGCTCTCTGTGTACATCCAAGGGCCAGCCTGTCCTGTCCTAAGTCCTTTTTTGTGGCACCTGACCACACGACTGAATAGTAGTCAAGGTGCAACAAAACTAGGGTCTGTAGGACCTGCCTTGTTGATAGTGTTGTGAAGAAGGCAGAGTATCGCTTTATTATGGACAGACTTCTCCCCATCTTAGCTACTACTATATCAATATGTTTTGACCATGATAATCAGGTCAGTGTGAGACAAGTGGGTGGACTACCTTCCCCTGTTTTACTACCCTGGGCGCAACATTACTGTTGATGAGCAGCTTATGCCATTTAGTGGTCGCTGCCCCTTCAGGCAGTACATACCGTCTAAACCCGCAAAATATGGAATCAAGTTCTGGGCTGCCTGTGATGCTGCTTCATCATATGCGTGGAACTTGAAAGTGTATACGGGGAGCCAGATTTAGGAGCACCTGAGAAGAACCAAGGAATGCAGGTTGTCCTGGACGTGACACAGGTACTCCGGAGCCACAACATCACATGCAATGACATTTGTACTTCGTACAAGCTGGGACAGGAGCTTCTCAAGAGGAAGCTAACGATGGTAGGGACAGTATAAAAAAATATCCAGAGCCTCAGCTGTTGAATACACGGAACTGGGCAACCAATTCCTCATAGTTTGTGTTCACGGCCGACATTGCTTAGTGTCTTACGTGCCAAAGAAAGGCAAAAATGTGGTACTCATGAGTATGCTGCATAGGGATGGGAGAATCTGTGGCCAGAAACATCAAAAAAAAGAAATAATAATGGGTTACAATGCCACAAAAGGAAAGTTGAATATTTAGACAAGCTGGTGACTGGCTACAGCTGCAAAAGAAGAACGCCACGCTGGCCACTTATGACATTCTTCAACATCTTGGACATCTCAGCGTACAACGTGTTTGTCATCTGGATGGCGTTGAACCCAGATTGGAACAGAGGGAAGCTCCAGAGGAGACAGCTCTTTCTCGAGCAGTTGGGCAAGGCATTGTTAAGACCTCAAATCCAGAGGAGGCAACATATCCCAAGGACCCCAGCTTCTGCAGCCATCGTGAGGAGGATTCAGGAGGAGGATGCTGGTGCCCCATCCTCTCGACCCAAAGAACAAACAACTCCAATACCGGAAGTAAGTGTGAGTGATGTTGTCGCATGTGTGTGTGTCTGACTTTCATGCCTTGGCAAGCTGTAACTATATATGTGAATGAGATGTTAGTAAAATGTTTTCATCATTATAGATTGCAACAAGAAGAAGCACTGCGATGTGTGTGGACCCAAGAAGGACAGGAAGACACAGTACACATGCATCAAGAGCAAGAAGAATGTTTGCAACACACACACACAGAGTAAAACGTTGTCCCTCATGTGGTGTGTAGACTAGCCTTAATTTGTGTTCAATGTGGCTCATTTAGAATTTCCATAAAATTTGTCCGTCCAATTTGTTCAGTTCAAAGCAGTAAACATCAATACTGATAAAAAAACGTTGTTTCATTTATATTTGTTCAAGATAGACATGATTTATTCCACCCATGACTTGATTATCATTTATTTTTGTTTACAAAAATCAAATTTTAGCAAAAATAAACAAATAGTGCTTTTATGGATAAATGTGATCTAATTTCCAAAACTTTGTACAGTTTTGGAAATGGCAAATATTAACCATGTATGCTGTCTATATTGCTTGTAATTATAAGTCAACATCTAAGTTAAGTATTTTTACGCAAAATGTTATGGCTGTATTGTTTAAAAAAAACAATATGGTTGTGTTCCATTAAACCCGTGAGCATTGGTTGAATAACTAAATCATGAACACCACACAAGCGTTAATTACACATTCACATGTTTGCCTGAGGTTAATTATAGAAAAAAGTCCCTGGGAAATGACGACAATGGCGACATCGTGTGGAATCTGTAGGAATTGCATGCAGGTCCATAATTAATTTTGTGCCCTTTTAACAACCCATGAAAGTGACGCATGGAAATAATTTTTAGCTTTCAGAGAGCAGTTTTTCTTGCGCTTTTCGATGAAACACACAATCTGTTATAGTCACAGCCGTGATTTAACCAGTTTTAGAAACTTCAGAGTGTTTTCTATCCACACATACTAATCATATGCATATACTATATTCCTGGCATGAGTAGCAGGACGCTGAAAAGTTGCGCGATTTTTAACAGAATGTTCGAAAAAGGAAGGGGTAGACTTAAGAGGTTGTATAGGTGTAACGCTCGTCCGATGAAGAATGAGGAGTGGACCCAAGCGCAGCGTGGTATGTGTTCATGATTTTTTATTAACTCAGAACACTTTGAACAAAAATAACAAAGCGACAATTGAACAGTTCTGTAAGGCAACCAAACTAAACAGAAACCAACTACCCACCAAACACAGGTGGGAAAAGGCTACCTAAGTATGGTTCCCAATTAGAGACAACGATAGTCAGCTGTCTCTGATTGAGAACCATACCCGGCCAAAACAAAGAAATACAAAACATAGAAAAAAGAACATAGAATGCCCACCCCAAATCACAACCTGACCAAACCAAAATAGAGACAATGTTCTCTAAGGTCAGGGCGTGACAATAGGTAAACAAATATTTTTAGTGATTCAGCTTATGTTGAAAATTTGAGATTGTTGAGGTTTCTTGGGATATCAAGTTATTGATAAATTGACAATTTAGTCATAGTAGTTGCCTAATATCTAGATTCAGAAATTCATATTTAAAAACTAAACATTTTACCTTAATTTAACTGGGCAGGTCAGTTAAGAACAAATTCGTATTTTCAATGACAGCCTGGGAACATTGGGTTAATGCAGTGGAACTAATTTTTATTTTATTTATTTTTATTTCACCTTTTTTTAACCAGGTAGGCCAGTTGAGAACAAGTTCTCATTTACACACTGCAACCTGGCCAAAATAAAGCACAGCAGTTCGACACATACAACATTACAGAGTTACACATGGAATAAACAAACATACAGTCAGTAATAAATCTATATACAGTGAGTGCAAATGAGGTAAGATAAGGGAGTTAAGGCAATAAATAGGCCATGGTGGCGAAGTAATTACAGTATAGCAATTAGACACTGGAATGTAGATGTGCAGAAGATTCATGTGCAAGTAGAGATACTGGGGTGCAAAGGAGCAAGATAAATAAATAAATACAGTATGGGGATGAGGTAGTTGGATGGGTTGTTTACAGATGGACTATGTACAGGTGCAGTGATCTGTGAGCTGCTCTGACAGCTGGTGCTTTAACTTGTTATGGCTGCAATCCCGATATCGGGATAAGTGTCATCAACAACCACTGAATAGCATAGCGCTACATACAATAAATATTACTATAAATATTTATATTCATGAAATCACAAGTGCAATATAGGAAAACACAGCTTAGACTTTTGATAATCCACCTGTCATGTCAGATTTTGAAATTATGCTTTACAGCGAAAGCAATCCAAGCATTTGTGTAAGTTTATCGATCGCACGATAAAACATTAAGTACACTTAGCATCAGGTAGCTCGGTAACGAAAATCAGAAAAGCAATCAAATTAATAATTTACCTTTGATGATCTTCGGATGTTTTCACTGACGAGACTCCCAGTTACACAACAAATGTTCCTTTTTTTTCATATATATTATTTTTAGATCCAAAAAATCCACAGGAAAGAGCGATCACGACAACGCAGATGAAAATTGCAAATAGTTTCCATAATGTCCACAGAAACATGTCAAACGTTTTTTATAATCAATCCTCAGGTTATTTTTAAAATATATAATCGATAATATATCAACCACAAATGTCTTTCACAGTCGGAGAGGGGAAAACAATGGCTGTACAAATTCTGTTGCGTGATCACTTGATGTGATGTTATCGTTCTGGCTCATTTTTCAAAATAAAAGCATGAAACTAAGACTGTTGACACCTTGAAGAAGCGATAGGAAAAGGAATCTGGTTCATATCCCTTTAAATCCAGTAAAGGGAGGCTATGGAACATGGAGTTTGATTTTCCTCAAATTTCGCCTGCAATATCAGTTTTGTTATACTCACAGACAATATTTTGACAGTTTTGGAAACTTTAGAGTGTTTTCTATACACTACTAATAATAATGTGCATATATTAGCAACTGAGACTGAAGAGCTGGCTGTTTACAATAGGCACCTTTTCATCCAAGCTACTCAATACTGCCCCTGCAGACATAAAACGTTAAAGTAATGTCTGTGAGTATAACAGCACTGATATGGCAGGTGAAAACATGAGGAAAATCCATCCAGGAAGTGGGATTTTTTTTTATACGGGTGGTTTTCAATTGAATGCCTATTGAGAATCTAATGGGTTAGGACCCAGATTGCAGTTCCTATGGCTTCCACTAGATGTCAGCAGTCTTTAGACAATGTTTCAGGCTTTCTGAAAAATGAAGAAGAATGAGCCCTTTCTGTCAGAGGACTGAGGAAGCATGCAGTGCTTTCTACTGAATACACTATTGTCAGGTTGAAATATTATCGATTGTTTAGACGATTGACAACCTGAGGATTAATTATAATTATCGTTTGACATGTTTCGGCTAACTTTACCGGTACTACTAGGACGTATTCGTCTGCATGTTTTGACCGCCTGTGAGCCAGTGGATTACTGAACAAAATGCGTCAACAAAACAGAGTTTTTGGGATATAAAGAGGGAATTTATCGAACAAAATGAACATTTATTGTGTAGCTGGGACTCTTGTGACTGCCACCAGATGAAAATCTTCAAATGTAAGTGATTAATTTTATCGCTAAGTTGGAAAATGTTTGTATGCTTTTGTAAGCAGGGCGCTATCCTCAGATAATCGCATGGTATGCTTTTGCCGTAAAGCCTTTTTGAAATCTGACAAAGCGGCTGGATCAACAAGAAGTTCATCTTTAAGCCAATGTGTAACACTTTATGAATGTTTATTATGACTATTTCTGTATTTTGAATTTGGCGCGCTGCAATTTCACCGGATGTTGTCAATGTGGGTCGCTAGTGGCATGCCTGCGCCAGTGAGGTTAGTCCAGGCCCTGCAGTGCCTAGCTCCACTCCCATTCCCAGGCAATACCATTAGCTGACTTCTGTAACCGTAAAAGCCTTGGTTTCATGCATGTTGACATTAGAAGCCTCCTCCTTGCGTTTGTTTTATTCACTGCCCTAGCACACTCCGCCAACCCGGATGTCCTAGCCATGTCTGAATCCTGGCTCAGGGAGACCACTGAAAACCCTTATATTTCCATCCCTATCTATAACATTTTCTGACAAGATAGAACTGCTAAAGGAGACGGTGTTGCAATCTGCTGCAGAGATAGCCTGCAGAGTTCTGTCTTACTATCCAGGTCTGTACCCAAACAATTCAAGCTTCTACTTCTAAAAATGCACCTTTCCAGAAACAAGTCTCTCACCATTGGTGCTTGCTATAGACCACCCTCTGCCCCCAGCTGTGCCCTGGACACCATATGTGAACTGATTTCCCCCTATCTATCTTCAGAGCTAGTGCTGCTAGGTGACCTGAACTAGGACATGCTTAACCTGCTGAAATTCCACAGCATATTAAACAAACTGCATTAAAATAAATAGTTTACCTTTGACGATCTTCGTCCGTTTGCAATTCCAATGCACATTCCACATTCCAGGTAAATAACCCACACAGAACGTGACTTTTCCAGTCATTTTTGATTTCACTGCAATCAACTGGTTTGTTTGTAACACAATCAAATGTGATGGGCCATTTCGCGGGAGGTATTGACTGAAAGAAACTGATTTGAAGACAACAAGTCATGACATCATTGTGCACCAATGATTTGCATGCTGTTTCGTTGATTGACTGTCTTTTAACCCAACGACCACTGATCGTCTTGAAATCTAGCTGGGTAGATAGCCAATGAGCTGAGGTAAACGGCAATAGGTCAGGTTTATGTGTTGCAAGACCAACCCATGTAGTAAGCTCCGGCATAAAGAAAGTCATTTGCTATTGAAGTTTCATACCGGAAGGAGAAACACATATTACGCACTGCATTGTTTGGTAAACGCGCAGATTCAGCTGTTTATATATCAATCAGTTTGGCGACTAAGTCAGGGAAAGCTAAATCTAAGTCTAGATATACAGATAAACACACAATTTTAGAATAAATTGATTGGGAAAGTGAGACAGAGATTGTTGTAGGACAATTCATTTAGCGATTGTGGAGGAATATTTTTTCAACGGGAGAGTACATCATTTTGGACTGGTAAGTTCTTATCATGCTAATGCCCTTGTTTGAAATTAAATTAATAATATACAATATTATTATTTAGAAGCAATATATAAACATGTAATGTCATGAAATGTGAGATGCGTGTCTCTGCCGCCCCACCCCAACCCACATGAAATAGCCTATTTGAGGCTGTTGAGGGGAGGGCAAGGCCACAACAATGGCCAAAGTGAAATGGAGACAGTAGATACAGCTGGTCTGTTGTAATATAATAAAGACAGTAGATCTAGCTGAAATGTCATAATATAAAAGAGACAGTAGATCTAGCAGGTCATAATAATATATTCAATCTTATGTTCCCTGTACTCCATATACAGTATTGTTCCTGGTTCCTCTCTAGGTTTCTTCCTAGGTTTTTGCCTTTCTAGGGAGTTTTTCCTAGCCCCCGTGCTTCTACACCTGCATTGCTTGCTGCTTGCTGTTAGGCTGGGGCTAAATAAATAGATTTGACTGAGGGTCTTCCAAATATTGAAAGTGTGTAAATATTTACCCATGTTATTTTGTAAATGTATATATATATTTTTTTCATATTTTTTTTAATCAATAATTATATTCCCCCTCTCTATTTTTTTTTTGGGGGGGGGGGGGGGGGGGGTGTTAGAGGGGGGGGGGGGGGGGGGGGGTGTTAGAAAATTGTATTTTGTATACAGTTATTTGTTTCAAAATGTATACCTTCACCAATTTGGCCACTTGGGTACATTTGGGCTACTTGTGTGGGACACCTGGGTGACTTCATGATAAATGTCATGTAACACACTCATTTTGGAAGTTATCATTCTGAAACTTTGCACAAGTACTCTTGCCCTCTTATATTTTTCACTCAAATTGTCCCTATCATCCTATCTGAATGTTTGTTATATCTTGTTCATTTTACAAAAAAAAAAAGATTTTTTTTTTCCATTGTTTTATCTAAACCAGATCTATTGTGTTATATTCTCCTACATTCAATTCACATTTACATTTCTTTCAAATGGTACCAAGAATATGCATATCCTTGGTTCTGTGCCTGAGCTACAGGCTGTTAGATTTGGTTATGTCTTCAGGCGGAAATTGCACAAAGTAGGGGGAGCTCTAAGAGGTTTTAACTTCTTATGGGATAGGGGACGGTTGCATCCCACTTGGACAAAAAACAGGGAAAATGCACCGCGGCAAATAAAAAAAAAAGATATACAAATCAAACTTTCATTAAATCACACATGTAAGATACTCAATTAAAGCTACACTCGTTGTGAATCCAGGTAACATGTCAGATTTCAAAAAGGCTTTTCTGCCAAAGAATAAGAAGCTATTATCTGATGATAGCACAACAGTAAACAAAGAGGGTAGCATATTTCAACCCTGCAGGCGCTACACAAAACGCAGAAATAAAATATAAAACATACATTACCTTTGACGAGCTTCTTTTGTTGGCACTCCAATATGTCCCATAAACATCACAATTGGTCCTTTTGTTCGATTAATTCCGTCCATATATATCCAAATGTCAATTTATGAAGCGCGTTTGATCCAGAAGAAAACAGCTTCCAAAATGCGCAACGTCACTACAAAATATTTCAAAAGTTGCCTATAAACTTTGCCAAAATATTTCAAACTACTTTTGTAATACAACTTTAGGTATTTTTAAACGTTAAAAATGTATCAAATTGTAGATGGGTCTATCTGTGTTCAATACAGGAAGACAACAAACCATGCTACTCTTCACATCTTGCACAACTCTTAACAGTGTTAAGCAGTTCCTAGATGGCCTACTTCTTCATTGCAAAAATTAATAACCTCAACCAAATTCCAGAGACTGGTGACATCCAGGGAAAGTGGTAGGAACTGAAAACCAGCTCCTAAGAAATATTGTTTGCCAACGAGAACTCACTGAACAGACAGAGACCTAAAAAAAAAAGAATTCTGAACGGTTAGTCCTCTGGGTTTTTCCTGCTACATAGGTTATGTTATACTCACAGACATGATTCAAACAGTTTTAGAAACTTCAGAGTGTTTTTTATCCATATCTACTAATAATATGCATATCTTATATTCTTGGCATGAGTAGCAGGAAGTTGAAATTGGGCACATCACCAGAAGAACAGAGGGGGAGTAGGATAAGGGTACGGCTAAAGGCTAAAATAACTGGTCATCTAGTACGTTCAGAACAGAGCGTAAAAGGAGCAGATTTCTGGGCACGGTAGAATAGATTCAAGGCATAATGTACAGACAAAGGTATGGTAGGATGTGGTTACAGTGAAGGTAAACCTGTGCATAGAGTGATGGTGAAAGAGATATTGTCCCTAGAAATACTATTTAGACCAGGTGACGTCACCGCATGCGTGTAATAATGTGCATATTTATATCCAAAAATCTCAGTTTACATTGGCGCGTTACGTGCAGTAATGTTTTGATTCCGAAACAACCGGTGATTTTGCAGAAATACTCATATTAAACATTGATAAAAGATGCAAGTGTTATTCACAGAATTAAAGATAGACTTATCCTCTAAGCAAACCGCTGTGTCAGATTTATAAAATGTTTTACTTAAAAAGCATAATCTGAGAATGGCGCTCAGAACCCAATCCAGCCAAATAAAATTCTGCCATTTTGGAGTCAACAGAAGTTAGAGAAACCACTATATATATTTACTTACCTTTGATGATCTTCATCAAAAGGCACTCCCAGGAATCCCCATTCAACAATAAATGACTGATTTGTTCCATAAAGTTCCTTAAAACTTCTTGATTCTACTTGAGACGCATATGTCTCAAGTAGGCACCTGGAAATGCAAATGCGCTACGCTAAATGCTAAATGTACTCGTTTAAACTCAAACCTTGATCAAAATTCACAAGCAGGGTATTGAATTAAAGCTACACTCGTTGTGAACCTAGCCAACAAGTCAGATTTTTAAAATGCTTTTCGGCGAAAGCATGAGAAGCTATTATCTGATTGCATGCACCACCTGAAAATGCATGAATGCGACGTAAACAAAGACTCTGCTTATCCGACGCAGCACAAAACGCAGAAATAAAATATAAAACATTCATTACCTTAGACGAGCTTCTTTCTTGGCACTCCTATATGCCCCATAAACATCACTATTGGGTCTTTTTTTCGTTTAAATCGGTCCATATAAAAAAAACATTGTTTTTAAACGCTGCGTAATTTTTTAAAATTAAAAAAGTCGACAATAAACTTTCACAAAACACTTCGAAATCCTTTTGTAATCCAACTTTAGGTATTAGTAAACGTTTATAATCTATCAAAATGATTACAGGGCGATGTATATTCAATAGCTCCTCGTTTGCAAATCAATGGCTGCCCATGTCCACATTAACAACATCCGGGTGAAGACTGGAAGAAACGGATGCCAGATAGATGGATTTTCCAACAATTAATTCAATTGAAAATGACGACAATGGCGACATCGTGTGGAATTTGTATGAATTGCATGCAGGTCGATATTAAATTCTGTCCTCTTTTAACAACTCATGGAAGTGACTTATGGAAATTATTTTTAGCTTTCAGAGAGCAGTTTTTCTTGCGTTTTTCAATGAAACACACGATCTGTTATAGTCACAGCCGTGATTTAACCAGTTTTAGAAACTTCAGAGTGTTTTCTATCCACACATACTAATCATATGCATATACTATATTCCTGGCATGAGTAGCAGGACGCTGAAAAGTTGCGTGATTTTTAACAGAATTTTCGAAAAAGGAGGGGGTAGAAGTAAGAGGTGTTAATTAACAAAAGGCTAAGCTTGTGTTTCAATATATTTATTTCATTTCATTTGCGATTTTCATGAATAGAAAAAGTTGCGTTATGCTAATGCGTTATAGTTGAAGTTTTTTTTCTGTCGATTTCTCAGCCAAGCAGGATGAACAAACGTGACATTTTTCGCCTACAAAAATATTATTTTTGGAAAAAATGAACATTTGCTATCTAACTGGGAGTCTCCTGAGTGAAAGCATCTGAAGTTCTTCAAAGGTAAATTATTTAATTTGGTTGCTTTTCTTATTCTTGTGAAAATGTTGCCTGCTGCCAGCACAGCCTAGCATAGCATTATGCCATGCTAAACATACACAAATGCTTGTCTAGCGTTGGCTGTAATGCATATTTTGAAAATCTGAGATGACAGTGTTGTTAACAAAAGGCTAAGCTTGTGTTTGAATATATTTATTTCATTTCATTTGCGATTTTCATGAATAGGACACGTTGCGTTATGGTAATGCGCTTGAGGCTATGATTACTCTCCCGGACACGGGATTGCTCGTCGTTAGAGGTTAACAAGATGTTTATCTTTCATTTGCTTTATTAGACTTGTTAATGTGTGAAAATGACATATTTCTAAAAAATATTTTTTTAATTTTGCCCGCTGCCTTTTCAGCAGAATGTTGTCGAGGGGTTCCGCTAGCGGAACACCTACGCTAGAAAGGGTAAGCGCTTTAATTTATTGATAAAACTAAACCCTGGCCAATCTTCTTTGTCTGCTAAACAACACTTACCGATTATGGAGTTGCATATTGCTGTGATTTATTGTTTTAATCGGCACACCTTTCTATGCCCCTTCTATATTTCGCCTACTCTGGCTGAGCTAATTTAGCTTGTCCTCTGAACATTGAATAAGAGTCTATCAAAGTCTAAACTTTTCCTTCACAGTACAATGCTTTTAAACAGGCAACCTGTTGTGTCTCGCTCCCCTCAATAGGTTTTGGGCTAAATTACCTTGAATAGAACTGAGCATGCACACAGAGGAAATGCTGTGGCGACCCTGGCATTGAATCTCCTTGCTACCATGTTAGATATTTTTTTTTACTGTAGAATTTCGAATGTGGGTATTCTAAATGCATCTGTCAGACATCTTGCCAATTAGCAAGCGATGTCTTAACAACATCTTCCTGTTGCATCATGTATACATTCGTTGGGAAGAGGTATCTGTGCTATCTGGGTTTGTTGCCTCTCTCTCACACACATCCAATAAGTTGTGTTGTCACAAGGTAGGGGTGGTATACAGAAGAGAGCCCCATTTGGTAAAATACCAAGTCCATATTATGGCAAGAACAAGCAAAGAGAAATGACAGTCCATCATTACTTTAAGACAGTGTTACTCACTATTTTTTGTAAGGGGGCCACTTTGGGTTGAGACAATCATACATCATCAGACATCATTTCTTGCAATATTATCAATTGAGAGCAAATTAAGAGCAATAGAGCACATGCAATTGATTTGGTGTACAGCACATCACAAATATACACATACACACATCAAATATGCTACATCACATGTAAAAGACCCAAGCTAAGGGTTACCTCAGTAGTTGGATGAGCGAAAATGTCCCTTATGCTCCTTGACTGAATTAATTCTAAATGTATAGTCCGTTTTTTCTATCCTTGTGAGGCAATCCAGGTGTGCATTGGTCAGTCTGTTTCACTGTTTTTGTTTCACAGTGTTCATTGTTGAGTCCTTTCACCTTCCCTTGCATGTTTGTGGCACGGTCAGTGCACACAGATGCCAGATTTGACCAGTCAATATAATTATCAGCGTAACAAGGGAATTCAGAATATTCTCTCCTCGTGTTTGTCCCTGAAGGGGCAGTAAACATAAAAGTTCCTCTCTGAATGACTCGTTTTGAGGGAGGAGGACCTGAACACATTATTGGGCAATGTCACTTACATCAGTGCTTTCATCAAGCGCAATACTAAGACTTAGCGCCATGGATATGTCAGTAATCAGTTGCTTACCGATGTCGTCGCCAATGTCTTCTATGAATCTTGTTATGGTCGATTCTGAGAGTTGCAGTCCCTGAATTTGCTTTAAAATAGCCCCTTGTTCGTAAAATCATCAAACAATATTTTGACTCCGGCCAAAAAACATTCTTTGACAATCTTTGCATCTGTTTAGGCCTTTTTGTTTCTCGCGAGTATCCAAGCAATCTCACATGTTGCCTTTGTCGTTTTCTCTGCAACAGTGCTATATCTGTCCATCATTTGTTGTTCTCCTTTGAACTGTCCTTTGAGTTGGGCTATTTAGTTTTTTCTGAGGTTGCTTTGTGGCGGATATATTTTGTCAAAGTGGGCATGATGTGACTGGAAATATCGCTCTAAATTTTCTCTTTTAAAATCTTTTTGGGATAGGGGGCAGCATTTTCCCTTTTGGATGAATAGCGTGCCCAGACTGAACTGCCTCCTACTCTGTCCCAGATGCTAATATATGCATATTATTATTAGTATTGGATAGAAAACGCTCTGAAGTTTATAAAACTGTTTGAATAATGTCTGTGAGTATAACAGAACTCATATGGCAGGCAAAAACCTGAGAAAAAATCCAAACAGGAAGTGAGAAATCGATTTTCAAAACAGTGCCACAGTCAGTTTTGGATGAGGTTGCACTTCCTAGGGCTTCCACTAGATGTCACCGTCTTGAGGATTCGATTCTACTATAAAGGAGGGGCTCATGAGAGCTCTATGAGTGAGTGGTCTGGCAGAGAGCCTCGGTCTCGGTCTCATGATGCTACTATAAAGGAGGGGCTCATGAGAGCTCTATGAGTGAGTGGTCTGGCAGAGAGCCTCGGTCTCATGATGCGCGCTCCCGACAGAGTTCTCTCATTCCAATGCTTTCCTTCAGACAATGAAATTCTCCAGTTGGAACCTTATTGATGATTTATGTTAAAAACATCCTAAAGATTGATTATATACATCATTTGACTTTTTTCTACGAACTGTAACAGAACCTTTCGAGTTTTTGTCTGGAGGAAGTACTCGCGCCTCATGAAGATGGATTACTGGGCTGAACACGCTAACAACGAGTGGCTAAATGATGGGCTTTATTAACAACACTGTCATCTCAGATTTTCAAAATATGCGTTACAGCCAACGCTAGACAAGCATTTGTGTAAGTTTAGCATGGCATAATGCTGTGCTGGCAGCAGGCATCATTTTCACAAAAATAAGAAAATCAACCAAATTAAATAATTTACCTTTGAAGAACTTCAGATGCTCCCAGTTAGATAGCAAATGTTCCTTTTTTCCAAAAATAATATTTCTGTAGGCGAAAAACTGTCTGTTCACCCTGCTTGGCTGAGAAATCGACCGAAAATACTTAAACTATAACGCCAAACTTTTTTCAAAATGTACTCCATAATATCAACAGAAACACGGCAAACGTTGTTTAGGATCTATCCTCAAGGTGTTTTTAACATATGCATTCGATAATATATCCATGGAGGCAGTTGGTTTCTCATAAGAAACGATTGGAAAAATGGCTACCTCAGTATTTTACGCAAGGTTTTCTCCCGGAGACACCATGCGTCCACTCGCCCTATATGGTCTCTTACAGCCATTCTCCAATGGAAATGCCTAAAAAGAAGTTACAATGCTGCAGACACCTTGGGGAAAACGTGGAAAACGTTAGCTGACTCCTAGCTCCTCCACAGCCATATAAGGAGTCATTGTCATGAGGCGGTTTAAAAAAATGTGGCACTTCTTGATTGGATTTTTATCTGGGTTTCGCCTGTAACATCAGTTCTGTGGCAATCACAGACAATATCTTTGCAGTTTTGTGTGTGTGTTTTCTTTCCAAAGCTGTCAATTATATGCATAGTCGAGCATCTTTTTGTGACAAAATAACTTGTTTAAAACGGGAACGTTTTTCATCCAAAAATTAAAATAGCGCCCCCTATATCCAAGAAGTTAACTTCTTGCTCCTACTTGAGACGCAGATGTCTCAAGTAGACACCTGGAAATGCAAATGCGCTACGCTAAATGCTAAATGTACTCGTTAAAACTCAAATCTTAATCAAAATTCACATGCAGGGTATTGAATTAAAGCTACACTCGTTGTGAACCTAGCCAACAAGTCAGATTTTTAAAATGCTTTTCGGCGAAAGCATGAGAAGCTATTATCTGATAGCATGCAACACCTCAAAATGCCTGAATGCGACGTAAACAAAGACTTTGCTTATCCGGCGCTACACAAAACGCAGAAATAAAATATAAAACATTCATTACCTTTGACGAGCTTCTTTCTTGGCACTCCTATATGCCCCATAAACATCACTATTGGGTCTTTTTTTCGTTTAAATCGGTCCATATATACCCAAAATAGCTTTCTATGGAAGCTGTGTCATTTAGAAAAAAACATCGTTTTTAAACGCTGCGTCATTTTTTAAAATTAAAAAAGTCGACGATAAACTTTCACAAAACACTTCGAAATACTTTTGTAATCCAA